>NC_136069.1:906924718-907543929 GCF_964261635.1 Lissotriton helveticus | reverse complement strand
TACACAAGACTTTTTCAAGGCAGAATGAGGTAGCGTCATACGACACAGACAGTGTCAGTCAATCTGAGGGGAACAATAAATTACGAGATCCAGCACAAAAAACCAGACAGAAACCCAGTCCGCAGTAACCGTATGTGTGGACCGAGTAGTTGGGCAGCACGGTAGGTACCGGAGTGGGAAATAGGGGTAATCTCCCAGGCTATCTAATAAAGAGAAAAGTAGAGATGTCCATGCAGTGTAACCATGCACAATAACACAGTGAAGGGCGAAAGGAGCAAGTAAAGTATCTCCTTGACCAGACCAGTACAATCACACCTGGTCAAAAGAATTGTCAATAGTTGAAAACTGTGCTGCCGGATCGGATAAAACGTATATCTCAAGGTGAAATCAGTATCACCGACGTTCTAAGCACTGAGCTGTGAGCTGGATCAGACGTAATGGAGAAAACAGGAACCACATAATAATGGCACTTCATAAGCCTTGAGATATACGTTTTATCCGATCCGGCAGCACAGTGTTCAACTATTGACAATTCTTTTGACCAGGTGTGATTGTACTGGTCTGGTCAAGGAGATACTTTACTTGCTCCTTTCGCCCTTCACTGTGTTATTGTGCATGGTTACACTGCATGGACATTTCTACTTTTCTCTTTATTAGATAGCCTGGGAGATTACCCCTATTTCCCACTCCGGTACCTACCGTGCTGCCCAACTACTCGGTCCACACATACGGTTACTGCGGACTGGGTTTCTGTCTGTTTTTTTGTGCTGGATCTCGTAATTTATTGTTCCCCTCAGATTGACTGACACTGTCTGTGTCGTATGACGCTACCTCATTCTGCCTTGAAAAAGTCTTGTGTACTTACTCGGAGTACAGACGAAACACGTGTCGGCTGTTGTTTTATGAACTTAAGAATCATGTTGATAATCAATAAAGAATAAGAAGATCTAAAACCTGAACTTTATTCCTCCTTTCGTCTCATTACGCCCGAGAAGTTTTTGACCTCATTCACAGCTACATGTGACTTTGACTGTATATCATATCAGTTTATACACATCTATCTTGTAGGATTGTGCTCTCTGGACCTATTCTGTTTGCTTTTGTACATACTCATTAATTCTTTTGGATTATGAGTTTTGGTCCTTCGTGGTAGTGGGGGATATAGGTCCTTGCAGCACTCCGTCTCTATATATTTTGAGAGTTTGTTTTGACCATTTAATCCAGTACTGTTTTCTTATGTATTCCGAGTAGTGTATGTGCGGTTTATTCCAAATTTTTTGGAACACCACTACCATTTCGTTTGTATACATAGTCATAAGAGGTTGTCTTCGGTGATAAACCAGCAATGTTCCATGATAGCAAAGTTAATGTGCAAGGAGCGATACCTACACCCCGATCTAACAACATCAGGGCCTCAGGATGCTCAGACCCCCCAGTTGTAACCAACGGAGGAGTTGAAGCAATCACATTAGAAGCGGCAGGTAGGTTAAATGTGACCTCTGTCACAGATAGAACTACAGGAGTCAGTAAGTCACACGCATCTAAGCCAGACAAGGGAGCAAATCTATTAGTGTGGATAAAAGCAAAGAGACTACCTATAGGTTTTTCTGGTGCGAGTCTGCACCCGCCCTCTAATGGAGGAAAATAATGGGGTTTATAGAAGAAACCTAAAGGCAAGAGGGAGATTTTCACGGAATGGTGCCATTGATTTCTACTCCCTAAGTGACCCAATAAAAATCTAACAACATGGGTATTATTAAAGTTGGCAACTACACAGTCACCCCACCCTTCCTTTGTGGAGTGTCCAACACAAGATGCACATCTAGCCATAATCATTTGGTTACAGATATCCCATCCCTGAACCCCATCTACTTTCAGTTGAGCACTAAGCCAGTGCATTGTTTTAGCCATCAACTGCTCAGTGGATTCTATATGTCCCTCCTGTAGAATCGGTACATTCTTTAGGACCACCACAAGAGGAGTGGCGGCCGGTGGGAGGTGTGATACTCTAAAACCATTTGCGCCTATGCTGCGGCCCGGAGAATTCAGCTCGGCTAGTGGGTCACGGTTGGAGGGCCCATGAGTGGAGTTGACCTGATTTCCAGTCCCAACATTAGATAGGTGTTGGATAAAATTTCTGAGAGACCTGCCCAGGGGATTACTACCCGCCCCCTTGGAGTACTCGGAATGAGCTGGGCAAATTCACTCGACGTGTTCCCTATCTCACCCTAATGACCACCCAGTGGAATTAGGTCATCCTTAGAGACAGTACCCACCCCACCATTCCTAGCAGATGATAGAGGTGGTAAATTGGATAAAGGGGGAATGACGGATTTAGGGTTAACAGGGTCCCACAAGACGTTTGTTTGAATTTCAGATGGCCGAATAATTTTAACCAAAGTGTCCTCAATGGTACAAAGTTTAGATGCAGGAGGCGTTTCATAGTTGGTTAGTCTTTCCTCAAACAAAGCCAGTCTGTTGAGGATCAGGGATAAAGATGACGAGAAAAGCGCCCCGACTTTAACCAACAAGTCTTCATGGGCATCAGACAGAGGAGTACCCAATAAATCCATTTTGAAACAACAGAAGTAGAGGTTACGGACACAGGTACTGAAGACAATGGGGATACTGTTCCACTGTTCCTGTTAGTTTTTTGCAGTTTCGCATTTTTCTGCCTTTGAGGACCCCCTCCCCTCTTCCTCTTTACGGCCGGCTCCGGGGTTGGGGCCATAGATGAAGTAATGGGTTTAGGCACCGACCTTGTGGCAATGCATGAAGGAATACCACAAGGTACACCCTCATGGGCCATCTCCGCAGGTTGGGGATGGGATTGGAACCTCCATAATTGCAGAAATTTCCAGAGGTGCCTGTGATGACTGACTAGTGCCTCTTGCTAGATCAAGGGAGTCCGTGGTTAGGGCATTCAGGTGAGCGTGCAGCCACCAAGCCACCTAGCGATTAACATTTGATCTGCAGGGGATCTAGGGAGAGCTTTTGCTCGGTCAATGCAATCTCATGGGCTAAGACAGAGCTGGCTCTGATTAAGAATTGATCCAAAGTCCCAATGACGCTTCCCCCAGTCAACGCCGATCTGCCTTTTCCCTCACGAGTTGACATTTTGGCAGGGGACAAAAAGAAGGTAAAAGTGGAAAGTACAAGGATCCCAGGTAAAGTAGAACTTAGATGTAACAGGGATGAGGGAACAACTAACCTGGATGGCAGCAGTGGTTAGAGAGGGGGCCCAGCCCAGCCTCTTCCGGTCTCAAACAGGCCCGCCCTTGGCCCGTGCTTCGCCCGGCCTCCCGTGCACGTCCCGCGATGCGGGGCCCTGTCGCCCTTTTCAGCGCCTCCTGGCGCGATGATGCGGTGCGCAGACGGTTACATAAACTTATGTTACTGAGGGGGAAGAACTACTCTGATTACCTCTCTTTTATTAAAAGTGGAGTCGGCATACTGGAGTAAGGCAGTGCGCTACACAAAGCAAATGACCCCATACGCTCCTAACATACCATTACTTGGACTGCCATTACAATCGGGGACTATCACATGTAGATCTATACTTGCTTGGGAGGAGGCAGGGGTCGCTACTGTGGGGGCTTTCTTTACCGATGGGGCCATCATGACTCATGATGCAAAAAGGGGGTACCAGACACACTCTTTTTACTACACGCGCACATATCCCATTTTATACGCACCACATGGGCCCCAAATGGCCAGGAACCATATAGGTGCGCACTAAGATTATTATGCCTGATTCTTGGCTAACCGGGAGATACAATACGTGTAATCACTGATTATTCATATGTTATTTGAGTGGTGTATTCATGGAAATTGACAAGAGTACTATGATTTTGTGTTTTGGAAGTTATGAGGCTATGTTTATTGCAACTGAGTCAGTGGGTGGGATAGGTGGGGGGTTATTTTACGGTAGCTATTAGGTTTAAGCAATGGTCCATTTGCCAGAAAGAGACAAAACAGAGTCTATTGCACAAGATGAAACTGGTCGTACAATCAGAGCTTTACGTTTAGAAACAATATGGATGATAAGCAGGAACTTAAGAGAGTGTAAATTATGCCGATTATTACTTGGTATGTGATTATGTTGACATGCTGGGGATCACGTTAATGTTGTGCCACCTCCCAAATGTGTATTAGCGGTAATGCTACTGTTAGGGGGTATGAGCCACCTTTATGGGCGAGAACTGTCGGCTGTATCTTCTTGTATGTTGTGAAACTTCAATAGAAAATATGTTTAAAATTAAAATTAAAATTAATATAGTCCTACCAGACTTGTCTAATAACACGGAAGAGAAAACAGGATTTCTCTTATGAAACCATTGCTTTGATTAACACGTTTTCAATCAAAACAGGAACATTTTTGTGAAAATAATATAGCGTAAAATAAAGTTTGTAATGCTTGATGCATCACTCCTTGTGAAACAAAATAGTGCAACATGTTATAATGCTAATGGAAGATTCCTGTGGAAAACTAAACAAAATATTTATTTATTTATTGAAGTTTTGTATAGCGCTGGCTGGACCCGAGGGTATCAGAGCGCTTCACATCAAATAGAGAAATGCAACAGGAAAATTAAACATAGAAAAACCGGAATAAGGAACAACAGGTATGAAAATAGAGTTTGTAAAACAACAACTTGTCCGCAAAAATGGGACGGAGTTCAAGAGCGAAACAATCGGCTCTAGATCAAGAGAGATATCGGATTTCACAAATAGGCGTGGAGTTCTCGTTAAGTAGTGGAGCGTTCCAGGAAGAGGGCTTTGAGTAGCGATTTGAATTGCGGGAAGGAGGCGGTCATTCTGATGTGGGGGGGGGGGGGGTGGCGTTCCAGATCCTGGGAGCATTCCCCGCAAAGGATTTATTTGAGGTATTGCGTTTCTGTGATTTCAGAGGGATGTTGGAGCTTCTGAGGTTCCTGGATTGACCCGCCCTTTTGAGTTTGGAGGCCAGGTATTCTGGTTTGCCTGTATGCAAGGCTTTATGAGTGAGGCAGGCTGTGCGGAAGTTGGCTCGTTGGTCGATAGGGAGCTATTTCAGTTCTTTGAGTGCCGGAGAGATGTGGTCATATTTCTTTGTTCCTGTGACCATTCTTGCTGCTGCGTTGAGGGTGGAGGATAGAGGACCCAAGTGCGACTTGGCTGTTCCGGTCAGTACAGCGATGCCATAGTCAATTCTGGAGAGCACAAGTGCCTGCGTGGCCTGTTTCAGGTCTTTGGGGGGGAGGAAGGGTTTAATTTTATACAGGTTCATGAACGCGCTTTTGGCGGTTTTAGAGATGTGTTTATTCATGACCAGTTTTGGGTCAAGAGTAAATCCTAGGGATTTTGCGGAGTCCATTGGCGTTAAAGAGACATTGAGGGCATTTAAGGCTTTGAGCCATTCCACTATTTGTGGGTTTTCATCCTTGTTCGAGATTAGGAGTACTTCCGTTTTCTCTTCGTTCAGTTTGAGGTGGTTGGCTGAGAGCCAGTGTTGGACCTCCAAGAGTGTAGCATTTAATCTGTGGATGTCTGCGATCGAAGTGGTTTCTAAATAGAGTTGAGTGTCATCCGCGTAAAGGTGGAAGGGGATGTTAGATTTCCTGAGAAGTGAGGTGAGGGGTTCCATGTAAATGTTGAAGAGTTGTGGGGAGAGTACTGATCCTTGAGGGACTCCTCTGCTGAGGGGGAGGGGGTCTGATTCGAAGCTGTTGATCTTTATTCTTTGAGTGCGGTTGTTAAGAAAGGAGGAGAACCATTTTATTAAGTGTGTAATCCTAATTGTTAACTCCTGATGAAATAAATAAGTGTATGTCTAAATCCTTTCCAAATGTAGTGCCAAAATACTTCTCCAATTTCCAAGAAGTCTTTTGTTGAAGACTTAAAACAACATGTTACAGAAATCCTAACTCCCAACAGCTTATCCAGCTGCAGCAACTATGTATTACCATTGCCTTGCAAGGATGCTACATTTTATATGCAACAGCAATGGCTTAAGATGTGCCACGGTAAGGTCTCTTGTAAAGCTGTTTATGACCTCCTCATGTTACTCTGTGCACCCCTTGAAACTTTTTTTGTGGCCACCGGACACCCCAGCAGCAACTGGTGTGTGTGGCTACCCGAAGCCTTCCGAGGAAGGAGCTTACTGGGAGCTACTCATGAAGATGGCATGGACCTCAGGATACGTCTGCATCCCAGAATGTGACATGGAGGCCAGAGTAGCTGGGGCCTCCAAAGGGGCGTTCGGAGAAGCTCTATTGCCCACAATGAGACCATAGCATCCCCAGCAGCTTAGAGCGGTGGCAGCCGGGCCCTTTGCTGCAGTAGCACTGTGATCTCAGGAGGTACCATCAAAGTTGTGCAGGAGCTTGGAAATATTTTGTCCTCACTGGGGCTGAATGAGCTGAGTGTGCTGGTGGTACCTTGGCCCCTGTTTTGCAGCAGGTCCTATGGAGGTGCTGGAGCCAAGAGGGGCTTCGGATCGAGTTGGCTGTGCCACTACAAGAACACTGCTAACACAAAAATAAAAAGGTAAACCACAGATGAGATTTGGGGACCCACTGTAAAATGGGCAACAGCCCACAGACAGAAGTTCCTTAGAGGTAAATGATGAAGTGGGAGTTTATTGTTAACACCTCTGCCACAGCCCTGGTCCAACTGTGACTCAGGCACAGCTTCTTATCTCGGCCCGTTCTAGAACCTGGAGGAGCCAAGATTTTAAAGTCATATACCAATCCCATGACAGCTGATGTAGATACTACACATCTCCCTTTTTTATACAAAAGCACTAGCATCGAACAGAATGTATAACATTTGTTTGAGCCAGAAAACATTGCATAATGACAAAATGAACCTCTAAAGTTTTCATTAGTATAACATCTACAAAGAATGCTATAAATGGAGGGGGTTATAAGGGAACAAGGAACCAAATAAGAGAGAGCTAAAAGTGGACGTACATATACAATCTAGAGTGGAATATAATGACTATCTAAAACTATAGTTGGCTACACGTATATAAACTAGAATGAAATACAATGGCTATCCAAAAACATGGATCTTCTGGGCCCAGATTGCGTGGCATTGCACCTGCGACTGGCTAGTCCTGATAATTAAAACCGCCCTCAGACTATCAGAGGCGATACTCATAGAAATACAGTTGACTGAGACCCATTTTAAGACGACCCTAACAGGGTATAAAAAACGTCTGGATGAGCTCAATAAAGAGATGAATGAGTATAAGGACTCCCTGGCCCAGTCTAAGACTCAACAATTCCAAAAAGACTTAGCCAAATGGTCCTTTGACAAAGTATATCCCTATGCTAGTGCAACTTATACCCCCCCAGTTAGACGTGCTGGGAGTTCAGATGGTTCAGGCAATGACTCACTGTCTAGTGGCTCTAGCGGAGACAGCACCAGGTCACGACAGAGGGGTAGAGGGAGAAATAGAAGACAGACTCATTTCCCACACAACTGGCAACCCTTCCAACCACCAGACATGGGCAACTGCCAAGGGCCTTATTTTCCGGCCCAGTATCCTCAAATGATGGGATGGAATCCTCCACCTTTCCCACCCCCAGTCTTTCAACAAAATATGTACCGCCCGCCTTTTTTATCACGGGGCCGGAGGGGCCGGGGTCGGGCGAAAGGAGGCAATCAAGTACACTGGGAAGAGGACGAAACGGTGGGAGACAACACCAGAAGCAAAACGCAGGAGCAACGTGCAGACCCGAACAAGCTGTAAGTCTGGTCACCAATCTTTCGCAAACTGTCCTGACTCCAGCAGAGAGTGCTGTCCTTGAAAAAGGACTGGGGTTTATTCCTACAGCCCGGCTGGACCGTTTTAAACTGCACTGCGAATTGGCGGAATTCTTCCGCAAACTCAAGCTGAAGAGCTTCTTTGAACGTACAACAGTGGAAGATGATGCCATCAGCAGGGGTGACACAGGGTTACATTTAAAACCGACCTTTACTCCACCATCACACTGTGTTCCCCCAGAAACTTTGGCCTTTGAACAGGCGGTTTTCCATGAGATCGAAGCCTTCGAAGAAAAGACACCATTCAAAAATATGACCACCAGTGAATTCCAAGCACTTCGTTCCCTGAAGGAGAATACCAGTGTGGTTATAAAACCTGTCGATAAGGGCGGAGGGATCGTGCTGCAGGATATCGAGGCCCATGATAGGTAGTGTCGACGCCTCCTTTCAGATGAAGTAAGCTACACCCGCCTCTCACAAGATCCAACACCCACATTGCGGGCGACCATTCAGGAGATGGTACTGGAGGCAGAAAGTTGTGGACATATCACCAAATATGAGGCTGATTTCCTAACAACCACCAAGGAGATTATCACCTTTCTTTACACCTTACCAAAAATCCATAAAAACCGCGTTCCTCCTCCAGGGAGGCCCATCGTCTCGGGTATTGGCTCAATGCTTGAGCCGTTATCACGCTATTGCGATTTCTTCCTGAAACCGCTAGTACAGGCAACGAGCACATATTTGAAGGACACCAAGAGCCTGTTGGCTCTTTTACAGGATATGGAACTTGAGGAGGGTCCCATTTATTTGGTCTTTCTTGATATAGAAAGTCTATATACTTGCATTCCCCAAGACGATACCATCAGGGTCTTGGAAGCTACACTAGAGGAATCGGACTGGGAATATGTGACCCCCAAGGAGTTCGTGATCTCCTGTGCCTCGGTTGCTTTGAAACAAAATTTCTTTGAATACAATGGAGACCTCTTTTTGCAGATCAGAGGGACCTCGATGGGCAGCACTTTTGCCCCGAGTGTGGCGGGGTTATATGTCTTTAATTTCGAGAAGAAGTTCATCCTAACGGAAGACAATCCCTTTCTTTTTTATCTGAACTTCTGGAGGCGTTATATTGATGACGTCATTATCATCTGGCAGGGTCCTGAACAAAAACTACTAAAATTTTTTGACTGGATCAATAATTGTGACCCCAATCTAAAATTTACACACTCGTATCATCAGGAAGAGATGGTGTTTCTGGACGTCGTGATATCAAGAGTGGGCAACAGCCTACAGACAAAGACACACCATAAACCCACAGCAAAAAACAACTTGTTGCACTTCACAAGTTACCATCCGCGTCCCTTACGGGAGAATCTCCCTTATGAGCAATATTTGAGGTTGCGACGAAATTGCAGTGAGGTGTTTATATTCAAAGACCAAGCTGAAGACCTAACGGATAAACTAAAAGCACGGGGCTATCCGGATAGAATTGTGAAGAAAAGCCGCAAGCGCACTTGAAATCAAAACAGGGAGGCCCTGTTGGAGGAGACGGTCAAAAACGAGGATGAGATTCCACTCACCTGCGTAACGACTTATAACAGCGCCTCCCACGCAGTGGCTAAATCAATCCGCAAAGATTGGAAGATACTGGAGAGCAATAACCATCAGTGGGAGAAGCCATTGTTCTCGTATAAAAGAGCTAGAAGTATCAAGGACTCGCTCGTTCACACTCGCCCAAAAACACAAACTCAAACTCAGGACAGAACCATTACTGAGGTCTGGGGACTACCACCTGTTACGGGACATTACCCCTGCGGGTCGTGTAGTGTATGCCACCTGACGAAGCCCACCAAACACCTGAGCCTGGAACCAGGGTCCACGTGGTACCAGCGAGCCCACACGAATTGTAACTCTTCGAACGTTGTCTATCTCATTGTATGCCCATGTGGCTTGCGCTACGTGGGCATGACAACGAGAAAGATTAAACAGCGTGTGGGGGAACATAGGAGTAATATCAGGTGCAGGAAGGCGAGCACAAGATTGACAGAGCATTTTCTAGCCCTTGACCACAAGATTGATGACCTTTCCTGGACAGTTATAGAACAGCTGAGACCAGTTCTCAACACTCAGCGGGCCCTTTTCGAAAAGGAACAAAGGTGGATTTACCGTCTATCTACTAATCAACAGGGATTAAACGATGATATACCTTGGGGTAGTGTACTGAAGTGATCTCCTGCTGTCTCCCTTGCCCACTGAGTTTTATAATGAATAGCCCTGGGAGTAGTGTACCTAGCCTTGTAGAACCATTCAAAAAGTAGACTCCATAAGGGGTCGCTGGTCACCTCCGAGCTTCCTGGTAGGATTTGACTTTTCCCCCCCTCCCCCTCTTTTGTTGCCCTAGCGTATTGTTCAATTATTGTATACACTAACGAATTTTGAGGGCTGAACAGTGGGGTCATTCAACTAGGCTTCTATCAGTAGAGGGTGTTATGGGGATACAATCAACATGAGGTTCAGAGTCTTCCGCTGCCTCTGGTATTATCAGCCGCATGAAATCCAGACATGACCATACCTAACGCTGTTTTTTTCCCATCATAGCCACAAATGTCCCTTTGATAGCAGTCACTAAATGGGGGCTGGCGTAGGGACATTAGAAAATAATTTTCCTTGGGAATTTTCTTTGGATAGCAAAAGGTGTTTTACTCACTAACTCTAGTTGGCGGGCATGAGCATTAAAGTTTCTTTTAACATTGCGATCTGTTTCAATATAACTTTATTGCTTATAATTGCTGTCACGCTATCTGACTGGGGGGGCAGCGTTCTAGCTTTTTTTGTCAAAGGCTGATGTGACGTCGTGACGTTTCCCTCACGTTACCCCACGTGACCGGGGAGGAACTCTTTTCTTCCAGGTTTGCCGTAGTATCGGCAATATTCGGAACCAGGCGTGTACGGATAGGCACATCGCGGGACCTTTCAATTTTGGAAGTAAGTGCAGCAGGGCACTGGGAGGGAGGGTGGCCCGTTACTTTGGCACCAACAGCCCTTGAGTAACTCGTAACTCCTTCCGCCCTTTTGCTCTCTTGTTCCCAGAACTCCTATGGTGTCCCCCAACCTGAGTTCCATGAAGTAACTATCATACCTGATACACGTAAGCCAGTTTTTTCCTGTTTGTTGTTGTATGTTCAAAGTTCTAGCTGTATCCCGCCGCAGCCCGATCTGGGTCAGATAAATTTGATTACCGGGTTCCTGGCGGTAGCCACTGAAAGAGTACGGCTCAGTGGGTGCCAATTAGTGGCAACATGCCTTCTTGTAAGAAAAGGGGTTTGTGAGATTGTGCATCTTTATTCCCCCAATGGTGGGGTTCGCCCCTGGGTATAAAGGCCAGAGGTTGGCTGAGTAGGCTGCTAAAGGTGTTGTGGGAGAGCTGTGTACCCGGCTGGGATGCGCAGCCATTTACCGCCTTTTTCCCCTCCCTCCCTACTAGCCTTCATGTGCACAAAGATAATAAATACGGAATAAGATTGAAACACGCAAATGCCTAGAGATACCTGTAGTTGCTTAGTGAGGGAGTGAATGATTTGTTCAAGAAGTTGAATATCCTGTTCATTGTTCCTCTCTCCTTGACAGGTCACTACCGGCCTGGAGAACACCAGCTGATCGCAATTCATGGTAACACCGTGAGTTTTTTATCACCCACATGACCAGAGGTTAGGGTACGCCTTAGGGCGCGTATACCGCCATGGTCATACGCACTGATTAAATGGTCCTGATGAATGCTTAGCAAAACATGCACTACTATATAAGCTGAAACATGTTCATGTCGACCTAACACTACACACCTACGGTTCTTCCAGCCTCGTTACCTCGCTGGGTTAGATCCGTCATTTGTTTTTAATCAGCAACCAGAACACCTCGAAGTAAAGGCTATTTACAGGTAGCTTCTGGTTACTTCTTAACTTTGCACCATATCACTTGCACACACCTTTTTACCTGCTCTGCTGCAATCGCAGGCGTCGTAGCACACCGGAACGGCATTCAGTTGTTCCGGTGGGGACCCTATGATGAAGCATGTCACCCCAGGTGGTGAGTGAGGGTCCTTCAATAAATATTTTGTGTGTTTCTTTCCTTGTAGTTTTTATGGATTCAGCCACTCTTTTGTTGTTATGAATAATAATAATCTTCTATACCATCATCAACTTAAGATTCAATTGACCATATAAGCTTTTAAGATACTTGGGGGCCGGGTCACTTGCCCACTGTTTCTGGCACTATTGTTAGATTTGGTATTGTCGGTCATATCATGTTTTCTGACCATGTGTTTATCTTTTAATTCATTTCGACTACCATTTTTTTATTGTAACTACACAGACTTGGAGAACATGCCTTACCACTCTTCCCAAATTCCAAAATCTACCATCCTGAGTCTTGACCAAATTGCAGAACAGTTTTATTATCTTCTAGGTCCAGTAAATTTTGACCACACCTTGTAACCAGTGGAAGCCCTCACTCTGATCCAATCACCCAGTTTAAAGTCTATTAACTTGGTCTTATGCATATGATCGTAACGTTCCTTATGGGCTGTCTGTAATTCCAACTTGTTTTTCCTCAATGCTTGGTTAATATCTATATTCACCCAATCTTTATTTCATTTCAACCACCCTGGTACCATACCCATCCAAACCTGGAATTTAGTTTCCTGCATTTTAGTAGCCCAAACCGAGTCATATTTGCGGAAAGATGTGAAGTGAGACAATACTTTTCTAACGTCTTACTACTTCTTCCTTTCAACACATCCCATGTAATTTTTCTAGCTAAATATCTTATTTAAGAGTTTTGTTGAATTCTTCTACTACACCATTGGCTTTAGGGTGACAAAGGACACAGAGTTTGTGTACGATACCATTACATTCAAGAAATTCATTAATTTCCTTGGAGCAAAATTGTGTCCCATTGTCAGTCAACAGTGTGTTAGGAAGTCCTTCCTGGATAAAGACTTCTAGAAGAAACTTCACAACAGCACTAGAACTGATGTAAGAGGCAAATTTAATTTCCAGCCATCTCTAAAATAGATCAACCAATACTATAATAGACGGTGAACTTCTTTCCCTAGTCAACGGGCCTATGATATCCATTGCCACATCCACCCAGGGTCCTTCAGATAGTGAACGACAATGCATTGGTGGAGTACAGGACTAACACTTCGGCACTCGCAGAGCAAGACGAACAATCCCTTACAATTCACCATCCATTTTTAATTCTCCTTGAAATTTCTGCTAAGCCTTTTGTTGTAAATACCACCTTATGAGGCTTATGATCAAACATTTCCCCAAATGAAAAAAGTAAATTTAGTGAGTGCCCAGTAAACAGCCAACACCTCTCTCTCTCAATCACTGAATAATTAGTTTCAGCCTGTCTCAATGCCCTGAAGGCATAGGCAAATGTCCCTTCACCATCATCATTCTCCTGCACCAGAACCCCAAACCTTTCAAGCTGGCTTTGGTTGCTACAATTTGTTATTTTCCTCGGATGAGCGCCTTCAATTTAGGGGTATTAGCCAACACCATGTTTACATCCTCAAATTCTACCTCCCAATCTTCATCCTACTTGAAACTCACTTTATTCTTCAGCAATTTTCTCATGTGAAAGGAACAACTTGCAAAATTGTTTATACATTTTATTTACAATTCTACCATCCCTAACAATGACTTCAACTCAACCTTGTTTTTCAGGACTACTAATTTCATTATGGTATTAACCAGCTCGTCTTTAGGTTGCATACCGTGAGAAGTATAATCTTGTGGCCCAAATAATTGATTTCTGTACATCTTAGCCTGTATTTTTATCATTTCACTGTCAGGCTTCATTCTTTAAACTTCTTTAGAACCTGCCTTAGCCTCTCCTTGTGTTGTGAATCTGACTTTCTACATATCAATACATCATCCTGATAAAAAAACACCCCAGGGACATCAGCAAGTATCGATGACAATGCACATAGCAGTAGGGGATTGAAATGCTTGAGATGATCACTTGAATGGAACTGCGCAACAGTATTAGTCAACAGACACTTTATGGAGATGCCTCTCGGGGTAACGGAGCTTGACAATTGCCCATATCTCAATAGAGGGTGATCCCCTCACCTTAGTAATGCGGGAGCTGATTATTTGAGTGGGCCTTGGTAATATGAATGGGACCTTATAGGGGTTAGCACGGTAGCACCCAGAGACCACCAAGTCGAGTCACACAGGAGTGCTACTGTGTTGTAATGGGGGCCCACCATAGGTTACATTATGTCCAAACTAGCATAAGATGGTTAAGCCCCAAACAACTAAGCCTCCTTCTGGAGACAAGACGCTTAAGATGAGACAGCAGTCTGTCTCTTCCTCGATCCCCACCTGCAAGCCGGTTGAAATTATGATCGATGGCTTTAAGAAAACATTTGATGTCATACTACTGGCGATTCTCAACATCATAACTATGTTTGAGGATAAAGTTGAGGAGATTGCAGTGGATGATGGACTCTGTGAGCTGATTACAAGAAACTTGCAGAGAGGACCATTGCAAACAAAGCCACCCTGTCCTCATTGAAACCTAAGGTAAGGGAAGTGCCGACCCAAGTCAGAAACATCGTAGAAATTGTGGAAATCTTGAATCGGAGAGTTGAGGCTGCAAAAGGGCGTTATTGCTAAAATAATGTATGTCTAATTGGTATACCTGAGAAATCTGAGGGACTGCATCCAGAAGAATTCATTGAGCAATGGTTATTGCAACACGTATTTGATGGTACATCCCATCAAGCAATCAGTGGATTTATATAGTACGACTAATCACCCAAGAGGGTAGCTGGACACCTTCGGAGTCATGAAGGATCAGGTGACTCAATCGAACAGCCAAGTCCTAAGTGCTCTCTGGAATCCCAGTAAAGGTGGAGGTCCGTAGCTGCAGAGGGAGGTCATTCCAGGTGTTTTCTGTGAGGTAGGACAATGAGCATCCTCTGCAGTTGCTTCGGAGGATGCAGGAAATGTGGGTGAGTGAGAGGAAGGCGGAGCATAATTGTCTGGTAGGATGGTGGTTGATGTAGACTGGTCCTTGGTTGTTCAGTGCTTTGTAGGCATGGATCATCAGCTTGAATTGTAATCTCTTCTATATAGGGAGCCAGTGTAGTTTTCTGAGGTGAGGGTGATGTGGGTCCATCTGGGGAGGTCAAGGATGAGTCTGGCAGTGGAGTTGTGTATGGTCTGGAGTTTCTGCACAAGGTGTGTGGTGATCCCAGCATAGAATGCATTGCTGTGGTCCAATCGGCTGGTGATCAGGGCCTGAGTGACAGTATGTCTGGTTGTGCAAGGGGAGCCATTTGAAGATTTTTTGTTGCGTAAAGTCTGAGAAAGCAGGCAGAGGAGATAGAGTTGATCTAGCACTTCATAGTCAGTTTGCTGTCCAGGATCATGCCGAGGTTTTTGGCCTAGTCAGTCAGTTTGGATGATGGTCCTAGTTCCAAGGACCCCCAGGAGTTATTCCAAGGGGTGGTGTTGTTGCCAAAGATCAGCACTTCCATTTTGTCTTTGTTGAGCTTCAGGCAGTTATCCTTCAACCAGTTGGTGACACTCTTCATGCACCTGTGGAAGTTAGTTCTTGTGTCGACGGAATCTTCTGAGAGCGAGAGAATGATCTGAGTGTCGTCTGCGTAGAATATGATGTTTAGTCCGTGGAATCTAATGATGTTGGCCTAAGGGGTTATGTAGGTATTAAAGAGGGTGAGTCTGAGGGAGGATCTTTGTGGGACACTGCAGATGGTATCCTTGGGTACAGAGGTGAATGGAGGTAGGTGGACCATCTGCGTTCTTCTGGTGAGGAAGAAGGCGATCCATTTGAGGGCGTTACCATGATGTCATTGGGTGCAGCCATCAAGGCAGTCTCATTGCTGTGGTTGGCATGGAATCCGGATTGGGAGGTGTCTATGAGAAGGTTCTGCTCCAGATATTTTGTGAGTAGTCGGTTGATGGTTTTTTCCAGGACTTTGGCAGAGAAGAAATTAGATAAGGTTGTACTTCTTGAGTTTGCTCGGCTTGGCAGATGGTTTCTTGAGGAGTGGTTTGACTTCTGCATGTTTCGAATCTTAGGGAAAGTTGGCTATGGCAAGCTAGGAGTTGAAAAGGGTGGTGAGCTCGCTGCTGATACTGCAGCTTATGAGTATGAAAATGTGGTGCAGGCAGGGGTTCGTATGGGCTCCTGTGTGAACTGAGTTCATGATGGTGGTGGTGTCCTAGGGGGGTGAACTGGTCCCATGTAGTACGTTGGTGGTTTGTGTTGGTGTCAGTGAGTGCATGAAGGTGAAGGAAGTATGAGGGATTGGCCCCACACCACATATTGTCATTAAAGGGGCACAAAGGTGCCAGGGGGACCACCAGCTCCTTGGGTATCTCCACACCTACTGATTGAGAGACTTGTGAACTATTGCTGCTGTGATTGCATCTTAAATAAGGGCAGAGAATATATCCATAGGACCTCGAGAATTCCAGGGTTCACACTTTTCCTGACTACACAAACTTGGTGCAATGCCAACAAAAAGCTTATTTAGACATTCAACAACGCCTTTGCACACGACATTTGCTTTGCTGTATCTGGTGAAGCTGAAGGTGATAGCAAAGGGTGAAACTCAAATATTGAGTTCCAACCAGTTGGCCTGGTCCTGACTGGAGGGTGAAGGCCAGTACGCCCCGCCCCCATGGTGAAACAAGAGAGCCTTGGAGGTCAGTAAGGGATGTCCATCAGTGTTAGTATCAGTTCATAGAACTTTGCGGATGTAAACATCAGAGAAGTAGTACCTCTTGTCAAGGTTACACACAAAATCAAGGCACCAGTCAGTGAATGCTGCAGTACCCTCTACCAATCTTTTTCTTCCTTTTTCCCCGCTGGGCCACTCATTTCATGCCTATTGAATGGGACACGACATGCAACCCCTTTGCCTCTCACTTCTGTCACCAGGCTGCTCCTCGACATGCCTGCCATGGGGTTCCTGTAATGCAGCTGCCACTAATCTCAATTTCCAGACTGGCCTCTTCTCTTTATGCAGATCAGGCAGGTCCAGTCATGCAACCCCTGTTGCTCTACCTCCACACACCAAATCACTCATTTCGATGAGTTCTAAGCAGGTTCGGTCATGCAGCAATTATGACCCTGGTTTTTGCTCTATCTTTTCTGGATCTTCTCATTTCTGGGACTCTAAATCTAGCATGGGGCAAGTATGTGCACTGGGTAAAATGTGATGGTTTCTGATCCCTGCTACCCCAATGATGGGGGCCTGCAGCAATGTGGTTCTTCTATATGGGGAGGAACCAGATACTGACGATGCTAAAGTTAATCAACACAACACCAGTAAAGCGAGCTGTAAGGTTCCATTGGTCATCAGTAGTGGAACACAATAAATCATGTGTTCTTTAATTGCTCGGCATCAGCGCACATCCTTTTTTTTTTACCTCTTTCTTTATTTACATATTGAGACAAGTCATGACAAGAACAATATACAGAAATATAAAAAACACAAGGAGAAAAAAATACAAGAAGAGTGGCACTACAAAAACGTGTTCAACATAGACAAACAGAGAGAAAATATGGACTTATACATCAATTATAGAACTTGATGGGCAAGACAAAAACAGCGAGCCAGACATGATGGGGCAAGGATCAGTACAGACACAAAAACTACATTTGGCCCAGCTCCTTAGTATCCGTCAGCGGCTGAACCACTCCTTGAACGGGGCCCATATTCTAGTGGCCATCGCTCGCCTCCTTTTTCCCCCTTCGAAAAGAAAGAGGACTCCAAATTATACATTGCAAGCATCCTGGCCCTTCAATTAAGGGGCTTCCAGGCTTAACCATTGAGATGTGATGCACAACGGATTCATTGCCTTCGCTGCAAACAGGCAGGCAGCAATATGCCTAGACCTTTCCCCCATCCCGATATCCTAGCAGCCCATTATCACCAGCTCTGGGGAAATTACCACCGGAATCTCGAGCACTGTATTTATGAAATGCTCCACTTCCCGGAGGAATTCCCCCAGGATTGGACACAAATAAAACATGTGCATAGCATCAGTCGCTTAAAACCCACACCTACTGCAACTATCGCCCTTCCGCCCCCCCCACTTTGCGATCTTTGCCGGTGTGTAGTACAGATCGTGTATTGCCATATAGCTTTGAGTCCGTAAACTACCAGAGACTAAGACAAGGCTTGCCAGATCGAGTGCAAACCTAATATCAACCCCCGTCTTACCAAACTTCCCCTCCCAGTTAGTATTCTGTGCATCGACATCATCCGGTAAGCCGGATAGAAGATGTTGATATACTGCACCTATTCTCACTCTCCTCCCAACGAATTCAATTAAAGTAACCTTTTCAAAAATTGGGGAAGTAACATAATGGTATTTATTGATAAAACTTCTAATCTGGAGATATTTAAAAAATCATGAGTATTTAAATGGAACTTCTCCCTTAAAAAGGAGAAGGAAGCCATTTGCCCATCCAAACACAGGTCACCTATATCCTTCAGCCCCAACAACTGCCATCTGAAAGTGACCTGGTCTTGAAAAATAGATGGCAAGATTCCAGCCGCCGTAAAGGGTAGGTATTAATATTTGGAAATGCCGACTTATGACGAATTTTCCGCCAGAGCGAGAACACAGCCCCAATTACTGTAAATCTTGTTTTTTTCAATAGCTTGGTTCAAGTATCTGCATTAGAATACCCTTAGCCGCCTCTCTCAGACCTATTTTATAGATAGTCGGTCTATTAGCTAACGGAACCTCTGCCCTATCTCCTACCAGCAATACTCCAAAATGTTGCAGCATAGCTGACCAATAATTTAATAAGATGTTAGGAACCGCCCAACCCCCACGATCTCTAGGGAGACAAATCTACTTAGCAGCCCTACGTGACCGACGATATTCCCATAAAAATCTAGAACAGATCCTCTCGGCCCTACCCAAGCTCACTTGTGAAAACTCTAATGGGATGGTTCTGAACACAAACAGAAGCTTTGGGAGGACCAGCATATTAAGTACGTTGCAACGGCCATACAGCGAAAGATGCAGATGATCTAGTCTTTCTAACTTAGTGTTAATGGCTTCGACCAATGGCAAAATGTTCAAATCAGTGATGTCTGCCACTGAGGCGGTGATTTTAACCCCCAGATATGTTGCTTTCGTGACAACGGGGACATCCGAGGGACACACTGAAGCGGAGTGTAAAATCTGAGTTTTATCAACATTCAGCTTATAGCCTATGGTAAGCCAAATTGCTCTGCAAGAGACTTTAACGCTGCGAAGGCCGGACCAACATCTCTGGTTAAAGCTACAATATTGTCCGCATAGGTCAGCGCCTTATACTCTGTACCATTGACCCTAATTGGCATGATGTTTTGATCCCCTTCGATTTTACTAAGAAAAGGGTCAATGTACAGAACAAAGATCAATGGACAACCTTGCCTGGTACCCCTGCCAATATTGAGGAGCCCTGTCTCCTGCCCTGAGGCACGAATTGCTGCAACTGGAGATATATACAGTGCCTGTAATGCCTGTATGATTTCGATGCTAAAACCCTTCCAACGGAGCCCTGCCCATAAAAACCCCCAGGAGAACCTGTTGAGCGCCTTCTCGGCCAACAGGATCACCACGAGGGAAGACCCCGTGACCTGCGCCCAATCCAACAGGGCAATGACCCGCTTAACATGGTTGGCTGTATCCCTTCCGGGATAAACCCATGCTGCCATATGGACACTAATGGAGTAATGACCTCAGCGAGTCTAGTGGCTAAAATTTTGGAGTATATTTTGCTATCTGTATTGATTAATGAGATAGGCCGATAGGATGAGGCATTTAGCTCGGGCTTATCTTTTGTCTTAAAAAGAACTATCGTAGTTTGCCACCAGGATTCAGGTACGACACCCCTCTGTGCTGCCCTAAAAACTAACAAAACATCCTGACGGATTTCTTGGGAAAAAGTCCTGTGAAACTCTTGCGGAACAGCTTCTGGACCAGCGGCATTTCCATTAGCCACGGATTTTATAGCCAGCTCTACCTCATCCCAAGTGATTGGAGCAGAAAGAGTCTTCTTCAGATCTATTGTGACTTTGGGAGTATCAATGTCCTGCAAAAAACCCTCCACCGAAGACTCACTCAGTAGTCTAGCGCTCTCTTCCTTATACAGCAGAGTGTAGAATTTTTCAAACACTTACATGGCCCCCTCCTCCGTGTCCTGAATACAACCTTGATGATCTTGAACTCTGGTAATTTGATTTGCCAAACTTCTCTGCTGTAGCCGTTTGGCAAGAACCCTGTCCGAATATTCCCCGAATTCGTAAATCATCGTACGATATTGGACAAACTTCGCCGCCAGATCTTCCCAAAAAAATTCTAACAATTTAGACTTGATTATAGCCACCGCCTGCTGACTCTGATCGATATTGAGGCCAGCCTTGATTTTCTGCCACAGCTCCATCTCTGCAACCCATAACTCTTCAATGCGCCTCTTGCTCTGCTCCTGTACAGTCTTCCAGCGATAGGCTGCAAAGCTCTTAGTCTCACCCCGCACTGCGGCTTTGAATGTGTCCCATACTATACAATCCAGGGCGGTCTTTCTATTGATACTTAGAAATTCTGCTATCCATTTAGACATGTGATCTCGATAAGATTGGTCCAGCAATAATTTTCTTTCGAATGTCCACAGTCTGGGAGCTCTTTCCAAGCGCTCCCAGAGACATGCCACTATCAGCGAATTATTGTCATATATAATTCTTGGGGGAATTTCAACAGAAGCCTCTCCCACCAATTGATCGGACATTAAAATATAGTCTAAACGGACCATTTTATTGTGGGGGCGGAGTAGTATGTAAAGCCATCATTATCTTTTTTATGCCAGTACCAGACATCAACCAGTCCGTGCTCTGAATAAAGTCTGAAGAGCCTTAAAGACTCAGGGTTTCCCACCCAAATACTTTTGATGGCTTATAAGATTGAAATTACCTGCCAAATGGATATTCAAATCCCCACACACAATCATTGGATGCGTCCACACTGCTAACTCGACATTTAGACATTTCATAACTTCTGGATCATCTAAGTTTGAACCGTATATTGTGCAGATAGTAACACATCTTTTATTGATCATAATTTCGGTTACTACCCATCTGCCAGACCTATCCACTTTCACTCTTTTACAAATCCTAACTCCTCGCCTTAGCAGTATGGTCACACCTCTAATCGTAGATGACTGTCTTGAGCAAGCTACTAAATCCAACCCAGGAACTTTCAAACACTCCTGCTTCCCCCAATGTATATGTGTTTCTTGTAAACACAGAATAGCCAATTGCATAGTTTGTAGAATTTTGGATAGCAGTGCCCACTTTTTCCCATCATTTAGGCTGCAGATATTCCATTTACTTATACGCAACCTACCCCGCCCCATTTAAACGAAGCATAGAACCTGATCTAAACGCAACAAAAAATACCACTGAGGAAACATTGCCATTTTTACTCACAAACTCTAACATACCACTAAAGCTGTTATTGCAATTGCCATGACTATATTTTAAATCTAGAACACTAATAACCACCACACCCCCCCTTCGACCCAAGCCTAGCCCCTCCCCTTACCCAACTCCAACACCTGACCCTCCCCAACACTCCACCCCCTTGTGAGGCAACAGGACCTAGGTCCTGGTGATGGGATAAGCTGGCTTCTACCGCTCTCCCCTAGATCCTTCCTCCCATTTTTCAGACTAAAGAGGATCTGAGCCAATACCACCCTTAAAAATACTAAGAGCAATGAAAAAGAAAAAAGCCCTATCAATTAGCTCGATCCCCACCTTAATTCCTGAAAAAACCCAATAACCCTTGTGATGGTGAACCACCAAAGCTGGAATATATCTAAATAGAATTCAAATACTCCTTCACCTGGATTTCCGATAGAAAAAATCTCATCTGGCCCTGGTGAATTATTTTCAACTTTGAGGGATACAGCAAAAAGCCTTGCACCCCCTTTGCTTGGAATGCCGCTATTAGCTGGCGGAGCTGCCACCTCCACTCAACTGTGGCCGGACAGAAATCTGGTCTAACAAAAAACTCACAATCTTTCCCTACCCTCTTCCAGTCTGACCTAGCCAAATCATAAACTCCCTCCCTAGCCCAAAAATTATTTAAGCAGAGTAATATTGCCCAAGGCTTATCCCCTGCCAAGCCAGACTTCTGCTTTTGTTTAAAGGGGAAACAATGTGCTTGTTGGACCTCCAACTGCCAGTCCCACTGCGTTAAATCGGAAAAGCCTCAGAAAAAAGTTCCACAATGAACTGCCTGATGCCGACCCCTTCTGCCTTCCGGAACTCCTACGATTCTGAAATTGTTCCTCCTGGCCCTGTTTTCCAGATTGGTCAATTTCAACAACATATCATCCCTTTGCGCCTTAATCGAATCCGTAAGATCTTTCTGAATTGCCAAATCGTCCTCCAGGGTGGAAATCCTTTCTTCAACCTCTAGGATTCTGCCAGCGATATCCGAACATGTCTTGGCCACTCTTCTGATTGAATTCTGCATCCTGCGACATGCACCCTGTATACGCACACTCTCCTGACGCGTCTCCTCATGGTACGCCATGATTATCTGATAAATAGTTGACAGCGTTATTTCTGTAGGAGGTTCCTGAGCAGCATCAATCACACTAGCTCCATCAGCAGCTGCAACATTCCCGATTGAACCTGGCTGCGTAGAAGAGGAATAATCCCCTATCATCGATCCAAGAGACCCCAAGTCCTTACTTGGAAAAAGAGCCCCTTGATCTTTTGGTTTCACCATTTTGCGGACAGTACGCACCCCTCAAGGCGAAGCTTCATCTTTTAGCGATTCACTGTCCCGCCAGTCAACGAGATCGCTGTTGTCCACTCCTTATCAGGGCCTTCATCCTCCGATGACCCTGTGTGGTCTGACATAGAATAGAATTTATCTACCCCTTCGGGTTTCTTCCCAGAGCTGTTACCATCAAAAGGATCCTTTGAGCGAAGCCCTTAAGTTGCTGTACTTAGGGGATCAAAATTATGACTAGGGAACTCAGAATTTTGTTGAATACTCATGGCCAGGGCTATCACGAGTGGGACTACAGTTCCCATAATTCCATTGCCCGGGAGAGGAGGCATAGGTTGGAGTACTCCTTCTCCTTCAGCTTCAATGGGTATTCCACTGCCCCCAGCCAACATTGTGCTACTGCTTGAACAGCCCCCGTTTAGCACAGGTGAACCGTCCCCAACCTGCTCCTGCTGCGAGGACCCATTTCGCTTGGGGGAAACCAGGTACACTCTCATTGTTTACAGAGGGAATAGAAGCTGCACCTGCTGCTTTCAAACCCGTACAGCTTGCCGTCTTGCCCGTAGCCGCCTGCTCCCGCTTACTCACACCACTCGCAGGGGTTTCCACTTTGTTCACTTTCCCTGCTTGTGCCTTAAAGATCGAAGGCAGGGTCTGCTTCCCTTTACCTGTTCCGGCGGCAGTCGATTGGAGATTTCCAGCCACTTCCGCCACCATCTCTTCTGCTTCGCGACCAGTTTGCGGTTCTTTTCCTCCACTGGCACCTTTGCCGGGGCTAGCCGCTTGGACTTCCAGCGCGTAAGCTTTTACATTCTTTACCGGCATTTTCGGGGCCATTGCTCCAAGCCGATACCAAAATGAGCACAGGAGGCCAACGCAGATTGGAGATAATCCCAGCCAGGGTATTTTACCCGGTACTCTTCGTAACTGGGTCAATCGCCAAAGCATATCCTTTTGATTGTGCTGCTTTTCTGCTGAATTAGATCTAAATCGCTTTTCTTTCTAGCTTCAGCCCACTATCACAGCGGCAACCTTAAATGGGAGGAATTATCCAGGAGAGCATGTAACGCCAGCTCACACAGCCGAGTGACCAGCCGCCATCTTCCCGCATCAGCGCACATCCTCACATTGAAATTAAACTGTGTGTCTGGCTTTAGGTGAAAGAAATATAGTGAAATAGGCGACCATGGCAATGCATGACTGCCCTGGCACTAACTGGCAAACTTTTATAGCCCATGAATGTGAAGATATTGCATTGCAAGTCATACTACTTAGTATCTGAATTGAATCAGTGGGCACTAATTATTATGAATAGTAAAGACCTGGACTTAGAAACCCAGATCCCTCTGAGGTATATAAAGATGTACCAACTGTCTCAACTTACAACAGATATGAAACCCTTAGAGGTTATAATGGTATAGATTGACTCAGTGAGAACGTGGGCAGTCTTTCTAAGAGAAATATGGATTATATCCCTACTGCAGACACTCAGGATGGGGAGTGCTATGCACAGAGTCATAAGGAGGCAAAGAGCGAACCTGCATACAGGGCACTCAACAGTAATTAGCCCACCGAAGATATGGAGAAAGAAGTAGTAGGTATTTCAAGTCGTGAGTCCCTTAACATAATGTCATGGAATGTGGCAGGAATAAAAAATACGTTAGACGACCAAGAATGGCAAAAAAATATAGAGGGCAGTGCAGTGGTTATGATCCAGGAAACCTGGACTACAGAGCCCTTTTTTATCAGTGGCTTTCAAGTTATATGCACAAATGCAACGCCATCTAGAATGGGGAGACCAATAGGTAGTCTAGCAACTTTAATCGCTCTTACCTCATCCCTGATTTTAAAGAAAGTGTATAATAAGTCACAGTATTATCAATTGATTTATATATATTCGGAGGGGAAATAGTCTATAGTTTTGATTAATTTTTATAACAACATTTACGATGGTACTAGATCAAGAATCATTAAGGCATTAGAAAAAGACCTGGACCATTTTCTAAATGAACCCGGAGGGGAATATTTACTGATATGGGCGGGTGATTTTAATATTGAAACTTGTGATATTGTATCAGGTGTACAATGTGGGCTCAATGATTGTTTTGGGGGAACGTTTTCAGCACTTTAAGCATGATACTTATGGGGAAGCAATTAATGATCTTACCCATAAGTATAATTTAATGGTTCTAGATTCGGAAAACCCAGATGGAGAAACTTCTCTATGTACCTATGTGGGGGAAGGATCAGCTTCATGTATTGACCACTTTATTGTGTCAGTTAAAGTCGTGGGCTCAATAGAAAAATGTGTAATTTGCCCAAGCTTGCTTAGTGACCACCATCCACTTACCCTCACATTAAGGTTTTGCCTGACTTAACAACCCAGGGGCAAGGTTTCAGATACAGACATTAAGACAAAGGGATCTAATGGGGTCAGCATTAAATGGTCTGGGGTAAATGATGATTGAAATGAAATGATTACGCTCTTGTATAGCGCACGACTACCCGTAGGCATCTCGGCGCTTGCTTAGGGAACCCGTCCTGGTATTCCCCTGTGAGATACCCCGGCAGGGTGTCCACAAGGTGAAAGCCAGGCATCCCGCCGCGAGGGGCCGTAGTGGAGATTAAGCAAGCTATTGCCCAGAGTCGCAGAGTGTGACCCCGTGAGTTGAGTAGGCACCGGAACGAGAATTATCAAGTCTGTGGAATTTTTGAGCCCGAGACCCGCCGAGGCGGGGAATCGAACCCTGGTCCACGGCTGATCTCAGCTTCCGGGTCTGCCGCCTCTAACCACTGAGCCACGCTTCTCCACTCCAACAACTTTTATGGATCAACTAAGAATAAATAAACAAAAAGATATTGACAGCTGTCTGGACAGCTCCTTAACAGATCAATTAATTACAAGTGCCCTTAATAATATCATGGTTAAAATTAGCGAGGACTTAACAGTCCAAAGGAAAAAAACAACCCATGAAAATAACCCTAGATGGTTTAACCGGGAATACTCCAGGCTTATTAGGGAACTGAAAACAGCACTAAAGGTAAAACCACGAGACAGAGAAAAAACAAGAATCCTGAGGAAAGATTATAAAAGCGCCCTAATCAAAAGAAAAATGAAATCTGCGATGATGCTTGGGAGAATTTAGTTCAGGCGGCAGAGACAAGAAATTCAACACTATTTTGGAGGACGATTGATCACCCCTATTTTAAAGAAAACTCAATAGAAAAAATTGAATATGCAGTCCCCCCTGAAGACTGGATCACACATTTCGAGGGTATTTTTAAACCTGATGCTGTCTTAGAGATGACCGTAAGAATTTTTTTTTTTATTGTAGTAGACCCAGTACACACTTCAGTAATTAGGAAGTTTAAATCAGCCCTACAAAACAGTGGTAATGGAAAAGCAACCGGCCCGGATGGGGTACCTATAGATGTATTTAAATGTAACATTGACTTCTGAACCCCATGTTAGTAAATGTTTTTAATGCGGCACTAAGGGGGTTACTGCCAGCCTCTTGGGTGGAAAGTATTATTGTTCCCATATTTAAAAAAGGGGACAGGGGGGTGGCGAACTGCTACCGACCCATATACCTCTTGGACGACTGTACCTCCAAACTGATGGGGAGAATACTGCTGGGAAGATTAGAACAATGGGCTGAGGAAAAAGACATCCTCTCAGACGCACAGTATGGTTTCAGGAGGGGTATGGGTACAGTGGAACAGTGCCTAAACCTTGAGTTATTAATAGGAAAATATACTATAGCTAAGGATGGAGTGTTACACCTTTGCTTCGTAGATCTCACAAGTGCATTTGACCTCGTCAATCACGCTAAATTGTGGGAAACCCTGAATGAGCTAGGAGCCCCCATGGATATCATAATATACTTATCCCAGATTTATGCCCTATTAATCTCTAGAGTACGGTTCGGAAAAATGGGAGAATGCACTAAGGATTTTAGGGTCAAGAGGGGAATACGCCAAGGATGTGTGTTAGCACCTCTCCTTTTTTCCTTATACATTAATAACGTGGATAGCGTTTTACAAATACAAAAACGCAGACGCCCCTAAAATCGGAACACGAATAACACCAGTACTCCACTACGAAGTCGATGCGGTGTTGCTGTCGAGGACAGCAAACGGGCTACAACTCTTAATAGAAAATTTTGATAAATACATGTCTGTAAAAATCTTAAGTTAAACCTCAGTAAAACCTGATATGTGGTAATAACAAATCGAAGCAGAAAACACATCATGTGGGAGGAACTGAGGTAAGTAGAAACCCAACCTTCTGTTATTTGGGTTTACTCTTTAACAGAAAAGGTACACATATTAAAGCATGTGAATTAAACATTTTAAGAATTATTGAGAGCCTTTTTAGATTCTCATCTAAGTTAGGGAATAAGTCTATTAGGAAATTCTTACTCTATACATGAGTAAATGTGTGACAGGAACCTGCTATGGGGCAGCTATATGGGGGGAGGACGAACTTTGCGTCCATACAAATTACAGAAAACATTACTAAAGAGAGTGTTGGCAGTTCCAAAATCAACAGCTAATTTTATAGTGCATAAAGAGTTGTCCGTACCATACTTAAGCGATTTTATTAATTTAATGGGGCTCACATTCTGGAGAAGGCTTTGGGTGAAAGAAGGCACCAAACTGACGAAGGACCTAATAAGAGACTGTTTGTCTTTGGACAAAGGAAGGAAAATTCTGTGGCTAGAGCATATTCTCGACCTGCTAGCATACTGTAAGATAGATTTTGATAAGGCGAAGCCTGAGCTTATTCAGAACTTTAGCAAATGTGATTTAAAGTTGAATTATGCCACCAAAAAGGAACATGATAGAATGGAAAATGAAAGTCGCAAACAAAGAGATACCAACTATTACTAAATCCCCTCCACACTGGGCACCCAAATATATCTGTCTCTTGTAAGTAGGACTAAACACAGATTTTACTTAACAAGACTTAGACTTGGTACCCTGCATTATATAGTAGCATTTCCAAGTAGGGAAAAGGGGTCATACAAATTCCCTAACTGCCCATGCAATGGAAAAACTCCACAGACAACTTTGCATTGCATTGTTCTGTTCAATTCAATTCAAAATAGCTTTATTCGATTTTGCATACAAAATCATAAAAGCACAAGATTACATTCCAATTAAAACATTGTTAAAAAACAGTAGATAAACTTTTAAAAGAGTTTCATTATTACAATAGTTAAAATGGCAGATATGTCCTAGCTCAATTTCATTTGAAAGTAAAAACATGAATACTAAGATTCATTAAACGTTACATGGACTTTCTGAGGGCTATGATAGTCTTCAAATAGGATGCCACTGCCTTTATCTCAGACACAGTCTCTAGTAACTTCAGTTTGTAGTACGCATCACAACATCCTCTGATACCCCATTTAATAAATATAGGTTTTAAAAACGGTTTCCTAGGGGCCAAATAATAATGACAAAAAAGGATAGAATGAATGTTTGATTGATTCGAAGACCCATCACAGGGACACTTTTCCAACTGTTTAGCCCAGTCATTACAATTAGGGAATGTTATCAAACGGAAAAATGTATCAGACCGAAACCTGGTCAATAGCATTCTGGAATAAGGACTACTCTCCATAGTTAAGTAGAGTTTCATTCCTTCCTGTTGAATGAGTGCGCCGTTTAATTTGTTGGTGTTTTTTCCTTTCTCACTCAAACACCTTCTGTTGGCCAGATGTTCCATTATAGTCTTTTTCAGGGTGCGCTTAGAGATGGTTTCCAGGCACAGCGGGTCTTTAAAATATTCTTCGTGGCCGATGTTTATAGCCATGTTTCTCACATGGTGCAACCATTTGATATTTCGCACACCCTCTAGCTTTAGGCAGTCCAAAACAATTTCCCTGTTCAGTAATGTTTCCGGGGTAGTCCAAATTTTATGCCACAAAAGAAGGGGACTGGCTTTAACCGTATCCTCTACATAGGAAAGCCCCAATTCTCTATGACTGAAAAAAATGGATAATGATTTTGGTGTGGCAGGCAGATACCGTATAAAGTTATTTTCAGCCAGTTGTATCTGCTTGGTATTTGTAAAACCCCAGATTCCGGCGCCGTATATACCAGTAGAGACACACTTAGCCTTGTAAATTTGTGTAAGTTCTTTGACCGGGCGGCCGCCAAGTTTCCTTGAGAAGTTTTTTAGCGCTCCGGTGGCTCTGCTGAATGCCAGGTTTCTAGCATGGACCGCCTTAGCCCAATTTCCCTTATTGTCAAAATTTACTCCCAGATAACAAAAAGTGGCAGTGTTATGTATCTTTTTCTGATTTAAAAAGATTAATTTGGGGGATTTTCTAGAAGAGCCACATCTCATAGAGTAGGTCTTCGATACATTGATTGTTAACCCACGAGTGTTCATGTAGTTGGAAAATTCCACCACCGCCCTCTGCATGCCGATGGAAGTCCGCGATATTATAGCGGCATCATCCGCATATAAGAGGATTGGTATGGTAGTCCCTCCCACTAGTGGATAGTCAAACTGAAACTTCCTCATGTGCTCCACCACAGTGTTTATATATAATATGAAAAGGAAGGGTGCAAGAATGCACCCTTGCCTCACACCTCTATTAATGTGAAACCTTCCTGAGCATTGGCCATCTCTGCCATACCTGACTCTTGCCCCTGCGTTTCTATATAGCTCCTTAATAAATACAATGATCTTATTATCTATGCCTAAACTCTTCAGTCTGTCCCAGAGCTGTATGTGGTCCACACAGTCGAAGGCAGAGGTCAAGTCTACAAATGTTATGTGTAGACTTTCATGCTTTGCCTCTGTGTATTTAGCAACCAACAGAGCCAGGTTTAAACTCTGCTCTATTGTGCCTTTCCCTTGGCAAAAGCCATACTGGAGAGGGGTTATAACGTTGTTTTCTTCCGACCAATCTTGGAGCCTGTTTAGGATGATCCTGCCTGCTACCTTCATCAAAGCGTCCAGAAGTGAAATTGGATGGTAGCAGGCAGGATCATTTCTATTGCCCTTTTTAAAAATTGGCACCACAATTGCCTCGGGCCATGTAGAAATAAAACCTACTGTGTTAATGCTATTCAAGACGTTGGTTAGGAGTGGAGCCCAAAGTTTTAACTCACTTTTATATATATCGATGGGAACCCCATCGGGTCCAGGTGCTTTGCCCGATGCACTATCGCTAATGGCCTTTAAAACTTCCTTATAGTCAAAACTGATTCCCAACGGAAACTGAGCGAGGGGCTCTTTGGTTGATGTTGAACTTAAACTTCCTCTTTGATTAGGGTTATTATACAAACATGAAAAATGCTCAACCCACACCTCCCCTGGCACTACGATATCTATTACGTCATTGTCTCTGTTTTGGAAGAAAGGTGCATTAACTGCCTTACAAAAGGCAATGTTGTCATTTTTCTGACAAGCTAGGTGTAAATTTTCCCATAGATTCCGCTTTAATTCCTTCCTCCTTGTTTCTAGGGCAGTTCTATAAAGCTTGCGTGCCTCTCTGACAAGGACCACAGATCTTGGTGCTTCATGCAAAGCTGCTATTAAGTGTGTGTGAGCTGTAGAGCATATTAAAAAAAGAGAAATGAGGCAAATAAAGTACAACAGCGTAAATTAATATTCAAGAGTGGCAAGAAATATTTCTCGACGCGCGTTTCGGCGACCAGCGCCTTCTTCTGGAGTAGCCACGTAATATTAATGAGGCAGTTTATCATGAATTGTAGCTGAGGCCTGTATGTCACGTATTGTAAAAATATTAGTTGATTTGAAAATACGCTGGTTTCATGTAGGGCAAGGTTCCATTGGTATTAGCTCGTAGCGATTAAATCCTATGATGCACGTTTTTGATAAAATAATCTCTTCCCCGTGCCCTACATGAAACCAGCGTATTTTCAAATCAACTAATATTTTTACAATACGTGACATATAGGCTTCAGCTACAATTCATGATAAACTGCCTCATTAATATTACGTGGCTACTCCAGAAGAAGGCGCTGGTCGCCGAAACGCGCATCGAGAAATATTTCGTGCCACTCTTGAATATTAATTTACGCTATTGTACTTTGTTTGCCTCATTTCTCTTTTTTTAATCTGTTTTTTATTGTGTTTTGATATTTTTTATGTTAATCTAATTATGACCTGTGACAGTTGATTGAAGATAACCGGTAATCAACTTTTTACTGTTGTGTTTTTTATCTTTTATTGTGTTAATAAATTGTTGAGCTACTGATCATATGTTCTTTTGATTCTCTCTCTTACTGCCATTATATGCGTGAGTATTTAGAATTCATTGCCTAGGTTGTTGAATTTCATGCGTTGCTCCTTCCCTGACCTAGGAATTGGTATATCCATACTCTCAGGGGGTCCTTGTTACTTATACATATGCGCTGTAGAGCATTCCTTATGTAAATGTAAATGTAAATGTGGGTGTACTTGTAAAGCGCACTGCGACTCCATGGAGTATCCTGGCGCTGAAGACCGCTGGGGAACCCGTCCTGGTTTTCCCTGTGAGATGGTCCCTTTCTGGGTATCTCCAAGGTGAAACCAGGCATCCCCGGCGTCTGTGGGGGGCCGTTGTAGAGATGAGGCAAGCTTAATGCCCAGAGTTGCCGAGTGTGTTCCCTGGTTAGAGTAGGCACCGAGGCGAGAATTATCGAGTCCGTTTTGACCCTGAACGGCGACCCTGCCGTGTCGGGAAATGAACCCTGGTCCCGGGCCGTTCTCTGCTTACAGGTCTGCCGCCTCTAACCAGTGAGCCACACCACTCCACAATTATTGAACCAACCCTTTTTTTTTACTGGGATGTTTTTTAAGTGGTTTCAGTAAAAGGTTTTTTATCTCCTTAGTAAATTCAATAAAGGAGTCTAAGATTACTTGTGGTCGTTCAAAGCCCCTCAGGCAGATTGACACATGGTCCGAAGCTCTGGACAATAAGTTTATCAGGAATTTTCCGGGGTCCACCTTTTCCCACTTAAGGGAATACCCATTTATTTTCCCCAGAGTTATGGGTATCGAGTACTCCTATTTTACTTGTGACCGCTCCCTTTACTTGCAACTCCATAGAAATTTGATAATGATCCCCAAAAGCGAGTTTTAATGTTTCCCAGGATAAGGCTAACCCTCGATATCGATGCGATAGAAGTGAGAAGTCAATTACCGAGTTTACACCCCTTCCTATAAAAGTTGGCTCAAAGACTTTCCTTGTTGCACAGATTTCGTTCATAAAGCCCAGGTCTAGCTCATAGATCACTTCGTTGAGTTTATTCCCTACACCACAGTGAATGAAATGGCTCGAGCTTATTGTTCTGTAATTTTTATACTGAGATCAGGAAAAAAAATTGAAACCGTTATTCTTGACTAATAGACTGTATCAGTACAAATATGCTTTTTTCTATCTATGCAAACTCGAAAATGTAAAAACCATGTACTCTGTAATCTCTTTTATAGAAAGGGCAATTAAGATTAGAAAAGAACTGTCTCATCTAGATGCCTTCCTATATGAAGATTTTAATGATTGAATTTAATGATATTTTAAAAATATATATAATGTACCGCTCTGTTTTTGTGGAATTTTACGAATGCGTATTTTGAACTTGATTGTGAGAAAGAAATGAATTTTTGACACTTTTAACACTGTAAAGGTTTGAAGTATTTTTTTTCTTAATTTAAATGATTAGTGTATTTGTCGAATGCTTTTATGGCTGTAAAATTAGTCCGAATAAAGCTGACTTGACTTGACTTGAATAGTAAAGTCATCTAGAATATGGTCTTAACAATTTCCTACTTGTGAAAAAAGTATGTCCTAAATTTTGAAACAAAAACAAGACTGGGTTTGTCATTTGGGCTAAAAAAAAAAAAAGAGAACATTCCCAGAAAGAACATGTGACCTGATTTACAAACCTATTTTTGCCGTCACAAATGCTGCAATGCACTAAAAAGTGCTTCTCTAGGCTGTAAGCCTGGCCGGACGTGCCGTAGCGGGCACCAGGGGTTTTCCCGGGGGCCGGAAGGGTAAGGGCCAGTTTTCGAGCGGTGGGGTCCACTTTATTACTGGGGGCAGGTTTTGCAGCAGTGCTGCAATATCGTCCTCATTAACAAAAGCGGCAGCACTGCTAAGGTAGCAGTAGTGCTGTTCTCACCAACACCCCTTGCCCGCCAGGCTGGGCAAGCAGAATTGCCCAGACTGGTTTGTGGTCCCAGTCCGGTCCCGGTAGTAATCCCATTTTAGGAGACTGTAAACTTTTACAGGCTCCAAATATGGGAATGCGAATGGGTACCGAATCATAATTTGGAAGGGGAATATTGTATGCATTCTTTCCAAATTGTAAATCGATATGTCAAGTATCAATATTTACCAACCCCATAATCCAGTTACAAAAATTTAAAAATTCGAACTTCTGAGTTTGTATAGTAACTGGTAAAGGATTCACAGAAGGGAAGGGGTCCCCATTGGGGTCACTTCGAATTTGTAACTTGTGAATGAAGGGAAAAGTTTCTTAGGGACTACGGGACTTATGCCAGCTCTCAAATAAACTTTTTCAAACAAAAGTGGACTGCATTTTAAAAATGTTTTTACTTTATTTAAATAAGATCACAGATATTGTTGGCTGCTGAGCCCAGCAGGTCACAAGTCCTATGATGGCATCCAATGGGAATAAGTCACAGTTTGCCACCAATCACCAAATTCATACTGTAGGTCGGATTGCGACCCACTCGACATGGAAATTTTACAACCTGATCCATTACCACATGTCAGTTTGCAAAATTCAATATTGGTTGCAAAATTACTCGTCACAATTTGCGACCAGTGTCTTGTACCTTAATCCCTTAGTTTGTGAAGTTGCATGTTATTCTCATAGATGTTGATACAATTTATGTTAGGTTAACAATATTTGTTTCGCACACAGCTACTCGAAGAGTGTCCCAGCGCGTGCCCAGTGGGGTGAGAACAGAAGCAGAATAGCAAGTTAATGAAAGAGGAAAGTCTTCAGTCTCTTCCTAAAGATCTTCAGATCCTGAAGGCAACGTAAGTCAAGTGGAAGGTGGTTCCAAGCCACAGCAGCCATAAATGAGAGGGAGCTGCCACATAACCTTTAACCTTTTTTGACGTAACCTAAAAGTGAACGCCATATGCATTTTAGAACAGCGCAATTGCCTACAAGGGGCATAGAACCTAAAACACTTTCTCATATGCACTGGGCCAAGCCCATGGAGGGCTGCATGAGCCATTACCAAGGACTTGAATTTCACTCTCTCTTTCACCAGCAAGCAGAGCAGGTTACGCAGACGTTGCCTGACACTGACCCTCTTACGGACGTTCAGAAGAGTTCTGGCTGCAGCATTCTGAACAACCTGAAGCCTGTTCAATAGATAGCCGGGCAGACCATTGGACAATGCATTGGCATAGTCAATGCGTGAGGTGATATGCGCACAGGTAAAAGTTTCCCTTGCGGAGAGCGGGAGTAGTGGAAGAATTTTTTTAGTGCTTTCGAGATGCAAAAGCACATTCCAGTCAGGTTATTAATCTGGGGGCCAAAGCACAGCTTTTCCTCAAACTAGATCCCTAAGTTCTTAGTGGGTTACTCCCGGGGTGTAGACGAAGAGGACTCATCCGACCAGAAAGAGTGCCAAAATGGAGGAGGGCAATTACCAATGAAGACAGTTTTATTCTCATTGCATTTCAGCTGAGCCGATGTAAGCCAGTGGAACACTGCTGTCAAGCATGTTTAAACATGGGAGGTGGAAGACTCCTATTTATTCCACATAAAAAGAAGCTCAGTGTCATCGGCATACGTAATGACTTTGGCACCCAAATCCTCAGGCAGCCGAATGAAGGGGGACACATAAAAGTTGAACAACAAATGGCTCAGTGCAGAACCTTGCAGAACCCCAGTCATCAAATTCTGCGGAGTGGCTGTAAAAGGAGGAATCCAGATTTTCTGAGTTCTGTCCTCGAGGTAAGATTTCAGCCACCTCCATGCTGACCATATGACGCCAATTTCCTGAAGACTGGACCGGAGCAGGGCATGCGGCATGGTATCAAATGCTGCTGACAAGTACAGAAGGACCAGGGCAGCCCTGCCCCTAGAGTTTCACAGATGGCCTTGGAAATTTCCACAAGTGCAGATTCCCTGCTATGAGCCTCTAAAACCTGATTGAACCGGGTGAAGAAGATCATGTTGTTCCACAAAGTCAGACAGCTGTTTGTTGACCAGTTTTTCACAACCCTTTGCTGCAGCTGGGAGGAGGGAAATGGGGCAGTAGTTAGAGGGAGGAGCGGGATCCAATGTAGGTATTTTGAGTAAGGGAACATCATCGTCTGTTTCCAGGAAGGAGGGACCATAGCTGATGCTAAGGATAAGTTGATCAAAGGGTTCATCACTGGACTGATCACCGCCAAAGCACCAGCCAACAATTTAGCCGGGCTGGGATCAGAAGGTGAGCCGGATGTAAGGGTGTTTAAGACTGCTAGAGAATCCCTTGCTGGTATAGGTTCCAAAGCTATGAGTTTGGCAGAGGTGGAGGGAAGTGACAGCAAGGAGGAGACCAGTCACTAGCTGGCTATCCACATCACCGAAGTTAACTTGTAGAGATCGAACCTTATTAATGAAAAAAACTAGAAAGCTCCTCACACTCGCACCAAGCGAGCGGAGGGGTGTGGATAATTCTCTCAGCTTTAGGGGAGAGGAAACTTTAAACAATGGTTAAGACTTCTTTAGCATTCTTACAAGACTGGACAAACCGCTCCGCATTATAGAGGCTTTTAGCCTTAGCAATGATGGCATAGTATTTCTTTTGTGCGTTTTCGAAAATTGTTCTAGCCATGGGGCAATACTCCTGTCTCCAATTGTGTTGCAGCCATTTACATTGATTTTTCTCAATTTCAAGGGAGCCAGAGAACCCTGGCTTTGAGGGGGATTCGTAATGCGCCTGGGTTGAGTCTCAGGAGTGAGGCGCTACACCTCCTTGTATATCCAGTTGGTGAAGTACCCGAGGGCTTCATTCAAATCACCAGATATCGCAGGACATGTCTCAGCTAATGCAAGACTAAATACAGCTCGGTCTATTCTATGGCCAACGTTCCCCTGTTGTCCTGTAAGCGACCCCACTTGCTTTGGCTTGTTTTGAACATGCCAGGGAAAATGGATTTAAAAAATGGTCCGGCCACGTCACTGGGAGGGGATCCTCAACTGTGAGTGGGGTATTTGAGCAAATCAGTTCCAAAAGGTGGCCGCCTCGATGGGTGGGCAAGTTAACACATTGTTGAAGTTGGGCCAACTTCATGGAGTCCAGAAACTCCAGTGAGTCCCCGCTTCCTAATTATCCATATGAATATTGAAATCCCTGAGAAGCATAAAGTGAGAGTAGCAAAGTGCACAAGGGATTATCACATCGTCTAGGGATTAGGAAAATAGGCCAGCTGAACCAGGGGCCCGTACATCAGTATATGCCCCAACGTATATTGAGGAGATATATTGATGCAGAAGTCAAGAGCTTCCACCTCCGCCAGCTCCCTTATCTCATTCCATTGACAATTCCATCTGTCTCTTGACATCAGAGCAACTCCACCCCCGCGCCCTGAGCTCTGATCCACTCTAGTGATTCTGATACCATCAGGGATGGCCATCTCGACCACCTTGCTGGAATTTTCAGATAACCAGGTTTCAGTGCAAAAAAGCAGGTCAATTGACTCGTCAGTGAGCAAGTCAAAGATGCCTTGCGTGTGTTTAGCTACCGAGCGAGCATTAATCAGAACAGCTTTATTCGTGTGCTCACTATATCTAACTCTGGACAGGCTGGTAAGGGGAGATGAACATAAAGACTCTGGAGCTAAGCTAAACTTGCAATTGCTACATTCCATATCCAAATAACCTCAACACAGATCAAGGGGTCTAAGGATAAAAGCTCATCCCTGCAACAGGAACTTAACAGAGAGTTAATGTTAGAGATGTCATGGGCATCTTTAACAGGCCGCTTCCGGGACGCTGATGGGCGCAGACGGGCTTCCCTTAGGCGCGCCTTTGGCGCATCTGCGCACCGCGCATTTTTAACAGAGTACCCCCCCTTGAAGACTAAAGCACACTCAAGCCAAAATGGCATCTCTAGTCGGCCTACACCAGGATGATAAACTTTTGGCCAGACGGGGAACCCACTCTCTTTTGCCAAGTATTAGTTTTTCTGTGTGCTGCAGAGGTCAGAACCAGTTAGCTATCAGGCAATATGCTAGTTTATTTATTGACAAAAACGCAGTGAGTGATTGGTTGTATTGGGCTACTTACAAAAGGTATAAAATACTTTCAACACATTTTTTTATTTTTTTACAAGTTGTCTTTGAACCAGAATTTAGAGCACCATAGCATTATATAGCATATGTTGTATAGGGGAGATATACTAAATAGATACTGAGCTTTAAAGACTGGATGGTAAAAGATTACCAAAAAGTGGATCCTTGGAACATAACATTACTAAATACTAGAAACTGCCAAAAAATAAACGTACTGGATATGATACATAAGAGTGGCATAAACGTTTCTTCCAAATCATCATAATTAATGTATCAGTGGTTCACACTTACCTAAATATTTTGGGTAGAAATATTCCTGTACAGAAATAACACAAAAAACAATATTAGTTCGAAAGGAACAATTAGAAATGATAAAACTAGTCCAAAATGCTAAAGACATTTATTTATGTTGATTAAAAGCAAGCTAACTAAAGGACAGAAATGTCAACACTTTCAATTCAAATTGTTAAACAGCACATATAAAGAATGTCAAGATAGTGCTCAGTTTGAGCGCATTAGTAATGGCACTCAACATTGACAAAAAGAAAAAAGTTAGCTGTATTTGAAATGGGTATTCCATTCATGGCACGGTATGAGAGCAGGAATCTTCCTGGTAGTTCACACATGAGTCAGGACTTCCACTTGACATGTATCTTTTTCCACTTGGATAGCAGTGAGTGATAAGTGTACTTTGGGCCTAATTAGGACTACAGCGGGTGGCGGTGGTCCGACTGCGCTATTACAAGTTGGTTGGTCAAACTACCATGGGACCGCCACAACTGCAAGGGATCAGCAGAGATCCCTAGTAGTTTTGCAGCGGTCTTGAGGCCGTGACATACATGGCTGAGCTACTGCGACACTGCCAAGCATATTACCAGTTTCCTCTCCACCACGGTTTTCATGGCGGGGTGCTCCTAATGAAAACTGTGGCAGAGAAGAAACAAAGGGGGCCCTACCCCAGAGCCATGGAGTACACACATGGAGCACATGTTGGGCCCCCTGTGTGCAGTCACTCCATTTGCTGCATGTCTTTGCCTTTACAGTCCATGCTGTGCAGGACAGGCTTTGGCGTTTCCATTATGGTGACTTTTCAATAGGCACCACCATAGGAACGGCAAAGGAGCACCCGCCGGACCACGAGATTACTCGTAATCTGGTGGATGGCTGGTGGCCGAGTTTGACGGTCCTGGAGTGGGGCGCTGGGGTGGCCACCCGCTCCAGGACTGCCAAACTCATAATCAGGCCCTTAGACTACATCCAGTTGAGGTGTGACTTAGTGTTGATCCACTGGCACATAAATGGTGTCCTGCCCAACCCACCCAAAACTACTTTCGGCAGCATAACATTGTACACAAATTCCATTATACTTTAAGCTACCAAACTGCGACCCAATAGGAAGGAGTTTTCAGAACTGGTCCCACTATGGTGTGAGTGTTTTGGTCTAGTACAAAGAAAGAAAATGGAACACTGAATATATTTTGCCATGAAATTTAAGCCATACATGCAGTGCAACATTTATTTCACTAATGTCATATTTCAGACCAGTGCAAAAAAGAGTACCCCCATATAGGCCATGTTAATGGAAGAAATTGTATGGCATCTACCTCTACCTCTATTGTTGTAAGTTTAACCTCATTACCTACCTCATGGTTTTGTTTTATAGGTCTCGACTACGCAGTGGGCATGCGCTGCATAGGCAAAAAACCTTTAGCAAGCGCTTCGGCTTTTCAGTCAAAAACGTGCATGCGTTCACTTGCCTTCAATGGAAACGCATGCACGTTTGGCGATTCCCTTGCGGGAGCGAGCAGCTGGCACCATATGGTAGCAATCATCGTGCCTTGCTGCTCGCTCCCGCAAGGGATTCGCGCAGGCCCCCTCCTCTCTCCCCTCCCCCTGCTGCCGCGTGCGCTTGTTTGTTTTTACAGTTGCCAGGCGTGCTTCTCTGCTTTCTCCATTGCAGATTTTGAAGTGAAGCATGAAATAAGAGACATGCTCCAAAACTGTCACTGTTAATAAAATGTGGGTGATGGAAAACAGACTGAAGGCTCCTGTACCCTATTATGAAACACCTCTCTGAAGCTACGCCCCTGCCAGGAGCCCCCGCAAAAATGATGGTCTCCGGGGCAGGAATTTCACAAGTAAGTTTGCTCTGTCTGCATACCGAACTCAAATGCTGTCATACCAGTGCCTCGTAAGTGCCAAAAGTAACTCCCCATATACCTGTCCAGTTCTCTAACATGGGCAGTAGTCCACACCCCTTGAGTATAGAGGTGGAGTTATGCCCGCACATTGAAGTTGCATGAATGTAGCGCTTACTGTGCCTGACGAAAAGTTGAAATAGCGCATGTAGGGGGTGGATACATACCTGGCACCTGCACACCACGTCAGAGTCCTTTGACAGCAGATCCACTACTTTTCCTTTGCCCTCGTCGCCCCACTGGGGCACCACGGTGACCTTGTTGTCTTGCTTGAGGCAGGGCCTCTTGTATCCCCCGGGGCCAGGGAGGCGCGGGTGCCTGACATGCTGCTTGCTGTGCTGTGGGTACCATCCACTCCGACTGCTCCCAGTGCACTGCGAGCTCCCAGAGCCTCAGCACCGAAGGATCAGAAATAAAGCCAGCCCTGGCGCTGAATATCACGAGGGGGAGAGAGGAGACACGGTGTGACATAAACACACTCCAGGGCCTAAAGTTACGTCAGTCGTGCGGTAAAGCATTCACTCCAGATGGCGGGGGGAGGGCAGAGTGGGCCGGGCTGCAGACACAGTGACCCGGATGTCAAGATGACGTGACGCCTGACTTATGAAGTTCTGCTTCTATCCCAGTCCCACATACCATTCAAAAACACTGCCCTGCGTTCCCACGATGTGTCTGGCTCTGCCATTGTTACCGACTCTGCCACAAAATTAGCGCCTATTCAGAGGCCCTGGGCTTTAAGACAGATGTATAACGAACTGCGCCTCAAGAACTTCCGTCTTTTCAGGCTACTGCCTGTCAAGAAATTGTAGGTCAGTTTGATTTAAAACTGTGGATAGCATCTCTCTAGATATTAGAATAACTTTGAAACAAGGACAAACAGGGCTCTCAAGGTATCATGTCTCATACGTGAGAGTAGCTCATTCAGTCCAGTTTTCGTTGTGTGTGGGATTTGGAGTCCTGTTTACCCCATCATAAACAAGCATTGGCATAGCCAATAGGTCTCGCCTTTGGGACCTTATAAGTATTTAGTTATGCAGCACAATATCCTTACTGCAACAACATTAACTGTTGCATGGCTAAACACTTATAAGGTCCCAAAGGCGAGGCCTATTGGCTATGCCAATGCTTGTTTTATTAATTTCTGAGTTGCTTTTAGATATTGGTATATGATTTTGGGTTAAACTATTTCATAAACTTACCATTCCCGAAAACTACCTGCAGACACGGTTGTGTGAAGACAGCAACATAATTTGATAAGAACGATACTGTTTAATATCTAATTTGGGATTTTTTTGTTCTACGAAATACATATATATTTCTCTTATTGTTGCTTGGTTGAAGGTTGCATTGGAGACAAAAAAAGTATAGCAAAATACGTTCATATTTATGATATCAAAATACTCATATTAATAGTCATCAATATCTGGTCAACAAAAATCAAACGTTCCTGTATCTGTTCCAAATTGTATTTTTTCCGTGGTACAATTAATTTGTTGTGAAAAACATATTCCACGTATTGCATTTAAATTTAAAAGATTGTTCGATTCGGAACGAATAATTATTTTAATATTTACTTATTGTCGGCATATGAAGTAAAAGCCCCCAAAACAATTAAAAACATAAGGGTGTGTAATTGAAAATAACCAGAGAGGGAGAAAATAGAAGTCCGGACTGCTAGGATACATCTATATATTATAACCCACCAAATATGATAATTCATCTTAGCTCGCCATACCGTTTCTGGATCATTTTCAAACACCTCCCTGGCTTCTTCTTTATTGCACAGTTCTTCAATGCATTCTCTTTCAAGATTTCCCTTTTTGCTTTCCTCAAGAAATGTATTCGCTCGACGTTTCCGCAGCAGGAACTCTGATGCCTGCCGCTGAGATAAAACTATATAAAAAAAAAAATTATTGAGTTTGGCAGCCCTTCTGTTTTACTTTAGTACGTCATAACATATTGTTAGTGTTAGCTTAACCCCTTCCATGCTCATGACGAGCTCAGCTCGTCATGCAGTACACTGCTCGTGTGCTCATGGCGAGCTGAGCTCGTCATGAACAATGGGAATAAATGAGTGCCAGCGCTCAGGGGAAATTTCTGCAGCATTGATGGTGTTAAGTAGAAGTTCTTTAGAAACGACATACGAACTAATTGAAAATTGTGTATGTTAACATGATGGAAAATATTGCAGTGCTACCTGGTTGAGTGACCGGCAGCATTCTTCAAACAGAAAGAACATTAGTGCTACATAACTGGCATCCTTGCGTTTTACAATTAATCACTATTAATTTCTAGCGAAGAATTTTTTTTTTTTAAAACAGTTCATCTCAAAATTACGACTTGGTTTCAATTTTCTGGGAAAAGAAGACAAACAATGACCTTTTGAAACAAATTATTTTGGCAGTGAAATCTACATAAGAAAAAGTGTTCTTTATTGAAAAATGAAATTTAACAGGTGTGGCTGTAACAATGGCTGGATTTGCTGGTTTGGGGATGCTTCCTCGTGTAAAAAAAGGCACCTTTGACCACCTTCAGAGATACACAAACAAATGCTTTACAATTAGAGTACTGTCCAAAAAAAGAGCCTTTCTAGAAATCTAATGGCAAGGAGCCATGAAGAAAGTAAAAGTGTAGATGTTTTATGTAATCGTACAATTTAACTTTTACCCAAGCTCCTCTTCTTCAAATGCCTTCTCTAATTGGTCAAGCCACATGTGAGGTCATCGGTAAAGACAAGTGCACTGGTATCATGATGTATCACACAAAACCTTTCAATTCAAAAGATTATGGCTAATTGTATAATTGGTCAGATCGCACCACCGCTCTGTGTGTGGCAACAACTGGATGAGAACTGATCAATTCTTTGCTATGTGTTGGATGAAGCTGTCTTTTATGCACTTCAATTGCACTGCCCTGTTTTCCACGATGTAACCTGGGTGGGATGCAAGGGGGAAAAAACAATGTTCCCTCATGATATATTCATAAATCACCTGTCTGATTATATAATTATTTTGGATGTCCTTTCCGTAAAACGGCAAAAATGACCTGCTGCAAAACCGGCCCCCTGTAGCACAAACGGCCACCACCGGTCCAAAACTGCCCGCCAATCCTTCCGGCAAAGCCGGGAAACACCCGGTGCCCACTACTGCCAGTCCGGCCGTTTACTGAATGTTAGATAAATCTTTGAACAACTTTAACTCCTCACTAGGATTATGTGTTTCATGTTTTATTCTACTTTTTTAAAACTCTGTGAGGCTGTGAATGAGAGAGCGTTATTTTATTGCAAAGTAAATAGTTAAAAATGATATGTGCAATCAGTGTTGTAAAAAAACTTGAGGGCCCTCCTGCGAAGTACATTGAGGAGGCTCCCCCCCCCCCTCCGGCGGTCCTTCCCACCACCTACCACTTTGCCCCACAGCCCAAAAAACGGATATATTTTTATATGAAACCTCCAACATTTAAAGAAATGCTTCTATATTGTCTTGCTCAAAGTTCAAATAAGAAAGTGGGAAACACTCTTAGCATATCAACTATGCCATTTGTAACATTGTCAAGAGCAGATTATTTAACTGAGACAGCAATCAGAACAATGCCAAGGAGCAATCCTATTGTCTCAGGAACTGCCTATCGCTAAATAACAACTATGAAGGGTCTGAATTAGAATTTATATTGATAGATAATAACTTGAAACATTGAAAGTCTAACCTAAACCTGCAATTTCACAGACTCGACTGACAATAAGAGTACACAAGCTATAACACAGTATCCTGTAAACTCCAAGAGAAATAACCATGAATTGTCTGCATGCCACGCACTTGTGACTGTCAAGCGTTGTGCATGATAATAACGTGAACTGGGAAAACAATTTCAATTTCTACCATAATATCTTTATTAGAAAGCAGGACAAAAACAGGCAGGCAAAAGAGGCTGAGGCTGAAAACTGCTTGGATGCTTCAGAACATTGATGCAGGTGTTTTTTAGTTTGAATATACCATTTCTATAGTGTAAACAATGCTAATTACAAGATTTAAGGCATGCGTATACAAACGAGTGCAATCAACACCATAAATAGCACACCATGTAGAATAAAAACAAACCATATCAGTAAGTACCTATTTAAAGAATCTATACAAAATGTAGTTGGTAAAGCAATGGAAAAAGTGCAAATACTTTCAAAGTGCATAATAAAACTATCACCAGTCTAGCAATATACTCAAATCAAGCATGTTTTGTAAAACAGTCCCACTTTCTTCATACATCAAGGTGAAAATACCTGTATAGTGCATGATAAAAACAAATCCAGCAGTATTAAAAAATGAAGGTAGGTTAGTCAAACAATTCCCCCTTTGGTTTGTGCATAAAGGCACACATATATCAAAGCAACTGGTAAGCAATAACAGGTACAGTATGAATGATCAAACCAGTTTAGGCAAACAATTTCCTTTTTGAAGGCGCAAATATTTCAAAGTGACTGGTAAAACAATACCAAATACAGCAGGCAGCAGCAGCATAGGAAAATCAAACCTATTTAGTCCAACTAATTTCTCTTTTGTTTGTGCATGAAGGCAAACATATTTCAAAAGGACTGGTAAAGCGATAACGTTTAGCAGCATAAACATCAAACCCATCTAGTCAAACAAAGCCCCTTTTATTTGATCATAAGGCGCAAACTTTTTAAAGTAATGCATGGTGGCACTGTATATCTAATTTAGAGATGAGGGCAACAACAGTTGTTGAAACGTTCAATATACAGTAAAAATGACGAATAGTTGCTGCCCAAGCCATTCTTATAGTACTGGGGCATGGAATATTATGAAATGCCACACTTGTAGGAGTGTGATGGTTAGTAGGTATGTGGGTACTGGCATTTGCAGCACTAGGCAATAGGTGTCGCAAGCTGCAGTTGCCTCCTGACGAGGGCCCTGGCACTTATTTTTTTTTCCAAATTAAGCACTGTATCTGAGGTCACTGATCACCCACGTCGTGGTGTGAAATGTTTGGAGATACATGCACAGTGTGCCTGTAAGTGTATCTCATGTGAGTATTGCACAGCATTGTGTGTAACCCGCTACTGGCAGCCAAATATGAATGTGGGCCAGTAACACAATCATCTCAAGGGCAGAGGGAACTCCCAAAGTTGCATGGTACAGGGTGTCACTCCAGATTGTTCCTTAGACTAAGCTGTGTCCTCGCAGCTGACGGGAATGATTGCAGAAGCAGGGATGCTGCTCACCCTGTATTATGTGCCTCTACACCAGACCTCAGCATCAGATGGAAGATCAGTCTATGCTGCTATTGATATCCTAAGCTACGCAATGTCCTGTGATGCAGATATCAGCCCAATGTGGTCACCTGAGACCTCACGCACAAAGGGTAGGAGAAGTAATCGCAGTGACCTTCAGACAGCAATCTTCCTGCCAAATACCATGGCATTGTCTTCTGGGGTTTTCTATTCTAGGCCTTTGGGTTCTTTGTGGGCTTCAGGTCATGAACGAGAAGCTACAACTTCAGGGGAGATTCTGAGGGTAACCAGTCCCATCCACAGTTAACCTAGTCATTTACAATTTGCAAAGCTCATTGGGGGATCATTCTCATTTGTGTATTTACAATATTATGTTTTCACCACCAGTGAAACTCAAGGATGACACATACATATCCAAGGCTACTAATTTATTATGTAGGTTGGAGGGCTCCATAACTTTGTCCGAGGATTATCAGTTTTATTTGCATTCAGTCCTAGGGCCTTTTGCAAATTACAAAAAGAACTTCAGAGCCAAAAGGAAAGGGAATAGAAAATGGAGGGAGGATAGTGGGAGTTTGGTGAGGGAATAGTATACTATTAAAACAAGCATTGGCAATGCCAATAGCTCCGCCTTTAAATTGATAACACATGCAAACACAAGCTTACACAAGTGTGGAATTGTGCAGGTGTGTGTTTGCATGTGCTAGCATGTTAAAGCCAGATCTATTGGCATTATTAGTAATCATCTCCAGTGGGTATTCCGCGCTGCAAAAGATGAACAAAGTAGGTTGGTGTGCATGATGCAGCACTACCTATAGGAATTGCATTTGATCTGTTACTATCACTTAATATTTTACTCCTCAATTTGATTTTGAATTTTAAAATACCAGCTATTACAAATTTAGATAGTAAACTATGGGTATTGTCAGTAAAATGATACCTCCATTATGACATAATACATAGTGGCCCTTGCTGATTACACCTTTTGCAGGCAAACCCTTTCAGGGTTTTTTCTGTTCTCCAAGGAAATAATTTCATTTGCTACGTGCAAAGAAATTGAGGTACACACAATACTAAAACGAGAAACAAGAACTCTAAATCTTGGTAAGCTACAAGTACACCCCAAACATCCCTTTAATATAGCCTGTCGTGTAGTTGCTATATACCCTATACAAGATCTACACGTTTGGATAACATAAACTGTGGGAGTGGTGGCAGACTGGTTATGTGCACCTCCACCAGATATGTTAGCCTGTCTGCATCAGCTAGCTCACAGTGCCACTATAATCTCCTTTTACCAAGGAGAGAATAGATTCTAGCAAATTCAGAACATGACAACCCTGATCCCTCAGAATCGTGGAAACAATATACTACCTTTCGCTCAGTCACTCGTGCTCACTTAGTTGGTCCCAGAGATACACTGAATAAACATACTGGGCGTTTGGTCAATAAGAATTTATTGAACAGTTGCCATTCTAGTGTAGAATAGATGAGCTGTAACAACCATTAGACAGTAGCATAGATATATGATTAGCAGTACTACGAAAGTAAAGGGATGGTACAGTTCTACCATTTTGCAGTAATCATGAATATATGCAAGTACATAAAATACATGAGAAAAAGTGTGTACTCCTACGATGCCTCCCTAACTAGATGTACCTAAATGTACCTAGCATCTGTGTAGGTGTTATGCCAAGAATCCCTCTATGATCTAGTCAATCCCATTACCTGAGAATGAGAGAATATGGGACCCCATCCTGGTCTCGAGTTGGACACCCCACAAGGGATGTTAGACCACTGCGAGCTGGAGTGTCTGCATGCAGGCACCTCAGCGTCTCTAGCCAGTGTGTCAGCCGGGAAGTCACGGTCTCCTCTGTTTTTCTAAGCAAGACATGATGTATATATACCCATAGGTCTCCCCAGGGGTCCTACCTTGCTGTGTTACTGTGTCGGCCTAAAGGATGACTTCGGGCCTGAACTTTATACAGAGATATTATACAGGAGATGGTAGTCCTGCTGTGTTTCCAAGAAACCTCATGCATAATGTATGAGATGCAAACTAGGGAAAAACCTGCCTTCTGAATGCAGTGTTGTATCTAGGTACAAGGTCAGTCCCTAAGAACCGTTATGTATGTAATGTAGGGAGTAATATAGGAGAAAGGTTGCAATGCTACCTGTGCCTATATACGGTACCTATATGGAATATAACACCCACTCCTCTTCCGACTGGACGACATATGTAACTTATTACCGTACTACTAGCCTAACTAGATATAGGTATGCTTAAAGTTCATAAAAACATTTATTTAGCTAAAACCTTTAAAACTTCTAAAAAAAAGTCTAAAAGCTTAGAGATGTTAAAAGAAAATGATTTAGAAGTCATAGCTCTAAAAGTTTCCGTAGTTATAGTCTGACCCACTATAAGCATCAAAAGCCATGTATGCCCAATAAATGAAAGGAATGTCAATTTTGTTTTTGAGTTCCAAATTGGAGCTTCTTTTAAAAAAGGGTAAATTATTTCCAGCACACGATGAGCCAAAATGAGTTAATTGTTTATGTGTCCTGGCTGGTAGACGGAACATTTTTGCTGCTTGCTTCCGCAGTAGACGGCCCCTGTAGCACCTCGCAGAGTACGTCAATTGAGCACAGATGATGTTCCACACTGTCCGCAGCCGGTATGGGGCAGTCTGTGCACCGTCCAAAGCCTGGGTGTCAGTGGAGGAGCCGGTGTCCATACCAACAGGTGCAGTTACTACCTGTGGCGGCTCAAGGAATACCCCCATCAACCATGGAATACGCTGGGGACACTGCAGAACATGGGCCGTTATCGGGTCCAGTAGAGCATTCACATCAGATTGCGCACATGATGGGAGTGTCAAACAAAGGTCTAACACGCATTCTTCTCTGCAAAACAGGCATCTGAGGACAGGTAAGATGCAGTCCAACCAGACTGGTCAAAATGACAAGAACCAAGTTGCACTTAGTTTTCTTAGGCGAGGTGTGCCTAGATGTTGTACCATGCGGTCACGGTATTTACGCTCCAGGAGTGCTTTTTCCATCTTCTTGGTGACTGGGACGTCGATTGCGTAGCAGATAGAAAATAATCAGAGTACCTGCTATTAGAAACAGGATAAGCAGAAGTCCTACAAAGATGCTTCCGAATACGGAGTGTATGAAGATTGGTATAACTCCAAGTACCGGCTGAAAGTTACCTAGAAGTCCAGAACCTATGGTCTTAAATAGGTGGACTATGCCTGTCGTATTAGACATGTTAAAGATACGCTTTACCATTTCTACGAAGCCGAGGTTAAGGGCACAGACTTCTGTAAAAGCATGGATTTCATTCTGCTTCGAGTGTCAAACTGTATTAAAGACACATTCAGTAAAGGCTATAACGGCGCCTCCCTGACTGTATGTGTCGGTGGAAACAATACTTGCGCACAACAAGTAACCCTGGAGTTCACAGTTACTAGATATGCAATGCCCAGGAGCAGTCCGCAGCGGCCTTGACTGTTCAGCATCAAGTAACTCCCATTTTAAAGTATCCTGAATGCTAGCGTAATCACTGCAGCTAGGCCACCCCTCAAATGACAGGACAAGTACGCTACAGAACCATTACAAGCCCTGTGCAGCATTATATCCTGACATATGAGTGATCCACTAAAAGAGTTCTCATAGTTTGTACCACTTAGAAACACTTCTCGATCCCCACTCCAGCACCGAAATCTGTATCGTAATTCCCATGATTCCTTAATGTATTCCTTACCCGTTTTTTCATATCTGCCTGCCTGCTTTTGTTCAAGGGATTTGGTATCTGTAGCATTTTAATTAATTAGTATGATTAAGTCTTCACAGGCTGTCCTGATTTGTCTGTCACAAAAATCTCTGTATCACAAAAACACTTGATGTTTATTTCCACATGTATTACTCTTATACAGACAGAGTATCATAGAGACACAGGTGTATATATTCAAAAGAGTTTTATATTGTTGCAAAATAGATTTCTTTATGGAGGGTACAAGATCATTACATTACACAATGAAACCGGAAGTTTTAACTATATACAAATCAATGTTATTCCTAGTTACAATTGTGGATACCTTTTCTGGAGTGACTATACAACAATAAAAGGAAAGAGGTGTGATTGTCGACGTTTCGGTCTAATTTAGGCTTTTGTCCACTAGACCATCTTCAGGACTGTTCATAAAAAATGGTTGACCCTTCAGAATATATGCAGATAGACTTTTTAGTCCAAGCAAATTTTGACTTATCGGACACATAGTGGATACTGTGTCTATAAAATTCTGCATTCCATTGCTCAAAGGTTCCCTCGATAGCTCAAGTTATTAGTACCATGAGGCTCTTCTACATATCATCCTGATTCCAAGTTGGTCGTAAATTATCCTTAATGACCCGAAAAAACAATTGTATACAACACATATGGTCGGTACTCATCTACTTTGCTTGGACTAAAAAGTCTATCTGCATATATTCTGAAGGGTCAACCGTTTTTTATTAACAGTCCTGGAGATGGCCCACACCTACTTCTATACACAGGGTGAATGGAGGCTCTCTTCTTCAAACTTCTTTGCAGATCGAGCGCTTCATCACAGAGAAGGTCAGCAGTATGCAAAGAGTGCGGATACTGCTTGGTGTGAAGCTTCGCAACTATGACGCTTGCAATACATGAAACACACAAGTGGAGTCAAGACAAACTACATGCCCCAGAGTGCCAAGGGACTCTCAAGAGACTTGTAAGGGCAGCCACCAAATTGGATTTATAGAGTACACGTTCTCTGTGCTTCAGAGTATGCTTTGCTAGGCATTTGATATACTTAGTTGCTACAGCCAGAAACTTTATGCCAGGAGATTTCAAATTTCCTACTGAAATGCGTTAAAATGTTTTACTTAAAAAAAGTAAAGGCACATCATCACTTGAAACCAGTTAATATTTGTTCTGAGAGGAGAAAATAATTGTTTCAAAAGCATAGTTGGAAGAAATGCTTGAAGGGTGTAGAGGGAGGGACTCCTGCAGGAATACATAAAAAAGAACTGCGACAGGAACCATGAAAATCTTTACAGTTTTGTAAAAATAGAAGGTGCTTTAGGAGCTAAAACGGTATTTAATACCACTGCAGCAAATGGTGAATCGGTAGGGATCTTGTGAGAAACAGGAGACCTCCATTCAAGCATTTGCTTTCGCATAATGAAACTGCAGTCCTCATCCCTTGAAGGGTTGGAGGCGGATATTTTAAAAAACAAGCATTGAAAATGCAACAGGTCTCACCTTTGTTTAAGTTAAAGCCATTTGCTTTGCTAATGGTATTGTATAGCAAAGCAAATGGCTTTAACTCAATGAAAGGCGACACCTATTGCATTTTTCCAATCTAGCCTCCCCGTCTTCGGCCTCTTCCACTCCCCAAACTCTCCCTACCCAGAATCGTCACTTGCAGCCTCTTCCAGTTCCCAAACCTCTCCCAGTTCCCAGTCTCTTCCACTCCCCAGACTCGTCCTACAAACTCCTCACACAGACGTCTACGTTCCGCACACTCTTCTATTCCCCAGACACCTTGACTTTCAGTACTCTACTCCCCTTCTCCTCTCTCCAGAATCCAAATCCCAACCCTCCTCCGTCCTCATGCTCTCTTAAGGAGGCGGCCCTCTTGCACAGTCTCCAGTGCCCCCATATTCACATCGGAGCGCTTAGTGGCCTTGTCAGGAGTATGAAGCGCTACATAACGTACGATACACCCTTCCACTTTTTGCGCTGTGTGAGGGCAGACACTTACAAAAAATGCTTATCTTCGGTAAGCTATCTCTCAAGAGGTAACAGGACCTCGCCCAGCTATCACAAACACGAGAAGAGTGAGTTCAGGAGCTCCCTCCCGGATCACTTTGCCCCTCAGTGCACTCAGAATAGGTGGAGCTATTGCACTTCAAGGAGCCGATCCCCCAGCTCAGCAGCGTGTGCCTTGAAGGCGTATAGTGCTTCCTATCTAGTCTAGTCTCTCTGGTTGTAGGAGTAATAAAGTTTATTAAGACAAATGTCCAAAAAACATGAAAAGCAGCATCATTTAAAACATATAACAATCACATAAACCATCATCCTGACATGTACCATCATTAAAAAGTAACCCCTGGTGTTTAATAATCATTAAGACAGTGCTTCTCTGCCCTGTCTGGCTCGGCTCTGCTCTGTCCAGTTGGGCTTCCAGGACTGGTACCCGAGCTCCCTACAGCACCCTGATGCTACCGGGCCCTGACTCGGGCTTTACAGACCCTACAACTCCTTTCACTACTGGCGAGACACCGGCAAATCACGCTTTGCAATCATGACCCCAGGCCCGGCGCGACTATCAAGAACCTAGCAGCAATTTGTTTACGCAGTAGCCCCTACCCCAGCAGAAGGATACAAATAAATGAGCACTTGTCTAGACAAGTGGAATGTGAGCCTAGCTTTGCCCGCCCAGTGGTGTTAGCGCCCTTGGCCAGCAGCAACAAAAAAGTGATTTGTCATGGCTCAGAATAGAAATACCGCTACTACATTTAATAATACATGGCTTTATAGCACTTGCTCCTACAGGTAGACCAATTGGAAACGCTATAAATAAGAGGAGTGTTGTTTAGGCACCTGCCCGATGGTGCTCAGTTTAAGTTCACCATGAACGAGAAAAGGTTTAGTGGGCGCTGGTGCCAAGATTTCAAGTTGCGACTGATGGCCCGGAACAGGCACCAGCAGCTAGCGCTGAACTCACTAAGCTTTCTCGCCGAGTTCGGTCTGAAATTCTGGTGGGGCTGTTGCAGCACCATCCATTTTGTGAGATTTCCTTCCCAATAGTGAAGAGTATGCTCCTGAAACTGTTTGTTTTTGCAGATTTATATAGTGCAAACTCGACCCAAAGGTATTGGAGCGCTTTACATGAGCGCCACTTACGTTACACAAAGACACATTCATTTGTTTTTGGCAACAGTGTACAAGAATGTCGGGGGCTCGTCAGTTGTGTAAGTCAAAACGGGTAAGAAAAATAAAACTGCCTTTTCAAATTATAAAAGAAAACAGGCGGTTGAGAACGTTAGGATAATGTTAATAATAATACCGTTGTCATTATAGCACACACTATATAGATATATATATATCACATCGGAGGCATCTGTGTGCTGTGTTGCATCGGAAGCAAGAGTTCTGACCGCAAGACTTGGTAAGTAAACCATCGACCCTCAAAGGCTGATGAATGGAAGTAAAACCTATGCCTTCCAAGAACTCAGCACAGGACGCATGAGACATCACTACTGAATGGGTTCTGCGCGCCATTAGGGACCATTCTGCACATTTGCGGGTTCAGCGCCTACAGCAACAAATATTCGGACCTCTCGGCACCATCTACCCAACTGGCCGAAGCCTCCTACCGGCCGCCACACGGCGAGGCTGCACCCACAAAGCTGAGCCGGGCTCCATTTTGTGCAACGTGCCAACGTCGGACCTCTCTGCACCATCTACCCAACTGGCCGAAGCCTCCTACCGGCCGCCACACGGCGAGGCTGCACCCACAAAGCTGAGCCGGGCTCCATTTTGTGCAACGTGCCAACGCCGGTTGTGGTTTCCAATCCGTCCCTGGCCAACGCGGATTCCAACCCAGTTCCTTTCATACGGCTCCATGCTCCTCTCACCTATCCCTCGATTGGAAGGTGCCATTCACCATATACCTGCCTTCCTTCTCTTAAATAAGTGAGATACTTCCCTTAAACTTCAGTGGGGGTCACTCACTTTGAAACCCTTCCCCTCTCCCGCCATAACATAGTCCTGTACATTGATTCCAATAGTGTCACCCTCCAAAACCACTGTTCTCCATCTTCAGTCCAGACTCGAACCAGCTGAGAGAAATGCAAGTTTTAATTTATATCACACTCTTTTCCACGGGCCTGCTTCAGTCCCCATCCTGTCCCTTGTGGCTGTTACAGGCGGGCAATGGTCCCCATATGGACCTCAGTGGCGAGCAAGGGTGCGAGGGGTCCTAATGCAAACACAGAGAATGTGGCCCCCATGGAAAGTGAGGTTGGCAGACCAGTCTTCCCCTGGGGTGTTGGCGCGAGAGGGGACAGGGCTGTTAGGTAGTGTAGAGGGTGTGGTTGTAGGGGTGGGGTCATGGTAGGTTATAAAGGGGGCAGGAGAGGAAGCTCTTCCTCTTCCTGTCCCCCAGCGCCTCGGGGTAAGAGTTTAGGAAGTTTGAGGAGTCGTAGGGAATACGTACATCGCGGTTTGGAGAGGGTGTGGTCTTCCCTCCCAGTTGGTCGGCTGGGGCTGGGCTCGAGGATTTGCGGTTGCCCTTGTGGGGGGTTGCATAGTGTGTGACCCAGGGGCCGCGGAGCGCCGGTTGAGGAGGACAAAAGGCCTGCAGCGTCTCCGTGATGGGAGAGCCGGATGCGGCGGCTATTCGGCCCGCGTTGATCATCCTGGGTCGGGCTGGGAAGTCTGACCTCTTGCAGCCCGGCGTCTTGGACCAGGCGGGGTCGGGATGACCCGCACGCCACCGTCCGCCTCTGCCGGAGTTGCTGCGGCGGTGGCGGCATGCCTCGAAGAACCACCTAAGACAGGTTTGTCAGGGAGGGGCAGGGGGAAGCGGCAAGCAGAGAGCGCTAAGCGTGGGGCAGACGTCAGAGCCTCCCCGCGTGCCTACAGATTGATTTGGCCCAGCACGGAGGTCTGTTAGTGGCGGCGAGGGGGGCGGGGCCGCCCCCGGGAACACGGGCCCGGCAGGGGCTGTCCCGTCGAGTGTTTTGCGAGGCGGGCGCCTGGGAGTGGGGGAGGTGGGGCAGGGTCAGGGGCCCAAAGCAGAATTGTTCACGGAGGTCAGTGCTGGGGAAGAGGAGGAGGGGGAGAGTGCCACTGAGGAGCCTGATTAAAGAATCAAAAAAGGGTCTTGACTCCTACCTCAGCAAGGCTGAGTCCAATCAAATTTATATAACAAAACGAAGGCCAATGCTGAGAAACCAAACTATAAAATGACAATTAACCACAACTGCTGTTAATGAATCAAACAAAAACAGCCTGCTCATCGTATAGCATCATGTGAGATTTATTATCTTTCGTAGAATTTTTACTTTTTTTAGCACAAAAACTTTTAGTGCATGGGAATACAAAGAATTTTTTATATACAATATATACAAACATAAGCATAAAATACAAAAAACATTTTACACATTGCATACACACTTGGCCAGTCAATCATACAACAAGCATTCACACAAATGGCGCAAAAACAATATGTCCACGTATTGGTGACAAGTAAATAGAAAAGAATCCTTTCGTGAATGTCAATTTACAGAGTCTGTCTAATTCACAGCTTTGTCAGAGAATGTCTTGTATCAAATAAAAGGACTGGTGTCACAACAGTAATACACCAAATACGGGACAGGGCTGGTTGACGCGTTTCGAACCCCTGTTTGTTGTCGGGGTTCTCCTCAGGACCGGGTGGGTTCTGAAAGAATGACAAAAGCTTACTTAGGATTGTATACTACAGAATGAAAAGAGACCAGCTCAAGAGTAACCGTAGCTGCTCCCTACCTTAAGATGATTGTCGATACTTCATATTCAATCGTGTGAAATTTGGTATCCAAACTGTGGGTTTATATTTGTATCCCAAACAGGAAGTGTTCACGAGGACTGTGAGACAAAAAATACAGACATGTACTATGTTTACTCATACATTCCAACCCGCACTCGCTCTGCTAGTTCTAACTAGGGGGTGCCGTGCTTACCCGCTGCTGAGACGGCTTCTAGCTCGCCGGCATCTCCACGTTATTGATGCGCGGTCGCTCCTTAGCTGTGAAACAAACGGGGCAGAGTCTTACATGCTGGGCGTCTTAGCGCGTAAAAAGCTTGCGGAGTGTCAAGCGGACTTATGGCAAAACATACCGTTTGGAGGCAAAGGGGTCCGTCCTTAGCTCAGGCTTGATCGAATAGTTCGTCTGGACTGGTTGTGTCTCTGGGAACGGTACTTCCTGGTAACCAGGTAGAATCTTAGTGCTCATGGGACTTGTAGTTTTGATGTATGGACCCATGTGATTACGTGGATGCAAAAGCCGTACTGGATTTCACTGAAAGGAACAGGACAAAGTTTGAGCAAATTAGACAGTCGGTTTATATATTTCCGAGATCTCATTTAACCCCCTGATTGCTGTGTTGAACTTCATTATTAGCATTGCCTCACGTTGTGACAACTTTGCTTCCAAATCACCACCCCTGGGGTCTTTCTCAATTTTGGATAGTACTGTCCATTTTAAATCGCTTTTCACATGGTTATACTTTGCCCAGTGATTCACCAATGGGGCATTTTCAACTCCTCTATGTATTCGTGATTTATGCTGCGTTATTCGATTCCTTACTTCTTGTGTCGTCTTCCCGATATATACTAAAGGGCAAGGGCAGATGATCGCGTACACGACGTTTTTTGTTTTACAATTTGTAAAAACGTCGTGCTTCCAAAAGATGTTTTCAAACGTAAATACAGAGTCTTCAATGGTTTCGTTGCAACAAGTACATGTTCCACATTTGTGGTGCCCTTTCGGTGGAGGGAAACCAAATATACTTTGTAGTGTTGGTGCTTTCAAAACTGGTAGAGCCGCCCTTACGACATGGTTGGCTACGCTCTTCTCTTTTTTATATGCGAAGAGCGGAGGTACAGAGAAATCCTCGTGGAGGTTTTTGAGTAAATGCCAATTGGACATTATGAGTTTCTTATGTTGATTGGCCGCTGAGCAAAACGTAGTTACGCACACCATCCGTTTAAGGTCCTGTTTGGTTTTTTTCTCCAATAAAGTCTCTCGTGGAGTCCACCAGGCTCGTTTCAGGGAGTTTTTGAGTAATTTTTTGGGGTACCCTCTTTGGATAAGGCGATTTTTCAAATGGTCAGCGTGTTTAAAGTACTCTTCCTTCCCCGAACAATTATGTCGGATCCTTAGGAATTGTCCATAGGGTAGGTTTTGTCTGAGACTGCGTGGGTGGTTACTGTTAAAATGCAATGATTTGTTCCTGTCTGAGGGCTTGCGGAATAAGGTAGTATTCAGGCCTTCTCCGTTTGGGTCTACTTTAACGTCCAGGAAGGTGATAGATTCCTTGGATGCTGTCATAGAGAACTTGATGTCACATGTTCTCGAGTTTAGCCAGCAGACAAATTGATTCAGGTCCTCGTGTCCTCCTGTCCAAATAAGGAACACGTCATCTATATACAGCATATAGTTGGAAATGTGGTTACCAAATGGATTGTCATTGTATATGAATTTGTCTTCGAAAAGTCCCATGAACATTATAGCTAGCTCTGGAGCAAAGGGGCAACCCATCGCCACCCCTTTTATCTGGTAGAAAAACTCTGCATCAAAGGTAAAAAAGTTTTTTTGTAATGCAAAGCGAGCAAGATCGAGAATAAAATCAGTGGGCACTCTTACTGGTCTTTCTCTTTTCTCCAAAAATACCGTCAGCGTTTCCAATGCTTGTTCTTGCGGTATTTGGGTGTATAAAGACACCACATCCAGTGTCACAAGGAGCTGTTTGTTTTGATCGAAGCTGATGGTAGATATTCGATTTAAAAATGCAGTGGGGTCTTGAAGGTGAGCAGGAATGGTCTGAATGAAGGGTTTCAAAAAGAAATCGATATATTTCGCTATAGGTTCAAAGAGTGAATCACATCCAGAAATTATTGGGCGGCCCGGGGGGTTGTTTTCATCCTTGTGCAATTTCGGGAGCACATAGAACACTGGTGTTCTGGGATTTTTGTTTTGTAGGAACAACAGTTCTTTAGGTCCTACAAATCCATCATCAAAGCCTCTTTGAATCACATCAAACAGCTGGTTTTTTATTTCTAATGTTGGATCTTTCCCAATGCGCCTATAGCAGTTCTGGTCATCAAGTTGGCGGTGTACTTCTTGTTTGTATTTGGTGATGTCCCAAATAACGACGGCTCCGCCTTTGTCCGCCTGCTTGACTACAATGGTGCTATCATTTTTTACAGTCATCAATGCTTCTTTCTCGGCTTTAGATAAATTGTACTTCACGAATGTCTGAGGAGCCTGAGCCAGGGGAATTTGCATTAGTGCTCGCTGGCAGTGAGTCAGAAGTGGGTGAGGAAGGGGGCAGTGGGGGGCAGCCCATAGAACCCATTAGTGGCCGCAAAGGTGTGAGCAGGCAGGATGGGGGTAGGGGCCAGGGCCCCCTGAAGGTTCCAAAGGTGCAGGCCTCTTCATGGGGCACGGGGGGGGTGCCCCCGCCCCCCTCACATTGAGAGAACAGGGCACCAGCGTGCCAGACAAGGTGCCCTGGTCGGATAGATGGGAAAGTATGTCCACGGAGGAACAGATACGTGAACAGCGGCGCATTCTGGAGGAAACGGAGGCCAGGTGGCAGGCTTTACACGCAGCCAGAGAGGCAGGTTGGGGGCTTGCGCCCAGGGGGTTCACCCCCCGTCGCATTGTCTGGCTACTGGGTCAGGTAGGGGCCGGACCCCTGTGTCCTGAGGCGAGTGGGTATGGGAAGAGGAGGCAGGAGCTGCCTTGACGCGGCAGAGACCTGATGGCGCTGGGGCCCCCTCGGGTGTATACGGCCTGGGGGGGGGGGGTCAGTCTGGCAGTGGAGGCTATCAGAGTCAAGGGCGGGCCGGCGGGGCGCAAAACGGCCTCCAAGCGCCGGGGAGAAGAAGCAGGGTGGTCCACGGCGGCCAGCCCTCCATCAAGGGAGCGGGCACCGACAGCGACAGAATGCAAGTTTGTGACTGGTGTGCAAGGGAAAGGTGCGAAGCGTGTGGTGTATGAGGTACGGAAGGCACATGTGGAAGTGTTTGAGGAGGAGCTGTTTGACTATGATGAGGATTGTGAGGATTTGGAGGAAGGTGAGGTGCGTGATGGTGAGGAATGGGGGACGAGGAAGGTGGCGTAGTTTGGTGTTTTGCAGGTGCCACCGGCCAGCACGAGTGGTTTCAAAAAGGCGACTCAGAGGATAGCGGACGTCAGGAGCAAGGCCCGGGAGGAGCCGGTGAAGCTATCAGGTGAGGGAACATGGTGGGATGCCTGGGAGGAAGGGCAGAAAGGGGGGCGTAAGAAGGCCTGCCGGTCGGTGCGTGTGGGGGAGGGGTCCGTTGGGATGGGGGGCGCTGGCTGCCTCAGCAGGGGTTGCAGTGGGGGGCGCCCGTGGTGGGTACTGGTGTCCAGACTGACAAGACGGAGGAACAAGGTGGGAAAGACAAGGGGGACAAGCATCGCAAAAAAATTGCCATACATGGGCTTGGCTATGCCGTTGGGGTCTCATTTGTCGGATAAGACGAAATCCAGGATATGGAAACATGAGTACATTGATGTTTTTAAGTTGTTACACAGAGAGATTCAGGCTAAGGGGGGGTCGAAGGAAGAGTAGTGGAAGTTGACTAGGAGGCCGAGGGTGCCTGTGATGATGGAAAATTGGACGTCAGCTTTTCTGATTTATGCCAGCATATATTGTGAAAAACATCCGGACCGTGCGATTGCTCTGTTTAAGTATATGGACATTATCAGAAAAGCCCACATGCATTTTGGTGGGTTTGCCTGGCTCAGTTATGACGAGGAGTTCAGGGCGAGAATTAGTGTCAATCCTTATAGGGCGTGGGGGGACGTAGATCAGGAACTTTGGGTCCAGTGGATGTCCTCCACACAGGCGGTGGCATCCATGCACACGGCCAGCGGCCTTCCGGTTGCTTATCGGCCTTTTCAATCACGTCCCGCCCAGTCTGGGGCGGGTGAACAGGTTTCTTCCACTTGGACAGGGAGTCAAACTACTTACACAGGAACCGCAGATCAGCAGCCCAAGTTTGGGGGGGCTACCGTTGGGGCATGCTGGAACTTTAATAAAGGTTTCTGCACGCGACATCCATGCAAGCTCAAGCATGAGTGTTCCAAGTGTGGCGGTCGACATCCGGTCACACGGTGTTTTACTTTGGCCACGCCCTCGGAGCAGTGGCGAGTTACCAAGGGTCGTGGACAGGCTGGGCCAAAGGGCCCCTACACCGGTTGATATGGTAGCCATGCAGCCATGGCTCTCTAGATACCCTGAGAGAGAGGCAGCGCAGAAGTTTTTTGGGGGTTTTCGGGCTGGTTATCAGGGTCCCCGGGAACAGAGATGGGTGGAGAATTTGAAGTCGGCGAAGGAGTTACCTGGGGTGGTGGCAGAGTGGTTGCGGAAGGAGCTGGCAGACGGCAGGATCATGGGCCCGTTTGACACGTGGCCGGTGCAGGACCTCATTATTTCACCTCTGGGGGTGGTGCCCAAGAAGGAACCAGGGGAGTTTTGCTTGATTCATCACTTGTCTTGGCCGGAAGGGAATACGGTGAATGATTTCATTGCGGAGGAAGACTCCAGGGTGCTCTATGCGTCGGTTGATTATGCCATTGGCTTGGTGCAGGTGTGTGGTAAGGGGGCGGAATTGGCAAAATGTGACATCAAGTCGGTGTTCCGCCTCCTTCCCATTCATCCGGCAGATTTTTCCTTGTTGGGGATGCAGTTTGAAGGGGCCATTTTTGTGGACAAAGTTTTGTGCGATCTCTTGCGCGCCGTTTGAGACGTTCAGTTATTTTCTGCAGTTGGTCTTTACGGACAGAAGTGGACATCGGCTGGTGTCTCACTATTTGGATGATTTCCTGTTCGTTGGAAGGGCGAGTACTGGGGAGTGCAGGGTAGCCTTAACGCAGTTTCAGGTGATGGCTCAGGATTTTGGATTGCCCCTGGCCCCGGAGAAGACGGCTGGGCCCTGTTGTTGCCTGCCTTTTTTGGGGATTGAATTGAACTCGGTGGCTTGGTTGGCGCGCTTACCGGAGAGCAAAGTGCTGGAGATGCAGGCTTTCCTGTTGCAGGCGATTGGAGAACGGAAGATTGACCTGAGGGTGGTGCAGCATCTGTTGGGATTGTTGAATTTCCCATGCAGGGTTGTTCGGGCCGGGAGGACTTTTTGCAGGCGCCTCGGCATGGCCATGTCGGGGGCGGTGCTCCCTCATCACAGGGTCAGGATCCCGATGGGGGTATGGTCCGACTTGCGGGTGTGGCAGACCTTTTTGGCATACTTCAATGGTGTGTCTTTGGACTTTGTGACTGACAGGATGGTGTGGCAGGTGCAACTTTTTTCTGACGCCGCAGGGGCTGCCGGTTTTGGAATTTTCTGGGATGGGCGGTGGTGCGCGGAGCAGTGGCCTGCGCATTTGCTGCAGTAGGGCAGGAGCATTGCGATCCTTGAGTTTTTTCCCATGCTAGTCGCGCTTCAGGTGTGGGGTCCGGAATTTCAGAACAGGTCGGTTTTGTTTCATGTGGATAACAGGACAGTGGTGGATCTGGTAAACAACCAAAAGGCACGGGACCTGCGTGTGCTGCGAAGTTTTATGCTGCTGTGTTTGCGATTTAATGTGCTGTTTCGTGAGCAACATGTTCCAGGAGCGAGCAAGGACATTGCGGATGCGTTGTCTCGTTCGCAGTGGCAGTGTTTCAGGAGGCTGGCGCCGGGAGCGGACACTTGCAAGACCACAGTGCCCGAGGGTATTTGGGTCTGGGGGGAGTGAGAGTGGTAGAACTGGTTGAGAAGTCCATAGCGGACTCCACAATGCGCTCCTACAGGTTGGCGTGGGCTGAATTTGGGGCTTTCCTGGGAGGCTATGAGACATGGCATGGGTCTAGGAGTTCATGTGAGAAGGTAGTCACTCAGTATGTGCTGGATTGCATGGACAAGGGTCTGGCGCAGACGACGATTGTCGGGACACTGGAGGGGATTTCTTTTTACAGCACATTGTTCTGGGGTTTTGATACGACCAAGGGCGACTTGCTGGGCAGGATGTTGAGGGGATGGGAAGATCCGCTGGAGGCAATCACTTTTGACTTGTTGCAATGCCTTTTGGCGGAGTTGCCGCATTGCTGTTATGATGACCATGAGGTGGCGCTGTTTCGTTTATGCATGATTTGGATGTTTTTGGGGGCCTTTCGGGTGTCTGAGTTGGTGGGGACGTGGGGTATGCCGGGTAGGCTGTTTGAGGATGCGCGTGTGGATGAGGGCCGTGTGGGTATTTGGCTAGGTGTTCTAAGAGGGATCAGACAGGAAGGGGCAAATGGGTATGGCTGGGTGAGAGTGGCGGTGCAGCGGCATGCCCGGTGCGAGAGTGGAGAGAGGTCCGTTAGACGGTGCGGACACCTGTAGGGGAGGTTTTCTGTCATGTCTCTGGGAAATGGGTGACGGCTTTTCAGTTGCTGGCAGTGTTGTGGATGGCTTTGCGGCGCGTGGGTAGGGACCCTGCACGGTATGGGACACATTCGTTTTGCATAGGCGCTGCTACGGCAGCTGCCAGGTTGGGGTGGTCCTGGGAGGACATTAGGAGGATTGGACGGTGGAGATCCCGCTGCTGCGAACGTTATGTGCGCAAATGAGGGCGAGTGCGCGTGCTGCGGGTCACGGAGGTAGACATTGTTTTCAGCTGTGCTAATCTCTTTTTCTTTTGTAGGTTGCGTTGGGGGTCCGGGAGCCAAGACGGTTACCTGGATTGTTGGTCACTCTTTTGTTCATTGGGCCTCAAAATATGCAGACAGACAGGTGTATGGCAGTAGCCTGGGTCTGCGGAGCAGCCACCATGAGGTCCATTGGTGGGGTAAGGGCGGGATGCGTTGGGGGGCCTTGTTGCCTTTGCTGACGAAGAAGGTGGCTCAGCAGGGCTGCCTGGACATGCTGGTGATTCACCTGGGAGAAAATGACTTGGTCAATAAATCAGGAGTGTTCTTATTACATCTGATGCAGCGGGATCTGGAGGCAATGAGGAGCAATCTGGCTGGCGCCTGTATTGTCTGGACTGAGTTTGTGCTGCGTCGAGTTTGGAGGGGGGCTTTGAAGCCAGCAGCAGTGGAAAGGGCAAGGCGGAAATTGAATCGGGCAATGAGATTTTTGTGGCAGACATGGGGTCCACGTCATCGCTCATGTGGGTCTGCGGCGTGAGGAGCCTCTCCTTTTTAGAGATGATGGAGTGCACCTTTCGCACATAGGAAATGCATATTAAATGATGGAGTTGAGGGATGCCATCAGCAAGATGTGGAACAAGTCCATCTGGTGTCGTAGGGTGTGAGTATGAAAGGTGCACTAGTATGTGGTGGGGCAGGTAAACGCCCTCCTGTGGTTCCCTGTGTGGCGGTACTTGGGAGGGGTGGGGGTTCCATGACGAGCATACTCACACTTCCACGGACGCAGGATGGGGGTGTGGTTGGCAGGAGTGCGATGGCTGGAGATGCTGGAGGAGGTTGAAAGAGAAGTGAGGAAGCAAATGGTATAAGTGAAGAGGTTGTGGGGTGAATTGAGAGCAAGTAATTGGTGTGGGAGTGAGGATGGATGAAAGAAGTGTTGGGGGGGATTTGTTAATTGTTAATTTCTGGTGTTGTGTTTTGATTTGGTGGTCAACCCTGTCCTAATAAATGGCCTTTTACGCTAAGTTAACAGCGTGGACTGGTTATTGCGCGAAGCAGCCCCCAGGGGAAGTGAGGTCGGCAGACCAGTCTTCCCCTGGGGTGTTCGCGCGAGAGGGGACAGGGCTGTTAGGTAGTGTAGGGGTGGGGTCATGGTAGGTTATAAAGGGGGCAGGAGAGGAAGCGCTTCCTCTTCCTTTCCCCCAGCGCCTCTGGGAAAGAGTTTAGGAAGTTTGACCACCCTCCCACCCTACTGTTTAGGGGGGGACAAAAGGGTGGCTGTTATAAGCATGCCAGTTTAGGACGGGTGGAAGTTGGGAGAGCGTATCGGTACTTGGGAGGGGTGTGGGTCCATGACGGGCATACTCACCCTTCCAGGGATGCAGGATGGGGGTGTGGTTGGCAGGAGTGCGATGGCTGGAGATGCTGGAGGAGGTTGAAAGAGAAGTGAGGAAGCAAATGGTATAAGTGAAGAGGTTGTGGGGTGAATTGGGAGAAAGTAATTGGTGTGGGAGTGAGGATTGATGAAAGACGTGTTTGGGGGGATTTGTTAATTGTTAATTACTGGTGTTATGTTTTGATTTGGTTGTCAACCCTGTCCTAATAAATGGCCTTTTATGCTAAGTTAACAGCGTGGACTGGTTATTGCGCGATGTGCCCCTGCTGCCTGACGATGGAATGTAAAATGGAGGATCATTGGGCCCCCATAGCCTCTGGGCCCCGGTGCCATGCGCCCGAATCATATTTAGATCTAATGCCCCTGAGAGACCTATTTTTAACCAGCACTAGACCTAACTGTTAAGTAGAGAGCTGGAGTTTTTGTAGCCAAGGATTTTCCACATAATTAAGGACTTGCCCCATTTACCACACAGTCGATAATCTCCTGCATAGTCTGCAGATTTAATAATATTTCTAGCTCAAACAGATCAAAAGCTACTCAAAAGCCCGAGACCCGTGTTGCTGTGCAGTGAAGGCCCCTTTGAAAGGGCTGACTGGACCCCTTTCAGTAGCTTATTGCTGTATTTGGGTCCTGACGTGGTACTAATGAAGTGAAACATTTGCCCTGACAGTATTGACGTGTAAACATTAGTAAATGAGGGAGTACTTCTTTAAAAAAAATTATCTCATTAGGCTTCATAACTTACTTTTTCTTAGTACATAACTTAGTCAACCTTGCCGCATAATTTGGTATTCCCCTGCTGCATAATCCAATGTCTACGCTCTTAGGGCATGAAGCCGTGCGTGTGTAGGGGTGCAGGAACCGGCGCAAAGACGGGTAGCATGCGCAGGAGAAAGGAGCTGTCTTACTTGTGCTTCCCCATGGGTCTGCCCGGATAGTGCTGCGGGCTGCTGCCCGAAGTGTACAGGTTGTAGCGGCTGCCGTAGGTCAGCGGGCGGTGGTAGTAGGTGCCCTTGACGACTCCCATGGACAGCAACGCCCCCAGCCAGACAAGGGCCAATAGCAGCAGGGTGGACCTGCGCGGGCTCCGGGCTCCTTTTGGGTCTAACGCGATTACAGCCCCAGTCCCCCTCGCTGCCTGCCGCCTGCCCTGTGCATCTACTGAGGCGCCATTAGCATAATATCTCACCCAACCCCTCCCTACCGGGAACAAGACCCCCACTGTACCACATCAAACAAGAGGTTAAAGAAAGTAGGGGACGTGCGCACATGCAGTAGGGTGGGGGGGTGGGCACGAAAACAGAGGGTGGGAGAAGCCTACAGTGGCAAAAGAGAGGGATGGGGACAACGAGCAGATGAAAGGGGAAGAAGAAGAAACTAAGAGGGTGGGGTGGACCCACGAAGGGAGGAGAAGAAAAGGAGAGTCACAGGAGCTGGAGGGGTGGGGAGCAGATGGCGAATAAAGGAAAAGAGGAGAGAGAATAGGATGTGGGACTAGAGGGAAAGAATTGTACGGAGATGGGGGAGTGGGGTAGAAAATATATAGAGCTAAAAGAATGGGGAAGGATGGTGCAGGGAGAAACAAAGACAATGTGAGAAGTGTAGAAAGGGAAACGGGCGCGGAGGGAAAGAGCTGTAGAAACAAGCTCTCGGCTTTGGCAAAGGCAGCCGTGTGTTTATAATTGCATCGCGCTTTAACTTTAAGTGAAAGCGCGATGCAAAAATAAACACGCGGCTGCCTTTGCCAAAGGCGAATGCTAACAAAAAAGTGTGAGGCAGCTAATTAGGAGACACTGTCTCCTGCCGCCAGTAAGAGATCCAATCCCGCTGGGCGTGGATAAAAGGAGACAGGCTGGCAACAAGCAGTGATGAATATGCCTTCAGTGCAATATGATAGACGTCATTTCCTAGCCCCGCCCTTTTCGTACATTATGTTTATGAGTTAGCGGAATGTGTCTAACTAATTACTTGCATTTACGCATTTACATTTACGTTCTCTTCTTCAGTTATTCACTTATGCGTGTGATATCGTTTTAGTGTTCTTAGCTTAGCATGTGTGCCACCATTTTGAATTATTTCTCTCTGCGTGCAAACTGTACTTGCTCATTCCCCCTCCCGGAGGAATAGGAATAATTCCTCGTGTCAGCATATATTCATTTCTTGGTTTACTGTAGCAGAAACTCCTGCTAGCGAAACTCCTTATCAGGCCGTTCTCATGCGCCGGAGATGTAGCGGCCTGGCTCTGTGTCCTTGGGAGATGATAACAAGTGTTGCTATTGCAGGTGCAGATGCCTCCTGTATGAGGCCATTGTCCACACTTTTGGGGGACCAGTACTTTTCCATTGTGGGCGTGTTTACTCTGCCTTCTCGTAATATAATGTATCACCATGATGATGTTAGTCAGTCCTTCTCGGCACACTCTTAGGGGTGAGGTCGATATAGGGCCCTCTCATATGGGAGTTAGTGGCCTAATAAACTTGCTTTGTTTATTCTTCTCCACTGTCCGGCTGACTTATTTTGGGTAACTATATGTGAGTGAGGTAAGTCACTCGGGTGGTATTTTAGCCACGCTTATCAGATGGCGCCCGAACAGGGACTCCGCGATTAGGATCTTTCTCACCCGTAAGTGGGTAGCAGAAGGCCGGAGACCCCTGGTCGGCACGGTGGGTCCGGGTACCCACTTTGATGCCGAGCTTGGTTCTCGCAGCGCTGCCCCACCCTGCTGATCGGAGGAGGTCTCGGTCCAGAATCCTACGCCGGAGTCCAGAAGGCGGAACTTTGGAGCTGACCGTGTTGGTCCAGGCAGCCGGAAGTGGAGAACGGTAGAGGTCGGTACCGCGCACGGAAGGTAAGTGGTCCGACCGGTGATTGAAGGGGCCGGAGTGCTCCGTGAGACCGGTGTGTCTCTGGTGATTGGAGGAGCCGGTGTGCTTCTGGGGCTAGTGTGCTCCGGGAAACTCAGAGTGCAGATAGCGCTGTGACAGACTTGATGGAGATTGGGGAACGTTGGTTTGGAAAGAATCCGACTGGATAGTACTGCGGGTCGGTGAGCGGCTTGCTGCGTGAGGATTTTGGGCTCACCCGAACACCTACTGTGGTGGTTTGTGGGAGAGTGCCGGGTCCCGCGTGGTGTGGCGCCTGCCGATTTGTAGTGCTGCCCGGGAAAACGGATTGGTTTCCCAGTCTCGGAACAGCGGGTGTGTGCTGTTCAGTCTGCGGTAGGGTCCAGGTTTCCCAGGACTTGGTCGACGGGCCTTGTCTTATTTTGGTAACACGTGTTTTGGTGCGGATTCTATTTGATAAATATATGCATATTGAAACTGTGAATTTTGCGCTGTTGTGTGTTTGTAAGAGAACGAAATGCCGTGCTTTAGTAAATTGTGGTGTTTCGGGTGTTGTGATGAAGTTTCAGATGTGAGACTGGCTAAGAGCCAACCTGCCCCGCAAGAGGGCTCTCCAAATTTCGACATGTATGTCAAGCATGGCTTACCTCCTATTTTGTTTTCCTCTCTGTGGCATAAGTATACAATGGATAATGTGGATTTGCAGTGGCCTTTACTGGGCTCTTTTGACGCAGTAAAATTAGACTATTTACAAGACAAATTGTTTGCTAGGCGCAGCCGTCAGAGTATGTTTGATTCTTTGCGAATGTGGCAGAAGGAGGCACGAGAACGGCAGATAAGGGAGGAGAAGGTCGCTCAGAAGAGATCGGCACAGACCATGGCGCAGAAGGCGAGGGAACACACTAAGAAAGAGAATGAGTTGCGGATTGAGCGCGCAGATAGGCGTTTTAGGTTATTGGAAAATAAGTGCTATGTGGTAAAGGAAGAGGACATAGATGAGATGGAAGATATTTTGAGCGCCCGACCCCCTCCCCCATATGCTCCACAGCCGTTGTACCCCGTGCTCGGAGATTCCGCCCCACAAGCGGTGGTTTCAGTTCCCCAAGTCAGTGCCCCTCCCTTGTCCGGTACACCTGCTTCCTCTGCAGGGGGACGTACTTCCCCCTCTACCACGGCACCCTTGCTCCCTTTCACAGCGGCGATCCCTGCGTCTGCTGCGCTATCCCCGGTGTTCTCCGCCGGCTCCGCTATCCCCACTGTCTCTGCCAGTGCCACCCCTCAGAGCGCGTTGCGAACACCCGCTAGAGGAGCGGAAGGCGGGCTATTTACACAGGTACGGAAGTTACTTACGCGTGCTAATGTACCCCTGGATGAGAAGACCATGGTGGCTAATCAAGCTTGTCAATGGGCCAGGAATAATATTTATTCACTAGAGGATATTTGGTCCACTATGAAGGATTATGAGCCTTTGATGCAGCAGCATGCTTTGTGGCACATGTCTACAACTCTAATAGCGCTATGGGAGCAGGGATATGGTGGTGTGGCGCCAGCTGTCCTGCGCGATATTAAAGCTCATGCTTACAAGGCTAATACTGGAGCAGCAGAAGTGCTCCGTAGTTTGAGGTATTTGTTGGAGTACAGGAATGAGCTAACAGCGACAGGTGAGACCCATTTCCCGGGGATACATCCAATGCGTGAGGTACACCCTATATTTCACCCTGAGGTACCTGAAATAGTAGACCAGACTACCCAGGTAGTGACTAGACCACGTGTAGATGCCCATTTCCAAGAACAATGGGTGTATACGCCCTGGAAAAGGAGCGAGGTATTAGCTCTGAAGGCGCAGTTACCCGACTCGAGGAAAAATCCAACGGCCTATTACAAAGAATTAACGGAGGCAGCTTCCTCAACAGTAATGACGTTAGCAGACATTGAACTATTTTTCGGATTATTGGTCCCCGTGGATGTGTGGAGACAGGTGAAGGGTTCGGAACATAGAGATGAGTTAGGCGGTACATGGGAAGAATTCACAGACTGGGATAAGGAACGAAAGCCAGGTGAGAAGCCAAAGCCTGAGATATTAGCATTACCCGGGCGTATAATTAAGTATATGCATTCACTCATTCCTCCTAAGAAGGTAGATTGGGATAAGTTAACGGCTTGCAAACAGAAAAAGGATGAGGCAGTTTCAGATTTCTTCACTCGTTTTGAAGAAACATTTATGGATTTTAGCGGACAAGATATCTCTCAAGATGGAGGGCTCCGTCTTTTTGTCAACAGATTCGTTACGAATCTGCTGCCAGAAATATCGGCCCGACTGCAAGCGTCAGAAAGTACATGGACAACATCCACCCCCTCAGGAATTTTAAGCATGGCCCAGTATTATGAACATAGAGAGAATGAGAATAAGGACAGGCAAGAAAAGAAGGCGAAAGATTTGAAGACAAAGGTTTTGTTGCAGCAAGTAGCGAAGGGCAGAGGACGGGGAGCCCCGCCCGTACCAGGTGGTCGAGGAAGTAGCTTCGGAAGGGGAGAGAGAAGAGAGCGTTTGGGACCCAACCAGTGCGCTAACTGCAAACAGGAAGGGCACTGGTGGAAAGATTGTCCACTGCTACGGTCCCATGCTGGACATGGCAGGGGACGAGGTCGAGGAGATGCGAATAGAGATATTAGACAGTCCGAGGAGGGCAGGAGACCGGGAGGAAATTATTTTGATGGAGGAAACGATAGACAGCATTCTCAAAGAGAGGGCGAAGACAGAGGGGATAGACAGTTTTACAATGATGCGTACGCCATGGATGATTGCACAGGATTTTCCTATAATTAGGACAGCGTAGGGCAGAGTGAGGGATCTGTTTCTGTGGATGTTGATCAACGTGGGCCTTATGTAACGGCAGACTTGTCGGGATCCCATCAGAAATTTTTATTGGATACAGGTGCTACGAAAAGTTCTGTAGCACGTTCTCAGGTTCCAGGGGCGGCTCTGTCTGGCAAGAATAATATTTCAGTGGGGTTCTCTGGTACCCCGGTGGTTAGCCCCATCTCTAAGCCCTTGACACTTACGATTGGCCCTTTCACTGTTGACTCTTCTTTTCTCTTGACTTCGAATTGTGGTGAGAACTTGCTGGGTTTGGACTTGTTAAAAAGGCTGCATGCTACGATTTACTGTTCCCCGGATGGCGTGTACCTTACGATGGGTCCTTCTGTCGCGCGTGCACAGCAATGTTTTTCAAAGGACGAGCCCCTCCCAGTTGAGTTCAGGAATGTTCCCCCGAGTCTGTGGGCCAATAGCGATACTGATGTGGGAAAAATGGACATTGCACCGGTGTCCATAAATGTTAAGGTGGGAGCGAAGTTACCTCGAATACCCCAATACAAGATCTCTAGAGATGGAGAGAAGGCTCTGTTGCAGATTATACAGGATTTGATTGGATCAGGGGTAGTCGAGGAAACGGACTCAAATATCTGTAATAGTCCGATACTTCCAATACTTAAGAGGGCCTCAGGTGACGCAGGTGGAAATACACCTGATGTCTATCGTTTTGTGATTGATTTACGCCACGTTAACAAGGTGGTTGAGCCCCAGTACCCAGTGGTTTCTGACATTACTACCATTTTGACTATGATACCCCCCTCAGCTAAATATTTTTCAGTGCTGGACCTTAAGAATGGGTTCTTTAGTATACCTGTACATCCAGATAGCAGGTACCTCTTCGGATTCTCATTGGCTGGCCGCAGATTTAGATTTACGAGAATTCCTTAAGGTTATACAGAAAGTCCCAGTATTTACAGCCAAGCATTGAAAGCACAGTTAGATGATTTGGAACTCCCGCAAGGAAATGTCTTGTTGCAATACGTGGATGATATTCTCATCGCCTCCGACAATGAGGAGGGGTGCAGAGAGTCTACTGTTAAATTGTTGCACCATTTGGCTCAGAAGGGACACAAGGTGTCCCTCCCTAAATTCCAATACTGTCGACAGGAGGTCACCTACCTCGGTCACCTCCTATCGAAGGACGGGAGAAGGCTGACACCAGAGCGCGTTAAGGCAATAACTAACATGGCAGTCCCTAACACACAGCGAGAGGTGCGCGCATTTTTGGGCATAACATCGTACTGTCGCCAGTGGATACCTAATTATGCTTTACTAACAAAACCCCTGCTGTATCTGACCACAAAAGAGGTGCGCGAGCCCCTACCTTGGACACCTGCATGTCAAGAAGCGTTTGAGTTACTAAAAACTGCTCTATGTTCTGCACCTGTTTTGGGAACACCTAATTACCAGAAGCCTTTTGTACTCTATGTGCATGAGGCGGAAGGTTGCGCGTTGTCTGTCTTAACACAAGATTTTGGAGGGAAACAGAGACCGTGTGCTTACTTCTCTGCAATGCTCGACAACGTGGCAAGAGTGCTTCCGAGCTGTCTAAGGGCTACACCGGCTGCTGCAGTTTCGATAAGACAATCGGCAGGGCTCGTACTGGGTTCAGCTCTTACGGTAATGGTACCACATGCGGTGGACATTTTGCTAAACAGAACACAGACGCAGCATTTAACTAGCGCTCGTCTGACTGGTTATGAGATGACACTATTTGCCCCACATGTAACGATAAAAAGATGCGCTACCCTGAATCCGGCCACACTGCTGCCTTCCCCTTCAGATGAGAAAGATGGTGAAGTGCATGACTGCCTGTTTCGAACAGAGGAAGAGACAAAAGGGAGAGTAGATTTGACGGATAAGCCCCTAGATGACCCTGATGGAGAGTTGTATGTTGATGGGTCTTGTTTTAAATTAGCGGACGGTACCACAACAGCAGCATACGCAGTCACAACCTTACAAACAGTGGTGGAGACTTCTAGAGTCCCGTACAACTCAGCTCAAGCTGCAGAGATAATAGCGTTGATGCGTGCATGTGAATTGAGTGAAGGATTGGATGTGAACATTTATACTGACAGCCAATACGCCTTTGGCGTGGCTCATAGTTATGGAAAACTGTGGGCAGAGAGGGGATTTTTGACATCACACGGACAACGAATTCAACATGGCCCATTGATATTGCGACTGCTGACAGCTCTAACGCTTCCCAGACGGTTAGCAGTAATAAAGTGTAGTGCACACAAAGCGGTGGTTGATGACGTAGGGCAGGGAAACGCGTTTGCAGACCAGACGGCCAAAGAAACTGCCAGGAATAGACTCCCGCGAATGTTTGTGGCTGGACCGGCTAGATGGGTACCAGACATTAACATGTTTGCAGATACTGTACAGAGTGTGCGGAACATACAAGAGAAAGTGACTGAGGAGGAGCTGAAAGAATGGAAGAATGGAAAGGGACAGTTGGACTCGGATGAGTGTTGGACGGATGTGACCGACAAAAGATGATGGTTGCTTCCAAATGCATATGTTCTCCCAGTGGTGACAATGGCCCATAGACCAGCTCACATAAGTGCCAAGGGAATATGTAAATTACTAGTCCCTGTGTGGAGTAATAAAAACATTTCCAGGGTGGCCACACGTTTGGTACAACAGTGCATGATTTGCTTACGACACAATCCTGGGAAGGGAACACCTGTCCCTGTGGGCAATTTTGCACCCCCAACATATCCCTTTGAAGTAATACAGATGGATTACATTGAAATGGAAAGAGTGAACAACCTTAAATACGTACTTGTGGTGGTGTGCGCATTCAGTAGGTGGGTGGAGGCTTTTCCAACAAAAGACTGTACAGCCATGTCGACAGCTAAGATGTTGATTAAGGAATATTTTAGCAGGTTCGGGTTACCTAGAGTGATCTGGAGTGATAACGGTACCTCCTTCAATGCTGAACTGATGAAAAATATATGTAAGGGATTACAGATCTCTCAAAAATTCCACGCAGCCCTACACCCACAGGCTGCGGGTTTAGTTGAGAGATTTAATGGTACACTGATATTAAAAAGGGCCAAGATACAGGAAAGTACTGGGCTACGCTGGCCAGACGCTCTTCCCCTTGCTCTACTCTCCACACGAGTTACAGTGAATTCCAAGACAGGTGTTTCTCCCCGCGAAGTTGTATTCGGCAGGCCCGCCAATGTGTGGGGAGTTCCTAGACCTAAATGTTTTTCAGAGATAGAATATCCTATGTTGACAGACTACTTGTACGCTTTGACTAAAGATCTCCATTCTGTTCACCAGCAGGTAGCAGACACACTGAAGCCGCTGCCTGAGGGGCCCGGCCACGGCATCAACCCAGGGGACTGGGTCGTCGTCAAGAAGTACCAGCGGAAGTCCTGTTTGGAGCCTAGATGGTCTGAGCCACGGTTGGTGTTGCTCACCACCCGCACCGCACTTCGAGTGGAGGGTCGAAAGGCGTGGACGCATGCCTCCCATGTCAAGAAAGTTCCACTGCCTTTACCCTATGATGCATGGGTAAGAGGTGGCATTGCAGATCACGAAACAGAGTCTTTGCCTCAGTATCTTCCCTTTTCTGATGCTGTGTTGATTGGGGAGGAGCACGACGGAAAGGAACGGAAGCCAGCCCGGAGTACGAGTAGCGAGGCTTCTATTGGTCACGGTGCTCAAGCGACCGAAGCCACCTCTTTTCAAAACGACCCACCAATTCTGTTTTCAGACCCCGAAGTGCGAGGGAGCACTCGCTATAACTTGCGGCCCAGAAAAGAGAGGCAATTGCACTGAGCACTGGAAGAAGGGCTGAGATAGGGACTAGGAGTGGACTATAGTCGATATGTTACCATAGCAATAGGGATGGACTGCTAAAGAAGCCCTGGCGCACTATTGAGACATTGCTGAACAGAACATTAGAGTTGTATGTGGGCCCAAGTTCTGTGTTCCTGAGTCACTGCAGTTGTGTGACTCCGACGAGGGAATAGGGTTTACGAGGTCGAAAGCCTGCCTATGAGGCTTTAACGGACATAGGGAGAACAGCCCATTGGAGGGTGAAGAACCCCTCTGGCCGGTTTTGGAGTGTCTGAACTTTTAGTAGTGTCCCTAGCTTTTGAACTTTTAGGATATCCTTTGCCCCGTTTTAATAGAAATGTATCCTTTTGGCCGTCCGATCCCAGACGAGGAACAGCCTTTTGCTGCCCCTCGCAGACCAGAACCAGATTCACCATGGCGTGCTCTATCACGAAAAAGCAAAATTGTGGTTATTGTGGTGCTCATTATTGTCTTTCTGATCATGCTTGGGATACTGTTTTTCCTGGATAAAGATTACCCTGTGCACAAACTGGTTCCTACCCCTTCCCCCTTACCAGAACATAATATGGTTACCGTTGATTATGGTGAACAATGTATGCGAAAAGGTTATCGTGATAATGTTTTCATAAAAACTCTACATCATGCACACGCTGTATACAATGTGACAGATTGCTGGGTATGTGGGTTGCTTCCTTCTGCAGCATATAAGAAGGATAGGTAATTGGCATTGCAATTGACCCCTGTGAATAGCTGCGTGGGCTGGTACACCTTGATAGGTAGGGTAAAGTTTTTTCAGCAACCTGACTCTCTCACCCCACGACTCCCCAACAGTAAGTCTACACTGACGATGCGAGTACGCCCTTTGCCTCCCTCATCCCTTGGACGATTATTTACCGATGGACGTTTTGACCAAACATTTTTAGAGACTTGCTCGAAAAAGTTGGACAAATTCCTGATACCTAATGACACTGATAAGGTACAAGAGAGTTTTCTACAGCTGAACTCTTCTCTAGCATACCGACAGCCTCCTGCAACAAATGGTAGTGGTCATTCCCTGGTGCCCCTCGCAGTAGTGGGACCCTCGCCTTATTTCTGTATTCAGGGTAGGGGTCCGATAAAGGTGGGTGACAGTATTTGTAATGTGACTACCTCAATTCGGCTGACCCTTAGTCCTTCGCTTGTCACTCCCCCTAATGTCTACTTTGTATGTGGTGACAGCGGGTATCTGTGGTTGCCTGAGGGTTGGGGTGGGACATGTTACCTGGCGTATTTACTCCCTCCTGTTTATGTGGCACCTTCGGATTATCATAAGACACATAGGAGGTTTGCCGTGGTGCAAGGACAGCGAAAAAGGAGGGAACTCCAAGCTGATGACGTAGATCAGACGGACACCGCTGGACAGCAGTTTAGTGATTTCTCTAAAGGCCTGTTGCCATTCTGGGGCCCTATCTTTAATAGTAGGACCATCAGACGTCTTTCACGGGTCATGGAAAAGGTAGTCAATACTGAGGCTGATATTGCAGCTAATATGTCACTGGAGATGCAGGCTATGAGATTATTTACGATTCAGAACAGAATGGTTCTTGACGTCATCCTGGCAGATAGGGATGGAGCTTGTCGCGTCATCGGGACGTCTTGCTGCGTGTATATTCCTGACTCCGCCCCGACTGTCAACTTGGCTGTGCAGAAACTTCATAGGTTAGCTGCCGAACTTCATCAAGATACGGGTACCTGGTCTCTAAAGACATGGTTATGGGGTCTTTTCTCTTCCTGGGGTTGGAAAATATTCATGGTCATTGCAGGTGTAATAGGGGTCCTACTCTCATGCTGCCTTTGTGTCTACTGCCTTCCCCCTTGTTGCTCCATGTGTGCCAGCAATATGCGAAAGTCTATGAAGAGATCGAAACAATACCCTGTTTCCAATGCTGTTGAGCTTACTGATGCTAATTGGTTGATACTCATTCATGATGATGTTCTGGTTTGAAGATGTCTTTCCAGTTTTCCCTGCCCATAGATTTTGCTGTAAAGGCCCTCCTTTTGGTTAATAAATGGAAACAAACGTGTTAGCCACAGTCCGCTAAAAGGAGGGTCTGATAGACGTCATTTCCTAGCCCCGCCCTTTTCGTACATTATGTTTATGAGTTAGCGGAATGTGTCTAACTAATTACTTGCATTTACGCATTTACATTTACGTTCTCTTCTTCAGTTATTCACTTATGCGTGTGATATCGTTTTAGTGTTCTTAGCTTAGCATGTGTGCCCCCATTTTGAATTATTTCTCTCTGCGTGCAAACTGTACTTGCTCATTCCCCCTCCCGGAGGAATAGGAATAATTCCTCGTGTCAGCATATATTCATTTCTTGGTTTACTGTAGCAGAAACTCCTGCTAGCGAAACTCCTTATCAGGCCGTTCTCATGCGCCGGAGATGTAGCGGCCTGGCTCTGTGTCCTTGGGAGATGATAACAAGTGTTGCTATTGCAGGTGCTGATGCCTCCTGTATGAGGCCATTGTCCACACTTTTGGGGGACCAGTACTTTTCCATTGTGGGCGTGTTTACTCTGCCTTCTCGTAATATAATGTATCACCATGATGATGTGAGTCAGTCCTTCTCGGCACACTCTTAGGGGTGAGGTCGATATAGGGCCCTCTCATATGGGAGTTAGTGGCCTAATAAACTTGCTTTGTTTATTCTTCTCCACTGTCCGGCTGACTTATTTTGGGTCCCTATATGTGAGTGAGGTAAGTCACTCGGGTGGTATTTTAGCCACGCTTATCAAATAATTGCACTGCCTTTGGCATAATTCGTGACACCAAACAATGCGCACAAATCAAAACTGAAGGCGGAGCTGGGACAAGGCTTCTGGAATCGTATCGATTCCAAGAAGCCTCGTATGACGAGAGCAGCGAATGCGCTGCTTACGTCAGGCCGAGACCTAAAAAACCCTGGCATGATCCATAGGGCATTTTGGGGGTGGGGGGGTGTGCTTGCAGCATTGCCCTGGACTATACTATGTGCTCTTCTCAATGACATCAGCCTACATTGACAATGTGGAAACTACCCTTTAGGCATAGCTTCCTCCTGCGAATGGACACCATCATTTATCAGGTGTAGTTATCCAATCAGTGGTTTGGAAACGAAACTGCAGTCACAAACGATTGATAATTCTCATTGCCAGTTGATAGAGGGAAATGCTCATTTCATGTCCTCTTTTCCTACTGATTCGTAAGTATCTGTAACTTGTAATGCACAAATTGCAGACATTTGTGGCTCGCACTATAACTTTAGTACAGTTTGAGCCAGGTTTTTGCAGTCACAAATCCTGCAATTTTGCAAAACACAGTCTTTGCAACTGCAAAATCTTCAAAACATCAGTTTCCAGTGCCACAGAAATGTAAAGGGAGAAAGTGTTTTGAGCAGCCCAGTAAGAAGCAGTGCTACTATCACTGACAGAGTAACTGTTGCATGAACCTTGGCGTTGTAAGTACCTTAAAAACGTAAAAGGATGCAGTCAAGAGAAGCAGGAGGTGGACGAGGTAGAACAAAAAAAAAAGTTAACCAACGTATAAATGTTACAATTCTAAAACATGGTTCTAAGAAATAAAATATATATCAAGTACATTGCAATTAATATTAACAAAATATGAAATATATTTGAAAGCATAGCATATTTTATAAGGATGTACGGATCATAAAGCACAGAAAAGTTTATATTTATAAAAGTGTAAATATTACGCCTGTTAACTGCACTTGTGATGCTTAAAATAGAACGGTAATGACATTATGTGTTAAGAGTACCTTCAACCTGGTTACCTATTTAAAGTGTGTGCAGCAAATACTTCTAGCATGAGGCTGCAAGTTACCGTTGAAAAGTTTCATAACTGAGCACTAATTGAGTTACAGAATAGAGGTAGAGTCTTACAAGTGTTTTTTACGTTGGTAATGTTCAAGCATCATTTGTTTTTATCGCATGAGTTGCCCAAAGTGGGACGGGTATGTCCAGACATGGGTCCCGTGCTCACCATGCCACTGGAGTCAAGCTATCATGGCTGATAAGAGACGATACCTGAAACCGGTCCCAGAATGCTCGTTACCGGTCCACGAGGACCTGGCCTGGCAGTTCGGGTTGGACTTTTCCCATGGCGAACAGGGTCAAGACTGATTTGCATATGGCTGGGTCTAAACTGGAATGGTGTTGTAAGCAAAGAAACATGGACTTAGGCCTAGATCTCTGTACTGGGGTGAGTTTTTTACATTGTTCAGCATCTAAGCCATCATTTGTCCTTTTTGCATTTGGCGCCCTCGCTCTAAGTGGGACAGGTCTGCTCAGATGTGTGTCCCAATGCCACCAGAGTCCAGCTATCCTTGCTGAAGAGGAGTGACTCCCCGAAATCGGTCCGAGGATGCTTGTTTCTGGTCCAGGGAGTACCGGGCCTGGGAGTTCAGGCTGGACTGTTCCCATGGGAGCAGGGAGACTGATTTGCATAAGGCTGTGTCTAAATTGGAATGGCTTGGTGAGCAAAATATACAATGGATTTAGGCCCAGATTTCTTTACTGGGGTGAGTGTTTGACACTGTTCAGCATTCTGTTCATCAATTATTCGTATTGCATTTATCGGCCTAAGTGGGGCGGGTATACCAATACATGGGGAGCGTGCTCACCATGCCACCGGAGTCACTTACCATTGGTAGTTGAGCGCCTTGTGAATCCTCTCTGTGAAAAAATGTCTGCCCATAAAAACGTGGATCATCAACTGGTGGAATCCGTAATATGCCATTAATGTGGTGATAAGTTAAAGCACAGTTGCATGCCCAGCCCATCCAATTTAGTCACAACTACTAAGCAAAGACAATTGCAAACACATATTTGAATTGCAATCTATACAGTGGGTGGAGTAATATCCCTCCTAAAGGAAATGGACATGTTTATTTAGGTCAACCACAACAATCCGGGCAGGAAGCGTATGATGCTAGATCTCCCTCTTCTGTTGTAGCATAAAAGGAGTGCAACTGGCCAACTCTCCTTATGGTCTTCATCGTCTGCCAAGCTCTCCTCAGCAGTGTCAAATGATACTTAGTGAAGAAACAATGTAACTGTCCATCATCTCTTGTGTATTGTCAGTAGCAACCATGGATAAAGGTCGCTATAATGAGTTATCTCTTCTCCTTGTATCTTTAATGAAAGATTCACATTTTTACTGTATGTTTTTAGTTTATTTCTTCTAACCCAAAATGCTTGTGGTGTGTATCTGCGCAAGTCTGCAAATCAATAAAGTTCCTCAATAAAACATACACAATTATATGGCTATATGTTATATCTCTGTGCATCTTGTGTGTGTATGGGTTTGTCTTTACATTCCTGTATGATTTCATGTGTCAGTTTCTTTCTGTGCTGTGTGTATATGTCTGCACGTTTTTTTAATTGCAATTACTTCTGCGATTAACTGAGTTAGCCTCTATTTATCGGTATGTTCATCTGTATTAGTGCCCATCTAAATATGTATGTTTACATCTATGCATATGCATTTCTTTGACTTCATTTTCAAACATGTAAACACATTCAGAGGATGAAAGAATTTTTAATCAACGTTATCACATTTTTTGGTGTGCATGTGCTGTGTTTTTTATACAGGCACAAAAATGTACTGTCTGTACTTCTTAAACTATTATCCATGTTTTCCCAGTATTCATGAACATTTTATGAGTTATTCAGCTCGCACATGTGCACAAAACGGTTGTAAATATTGCGTGTGTATCAAAAACAGATGGACGAAAATTCACCAAACCAAGAAAAGGCTCTGCATCATGGAAATCATGTCTTTTAATTAAAATGTAGTTTTCATCCAGCGGGTTGTATTATGCAAATGAAACACGTAAAAATGGAAACGTAGAACTTAAAAAAGACAAGTCTAGAACCTTTTTTTTAAATCTTAAGAAACATAAAAAATGTGAACCAAATGTATAACGATTCGGGATTACATTTTGAATTGCATTTCGCTTGGCATTGATGCTAATTATTCAAAGTTGAACAAAGTTATTAAAGATGCAAAAAAAAAGCGATTCCACGTAGAGTGAGGTGCCAACCATAATTTCAGAGTCACCGCTGTAATTATATTTATGAATATCCACCTTCATGAGACAATTAGAAAGAGGGGCCCAGGTTCATGGACAGAAATATATTTTATGATACAGAGGTGAGACCGAAATGGGATCAGAATGACATCGGAACCGCAGAGAAAAAACTAAAAAAGAACAAAATTCGCAAGTGTATGGGAGTGAGCAACAAGCATTGGCATAGCCGATAGGTATCGCCTATGGGACCTTATAAGGGTTCAGCTAGAACTATTGGGAATGTTTTAAGGTATGTTGTAGAGCAGTGTGGCAGCTGTGTTTTGTATTGTAAACTTGGTGTTGAAGTTTTGCTTAGTGTAGTGATATGGGGGCAGTAAAATGGTGTGGAATGTAGTGGTGTGTTATATGGTGTGTGTTGGTGGAATGTATGTTGTTAGTGTGTTTTGCTGGGGTGTATGTGGGTGTATATGTATCCTTATGACAAAAAAAATCACCAATTGTAATTATATTTATTTCGTTTGTTTCATTATTTCATGTTTATTTAGTTTGTTATGCTCTCGTCCTCCCGGGGGACGAGAGCATAACAAACTGCGTCACAGCAGCAGGCAGGACAAAAAGCAGCTACACTTTTGGGTTACAGCGGGTGAAAGTGTGTATAACACTGAGTATATATAGACGCAAGGGGTTTGTTTCTTAAAATAAATCATATGCTGTACCCAGAGCATCATAGGCTGTGCACGCCACACCCAATGTAATGGGGCGGAGTTTGCCAACCTTACAAGGATGGAAGGCAGAGTGGCGTAAGTGAGAAGTGATCCTGTGGCCGGCATGGTATTTATTTATTTGGATAAAATATTCGCCAACAGCCATGACACACAGCATAAAGCCTGGCTGTGGGCCCTGCTAATTGCTTACAGAAGTGAATCGGGTTAACAATGAGGCACACTTGGGCACAGCCAGTGGTAGGAAACTCTGTGTAGGCAGTCCCCCGGGAGACGAGAGCACAACAAACCCCATCAGAGCAGCAGGCACGACAACAGCAGCTGCACTATAGGGTTATAGCGAGTGAAAGTGTGTAAAACAGTGTGTAAAATGAGGGCCGATTCTAACTTGTACATGGAGCAATACTGTGTATGGTCACAATGCGCTAATGCACATATCACAGAGATAGCACAATAAACACCGCACCCAGGATTATCAGACACCATTTGAAAACAATGGCTGAATACAGGCTTTACATACCAATAAATAAGCATACCTACAATGTTAGGCATGTGTTGTGTACACAATAGCTAACGTTATACAACATAAAAGCGGGGAAACACAAACAGAAAGAAAAGACAAAAAGACAGCGAGTGTTGCGCGTGCACTGTAACAAATGTCCTCAGAGATGCCCCAGGTGGAAACACAAAGAGAAAGACAAGAAGACCATGAGTAATGCATGCGCACTGTAAGGAATGCAGAACGGCCTGTGTGTCGCTGCTCGCTCCTGCAAGCCAAACGGTGTGGGAGTGAGCATTTGCTAAAGAGGTGGGACATGTGCCCAAATGTAGCCAATTGCAGGCTACGAAAAATTATTGACAAAGGCAACAACTAACCTAATGCACGGGGGAAGTCCTAGCCGCAGGGAGAAGTTTGGAGTGCTCATAAGAAGCCTCCCATAGAGCAGCGCATGCGAGCTGCGCTAGACTCGACCTAAAAATCAAGAAAGCAGGTTACACACCTCATGACACAGGTGGGAGAGAAGCGCCGTGTACAGCAGTACATTTATCTCAGAATACAAAGGCAAAGCAGAGCTAGATAGTGAGGGGGTATAAAGAGTGCAGCCATTTCAAAGGCATTGAGGGGTGACAGAAAAACTCTTACTTAGCTAAGGTGTTTTAGCTATGTTGTATAATAGCGTTGCTGCTGTTTAGTATGGCCAAACTTTAGTGGCGTAGATGCAAGCGGCACAGAGTTGAGTGGCAAAGAGTTGAGTGGCAAAGAGTTGAGTGGCAAAGAGTGGAGTGGCAAAGAGTGGAGTGGCAAAGAGTGGAGTGGCAAAGAGTGGAGTGGCAAAGAGTGGAGTGGCAAAGAGTGGAGTGGCAAAGAGTGGAGTGGCAAAGAATGGAGTGACAAAGAATGGAGTGACAAAGAATGGAGTGGTGGGGCGTAGAGTGGAATAAAGTGACTCTACCCGACTGGAATAAAGTGTCTTAGAGTAGAGTGTCGTAGAGCAGAGTGCCACAGAGCAGAGTGTGGTAGAGTGGCGTAGAGTCGTAAAGTAGAGTAGAATCACAGAGTAGAGTGAACTAGCGCAGAGTGGAGTGGCCTGGCCTAGAGTGAAGTGGCATAGAGTGGAGTGGAGTTTAGTGGCCTAGAGTAGAGTGTCAGAGTGGAGAGCAGAGGAGTTGAGTAAAGTAGAGTGTCAGAGTGGAGGGGTGTAGAGTTAAGGGGCACAGGGGGGAGTAGAGTGGAGTAAAGTATAGTGTCAAGAGTGGAGGGACGTATTGTGGAGGGGCATAGAGTTAAGGGAGGTAGAGTGGAGTAAAGTGTTGTGGAGTGGAGTAGCGTAGAGTGGAGTTCCGTATATAGAGTGGAGTGGCGTGCGGAACAGTGGAGTGTCGTAGACTGGCCTAGTGTGAAGTGGCATAGAGTGGCATGGAGTGTGGTGGAGTGGAGTGTGGTGTGGTGGAGTGGAGTGCAATTCTGTGTCATAGCATGGAGTGTCAGAGTGGAGTGGTAGAGTGGCAAAGAGTCGGGTAGAGTCATAAAATGGAGTACAGTCACAGAGTGGAGTGGTATAAAGTGGAGTGAAGGGGTCTGGCCTAGATTGAAGAAGCGTAGAGTGGAGTGGTAAGGAGTGGAGTAGAGTGTCATAGAATGGAGTAGACTGTCAGAGTGGAGTGGTGTATGGGGGAGTGGAGTAAAGCAGTGTGTCAGAGTGGAGGGGTGTATTGTGGCAGACATAGAGTGGAGTGGCGTAGGGAGAGTAGAGTGGAGTATAGTAGAGTGTGAGAGTGGAGGGTTGTACTGTGGAGGGTCAAATAGTTGATGGGTGTAGAGTGGAGGAAAGTGTCATAGAGTGGCGTGGTATAGAGTGGAGTTCCGTATATAGAGTGGAGTAGAGTGGCATGTCGAAGAGTGGAGTGCCACAGACTGGCCTAGTGTGGAGTGGCAGAGTGGTAGAGTTGAGTTTGGTAGAGTCGAGTTTTGTGCCATGGAGTGGGGTGTCATGCCGTGGAGTGGACTGTCTTAGAGTGGAGTGGTGTGGAGTGGCGAAGAGTGGAGTATAGTGGCAAAGAGTGGACTAGAGTGTCATAGAGTGGAGTGTAGTAGAGTGGCATTGAGTAGAGTGTTGTGGAATGGTGTTGAGCGGAGTAGAGTCATGAAGTGGATAGAGTAGAGTCGTACAGTGGAATGGAGTGGTAACGAGAAAAATTATGGTGAGTGGCATAGACACTAGTCAGAGTCTAGTGGAATGGTGTTTATTGGAGTAGAGTGTCGTGGAGTGAAGTGTTGGGAGTGAAGCGGAGTATAGTGGAGTAGAGTGGAGTAAAATAGAGTGTCATACAGTGGAGGGGGTATGGTGTTGAGGGGCATAAATTGTAGTAAAGTGTCGTAGAGTGAAGTAGATTGGAGTGGCCTAGAGTCGAGTGCTGTATAGTGGAGAAGTGATTAATAGAGTAGCATGGATTGGAGTAAAGTGTCACAAAGTGCAGTAGAGTGGCGTAGAGTGAAGTAAAGTTGCATGGAGGGTCGTAACATGGTGTGTCATAGAGTGGAGTGTTGTACAGTGGAGGAATATCATAGAGTGGAGAATCATAGATGGAGTAGAGTGGCCTAGTTGAAGTGGCATAGAGTGGAGTGGAGTTTGGTAGAGTGGAGTGTCGTGCAGTGGAGTGGCTTAGAGTGGAGGGGCATAGAGTGGAGTAGGGTGTTTTAGAGTGGTATGGTGTAGAGTGTGGAGTATGCATGGTGGGGTTGTGCATTGCCATCACAGACAACACATTGTCAATTAAAATGACAATTACATTTGCACATACCGTTTTACTGTGAAAACTATACAACGCACAAACAATAAGTTGTGGAAATGGCATCACCTATTGTACTGATTTGTTTTGCTCATATTAAAATATTGTTTTCTCCCAAAGTTTCGAATTATTTTAAAATGTACTTTTGTATTTCAGAAATATTCTGAAATATTTGCACATTTCATTTACAGACATTTCAATTTTGTTGTGTGCTAGAAAAAGACCTTTCTGTCTTTGAACGCACAACAAATGTGAAAAAATAAGAATAAAATGAAAAGGCCTGTTTACAGAAAGTGAGGACTCGTGAAAGAATACAAGGAGCGATGGAAAACAAGGTTTGCTCAAAGGGAGGTACAAAGAAGTCCTTGACAACCTAAAACAAATACAGCATGAAAACAGGAAGCCAGAAAATGTGAGTTACAAACCTCGAAGCCAACGGTAAGGAATGGGCGGAATGCATTCCCAGGGAAGCTTCCAAAATGCCCACAAAATGTCTTTTCACAATCAGACAGCTGTGCTGTCTGGTAGGCTTCGGCCTAAAAATGATGAGCTCATGTCACTCACGTGAAATGGACTCACATGGGGGACTATAGACCTCTATACTGTCCCCCACGGTGCTGTGTGTGTATGTATGGAGGTGCTGCTCAAGAGAGGAAGTTTGGTTAGGCATGGATGACGTGTGGTACTGATAACAGTACGGACAATAACCCTGTGTTTCTACAGTGCTTAAGACTGCAGGTTTATTTTCCATTACAAAGTACTGTAAATAGCGCATGTTACTATCGCTCAATGAAACACTATAGCATTTATTGAGTTTGGAAGGATCAAAATAAGAATTGACATTGCTGGGACTTTTACTCAAGGCCCGCATATCATGACAGCAGAAAGCGCTCAACTTATCTTGGTGGGAAATCAGAAAGCAACCTCTGCCACAGATTACTAGTTTTGACCAGTGTCAGCACATCAGAAAACCAGTCCAGCATCCCTGGCTTCATTCCTACCATTCCCACTCATGTTTCTTCCTCTCCTGACTAGAGCCTTGGAGAAGGCAATGAGATACTGATCCAGCATTCTATCCCATTGTGGCTGGATATGGCCTTCGTGGCTTCCTGAAGTCCAGAATTCTCACCCACCTGAACTTTCAGACTGTATGGCCCAGCACAATAGTGTGCGTGTTGGTTTTCACTGTAGTCCACTCTAAACTATGAGATTATGCCTTCCTGTATCCCTTCTGGGCCACACCTCTTTCTTACGCCAGGAGAAGCTTCTCCGTACTTCTCAGAAACTCTCAGAAACTTCTCAGTACTTGTGGATGGCATACTGCTGCTGTCGATGTCTGAGAAGAAGTAGGCTCTCACTTTGTAAACATGCATGTTGTAGGAAGGTGAAGTATTAGGTGGTGATGTTGGATAGACTTCACCATGCAATACTATCATAACCCCCAAAGATGGTCCTTGGATTCACACTAATAAATACTTAGCTAAGTACCGGTACTGTGGCAAAGAGCAGTCAGGCTTTATTAGAGGAACATGTATTAAGCATTTCAGAGTACCAACATGGATGTTAAATAATTGAGTCTACTCAAGAGAAAACCAACACCTGTTTATAACAAGCATTGAAAATGCAATAGGTCTCGCCTTTGATTAAGTTAAAGCCATTTGCTTTTCTAATGGTATTGCATAGCAAAGCAAATGGCTTTAACTTAATGAAAGGCGAGACCTATTGCATTTTTAATGCTGGTTAGGTCTCGTGGCGATTACAGCGCGAAGCGCTGTCTCGCCAGAGACCTATAGTCACCAGCTCTGCTTCCCAGGAGACAGGAGATGGGCACGCGCGAAGACAGGAGATGGGCACGCGCAGCCTCAGGAATCGGATCAGGTCGCGCGTGTTCCCAGTCTCCTGTCTCCCTTGAAAGCTCCAACACACACAGCCACACCTCCCCCTGCTTTCGCACACGCATGCGCGCGCACACACACACAGAGACACACACGAGCGCACATACACGCAGGCACACATACAGAGAGACACACACAACCCCCCGCCGCCGCACGCACACACACACAAGCGCACAGAGACACCCCCCGCCTCCCTCCCCTCCCCCCTCCAACTAAGCCCACTCACACTCTTAGGGGGTATTTTCGTGCAAAGTGCAACTCCCAGCCACGAGTTTACAAAGCAGTTTGTCTTGATTGCAATTGCTAGCCAATAGGTGGCTATTATGGGGGGTGCGGTGCAGGCACTACGCTTCACTCGTACAGCAACGCATCTCCTGTATAGCAGACATTGGCGGGCCATGGCGACGGGGGGGTGGTGGGGTGCCTTCGAGCCGGGGAGCTGCGGGTCGGCTCCTGGATCTCCGTGCTGCTGGAGCAAGTCGTGAACGAGGCGCTGGTGGTGAGCTTCCAGTAGGGGCGGCGGAGCTTTAGCGGGATCCTGCTGGAGAGCACGCAGAAGTAAGAGTCAGTGCGCCGCGCATGCAGGGGAAGCTCGGCCTGCGGGTCTCTGATGAGCAGCTGGAAGCTGGCCAGGCCCTAATCCAATTAAGGTCGCTGCTGCCTGCCATGATTAACGAAGCGGCAGTGTGCGCAGGCACCACACCACCCCCTCACCAACTCCAACTGCGAACCCCCTGTGTACTCGGACCTGTGAACTCGCTCCCCTCTGCGCCAGCCCCCATGGATCCGCGAACCTGCCGGGCCCGAGGAGATGCGAAGGTATGTGCGGCTGGCACTGCTCTGCTTGCTCGGTGGACTCTGCTCACTTCTTTACGCCGCGTTCTGCCAACTCGCAGGCTCCGGGCACGGACTGTGGTCCTTCAAACGCCTTCATCTGGCCTGCATAAAGTCAGTCCATGGCAAGACGGGGATAATAGGGAAGGGGGGCTATTAGGGTGTGAATTTGATAATTCTGTGTGCTCTGAAACAGCAAGACTAGCCAGTTGAGCATCTCTCAACAAACGTTGATGCCATCTCAGACGGTATTATGACGGGTCACCTCCAGTCTCAACAGAGATTACCTTTTCATTGTATACATAGACTCTGGCCTATTTACATTCTCATTGCTTTTATATCATATGCAGGTGAACTACCACACTGCACTATGTGGCTGTGCAAACATCAAGTAACCTAACATCTGTGTTTGTACTTTATTCACCGTCCCTCCTCCCATTTGTTGTTTTTGTGTGCACATTATCCACACTTGCACTTTTCACCCGCAGTCATTATGCTCAGCTTCTCGTCAAGATGACATACACTCTGGTAACAGCATGGAACAGAAAGTGAGTGTGTAAGCTTAGCGGGCCAGTCGCCCTCCAGAAAGCAGAGCTTTTAATTAGGCTAAAATGAAATACTCTAGGGCATGAAGTCATGTTTTGCAAGCCTGCCAACATTGTCAGTCCAACTACTCCTTAACTTTCAGGCCTTCTTATGATTGCTGCTTGTATAGTGTAATTTGTATTTCTTTTTTGTGCCAAAAACTCTATTTTTAGCACACATCCTAACTACATTTCCTCTTTCTGTTTAAATCCTAATGCAGAATCTGCCTTTTGCTTTAACTTGAAGTGAAGTTGTAAATTTAACCACATTTGGTATTCTTTTGGCAGTCAACAGATGTTCCTAGGATTTTTTAAATTCTTATTCTTCTTTCTAAGAAGTGGCACTGATTTTTCTGTATCGCCTTTTAGCACAGGTTTGCTATCCTTGAGACTATTTCCTTTATTTTAGCCCCCCTTGTTTTAATCAGCATTTACAAAGCCAGTAGATATGGGATTGGCTCCCATCCTTGTGGATTTGTCAATGCTTATTTGTCTAGTTGGCAGACTCAACTGAGAGGCCAACAACTGAATGGGTGCATGCGAAAAGCCAGGTAGCCTGTACTTCTGCCACTACACCAATTCAGAGTTTAAATTTTTTTTGGCATGCAACGCATTGTCATATACAATGACAAAAACTCAAACTTTAATGCTGCGAGACCTATTGCATTGTAAATGCTTGTTATTTATTTAATGCCATTTTATCTAGAGTCAACTTTACCCAAAGGTGTCAGAGCACTTTACAAAAGAACCAATTAAATTACATAAGGACTCCAGAGGACATGAGTTACATAAAAGTTAGAAACAGAAAAACTCTAAATTCACATAAGAATGGTAGTAAGAACACCCCTCTACTAGAGATTCTAGTGGTTAGAGTTACATATGTACGCGTTGCAAGTTCACTCAAGATTACATTATAAAAAGCGTTTAGGGTTGTACAATTATATATTACATATTTACCAAGCATGAAATTGTTGCTGTTGTTGAGCTAGTGTTTTTTTGTTTGTATTTTTGCAGTTTATATAGCGCAAACTTGACCCAAAGGTATTGGAGCGCATTACATGAGCTCTGGTTACCTTACACAAAGACACATTCATTATTTATTTTTTTTGGTAGGAACAGGGAGATTAAATGATTTGCCCAGAATCACAGGATGAAGAGTCGACCCAGAGGCTCGAACCTTGGTTTCACCAGCTCCAAGGTCGGCAGCTCTGGCCGTCAAACCACATCCTCTCCGTGCTACACTGACAAGCGGTGGACTTGGGTCTGTAGGAATCCCAGAGGCGGTGGTGGAGATGGCCGTTGGGGTAGAATGGCTGCCTTCCAGGAGTCCTGTGCGCAGCTCGTGCCCCAGCCTTTCATGGAACAAACCAGTGCATTCTGGAAGTTGTAGAGCAGCGTAGGGGCGCACTCGCCCTTTTGGGCTCTCTGCCCTCCAGGTGGATAGTGTGAAGTCACCTTGACACTATGTCACCGCCCCATGCTTTAATGTACTTGACCAGTGCGTTCTGGAAAATGTAGTCCTATGTAGAGGTTCGGTGTCCCTCCTCGGGATAGAGGGTGTGACAGGGGGCGCTCCTTCTGTCCTGCCCCCCCCCAGCCACCCACAGAGATGACATGTAATATGCTGCAGCCTGTCCCCTGACCCCGTCATGATGTTACAGCAGCGCCCTTGTTTTTATAGCGCTCATTCCCCCTGGTACCGCCTCGAAGCTCTTCCAGCACTCCTCAGACCTTCTACAGGTCCCGGGCAGACATGAGTGGCAGCGAAAGTCTGCCCCATCACTGAGCTGTGCTGTGTGACCTGGGGGGGGGGGGGAGGGGAGGGGGGGGGGGGGGGCGGTGACACTCAAGGGGCAGCCTCTGTCCCTGGGGGCCCGGGTCATGCAGGGACTGGCTCCCTTCCTACTTTAATGAAGGGAAAGTTGCAGTGTCAGCCTGGGAAATAAGGCTCAGTTGTTTTGCAGCATGAATGGCTGCCAGGCCATAAAGCTCCTTGATTCGGACAAGAGTTCACAAGCACATGACCACTTCGAGCCGCATGCCCTAGGGGAGCATCTGCCAGCTGATGACGGGGGCCTGGGGCAGGACATGGAGGCCGGAGGGCACATGAAGGGATCGACACGGACACACCTCACACCACCCTCCCCCATAGTATACAAGGGGGGGCCAATAGGCCCCCACGCAAGCATGGCGGGGCCCGGCCCCTCCCACACCCCGTCCCTTTCAGGGCCGCTTGCCCCGCCCCCTCGCCCCGGAAGTACTGGTGCGCTTCCGGGGCGAGGGGGCGGGGTCGCGGCGGCGAAAGGGTTAAAAGCCTGGGGAGCGCGGGAAGCGGCCTCTTTGTGCCCGCGCTCCCAGGCTCGCTCTTCGTCCCACCGTGGGGCCGTTTAATTTTCTTCCATTGTATTTTTCAGGTCTTCAGGGTGATCTGTAGCGGCGGAGGACAGCGAGGATTGACGGAACATCAGGCGACGCGTTTTCAAGGCGGAGCGGGGTCCAAGCGGAGAATAGTATTCACGGAGGACGGCGGTGTGGGAGTTTTCAGGTCGTCACCTTCGCTTCGTGTTCACGGAGGAGTGCAGTGTCGGAGCTCAGGCCAGGACCCGGGAGCGAGCGCATCGCCGAGGCAGCAGTGAGCCCATCGTGACACGAGGGGGACAAACCTAGGACCTAGGTCCGTGTGATCCAGCTCGGGCACCTTCAACTGGGTCAGGTACGGAGCACGGTGTGCTCATAAATATGTCTCAAAGAAGGGGGCGTGGTAATCCAAATGTGGGTGTAATGTTACAGAAAATGATGCGCAGAATGTCTGCAATGGATAAGAGACTGGGGAAGTTTGATAAATTGGATAGGACTTTAGCGGAGCTGGGGGCCAAAGTAGATGCCCAGGCCGGTCCATCTGGAAGACCCAAGCGGACGATAGTACCGCCCAAGCCAAGGGGAGTCTTTGTGACACCACCCAGGCGGGCAAGAAATAAGAGGGTGGGGGGGCAGCCACAGAGTATTACCCCCATTCTACCTCCTGCTGCACCAATCCCACCACCCCAGGTACCCCTTGTTGTCCCAATCCCGCCACCCCAGGTCCCGTTGGCCGTCCCAGGCCCGGTGCCACAGATGCCAGTGGCAATACCAAGTGTGCCAGTAATTCCGGTGGCAGCACCAGTGCCACCCGCCGTGCCACCTCATGCTCCAACGCCCCTAGGTGGGGCCCCTACTCCCGTTCCCGCGGCGGGGCCAATGCCAATAGACCTGGCAGCTCAGGTGGCGGCTATTCTCCCATGGTTAGGGGGGGTGCGTTGCCGGTCAATACAGCCCTTACACCGGAGCAACAAACATTGGTGACTCAGATATTGTTGGCTAGTGGTAGGGGCGCCACGCCGCCTGCACCAGTTTCTCCCCAAACAGGTACAGCGAATGAAGGAGGCAGTGCCAAGGCCGCAGAAACAACGTTGCCCGACAACAATGGTAAGGAGATTGCACAGCCACTGCTGGGCGAGGGAACATTGCCCTCTAGGGGAGAGTGCTTAGCACAGCATGTGTCACAAAGTGTGAAGGAAATTATATGGGCTGACAAGCATGTCAATATTTTTTCACTGCTGGTTGATAACAGGGAATGGGAATATGCTAAATCACAAAAGGATATGTTGTTGCCCAGTGAATGGAGAGCGAAGTTGTACAAGTTCAGGGTGGAGGAAAACATCATCAACTGGGTTAGGGCTTTTGCAGTGTACGGCGCAGTCATGGGCGAACGCTTTAAGGGAATGCAACCTGCCATGAACTGTTATCAGAGTAGAATAACAATGTACCATGAGAATCATGCAGGGGATGTATGGAAGGAATATGATATCGCTTTCAGAAAATCCAAGGAATTTAATAAAACTTTGTCTTGGGACACGGTGGATTCTATCTCATGGCACAACCAATTCGAGAAGGGTCAAGGGGCAAGCACTAGCGCTGCTGCCAATAAAGGTTATTCTCCCAGGCCGCAGCAGCCGTTCCAACAGCCCTTTCGGTCAGCACCAAGTGGGGAGTCGGCCCAAAAACAGAGAACAAATGGAGGGGCGAAGGGGGTATGTTGGGATTTCAACAGGCGGACATGTCACAGGGCACCAGGTACCTGTAAGTTCAGGCACGCGTGCAGCATATGTGGGCACCACTCCCACCCAGAAACAACATGCCGCAATAAGAACAGTGGTTCAGGAAACAGGGGTAGGAAGAAACCTGAATAGTAAGGTCCACCCCCTAATAGCGCATTCACCCATTCAGTTGTCAGCTTTGATCCCCTGGCTGAACAGGTACCCCAATCACACTTCTGCCAGGCTATTGCAAGAGGGTTTCACACATGGTTTTAGAATTCCTGCTGGGGGGTATGTCGGGAGACCACAGTGTAGAAATCAGCTGTCAGTCCTTGCCAATCCAACACTGGTGTCAACCAAAATAGGTAAAGAAGTGCGTTTGGGTAGGGTAGCGGGACCATTTCACGTCATTCCCACGCAGAATTTTGTGTGCTCTCCTCTGGGGGTGGTGCCTAAGAAGGAACAAGGGGAATTTAGGCTCATCCACAACTTGTCCGCACCAAGGGGGACATCATTGAATGATGCTATTGATGATACAATTTGCTCTGTGAAGTATGCGTCCTTCGATCAGGCAGCGGACATGCTGAGGAGTTTGGGCGCAGGAACACTGATGGCTAAGTCAGACATTGAGTCAGCCTTTAGATTACTCCCGGTTCACCCAGAGGACCAGCACCTGCTAGGTTTCTCCTTCAAGGGGAAGTACTACATGGATAAGTGTATGCCCATGGGTTGTTCAATTTCATGTGCATATTTTGAACAGTTCAGCTCATTTTTGGAATGGGCTTTAAGACAGCGTACGGGTCACCAGTGGGTTATGCACTACCTGGATGACTTTCTTTTTCTGGGTCCGGCGGGTTCACGGGAGTGTGCATCAGCATTGCAGGAGTTTTGCGTGCTCATGCGCTCTTTCGGGGTCCCGTTGGCGCAGGGGAAGACGGTCGGACCGGTAACATGCCTCGAATTTTTAGGCATTGAGCTGGATTCTGTTGAGGGTTGTTTTAGATTACCAGTAGAAAAGATCCTGAAATTCAAACAGACTCTAGGTCTGTGCTTGCAAGCGAAGAAAGTGAACTTGGGACTGTTGCAGCAGACAGTGGGGCAGCTGAATTTTGCGTTAAGAGTAATTCCTATGGCTCGCCCCTTTTCACGCTCAATTGCACAGGCCATGAAGGGTCTTCGTGAAAAACATCACCGGACACGGCTATCTGCTGAGGTGCGCCAGGACATGCGGATATGGATTGCAATACTGGCGGATTTCAATGGCAGAGTGCTGTGGGGTGCACCCACGGTGTCCTCAGAGGACATGGGTTTATGGACTGATGCGGCAGGCAGTGTGGGGTTTGGTGCCATCCTCGGCAAGAAATGGGTGGCACAGAAGTGGCCCGCCTGGTGGGAGGAGAGCGGGTTGACGGTGAACATTGGTTTCCTCGAGCTCTTCCCAATCTGGGTGGCACTAAAAGTCTGGCCCAAGGAGTTGGCCAACAGATCGGTAATATTCTGGTCAGACAATATGTCAGTGGTTGAATGCATCAACCAGCAAGCTGCAAGGTGTCCATTCATTTTACGCTTGATCAAAGAGATTGTGCTGTGTTGCATGACAGGGAATGTACTTTTCAGAGCGAAACATGTCCCAGGGGTGTTAAACAATGCAGCTGATGCCCTTTCTCGCTTTAAGATGCAGGTGTTCAGGGATCACTTGCCGGAGGCGGAGCCAACGCCGGCGCACTTCCCGGCGATTCTTTGGCAAATTGGTGCCCCCAACTACATGACCTCGTGGCAGCCAGCCTAGCACCCAAGACCAGGACGGCATACGAAGGGGCGTTCAGGTCTTACTGTCACTTTCTGGGACAGGGCTGGGAGAGTAGGTGGACTATGGAGGCTAGCTTCAATGGGTACTTAGGTAACTTACACAGGGAAGGGCGCACGGTGGCGACAGCCAACAGGCACAAGGCCGCTATCTCCTTTTTCGCAAGTGCAAAAGGGGGCAGGGACCCTACGAACAGCTTCCAGGCCCAGAAGGCATTAAAAGGCTGGCGGCGCATGCAGCCCCCCTCCACAGATGCTAGGAAACCTATAGGTTTTGAACGTCTATCAGCTGTTCTCCTCGCGCTACCGGACACATGTAGCTCTACGTCTGAGGTGGGCCTCTTTAAAGCTGCTTTCTCTTTAGCCTTCTATGGGGCATTCAGGATAGGTGAACTCGTGGCGGCCAACAAAGGGGATAGGATAGGCGGCCTTCAGCTGCGGGATATCAGCATAAAGGGCGACACTATGTGGATCAGCATCAGGAAATCTAAAACTGATCAGGAAGCTAGGGGCCAAAGCCTGGCGTTGCATCGTGCAAGGAACAATCCCTGCTGCCCGGTGACACATGTTGAGGAACCGATAAGACAGCGGGAGCAGGAGTGTGTGGGGTCACTACTAATGCACGGGGATGGGACTCCTTTGACCAGATTTCAATTCCAGAGGGTACTAGCCATGAGCATGGCAAAAGCGGGTTATAACCACAAAGAATTTGGGACACACTCCTTCCGGATAGGGGCAGCCACGGAAGCAACGGCTAGGGGTTTGACCACAACTAGTGTGCAAAGAATTGGGAGATGGTCATCAAGCGCTTATAAACGCTACGTGCGGTTGCACATGTTGTGAGAGCTGCCGCCATGTTGAATATTGCTAATACCTGCTGTTTTTCTGGTTATTTACAGTTTCACGGGCCTGTGACGCAGGACGGAAACTACTACCCATGGATCATCAAGGCAACTTAACTACATCATGGAGGAACCAGGAGGACAGACAGAAGACAGTGGTCATCTGGGTAGTGGGGCATTCATATGTCAAACGTGCTAACAAAATTTTCCTTGCAGGTTCAGGCAAACAAAGGGTGGAAAGTAGGGGGTGCAAGGTCTCCTTCCATGGCAGGGGGGGGCTCCGCCTCAATCAGTTCAGGGACTATATGTCGGACTTACTAGCACGACATACTACACCTCCCTCGGCGGTAATAATTCATTTAGGGGGGAATGATTTGGCAGGTCTGGGCAGAAGGGTCCTCCTTGAAAAAATTATTTCTGCAGCGGGTTCGCTAGCAAAGCGGTTACCAGGTAGTGTTGTAGTATGGTCACAACTGATACCAAGAATGCAATGGAGGGGGGGAAACTCAGTCAGTGCGTTGAATAGCTCGTTAAAGAGGGTCAACAACAAGCTGGACAGGTTATTTAGGACTCCGGTCTTACAGACCATCCCTCATGGTTGCATTTGGGGGGAACACTTCTACCTACGGGACGGGGTTCACTTAACAGAGGAGGGGAATGCCCTTTTTATAAGAAACATCCTGGCATGGGTGGAAGTTTTTGCGGGGAGAGTATGACCTTTCTAGAAGGGGGGTGTTCTGGGGGGGGGGCCAGATAGTCGGTTAACTACCTGGCCTGTGGCGGTAAGGTCATTAATCGGTGAGCAGCATTTTAAGGTCCTTACGGGGGGGCGGACCCATTCACGAAAGGGGCCGCCCGCGGGAGGGGCCATTTGTCTCTCTCAGAACTTCAGGGGCAGGATATGATCTCCAGTAATTTAAAGGGTGCGGGGGAGGGAGTCTACGCTTTCCTCAGGCTGGTAGCCACCCCTCACAACACTATGACGTCACTAAGGTGCGCGAGTGTCTGGGCCCTCCTGTTATGGTTAAATGGAGTTCAGGGAGCGCACGTGGGTGTAACGTGCCCTGGGTTGCGCATGCGCATCTTCAACGTGAGAGCGCAGCTGTAAAAGGATCTGACACCGGTTGGCGACCTTGCCGTAGGACTTTATTAAAAATATTAGAATGCAGTTTCATTTTCAGGATGATTAGATTACGTTAGGAAACACGCTGTACTAGCTATTTGTTAAGGTTAGCCCATCATACCATGTCGAAACGGATGTCAATCTAATATTCTGAAAAGTGTGCATTTTAAGAATTGTCAGAAATGTTTATTTGATTAAAATTTTTGATTTGTTTTTATATTTTAATAAATACGGCCAGGGGGGGGCCCCCGTACCCCCCCTTGACTTCCAAAGACCCCCATGTGTTGACTGGTTGAATTGGGTAATTCAGTCGGTGTTCAAGGGGGGAGGTGGCCGGCAGTCCAAGACCATGATACAAGGGGGGGCCAATAGGCCCCCACGCAAGCATGGCGGGGCCCGGCCCCTCCCACACCCCGTCCCTTTCGGGGCCGCTTGCCCCGCCCCCTCGCCCCGGAAGTACTGGTGCGCTTCCGGGGCGAGGGGGCGGGGTCGCGGCGGCGAAAGGGTTAAAAGCCTGGGGAGCGCGGGAAGCTGCCTCTTTGTGCCCGCGCTCCCAGGCTCGCTCCTCGTCCCACCGTGGGGCCGTTTAATTTTCCCCACCCTCCATCCCTTATTAGCAGACCTTGGGGCTTGGCAAATGGTAAGTATCAGGTTTGTCAATGTGCCGGAATATAGGTGTAAGGGGGGCTTGATCCAGTAGGCCGTGAATTTCCTGTTTACTGGAAGGTAGAACAGATTTAAACTTTTGGTGCAGTGCCGTGATATTTAACTAATTCTTTCCTTAGGCCCTTTTTCCCGCTTACAGGAGTAACTGTATATGTAGATGTTTGTGCTTTGCTGTGTGTTAACAATTTTATCCTTAGGCCTTTTTTCCTTTTAGAATAGCAATGTCGTATTTATTATGTGTGCGTCTGGCGGTAAGGTCATTAATCGGTGAGCAGCATTTTAAGGTCCTTACGGGGGGGCGGACCCATTCACGAAAGGGGCCGCCCGCGGGAGGGGCCATTTGTCTCTCTCAGAACTTCAGGGGCAGGATATGATCTCCAGTAATTTAAAGGGTGCGGGGGAGGGAGTCTACGCTTTCCTCAGGCTGGTAGCCACCCCTCACAACACTATGACGTCACTAAGGTGCGCGAGTGTCTGGGCCCTCCTGTTATGGTTAAATGGAGTTCAGGGAGCGCACGTGGGTGTAACGTGCCCTGGGTTGCGCATGCGCATCTTCAACGTGAGAGCGCAGCTGTAAAAGGATCTGACACCGGTTGGCGACCTTGCCGTAGGACTTTATTAAAAATATTAGAATGCAGTTTAATTTTCAGGATGATTAGATTACGTTAGGAAACACGCTGTACTAGCTATTTGTTAAGGTTAGCCCATCATACCATGTCGAAACGGATGTCAATCTAATATTCTGAAAAGTGTGCATTTTAAGAATTGTCAGAAATGTTTATTTGATTAAAATTTTTGATTTGTTTTTATATTTTAATAAATACGGCCAGGGGGGGGCCCCGTACCCCCCCTTGACTTCCAAAGACCCCCATGTGTTGACTGGTTGAATTGGGTAATTCAGTCGGTGTTCAAGGGGGGAGGTGGCCGGCAGTCCAAGACCATGCTGTAGTGTAAAGGCTACACCAACCCCACAAAAAACACACAAAGCAGAGCACATGCCAAGCGGTGCAAGCATCCCAGACACACTGAACAGGCATAGTACTGGCAGCAGCGCAAGCTTCCCAGACACACAGACGAGAGGTGCAAACGTCTCACATGCACACAGAACAGGCAGAAGCAGTCACAGACACTCCCGCGCCATTTGCCTCCGCAACTTCAAACACCAACGAAACAAGCTGTCGCCATTAAACCCGCGATGTTAAAATGAAAGCGGACTTGTAGTTCTCCAAATTTATATAGCGCAAACTCAACCCAAAGGTATTGGAGCGCTTTACATGAGCTCCGGTTACGTTACACATGGACAAATTCATTTTTATTTTTTTTGGTAGACACAGGGAGATTAAATGATTTGCCCCAACGTACCTTTCAGATCCAATGGCATGGTTGCCCGCGCTGCTGCATGTTCTGCAGTTCCTGCGATTATCTCGGCAAGATCTTGGCTTGTGCTCTCTACCTCCCCCACCCCCTGTCTCCACTGCACACGGAGCGGAGTCTACACCATGGGAGGGGGGCAGACACAGGCACACACAACTTGAAAAACAATAAGCGCGGTACCACAAAGTCAGCTACGTGTTTACTTTCTCAAACCGCTTTCACTTTAAGTGAAAGCGCGGTGCGAAAGTAAACACGCGGCTGACTTTCCCAAAGCCAAATGTGCTCTCTGCCTCCCCGCCCCCCTGTCTCCATCACACACGGAGCGGAGTTTCAACCATGGGAGGAGTGCAGACACAGGCCCACTCAACTTACAAAACAACAAGCGCGGTTTCGCAAAGTCAGCCACGTGTTTACTTTCGCTTCGCGCTTTCACTTCAAGTGAAAGTGCGATGCGAAAGTAAACATGCGGCTGACTTTCCCAAAGCCAAATGTGCTCTCTGCCTCCCCGCCCCCCTGTCTCCATCACACACGGAGCGGAGTCTCAACCATGGGAGGAGTGCAGACACAGGCCCACTCAACTTACAAAACAACAAGCGCGGTTTCGCAAACTCAGCCGCGTGTTTACTTTCGCTTCGCGCTTTCACTTCAAGTGAAAGAGCGATGCAAAAGTAAACACGCGGCTGACTTTACCAAAGCCAAATGCAAAGAAAAAAGTGCGTAGGAAGTAATAAAGGAGAGAGTGTCATGCCGCTGGTAAAAGATCAAATCCCGGTGGGCGTGGCCAAAAGGAGACAAGGCGGCAACAAGGAGGGACTAAGAAGCCTCCTTTACAATGAGAAGCCTACGTTTTGCACGCAACATGACGAGAACCAATTATAAAGTTGGGCAGGGCTTCAACTCCGCCTCCGAGAGCTTCGGAATTTGAGTTGATTCCAAGAATAGGTCTCGAATCCCGAGAGCAGCACATACGCTGCTTTCGACAGCCGAGACCTAAAAAATAGAGTGTATTTTTATCTTAATTTAAACACCAAAACGAACATAATAGCATACATATAACCGAAGTTATAGATTTTAGAAGCAATATAAAATCTGTGCAAAATAATAGAGTGAAACTTTTATAGTGTGGTCAATGGGAAAAACCACCAGTGACAATCGATCACTTGCAGGTCAACTTGTGTGGTACCCTTGCATGGTAAAGGTGATGTGGATCTCAGGACGAGGACACAACAGTTAGTTAAATTTTACCTGGCCTGTAGAGCCAAGGTGCACAGTTGTCCTGGCTGTCCCTGGTGCTGAACAGAAGACACGGGAGAGCTGATTTTACCACTTACATGGTGCTGCAGGGAACAAGATGCAAAACTGCACTCCTATAGCTACTACAATCAAACAGAACCCCAAACAGTTGGAAATGCACTCCTGCTCAGACCTGGAGTAAGTCCAACACAACACATGGCCAACCACTGCTACTGCAACATTCTCCCATAGAAAATAAGGCACGTAGGGGCTTGAAACAGAACCCCACAGAAAATCATCTTAAAATAAATTAATTTCAACTTTTAAAAAATATATATAAATGTAATGTTATACAAAAATAAATAAATATTATTTTACAATATTTGCATACAATTTTTAATTTAAAAATACTTGCAAATGTATTTTTTTCAAAAGATAACTAAAATAATCTGCATGAATTCTAGACACAACTTTTGGTAACATTTAATACAAATATTTATGAAAAATAAACATTTTATTTTAGGTGGGAATCCTTTCTAATGAATCTTTAGAAAAATTATTTTAATTTAATATATTTCAGCTAATTAAATTGTTGATGTTAGAAATTGGGTGTCTGGTTGGCAGCGGTAAGTGCTCAGCAATAAAGGCCTCCTCCACCTCACACCAATTCGTCGTACGGCCAATGGCAGAGATGCACAGTAAGTCGTACTCCTGCCCCAGATGCGTTACTTACCACTAGTCTGTCTGCCCCAGATGCGTTACTTACCACTAGTCTGTCGCGTCGTGGTGTGTTTACATAAAAGATTTAACCCAGGTCTAATCTCGCTCCCAATAGTGAAATAGTGAGATAAAGTGTGAACAAAGAGAGAGTGCCTCACGGTAGCAACACCCGAGGGAGTTCCTGGCAGGCAATTGCCAGTTTACCCACTTCTCATCATCGGTCACTCTCTCTTAGTAGTGTATAAAAAACAGAGAAAAACACAAAAATAATAATAAATTCCCAACTAATATAGGTGCCGTGCTAAAAACGAACAACTTATCTGTCCACTCGTCTAAGTTAAAAGTGAAAAAGTGGGTGTGTGCAACTAGAACCCCTGTGATAGCCAACAGGCGAATGGCCACCACTACTAAAATGTAGAACAGCTTGCTAGCTTTAATAACTTTATTCTACTGCTGCAAGTGGTCCCAATTAAAAATGGTTCTTATTATACCATGTTTATATGATGCCGACATGTTTCATTGCTATAACTTCAGCAAATTCGTAAGGCAAACTCGGGGTTCGGATTCCAATTTTTGCTTTTCTCAGTTCACTCGACCTGCAGAATTGTTAAAAAACACACAAACACCTGTGGAAATAGGAAATTAATCCCCAGTATCGGACTGCATGAATCTCAAATGTTGTAAACCCACACACATTTACCAACGACTGAGAGTAAAACTGTATACAATGTTACCTGATGGCTGCCACCTACTGCATACCTGCAACCATCACAGGCATTTAACACCGTGTCGGAAGATCACGTGCTCGCAGGTTGCGCAATTTAAATAGTGGCCCCCTGCAGAATGAAACACATAAGGTCAGTGAGGGCGTTGGTTGTGGTATCTATACGTTCACCCTGCCTTCTGTCCTATGCGCCCTGCCTGATGAGCCTAGCTGGCTTTCACACCGTCCATTGTGCATTGCCTTGCTTTTCAAACATGAACACCAAAAATGCCGCTGTTTAGATTGCCGCCTATCTAATGGAGCCGGGATATAACTGTCCCACCGAAAAACCGGCAGCGGTAAGTGCCCTGTCCAAGCAGGAACCACAACCATAGTCAGGGTAAGTAACAACACACCCAAAATTATTCCGTGTTCATCCTCTGGTAGCTTGGCACGGAGCAATCAGGCTGGACTTGAGAGGCAATGTGTAAAGTATTTGTGCAAGACTTTAAACAGTAACACAGTAACCACAACATAACAATACTTCATACCAGGTTAGAAAACTAGAACTAATTGTATAGAAAAAACAAGACCACCACAACAAAAATCCATTAAGTAGAAGTCGAGATATTTTATAGTTTATTCTTTAAATATTCATATCACTAAGAAGCAATAATCACTAATTTGGAAATCTGGTGGTCACTAATTTGGAAATCTGTTGGTGGCGGACCGGGATAAAGTCAAAAGTTCAGGCCGACCGCGATGGAGTGCGGTCCAAATACATGGACCCAGTTAGGTCCACTGAACAAAAGTACCTTGATCCGGGCTGCGTCGCTGAAGAAGATGTGAGGTTCAGCCGAAGCGATGCATAGATGTAGAGCCATGCAGGGGATGAGATGCGTCAATTTTCTCCATGAAACGGCGGCGATGCATCAGGTCCGAGTGTGATGCTCTGGGTCCGAATGTGATGTGCTGCTACTTCTCCTGCAGCAGAGGATACATCGATTCCAGGGGCAATGCTCAGGTTCTGAAGGTGATGCACGGGGTCCACTCCATGCAACAACGCGGATGCACCGGTTCCAATCCACACAAAGGTGCCGATGCGCCAGTTCAGATCCTTGCAACAGCGAAGATGCGCCGGTTCCAATGCTGATGCGTGGGTTGCCTTGAAGAAGCACCCTAGGCCTCACTTCCAAGGGTACAGGACTGGGGTGGCACCACTTTTTCAAGGCAGACTCACAGATGGCAGAGTCAAGGTACAGATGCAGGTAAGATGGAAGTATTTTATGTCCCTGAGACTTCAAATCAGGAGGCAAGTCTGCAAGCCCTTAGAGCAGTGGAATAACAAAACATGAAGAGGCTCCTATACAAGGTTCATGGAGGGCACCCCCTCCGGGCTCAGTCGGGAGCTCTCAGGCCAGGGTACTGTGCTGAGGGGGGACCCCAGGAGCTCAGGGCCACTCTGCACCGCGGGTGTCTATGTTATGCCACTGCCTTTGAGTCACTCTGGGTTCATGTGATGCAGGTCCAGTCCTTCTCACCCAGGCAGGGGAACAGCAGGCAGCACAGTAAGGCAGGAGCCCAGCAAAGCAGCAGTCCAGAAGAATATCAGCCCTTTCAGTAGCACAGCAGTTCTTCTTCCTGGCAAAGTCTTCACAGGTCCAGAAGTGCACTGAAGTCAGTGTACCAGAGGTACAGTACTTCTACCCAGCTGTGCCTTTGAAGTTGGGTTGACTTCAAAGAAGGTTTTGAAGTGCACATAGGTCCTCCCTTCCCACCCTTGCTCCAGACTCACTAAAGAGAATCTGCATCCCTTTGTGTGTGACAAGGACACAGTCTATTAGGTGTAAGTGTGATGCTGTGCCCAGCTCCGCCTTCCCATCTCCCAGGATGGCCCATCATGTCACACCTAAGGTCCCTTTGTGTGTGGCTGCCTGGAGGGAACACACAAAGCACAGCTGTCATCCAACCCAGACTGAACAGAAACAGGCAGCAAGCACAGAATGGCTAAAGAAAGAAAATGAGAAAATTGTAGGAAAGAATTGGCTGTGTTATATCATGGATGAAATTGGATTTTAATTATGAACCAAAAGACGCCGTGGACTGTTATTTGTTGGAATTATTGTATGGAGAATAAAACACGGAACATCTGAATACCGCGTTTCATCTTTTTCACTTGTTTAAACTTGGAGTACAAGATGGATTAACATATAAAAGAGAGAAAGTAATGGTTTAAAACATTGAGAATAAAATGTTATGGAAACAAGAATTTATGAATTCAGAGTGGCCTATGGGCCAGTTTAATGACTGTGCACCGGAGTATCTGTGTCCAAGGTCTTGGGTCACCTATTCTTTTTTATGAATTAAGAAAATGCCAACTTTCAAAAAGTAAGAGATATATGTAGAGAATGCACTCCTTCCCTTATGTAAATTCTTTATTCAAAAATCATGTTGTTGTTGGTGTGTGCGAACAGATGCTGTGCACCTCCCCAGCACACAGCTTATACTGTAAGAATACCTAAGGGCACATTGACGTGCCCCATCTGTCGCACTGCGATGTGGGAAAGTCATCCCTCTCTTAAATCCACTTCATCCATTTTATCCATTTCATCATGAGACACCAATAATTATACAATATCCTTACAATCACTTTTCAATCCTTCTGAAAACACTGCGGAGACAGCGTCATTTCACCTTCCATTTTATTTTGTAACTTCTTCAAATGCTTACTAAGTGCCTATCGAGGCTTTTTCACAGCAACATGAGCAATCAAAAGTGAAACATAACAGAGTAGGTTCGTAACTTTTTACCCAATGCATTGTATCGCCCCATCTGTCGCAGTGCGACAGATGGGGCGATACAATGTGCCCTTAGGTATACTTAACTTTCAAGAAGTGGCATTTTCAGAACTGCAATTTAAAGTTTGACTCCACCATGTGTTGTGATTTTAAATTGAGAGTCCAGAGACACCATTCTTGAAAAGTTAATCTCTTCGCAATTGGGAATTAGACTTAATAGATGTTATAAGGTAATCCCAATGCCATCCTATGGGAGAGATAGGACTTGCAGTAGTGAAAAACGAATTTGAGAGTTTTTCACTACCAAGTCATGTGAAACTTAAAAGTACATGTCCTGCCTTTTGAATACATTGTAACCTACCCTGTAGGTTATACAGGACCTCCCTTGGGGGCGAGTTATATGTAAAAAAGGGAACATTTAGGCCTAGCAAGAGGTTTATCCTGTCAGGTCGATGTGGCAGAGTAAACTACGCAGGCAGTCTCTGCAATGGCAGGCCTGAGTCATGGCTAGAGGGCTACTTAGGTGAGTGGCACAATGAGTGCTGCAAATAGCATTTAATTTACGGGCCCTAGGCACATGTAGTGCACTTTACTAGGGACTTAAATAAATTAAATATACCAATTGGGGATAAGCCAATGATACCATGTTTAGGGGAGGGAGCAAAAACACTTTTGCACTGGTTAGCAGTAGTAAAGTGCATCGAGTCCTAAACGCCAGAAAAAACAAGGTCAGAAAAATGGAGGGAGGCAGGCAAAAAGTTGGGGGAAGACCACCCTCAGGCTGTTAAATCTAACAGTTAATGCAGAAGTTAATAGTGCTGGAGTACTTTTTTCAATTTTGTTCTACAATTAAAATAAATATATAACGTTTGTTTACATTTAACATGAAAATAGGTTTACACTTGGTTTTAATGTTTAATAAACTTTTTCTTACTGTGCAGTCTCTGTCTTAGTGGCAGATACCTCTGCCTAGGTGTGAAACACCACTAGTGGTAACATTACACTTGTAAATTAAGCTCTACCCCATGAATTTAGGAAGTGAAGACATTCAAGTCTACACTTTGTAGTAAATTTACACAAGTAAATATTGAACTGCCAAAGGTAGTACATGTACTAAAAATATTAATATTACATTTATATGTGTAGATTTACTCACTAGTAAGTTTAGTTTTGTGAATGGGGATCCCTGGGTTTAGATGAGGGGACTGGCACACACAGTCCTATGCCAGCTCAAAGTAGCCACAAGGCACATACATGGCTGTGATCTTGTAAAGAAGTCCAAACGTGGATAGTAGATGAAATAAGTATTTATTATAGAATAGGATCCCATCCACAGGATATGGAGTTATCAGTAGCAAGGTCCAAGTTCAACTGTCTAGCTAGTCTAATCATCACAGCTACAGAATCTGTGTTGAGCATTCTAATGCATGTGGCAACCTGGCAACAGGCTGCATAACTAAGATGTTCAAGATGCCACACATCTCCCTCCTTATAACAGATAAAATTTAAACAGAAAACATTATCTTACAAAGTCATTCAAACGAGTAGGTATACGTGTAATCCTTGAAGATTTCCTTGTGATGACAGGACCAGCCATAGTCCGATGAGATGAGGTAGTTGTCGAAGGTCCAATTACAGGGTGATGAGATGAGATACCTGTAGGTGAAGAACTTGACATAGTAGGTTTGGAATTGTCAACAAAATCTTTCTTGATCACCACAACTCTGTTCAAGTTCCAGATGCGATGATCAGTTGTTTTAACAGCATTACCTAAAACCTTGATGACTTGAATGGGCTTCAAAAATGAAGTAGATAACATCTTGTTCTTCTTACATGGATTTATTATAAGCACCCAATCACCCACATGCACTACCGTGTGTTTTACAGAATGTTTTAAATCATGAATTCTTTTCCTAGCTTGTAATTTTCTCTCCTGACCTACCCTCCAATCTTCACTTTCACTAGGAATTTTGAGATGTAAATCATTCACCCAAGGTGGGGAAACTAAAGTATTTGGACATCTATTTCTGAAAAGCTCAAAGGGTGTTTTGTTTGTGGTGGCATGTGGTGATAATCTGTAAAGCTTAACTTTATCAAAAATATCAGATCTCCAATCTGAACCTGCAGATTTAGACATTCTAATTGTCTCCTTGAGCACACGGTTAAATCTCTCCACGGTGCCATTCGTCTCTGGGTGATAGAGAGACGATTTTTTATGTTTAACACCATGTCTAGACAAGAATGATTCCATCTCCCTAGAGACAAGTTGACTTCCATTGTCCGTCAAAATGATGTTGGGAATGCCCTCCCTAGCGAAAAGTTTTTCTAAAAAGAGTATAACATGTCTGGACTCTATGCCACGAGTGATAGCAATCTCTGGCCACCTTGAAAAGAAGTCTATTAAAACTAAGACATACCATTCAGACCCAGCTGAGTATATAGGTCCAAGGATATCCAGGCCAACTTCTTCCCAAGGTCCATTTGGAAGTGTTCTGATAATCATGGGTTGGACCTTGGGCTTCGCTACTTTCTCACTCAAAGCACATTCCATACAGTCTCTAATTTTTCTCTCAATTTCTAAATCCATGTTGGGCCACCAGTATGACATTCTCAAATTCCCTTTTGTCTTTGAAATGCCCATATGCCCATCATGAGCTAATGAAATGAGCTCACTTCTAATAGATATTGGAGGAATTAGTCTAGTACCTCTGACAAGTAATCCATCATGTTCAGATAACTGATCTTTAACATGCCAATATTTCTCTAGCAAGTCTCCATCTTTTGGTTTGATCTTCCATCCAACCTTGATCAATTTCAAAATTTCTATAAGAGTCAAATCTTTCTGTGAGGCTTCTAACCATTTACACTTATCAATAACACCCTCACCAACTGAGCAAACCATTTCATCTTCACCTTCCAAATCTTCCTCTAGATCTAAATCTTCTTGAGAGACAAGGCGAGATAAGGCATCTGCTACCTTATTTTCAACACCTGGTAGGTATTTAACCTTAAAATCATAATCTTGTAACCCTACAACCCATCTTGTAATCCTACTGGAAACAGCATCGATCCCTTTCGTTTTTAGGATTTCACATAACGGTTTGTGATCAGTTCTCACTTCAAAAGTGCTTCCCCACAAGAAGTTTTTCAATTTCTTTATGGCCCAATATACTGCTAACGCTTCACGTTCTACTACAGAATATCTTAATTCTGGACCCCTCAAACTTCTTGATAGAAACAAAATGACTTCCTCACTTCTTTCATTCTTTTGTGTTAAAACTGCCCCTAATCCTTTTAAACTAGCTAGTCTAATCATCACAGCTACAGAATCTGTGTTGAGCATTCTAATGCATGTGGCAACCTGGCAACAGGCTGCATAACTAAGATGTTCAAGATGCCACAGATCTGAAGAGATTGCCAGGGTTTGCCCAAGCACACATTAAATCACCATGTCCATGCCCCACTCATAGATGTCACCAGGGCACATAGAGATCGCACACAGTTCCCTACGAGCATCTCATGTCTTATACATGTGTATAATTAGCATCAAGGGGCTCATAGAGTTCATATATCATGACTTTGGGCTGCAACAAATATTAATGATCCCACACATGACATAAATCATGATGCTGGGCTGAATGGGCAGCAGTGCCATCCAATGGCTTTGAAGCTCCTGTCATCCTCCACCACCACCGATGGGTAAGAGCGAGCACCTGAAAATGGGGAACATCCTTTACAACGCAACTTTTACCACGCAGTGCCTTTACGACGCAACTATTACAACGCATGTTATTACAACGCATAGCACTGGGGGGCGCTCTAGGGTAGGGAATAGATTTAATTTACTATCCAACACCTACCCTACTATCCACGGGGACTGGAGTTGGAATAGTAAATTAAACTATTCACTAACCAGCGCCCCTTAACGCTATGCGTTGTAACAGCATGCGTTGTAAAAACTGCGATGTAACGGCATGTGTGGTAAAACCATGCGTTGTAATGTCATACATCCCCTGAAAATGTGATACAAGATGGGCCTGGAGCCAGTTACTCTGTTTCTTGATCAGTGGCCAGTAATGGAACTCGCTCAATCGAGTGAAGTGCCCTGTGGGCCTCCTTTGCCCTTTGTATGTCCAGAGCTCCTGAATGGAACTCACCAGAGTGTCCGAGTCAGGCAAAGCTAAACACTGCAATGCTTTGACTCCTACACTTTCTCCTCGTTCTGCCCTGGGTTGCCGAAGGGTCTGTGGGCCTGCCGGTCCACATAATAGAAAACCCCCACAAACATCAGCCTACTCTGCCACCTTAATGTTGCCATTAAACCGAACTGACGTCAGTACTCTTTTAATATACCAATCGCTATCTGTAAAAAGATCAGCTTCAGTCATTACACAGTGCTACTTGCTCTCTAAGATCTGGGATGGGGATATGGCAACGTTTGAAAGGGGTGTTGTACTATCACAGATTTTTAGTTACAGGGTTCTCAGTTAATTAAAGATGTCTCGTCAAGCTAGAGGCAGACGTCTGCCTCGTTTCTCACCGCGGACATGGCTGTGGCCGGGTGTTGCTCTCTTAGGACAACTGGAATGTCTTGGGCGCTGGTGAGTGAGTGCGCACTTGGATGTGCGCATGTGCTGGCGGCCGCTCCAGGTGGAAGGACTGATGATAAGTGTAGCGATGGGTCTTCGAGTCTCCCAGAATTTAGTCCGTGTGGCAGCTGCATAAAGAAACTATAATCAAAATAACAGGTGTCGCCCAGGACGTATGCTGCTAACATGTGGTGCATCCCCTGACAAGAGGCCATCACCAAATCAGGAGACCTGCCCCCGGTCACGAGACCGGAGACCGGAACTGCTGAAGACGAGCACCCGTCAAATGAGAGTTGTGAGAGAGGAACAAAGCCACCGCGACGGTCAATCAAAGCCGAAGGAGATGCTACAGTCCAGGCCCGACAAGCGCACCGTCCAGTACCAGCCAAGCTGCGTCTACGCTGGCCAGGTAACCAGGGCCAGTCTCGAGAAACCGAAAGACTGAGTCAAAGATAATCCTGCGTAGGAAGCTGCCCTTGATAGCGAGATCTCTTTGGGCGGAAGTACGTACCTACTGTCCTACAAGGCTGATGTAGCGACGGCTCAGTCAACTTGCAAATGTGCTTATCTTGCCCAAGATCAAACCGTGCAGAGGCCACAATAGACAATGGGGAGCTAGGTAGAGCTGGAAGAATGGCACAGAGGGTTCAGTGTTTAAATAAGAGCTCATGAGTGAGATTGCTTACCTTTAAGTTGTAAACCTTATCTAATTGTTTAGTTCTGATACTTAAGTACTTTCTTTTCAGTAGAAAACAAGCACTGGAGTTTTTAGTGAATTGTTGTCTGTTGTTTGAGGGTTTGGGTTAGGAGTCTGTGCTCACCACACTACCTCTACAACGAGAAATTGACTGCTCGCTCTTCATACAATGAGCCTTAAAGTGAGAAAGGAACAATAACTACTTTGCCCAGTATGCAAAGCCATAATAGGATGGGTCACAAGGCACCAGGTATAAAAGAACCCAACTACCAGTGCTGGATTACCAAATAGGCAAAGTAGTCACCAGCCTTTGGGCCCCACTCCTTTTAGGGGCCCCGCAAAAAAGCATCAAAATAATATTGATTTGATTTTGATAGAAAATTATAATCAAGCTTTCATAAATTGTTTCCCAAAAAAAAAATGAACTCAAAGATACGAAAACTTTATTGGTTTTTCAAAATGTTAAAAAAAATGTTTGTTTAATAAAATTAATAATTCATACTTGTTAGTTTTGTGTACTAAAATCAGTTTATTAAAATTGTTGGTTGGTAAAAATAAAAAAATATTAGGAAATAATTTGCGAGGGAGGCCCGAAATTTTGATTGCCAAGGGGCCTCCACGAGGTTTAATCCATCACTGCCAACTACCACGGTTGTAGACCAGTGGTCCGTCAGTACCCTATGACCGCCCCAGCCCCCGAAATGGTCTTGTAAGCCTTTCTTCAGCACATAGTTGCATATTCCATGCAACTGTAGTCCTTGAGTAGAGCGCTCTCCCTCCACGGCACCTGTGCCACCAGCCACCAAGGCGTAAACCTGTCGCTGCCACACAGGAGAGTGAGCACTGGGCCGGCTTCAGGGCATTTCATCTTTCTTAACTAAAATGGGCCCTAGCAAACTAGAGGCCCCATCTAAGAGACTGAAAAAGCTTGGAGCCTGCAGATAGAGACAAGCGGCTGGCATTAGGAGACTCGGGTGCTGACACTGCGCTTACAATGCTTTTTTTATTCACATCATTATTTTAGGCCTTCACTGGTATTAAACAATGTTATACTACATTAACCTTTGCGGTGCTGATGACGGCTCCCGGTCGTCATCAGTTACGGTGGGCGTGTGCTAATGACGGCCGGGGGCCGTCATGACCAAGGCCGCGATCGGAATGTGCCGCACAGGTGCAGAATTCTGGGCGCAGCCAGGGGGTTAATGGTATTTGGAAAGTTCCAATCTGATGCTGGAATGTGGAGGCAGGTAAATGGCCAAAACACAACTTTGAAATGGGTAATCTCCAGTAACTAAGAGCTGAACAATTGCCAAGTGGCAGCTGTGGCTCATGTCAGGGCTTTAAGTGGGCCGAGTCCCTCCGGGTCTCAGATCCAGTACTATTTCAAAATGGAGATTGAAACTCATCCCATTTGGACCCTTTAGTCATGTCGTTATCTGTAATTGCTAAAACTCTGATCGATTACTGAACAGGCGTTAAGGCACTCCTTGTCAGCAAATTAGTTCATGGTTATATTTCACGTTTTACTTAATCTTGCATTTCCTAAGAGAATTGGCTGTTTCAAGGATGCTGTGTTTTTCATGTAGCATATTACTATTGTATAGCGTACACGTTCAACTGAATTACTGCCAGGTGTTTATAGCAGCCCATGATTGTGTGCTCTGGATCTGAGGCTTAAGCTGTGCAGGTTTCTCTCTGTAACTCGAAGAAGGTATTTAAAATTAATTAATTGCCATCCAATCCTTGGCCTCTCTGCAGAGAGCACCAAGAAATGGTCTCGTATTCCTGTTGCAATTGTGATTCTGTGCAAAGGTGTGTGACTAAGGTACACAGCTGTCAAAATATTCACAAGGCATTTTTTTAATACAGTGCTTAAAGGTGAGGGCATGAGTTGTGGTTTTGGGGGTCGTGATGAAAAGGAGAATTTAGGAAGTGATTGAGGAGAGAGTGAAAATAGGGTGTTGAAGAGGAAAGAGATCAGGTATAAAATATGCAGCTAAACGAGATGTGGAGATAAAAGGGCATGCGTGTCTAACATAGACTGAAATAAAGGGAGTGATTGCAACACTCTAAAGACCACTTCTCCTTTCACAGGCATCAGAATGTTTGCCACTTGACTGTTTTTCCACCGGTACCACTGGTAGTTCAATGTCCCTCCGGTACAAAAAATAAGCAAAATCCCTCAAAGTAGGTATTTATCGCCCTTAAGTGTACAACAAATGTATAAAGAAAGCACTTTTAAATGTGTACTCGAACTGCATTAACAATCCCTGACTAATAAAGAAAACAAAAGGCAGCAAAAGTCATGTTCGAAATTAATACATACGATTTTGTTTAAAGCCCTATTTTGTATCATGTTCGGGCCTTTAGAAACTCTTAAAACATCAACAAATGGCCTGTATTTTTCTCTTGGAAAGGTGGCAACCCTAGGCGTCAGTAATGTGTAATTCACCATCTCACAGTATCAGAATTAAAACATTTTCAATGTTATTTACAACAAAAGCATTGTTCCTCATTGATCTTAAATAGCTAACAACCATTGACAAAGCCAATAGTTCTGGCTGGTTTTAGGTGTATATCAATTATTGTGTTATATATCTGGATCCAATAACAGAAAGCTCGGAGAGGAGCCAAAGCTTGGATGGCACACTGTGGGAATCACAGAAATGTAGTTTACATGTTTAAGCCTTGTCGTTAATTACAAAACCACGCCCCCTTTGGAGTCTCGGGTCTGGTAGCTTAGTGGACTAACGTGTACACTGCAGAGTCCTGCGTTTGAACTCATGGTTACAGGTTCAAATCCTGGTAGGTACACTCATCCTTCTAAGGCCTATAAAATGAGTACCATTGAGTTGGGTAACAATAAACGTCTGTCATCCAGCGCCAAGATACCCATCTGGGTAAATGTGCGCTTTACAAATACATGAGTTATCTTATGTTTGGAGACCCAACCTCCTTTACATCCCTTTAAAGCCCTGGCTGACGTGCAGTATCGTCAATCAATTATAGCCTATAAACCAATAGCACTTTCCATATGGGGATTTTTAAATTCATACCCAAGTTGATGTACATTTTTCAACGAACATCGACTTCAGGGTGGAAACTTTGTGTCATTAAACAAACCTGACTTCAGCGAGCGCCAGATGAAGCCCACTAAAGTGTAGGGCGGGGGTGGGCGAAACAGAAGACATTAAACCACGTGTCTCCTATTGTGACTTAGGGCCATATATGCGCCCTTACATACTACACCAGGAAAAAGTCATATTACACGTCCTACGTGGACGCTAGCTCACTGACTGACCAGTACGATTGCTGCTTGTAAGCGCTATAGGTCAAGTCTGTCACTTTCAGCAGAGTTCATGTTTCCGAAGTGTATTCTTCGAGTCTCACCGCCATACCAAGATCAGATCCAATTAAAAAGCCTTGCAGCTAATCAGCTTTAAAAAGATCTTGGGCACGCGACCTTCAGACAATGTTTTCATTCGGAGGCTTACTGGGAGTTCAAAGTAAACGTATGCTCACCAAAATCTGTCCGGGGAGCGTGTTTTTTGTTTGTTTTACAAATAAAGCGCGTTTTAACATAGCTTCTTTTGGAAAAATCCTCAGTCAGACCGTTACAGACATTTCTTATGACGAAGTAAACAAGTTAGTTAGGGTTCACCAGACCAGTTCATTAAAGTGCAAATAACAATCTAAAAAACACTTTAGACGTCAAAATCATTTAAAAAATGGATTTCGCGACGTGACCCAGAAATATGTCCATCTGGGGAAATTTAATTCGCGCGGTAGCTCGGTTTTTATATAAAGTGTGTCACAGAGATTCGCTCGAAAAAGGCTTAGTGGGCTGTTGAATAGCACAGCTGTTAGGGATGTTGTTTCGATTGCATATAACGAGGGAAGGGGAGTTTTTTTACACGTAGAAACCTAGGCTTAACTGTCCTCGAAAATTATTTGAAAAAATCCCAATGTTTTTCTTAAGCCAGTATCCGACTTTCGTCTCCCAGACCGTATTACACAACTCGACTTTGGAAAAACAATGATGTCATGGTTTGTAATCCTATTCATTCAGATCACATTTGCTGGTTTTGTGCACTTGTGGTCGCAGGGAGTTGAACGATAATATTCACACGCATTAGAACAGAATGTCATATAGGAAATACCAACCCAAAAAAAATGACGTACTCACACGTTACCCGAGCCTCTGAGAGGATGACGGCCAAAGGGAAACAGGAGAGAAAGCCAAGGCAGCGGACGCCGAGAAACCTCATCCTCGGAGCGAGGAAGCGAACTTGGCGGGTCACGGTCCTCGCACTCCCGTCGCGCCTCAGACGTTCTCCGGCGTTTTCCTAGTTTGTGGAGATTGTCGCAGTTACCCCGGTCTCCTTCCTGCTCTGCCGTGGCCCGTGGGAAACAGATTCTGCCTGAAAGTGTTTTCAGCTGCCAGAGGGAGTGCTGTGGTGTAATAGGAGGGGAGGAGAGGGGCAATGTGATGAGCGGCTCAACAAAGGACCTTTCCCGGAAACATTTGTTTTGTGCTAAACTGTGAGGTTTGCCAAATGTTACCACATGGAAAAATAGCATTCCCGGAGAGGGGGGTCTACTTGGACCTATTTTAACTTGTATAGATAAGTACCCTTGAGAGCTCTGAAGTCTTATGTGGCTTCTAGGATTTAAACGCTTTTCCTCAGGCTTTACTATTTAACAACCATGTAGTAGCAGCTTATTTCTTACATGAATATGGAGTGAGTATTTATCCCTAAGATTTTTGTGGGCTGGATACAGTCCTGTGCAATCCGTGAAGATTAGATGAGATAGGTAGATTTTTATTGATCAAGTTATTTAAGCTGACGAATGCAAGAAGAACAGGTGATGGCCTGAATGCTGAAATAATCAAATATTCTCCGCCAGTTACAGATCTGGGGTAAATCCATCGTTTTTTTGCACGCCACACCATTCTAGTTTAGACCCAGTCATATTCAAATCAGTCTTAAACCTGCCCCCCATGGGAACAGTCCAGCCTGAACTACCAGGCCACGGCCTCCCTGGACCAGAATCAAGCTTCCTGTGACCAGTTACAGGGTAACACCCCTCATTAGCCAAGCTAGCTTGAATCTGGTGGGGTAGCGCGCACAGGACCCACGTCTGGGCATTCCCTTCCCACTTAGGCCGACAAGTGCAATAAGAACAGATGATGGATGGAATTCTGAATTAATCAAACATTCATCCGCAGTCACAGATCTGGGTTAAAGCCAGTGTTTATTTGCACGCCACGCCATTCTTTTTAGACCCAGCCATATGCAAATCAGTCTTAACCCTGCCCCCCCCCCCCCATGGGAACAGTTGTTAAAAACCATCACAATATAAAAACCTCACTCAATATAAAACAATTCATGGCTTAATCACTCAATAGATACAGCAGCACTCACTCTCCCAGGATCCAAAATTGACTAAAGTGTAAGGTGCAGTGCTAATCACTTAAAATCAATAAGTCTAGCACACAAAACAGAGATAAACCATCTCCATACACCAAAACAATTTGTCAGAAGTGAGAGCCTGCTCTATAGATGTAAGATTTGTGGACTATCTAAAAAAACTATAATGTCCCACATCTGTTTTATTATTGCTAGGTACAGCAGACAAGACCAGGCAACAGCACTTCTGCTTTTTGAGGCAATAACATGAGCATACTTCCTACGATTATTTGGATATACTACCAGTACCCAAGGGCGGTGGGTGAGATTTTAAAGTGGTGGGGCGCAAAGTGATTTGCATACAGCACCGTAGCGAGTGCAGCGAGCGAGCCCGAACCCCAATGGGGGGTTTGTGGGGGTTACCCCCTAGAAAATTTTGAAAAAAAAGAAGAAAAATCATGCATTTTGAAGCAAATTTGAGAAAGCAGGAAGGTTAATAAAGCAATTGTGAAAGTGCAGTTATTACATTAATAGATGGCATAACATAGGTAGCTGCTTATTCAGCATAACCACAGAGCTTCATACATTCCGTCCTATTATGCTCAGGTGCTGAATTCAGACTATTCGACTTTCATGGAAATCTCAGCTCTAAGAGTAGAAGAAGTTGCACAGCAGTGTAATGGTTGCCATTGCCAGGCTCGTTCCGCAGGAGCGTCAGGAACTTGAAGAAAAGTCCACAGTCTTCCCCTACGGCCTTCCGACTCTATTAGACTCTAGAGTAACGAATGGCACGCAAGGGGAAAACAGGGAAACAAAACAAGGAAAGGCGGGTGAAGAAAAACAGGTCTTGAGCGTGGGAACCTCTTCGTGAATTCTTGAAGAATAGGCACTGGCAGGCTGTAAAGGAAGATGTTACACTCTATTCTTATCTATACCAGAGAGAGTATGAACCAGCACACACTTGTATATACAACCTACACAGCTTTCAGTCTTGGTTCTAGTAGACAAATGGTTAACATAGGTTGTACCCCTGTGCAACAGAAGGATAAGATTATGAGCACTATAGTCCAACACAATGTCAGTATATACAATGATAAGGTATGTATGGCTCACCACTCTATTCCCAGAGAGGAGTAAGAGGAGTGCGTATTCTTCTGTAGGTTATACGTTCAAAGAATAATCTGCCAGCAGAGAGTGGTCATAAAGGTCACATGAAAGTCTTACAATATACTGAATATAAAAGAGGCAGCAGTACATTTTTTGTTTCTCGAATAACTTTTTTCAAAGTTCATTCTGTACAAAAAGCAAAACTCCTGCTCCTTAGTAATTTAAACAGGTAAATGAATTGCTCAAGTAATCATTTTATGATCACATGACCATGAGGTCGAACACAGGCCCCTGCAGTGGATGCATTAGTCCACTAAGCCACCAGACCTGGCAACCTGCGGCCATGATCTCAAACACAGGTTTCTGGAGGGGATGTTGTGTAGTCCACTGTGCAACGAGGCCCGAAAAGCACCATTACGCGCCAGGGCTTGTGAAACCAGTCACCAATGAGTACCTGGTGGACTACACAACAGGTTGCCCAAAATGGCAAGGCGGGTGAACTATGTCAACCATGTTTTCTCATGCAGGTGACAGGGAGACCAGACCACAAGTTAAGGGGCCAGGGAAGCGGCTCTTTGATCTCAGCATGGTCCAGCTTTAAAAGTGCCTCAGATGAAGGACAAAGATGACTGCCTCTCGTCAATTACAGCTCGAGCTAGCAATGCCGCAGGGTCGCAGGGAAGGCTTCCCATTAATTCAAATGTGCGGCTGGAAATCAATTTCTCCACGCGCCAGATGTAGAATTGTGTCACACAAGTCAGACTGAATAGACGTTTTTCTTTTCATTTTCTGTCATTACTTTTTTTTTCTTGAAAAAAGGCCCCACTCCAAGAAACATTACTTCTCCTCATTTTCTAAGCCGACTCCGAGGAGAACCACAGCGCATGCTAGGCTCGGATCCTCATCCTGGCACTCTGAGGAGCTTTAACACAATCTGAGGCTATCAAAAAAGCAGTTCAGCAGATTTGGACTCTGATCATCATTATTGTCGGCCTCTGCTCACATTGTGACAATTATTTTCATGTCTGCGCCTTGATTACCTCGGACTTCTCACTAGGCACTAAGGACAATAGTGACTCTGCCGCAGCCTGACTGCATGTCTACTGGTCACAAGATTCGAGAAAGCACAAAGGGACTTAAAACACGTTCTGCTGAGCATCAGTGTAGAGTCGACCACCACCCCTTGAACCCCAGTATTTAGGAACTGGCGCTGGCACAGTGGGATGAGCCTTGGATTGTAATGGAAATCGTCAACAAAACAGACTGCAAAAGACTCTTTGCACGCTACAAAATCTATGGAGCCTGAACACGAACAAAACCAAAACCAAGTTCTGAAGGTGTGGAAACTCTGCTCGTGGGTGTAGTGGGGGCACGGTGGGCGGGGTGGGGTCCACTGTCACACAATAACTGGAAACAGAAACACACAACCACAGCCCGGACGCATTGTTAATAACAAAATGGTAAGAAAACAAGACTTTGCAAAGGAATCATATCTTTTGTGATCCTGATCCAGGAACCAATTGAGCGATAATCTTACTGGGGGCAAGGGGGTTGGTAATGTGACGTCGATTCTCGATATTCCGGCCAGTGTCGCTACCGCGTTGCTGCTCCTGCTTGGTCAGTTACGAGAATTAAACCGAAGTCCAGTTTAATTCTCGTAACTGACCGAGCAGGAGCAGCACCGCGGTAGCGCCTCCTTACAGTGCAGTGAGGGATGCTGACAAAAGGTGGTGTAGAAAGGAAAGGATGCAACCACCAGTGGCTCAAAAACTAAAAAAGCATGCCTCTCGAACATTGTTGTGGCCCTTGGACTGTAGGCTTACAACAGCATGGTTGGTTGGTGTGTATATGAGCCTGACACAATCTTTGCAAGCCACAGCACTCAGATTGTTTTACATCACAGAGACACAAGACATAAATACTTGTGAAAATACATGTACAGGAAATGCTACATAAGACAATGGGGGTTAATGTTAGACCCGGCTTCCTGGGCACCAGGGCACTCAGGGGTAACTGCGCTCCAATCGCATCAACTGGAGTGTTCCCTCACTGATGTCCTGGGGCCTCAGTACTAAAGGACCCAAAACTGGATAACCAAGTACTCCTCTCCAGCACTTGACTCTCTCAGGGTAGCGAGACAGAGCAGTCCAAGGCTTACTCAAGGAGGTGAGGTGAGGTGAGGTGGGGTTAGACATTCAGAATACAGTGTAAACCGTACCACCAGCTGATAAACTCAATGCCCAGTCAGTGCTTTACTTTTTATAAAAGAAAAGTACTTTAATACACATAAGATAATTATTCTACACATAAAACTAGGATAAACAGTGAAAACCAGAAGTCTCTACAACCCTCTGGGGCAGAGTTCTGACCCCAAACAGTATTATAGCGCCTGGACGCCAAGCACTATAAAAACACAGTTAACATGAAAACACACAGTAAGCATTGCATATTACAGATCATGTTACACAGGGCTGTTCTCATTCACTAGAGCCTTGATACCAAACTTTGTATTGAAAGGATATAGTTTCAGCATATGATGCGAAGTCAAATGGTCGTGATCAGCCCCATAACCCCCCGCCCAAAGCAACAGAAGGGCCCTCCCATTGTGAGTGAGGACACCGCTCTAGTGGTGTCAGGGATCTGATCAAAGATGCCGGATGTCTTGGCACAGTTTACTGGAGTCCCACTAGCCCAGTAGCCACTGGCTAGCTGAAGAAGGGTAGTGGCTGGACAGAGTGCCAGTTCACCCTGATACCCTCAGAGTTCACAAAAAGTAAGGTGGGGTCTGCTTCACTGGCCTCTCTTCCCAGTTACTGCTTGTACAGGCTCCCACAGCGAAAGGGAGGAGCCTAGAGGGGATTTGATCTCACCTTCAAAGACTAGAATCAAGCATCCTCCTCTCTCTCTGGCTCTCGTCATGTGCTGAAAGCTTCTTTCCACCAGCCTCTGTGATGTGCTGTAAGCTTCCTTCCCACACCTTTGGTGATGTGCCGCAAGCTTCCTTCCCACACGTGGCAGCTGTCTGTAATTTCCTTGGTCCAAAGCGAACGCTCATCCAAGCCTCACAAACAGCTGGTCTGTAATGTTGCCTTCCTTCCAGACCGCAGTGAACAGAGTCTTATCTCTGTCTTCACACCGCGGGGTCGCGGCTGGTAACTGTCCGAGGGCTCTGGTGTGGCCACTCGACAGTCATAGACCAGTCTTGAACAACAGCTGACCACTCAGGCCAGACTTTTATCACCTCTTATTGATAGGCTCATCCAATCAGAGGGTCTGCTACTTTTTACACCTCCAATCACAGACCATTCACCGCGTGTTCAATGCATGGGTAAAGCATGTAGCAGGTCGTGTTCTGGTATCAGGCTGCGCCACCCTCTAGAGAGGAATTTTAATTAACTCCAGCCCAGGAGGCCCTGACAAGTGAGGGAGGGTCCTATCCACACAGTTAGTGCAGCTAACCCCAGATAAGAGCTGAGGGTCTCCCCCAGCCCACCAGGCCTTTCCAAGGAAATAGGGAGGGGGACGGGGGAGCTGGGATGTCCAGCAGGACAGTTCGCATTCCTCACACTGGCTCAAATCACCATTCTTCCCCTGTACACCCACGGGCTCTCAAACACACATCAGCCAGACAACGGCAACAGGCCCACAGGCATGGCAAACTGAACAGACTTGGTCAGGAGGGTGCCTAGGGACTCACCCCTCCTGACTATAGATTTATTGCTGCCACCACTGTCAGTCTACCACAGCCTTAATAGAGAGGGCAGTAGCCACTCTCTGAAAAATAGGGGTGCACTAGGCATGCCCCCTCGACCTCAGAGCCAAGCTCTAGGGTCTCAATCTAGGTAAACAGGGAGACCTCAGTGGACATGTATGATTGTCATGCTCACTGAGGTAGGGATCTAGAAACTATACAGTAGCTTTTTGAGTGACTTGCCTGGAGATTAGCATAAGGCAGGGGAAGCATTCTCTCCAGAGACATGCAGGAGACTTCCCGTCCCAACAGGGGTTATAAGGTGTAGGAATCCCATATCGTAGATGTTACAATCCCTTCAATATTGGGGGGGGAAGAAGATCTCAGCAGCAGGTGTCTTAACCCTGTAAGATATTTTAAAATGCAATATCTTTGTGACCAGTTTAATCAACTAGGACATATTTACTGACACCTTTATCCTTGTTGACAATTTCTTTGAGCATACTTTTTTTTTTAAATGTATACATTGACTGTCAGGCTCTGTTTTACAAGCTCTGCCCCTTGTGACTTAGCCCATTCGCCCTGCCACACCTGACTTTCAATTTATGGGTTCCCGGAGTAAACATTTCCAGGTTAGATGTCCTGCACATCTAACCTGGACTTCTATTGGAATTCTGTAGCGCATATTAGCAAGCCCATTATCACCGCTTTAGCGGCAGTTTCCTGCCGCTAAAACGGCGATCATTTTATCGAGCTTTTTGCTAATATGCCCCCATGAGTTTTTGTGGCATATCTTTTATGCATAATGTGCCATTGTTCAATTTGTTACTCAGCCTTTCCATCATAACATAATACTTCGTTTAGGTACCTCTTTCCCCTTAAACAAAATGATTTTGTGACGGGTACCCCTTCTTCGCCACTTAGAATATTACATGAAATGTTTTCGATGGACACAAAGGGCCTACAGATATGCGCATTAAATTAATCACCAGCATTAGTGAGTACCAACGAACTACAAAAGGTGCATTAAGAGCAGGGGGTACATGAATCCATGGGTACCTGCTACATCACTTCGAAGGGTAAGGAAATCAATAGTCAGTCCCATCATCTCTTACGAGACTCATTTCTCAGATATACTCCTCTCTCACTAGACTATTCTCAGATATAATTATCTCCCACTAGGCTCTTTATTTGGATATACTCAACAATCACTAGTGTGTTCTCTCATATATACTCAGCCTTCTCTAAGCTCATCTTTCAGATATGCTTACATTTCCCTAGATGTATCTCTCCTATATACTCAACTCTCATTAGACACAGCTCTCGGATATACTCAACCCTCACTAGACAGCTTATGGGTATACTCAACTCTCACTAGACACAGCTCTCGGATATACTCAACTCTCACTTAGGTCATCTCTAAGATATACTCAATTGGCCCCAGGCTCATCACTCAAATATATTGAGCTCATCTTTCAAATATACTCAACTCTCATAAGATTCATCTGCATCAACAGGTGTGAAAATATTGCCTAAAGTGTTGAGGAAAAAAATAATCTGCCTATATTTGTTGTTCCCATTAAATTGATTTTGCAGAGACAAAAGGCATTTTTCACATGCAAGGAATTATACATTTTTGTTGGAACGCTCTGTTAAATAAAGCAACAACAAAACCAGTGACAAATACAAAACCGCCTGCCTGGCCACCTTGTAAAGACTTAAATTGACAGAGAGATATGGCGGGTCTTTGCCACTCATTTTTTCACTGCAGAACCGATGCCCCTTCTGCTGCAGAGAGCTCATTTTTATTTATAAGATAGTTGATGAAAGCATATAGGGTGAGCACTTTCGGGCCGCTATGGTATTAAATAATTAATATAAAACTGCACACAGTAGTAGTAGCGTAATGAAATATTCCGTGAATGAATTGTTCTGGGAGAATTACGTATTAGAAAAACCTTTTCCTCAAATTATTGTTACCAGTATCATGGTGTGCGAGATAAGGATTAATCATGAGGTCAGAAAATCACACGGAACCCCAGGTCAGCTTCACTAGCAGAGCCGAGATTGACAGACAGAGGTGGGCTGGCAAGGCTTGGACAAGGTGACGTGAGCCCTTCGTGACCCGGACAGGGTGCAAGAGACTTCTAAAACATTATTAGACAGGCCTGAGTCACGCGGTATTGAGGTAAATATACCTTACTTGTGCAACAGAAGAAATGTAAGGCATAGTCTGTCGGAGTGAAGGTGCGATCGAGCATTACGCCCTAAATAGATCTGCTATAATTATCACTGCTTATTGTAATTTAACACAATGCTATTTTACAAAGTATCGCACGACAAATGCATTCCGAGAACATGTATTTTCATCAACCTAATTTGTGCAGGCAAAGCCCAAAAAACAGGACCTTCAAATTAGGGTGGTATTTTCTGTGTCAAATATAAACCACGTTTTTACCATCTCTAATGCAAAACATCAAAACAAGTGCACCCAATAAACTACCAATCATCGCTTTCTGCAACTGCAGCATTTTGAAGTGACATGAATCGACTTTATTGGCCATGTGTGGCTACCACTCCACAAGGTTGTCTTGGAATGTAAACATATACATCACACGAGCAATACATGCACGCGCCGAGGAGTCAGCTCAAGGCGGCACAACAGAGCCTCGGATTACCTCACCCCTGTCAGGGGGCTCGTGATAGAGACTGCAGCAGCCGTGCTTCTTTAACGTGTCCACCAGTCCAGACACTGCCAGTGCCTTGTGCACATTTCCCCCTTGGCAAATAATGTTATTAAGCCAGGGCAGGGGGCTCCGGCGAGGAGGCCGACACTGACGGCGCCAACCACCAACAATTTTAATAAACAATTAACAAAACCACTACTAACCACCAGCTCGAGTCGAGTGACGTGACGGTCTGAGTCGGACGGACAACAACAACGACGAACTCAGTCAGTGCTCACAGAGGGAGCCCCCGTGTGCTCACAGAGGGAGCCCCGCCCCCTAGAAACTTAAGTACAGCGCAAGTTTAGGAAACGTCACGGCGCGCACCGACGCACGTCCTCGAATCATGGCCAATCACTGTGGCTTCACATGCTGCTGAAGTCACAGTGATTGGCCATCATGCAGGGCTGCCGCGGCATCCAATAATGGATTGCCTGTATTTCGGCGTGGTGGGCCAGCCAATCCTGGTGCTTCATAAGCGCCAGGATTGGCTAGGGGGGCACACAGTCTACTCGCCCTGGCGCCTTCTCAAAAGGACGGGGCCCAGCAAAAGACACACCCCCCTCCCTCTCAGTCAACTTGACGAAGTTGACGGCTAAAGCGCATGCACGGGCAAGTTTCCTCCTGAATTCCTCATGCGCAGCCTGAGTCAGTCGAGGCAGACACTAACCCAGCCCCACCCCCTGCCAGACACTAACCCGGCCCCACCCCCTGCGCACTCCCTATTCCATCGGGTCTGTCCCGGTCGGAACACCCGATGAAGCGCTGCATTTATTTATTTGGTGCTCTCTCTCTGCTGCAGCCGCAGGTGCGTCCACCAGGCTTAGTGGGGCTACGCCCCTACGCCCCAATGGACGCACCGCGGCTGTCAGTACCAACGCGTTCCTGAAGAGTACAACATTTTGGCTAGGGTTCACTGGACAGATTCAGTGCATGGCATGTACTCCCCAGCTCATTAACGCCTTAACCACGGCGGTTTTTCCGCTGCGGTGCGGGCGTTCTAAAGGGTGGGCGGGGCTGCGTCGGCCGTTGGTCGTGCGCAGCACTGGGGAGGGAGTGCTCGCAACGGCTGACGGCAGCACGTAACGGGTTAAACCATATTCCAAAACCCAGGTTATATACTCCCAGAAATGCTACTACAGTTGCTGTGACAATTCCATAAGCACGTGTGATCCAAAAACAAAGGCCTGCAGGTATCATTCTTAATCAAATGTGGGTGCCTGTTAAAAAATTAATTAGATAAATAAATATAGGAGAAGTCACAGAAGTCAAGGCACCCAACATAGTTCGTCGGAAAAATAAAAAAACTCTTTTATGGCGCAGATAATTAAGAGCTCTCTGACACTAAAATCAATAGTTTTTGAGCTTCTTTGAAGAATTTCATACATCTGACCAATAGCTGCGGGTTCACACCTCTCAAACATGCAGAGGTAGCCATGTTGTATAGTCTTATGCCAAGTTAACGGAACAGAGATTTCAACCAGAAACATCTTAAATATTTCAAAGTTGGACAAACACTTATTATGTGTGAAAGACTTTCCTTCTTAAAGTTGCATAAGCAACAATGTTGCTTCGTAGACCCTGTTAATCTCCCAAATGTGTTGGCTTTTAGGGGAATTAAACTGCATCTCAGCCTCAACAGCTCTTTTTTATCTGTCAATTTCATGCGGGAGGCTAAGTACACGGCGTTCCCTGGCTCTTGGTACTGATGGAGCTCAAATCTCACTTATAGATTTTATTATTACTACATGAGAAAAAAACTGCTTTGAGTTTCAGACACAGACTGCATTTTAAAAATGGCACACAGAGTTTTGGTGCATGTGCTTTCAGTCTAATGAATCATGTAAAACCATGCTCAATTAATTCATTCATGGTTGTTTAATTGTGTTTATTTTACATTTAACCTCACTATAGAATGTACATTCAATTTAGAAAATGTGTTTTGAACTTTCAGCGTAGCATATATTTGTGCTGAATTAACACGTATTTTACAGTGTATAAAGGCTGAATTTGCTTTGGCAGGCTCACTGCAGCCTTCGGCCTTCAGATAAGAATGAAATGCTTTGCTCCCTGTTCCTCCTGTCTTCATTAAATACCTTTGTTATAATTTACACCTCCTGTTTCTGTCTCTTCATGAAAAGACCTTAACTTGTAGCATACTTTTATCTCCATGCAGTTGTTTAAACAAAGCTTCCTTCACAGGGCCGGACTGGGGACCGAAATCGGCCCTGGCAAAGTGCTCAGCCGGCCCCCCCTCTCCCGTGGGGGTGCGACCGCACTCTTTGCGAGGGCCGGTTTTCGGCTGATTTTGTTACAGGGCCGTTTTTACAGCTAAGCTGCAAAAAACGGCCCTGTAACAAAAACGGCCCCCTGGGGCCCCAAACCGGCCCCCACCCATGCGGCCGACCGGGGGATTGCCCGGTGCCCGCAACGGCCAGTCCGGGCCTGTTCCTTCACTTCATAACGTAGAGTGAAAACTGCAACACACTCATTTTTCTTCTTGATTATTATAATATGTATTCTCTGTTTCCGCATCATTAATACTTTTTGTTGGAGAAATGTAATTGTTTTTAGGATGTTAGGAGATGAAATCATTTAGCATAAGACTCAAATGTGTTACAAGAACTCGCCTGATTGATGACGAGTCCAGTCAGCCCATTGGGTGTCGATGTGTTCTGAAGCTCCAATTGGACAAGCTACGAAGACCGAGTCATGTGTTTTATTGTTAGAAATATTGGTTGCTAGCTGAGAGGTGTGGTTTTTTTCTCCTTATTCTTATGCTTGCAGAAAGACACTTTTTCAGAGTTCTGCGGAGAGAGAGAGAGAGAGAAAGAGAGGGTCCATGGGCAGCTTCTGAGACAAAGAGGCAGATATGAGCAGCGCAAAGCCAGAGAGAATCAGCTGCGAGAACAGGACAGGTTTAGATGCTAAACTCTAAGTTTTATGCTTTGACTAACTGGCTTTGCAAAGACTTATTTGTTCTATGCATTTTATTTCTCTTTATGGGAGATTATTGCTATTATTGTTTTAGCTTACTCAGTCTTGCAATTATATTTTTTCTTGAAACTCTTTATGAGTCCAGACTGACATTCTATGCCTCATTATCAATTAGAAACAGGGTTTTCTTCCTTTATGGGGTACTTTGTATGCAATCTATAGTATGTTTTGATTAATTCTATGTTTCCTATTTTTCGAGTGAACGCGGAATTGTGATTAGAAAATAAATCCTTTTAAAACTACTCACAACGTTCATTATTGCCTTAAATATTTATTTGCATTTGATTTTTCATGTTTATGCAAAGTCTCCTTATTGGTGATAATACGGTGGCAAACTGCCATCCCCTTTTAGCGGAAAACAAGAGGTAATGATGTTTTTCATTGAGAAATTACCGTGAAATTTCTGCTCCATCAGTGCAATCAATCACATAAACCAGCATTCATTTTTTCGAGACAGTTCTTGTATGTCCTTGATCATGGATTGTATCCTTGCGATTTTTACAAGCAGTTTTTCAGTAAGCTTTGGTGTTAGGTTGTGAGCTAAGATGTTGGCGCCTCCAGGGCTTTCATTGCCTCCCTCAAATTAGTCCTTTATCGCGGATGCCTCACCATATCATTTTGGTCAGGGACCCTGGTGCCGCAGTGCTGAACTTCCCATAATATCCCAAGAATCAAGCCTTTAATATTAATGTTTGCTTAAAAAGACCACATTCCAGCCATAGCTGTGAGGATGGTGCTGCATCAGGGAGGTTAAATAGATGTCTGTAACAAATGTAATTGCACTTTATCCAGCCAACCCTAAATGCGGTCTTTAAATTCAATGAGCCATACGTGAGTGTTGGCATAAATTTGGCATTCATTACTTTACAGATGCCTGTTAAATCGGGCCCACTTATATTAGAAATCAGTTATTTTATAACCCGTTATCATTGACAGAGTAGTCCTTTAGGTGCCCTAGATGTGTGACATGAGAGTCACAGATGTTGAAATAAATGCCAGGATATTTAAGGCTAGTCACTTGTTCCAAGACTACATTATTCATTGAAAAGTTCAATTTGGCCGCAAGTTTATTTCTGACTCCACAAACCCTGATTTTTGTCTTGGTGTAACTGATTTCAAGTTTTTTTGTTTTCAGCACAATAGCAAGCTAGGGCCGCCAAGGATCGCTGCAGCCCAACTGTGGTGTGATTGAATAATAAAGTATCTTCCACATATTGGAGGCATTGTATATGGAGGCCTGTCAACTTTGGAGGTACTACATGTGCTGCCCCCAGTGCTTTGTTAAAGGTTAAACAATAGTGGAGCAAGAATGCAGCCTTGTTTTACTCCAGTGGTGGTCTTAATTCTGTGGGTGGTAAATCTACTGGATAGAACTTTAACTTTTACCCAGGTTTCTATATAAAGGCTTCTAATGGCTCTTCAAAATCTACCGCGATTCCCCAACTCGACAGCTTCTGCCACAGACTCCCTCTATCCACTTTGTCAAATGCGGTTTTGAAGTCTATCTAGGCAATGTATAGCGGGGGAGTCTTTTTACTGTTTGTGGTTTTAATCAACGAAGAGAGTATCATCAGATTGTCTTCAATGCCATGCCCCGCCTAATACCTAATTGAGTGATGGGAATAAGGGCCTAGGTGTTGGACCACTCTTCTGAATCATTGTTTAAAATGTTTGCAAAACATTTACCTTCCACATCCAGTGGGGCAATAAAACAGAAGTTGGCAGGACCATCACATGCTCCTTTTTTGTGTATTGGCGTGAGTATAGCACCTTGCCAGCTATCCAGCACTGTGTTCTCCATTAAACAATTTTTAAAAAGGGGATTAGGTTGGGATGCCCATTTTTCTATGGCATTTTTAAATATTCTTGCAGGGATGTCAATCATGCCCAGACCTACCGCAGCTCGAAAAGATGTCAATGTACGCTTGATCAATCCATGGGCCATTATTACTTCGCCCCAAGGCGACAGACTCTTCCTAGATCTAGCACAATCCACTAGTTCTTCCACAGGATCCTCCAGAACACCTTCCATTCTACCCAGTTTATACAGGTTGAGATATTCTGACCACTTGGTGGCTGGCACAGCCGAAGATGCTTTTTGCATGTTTTGATTCAACCTCATTTTAACGAGTCCAACATTTTGCTGGATTTTTCATTTTCAGAGCCTCGTGTAATTCCACCCCTTCCTGATCTTCCTTAGCAAGGCAACTTCCCTGGCTTTAAACTGAAAGCCTTCCTTACCTTCCAGATCTCAGTGACTTCTGCAGCACTAGCAGTACCTTTGTGCGCAAACATCCTACGTTTATTTAGTTCTCGTTACAAGATCCTCAACATTGGATTGTCAGGTCCTGTCTGGGCATAGGCACCACCCGTCTTTTAGGGTCTATTTGCAAAATTCTCTAATAATTTATACCATAATGTTGGGCAGTTTATAGTTGAGGGTGACCCATTGCATGCCTCACGTTGCAGAACTCCACCAGGGCCCCCGGGCGGAAGTTATTGACAATTTTATTCTTTGCAGCTCGCAGGTGCCATCTTCTGTGACAATTGCTTGCAGCTGTATTAATTTAGGCATCTTCCTATGGGGGGAACATGACAAACATGCATAGTCACTTGATGGAAAGTGGAGCACTTGAAAATTGCTTACCCACGTAAAGTGCTGGGTAGAAATCCAGATATAGTCTATCAACGAGGCATACAACCTAGTTGTATATGTATAGTCGGCTGGTTGATCATTAGCCCCTCTTCCATTCAGGGTTCATAGATCCACAGCATTCAAGGAGACAGCAAACTTCTGGCCCACTTTGTCCCTCTTTACCTGACCCGGCATATTCTCGGGTATGCCCCATAGATTGTCCTCTTCTTGTTGCCATGGAAATATTTCAGGGGTCTCGAGCAAGAACATATTAAAGTCGCCCTCCAAGACTACATTTCTGTGATATACTGCTGGTGCAGGGCCTTAATTAAGAGAGGCGTATATAAACAGAGCCAAAGCTCGCACAAACTTACTCAGGATATACGCAGGTGTCCGTTGGTTAGATTACGAGGGCCACGGTTGATTAGTAACCTTTAGGTGTGTTGTTTCAGAAGTTGTCTTTTTGCCCCGGCTACCATTTCCTTTTAGCCACAGGCTACTAATCAACTGTGGCCCTCGTAATGTACCCCACAAACACCTGCGTATATCCTGAGTACGTTTGCGTGAGCTTTGGCTTTGTATATATACTACTCCCTCTACCAGTATGTAAATTATGTCCTAGTGGTTACGTCTCTGTCTCCCTTTCCTTCTGTAGGAGCTTCTGATGCCCAGCTTCCATATCTTCAGCCTGAAGTTATCACACTGATTTTATTTGTAAATGAGTCTTAAAATGATAACATAACGATATGTTCACTTAGAATACATCACCTCACTAACCTCATCCCATTGTCCTTAGGTGTCTCCCTTTCCTTCAACTCTGTCCTGATGAAGGGGGCGTGGCTAAGCCGCCTAAGATGGCGGACCGATCTTCCTAGAGCTCCGGCAGCCTGCCCACATCAACGGCACCTTACGGCATCCCCTCACCTGGTACAGGGGTGGTGGGGACTGCGCCGATGATTGGAACTACCCGGGACAGCCCTGACCTGCCTGGAGCTCCCGGGCGCGGTCCCTGAGTGGCCCGCGGCGTTCCGCCGTTGCTCCCCATGTGCGGCTTGACAAGATGGCGGCCGCCGGGTAGAGCGACGGCGCCCGGGCGCTGCCGGATCTGGGGGACGCGAGACCGGAGGTCCCCAGCGGCACACACACATCGTGCCCCAAGGTGAGGAGGCGGCTTTCCTGCGACGGCAACATGGTGCCAGGCGCTGCAGACGGTTGCGGGGGTGGAGAAACCTAAGCGGCCCGCACAGACCACGCTACCGGGGGAGGCCCGCCACCGCTGGGCTAGACCTTCGCTGCTGCGGCCCTGGCCACGCTCAGCAACACCGGGGAGTGACGCGAGAGCCCTACGCTGAGGGAGACACTGCTGGTTACCCTGGGGGGGAGGGAGCGACCACCACCCACCCTCCTTGAGAGGCCCTGATGGGGCTCGACGCGACCCCGGCCACCACACAGCCCCACGTTCCTGAAGAAAAGAGGCGAGACGGGCCGGTGCCTGAAAGCACCCCCCCCCTCCTTGAGCGACCCCGACGGGGCTCGGCGCGGCCACAGGCCACATCAAAGCCTCCCCCGGGAAGGACAGAGTCAAGACAGGGTGGGGCCTAGGAATATCCGAAGAGCTGCGTGCCGAATATGATACCCTGATATCTATTAAAAGGGAGTTGGTGACCTACACGGACACGCCAGAGACGGTCCACAGCTGCAACGCCTCTATCCCGGCCTGCTTGCCACCTCGGGGCCCCGCTATCAAGTAAGACGGGCCTAGTCTACCACTCTGGGGACAACACACCGCACGTCCACGGCACTGGGTCATCCCCCACCTCCCACCCACTGACAACATACAGGCCACGAACGCGTGGGGGAACACGTGTGGTCGGTGACTGGCCAACTGAGGATGGTGCACACCCCGACGGCCATAGAACTGGGGAGTCGGTGTGGAGACCCCCCCTCATAGACGCGAGCTGAGACGGTGCCCAACAGTATCGCATCAACAGGAAACGTGCCTGCTGACAAAGACAGCGCTGTGAGCGACCCTACCTGCCCGTCATTGTGCACGTGGACCCACACAGAAGATCCCCCCCCACAATGGGCCGCCGAGCAGCGGGAATCATGCAGGGCGCGGACCACCAGAAGATACCGCCCCAGACGCCAACTCCCACAACACTACGGGATGGACAAGACAACACAGATTCCACGTCCAGGAAGTTGGACCAGGTACTCGCAGCCATAGAACATTCCAGAGTGGCGATGGAGAACAAATTCGACACTCTAGCCACGGATCTCAACCTTCTCCGCGACTATCATAGAAAGTTATCGGACAAGGTCACCCAGGGAGAAAAGGTGATGCAGACGCTCAACCCGCAAGTACAGCAAAACCACCATGACATTGCAGACCTCCAATCCCGGATCAATGCCCTGGAATACAAGACGGACGATTTGGAGGAGCGCTCTCGGAGGAGCAACATCCGCATCATGAATCTGCCCGAGGGAGCGGAGGGGGCCGACCCCATACAATTCATCACGGACTGGATCGGGACCTTTACACCAGCCACAGACCTGACTCCCTACTTCTCCATTGAGCGAGCGCATCGAGTCCCGACGCGCAAACCTAAACCGGGCCTGCCCCCGCGACCGTTCCTGTTGAAACTCCTACACTTCCGAGACAGGGACGCCATTCTCCGGGCGGCCAGAACACACGGGCGACTACAGGTGGAAGATAAACAAGTGATGCTATTTCCTGATTATTGCCGGGTTGTACAGCAACAAAGGGCCACCTTCCAGGCGATAAAACAAACACTCCAGCAGAAGAACATCCAATACGCCCTCTTGTTCCCGGCCAAACTTAAGATCATCCATAACGCACTTCTTCACAAATCCGAAAGAAGCGGATACCTGGGTGGAGCAACATGTCTCTCGCCGTCCGGCGACGCCGGGCACACAAAGCAGTCAACCTAAGCGACAACCACAGAGACAAGGCCGCAAAGTCACTCTGACACAGCTCAGTGCCCGATCTACTCCAACGGGGAGCAGCTCCCCAGACCTTACCCAGATCATTCCGGAGCGCAGGAGAGCAATCCAAGCAGTGTCCGCGCTCGGGACGGTGGAGGGGGGATCGCATATGGACAGAGAACCCCACCTGTTTAGCTCGGAAGATGAAGCCAGCGATGCTCCGGCCTCCCGTGAGGGGTCCCTGACACCCCCGATAGTGACACTCCAGACTGCGGATCTGTTGATGTGACAGTGATATGACCACAGAGGCCGCTTGGTAACACAGCCCAGCTCACACTGGACCACCCGGCGCACCTTCAGCGACCCGACGGCCAAGTTATATTCCTTTCACTCTATCCCACATAACCTTCGAGTCAGGCTCGACCGGTTTCTGTGCTCCACGGCCGTCCTACCGAAAATACAACACACTGACTATCTGGGGCGCATAGTGTCAGATCATGATGCACACACGGTGACCCTCCGCTGGAGACCACCCCACCCCCCGATCCCCACATGGAGGCTCCCCCAGGAATGCCTCACAGATCAAGCCTTCCGTCAAACATACGGGGACTTCATTCGGGAACACTTTCAGCATAATGTGGACTCTGCCTCTTCCAGGGCTATAGAATGGGATGCATACAAGATCACCGCACGCGGACATTGCATTCAACAAGTGGTGGGGGTGCGAAAAACACTGGAGCAAGCACTGCATGCGTCAGAGACAGCGCTTGCGAGACTGTCCTGTGAATCGGACCAGGAAAGGGCCACCTTAGAGCAGGTTGTGGCGGCGAAGCTCACACACGCGGCAACACTACGAGACCTACGGAAATATAACTTCCGTATGTACGCTATACGGGCACACAGGGAAGGTAACAGAGCAGGGGCACTCCTATCGTGGATGGCCAAACAGAACACGACCTCACAGCCCATCACAGAACTGATCGACGAGACTGGACGGCTCCACACTTCCCAACTCGATATCCTAAATATATTCTGCACCTATTACAAGGCTGTGTACCGCACCCCAGCGCCAGCGACACCTCACACATTGGCACACTTCCTGGGCACGCTCACACTCCCCACAATCTCCCCAGCGGACAAGAAAGAATTGGACAGTAAAATTACATCCTCCGATATCAAGCGCGCCACTGGGTCCCTTGCGCTGAAGAAAACCCCGGGAATGGATGGGCTCCCGTTAGAATACTATAGCACATTCGCGGCCCAGATAGTACCCCATCTAACGACCACATACGAGGAAGCCCTCTCCAAAGGGCATTTGCCCGCGTCATTCCGTGAATCCACGATGGTGACCTTTCTAAAACCCCACAGAGACCCCACGCACCCATCTTCTACAGACCCATTACACTCCTAAACACCGATTGTAAAATCCTGGGGAAAATTTTGGCCAACCGCTATAGCCAAATTCTGCCAGCCCTAATACACCCCGATCAATGTGGTTTCGTGCCTAGACGCAACACATCCCACAATCTGAGACGGCTCTTCCATATCCAGGACAGTTCGCGGGACAGATTCCCCCACGCAGTGTGCCTGATCTTTGACCTAGAGAAGGCGTTCGACACCTTGCTATAGCCCCATTTGTTCGCGGTCCTCCGGACACTGAATATCGGCCGAGTCTTGATGGTATATACGCGACTCTTGTATAGGGGACTCACCTCCAGAGTAAGAGTCGGCAAGCTAATCTCCGCTCCATTCCCTGTGGAGAGAGGGACCAGGCAGGGGTCCCACTCTCCCCCCTCCTTTTCGCACTAGCAGTTGAACCATTGGCCACGCGGCTGGGACTGGAGGGGGAGGCCTGGGGGATTCCGATCGCGGGAACGACGCACTACATATCCTTATACGCAGACGATCTGCTGATTTACGTCTGTGACGTGACGGGAGATCTCACATCAATATGGGATACTCTGCAAGCCTTCGAAGCCATTTCAGGCCTCAGGGTCAATAGGGAGAAATCGACAGTTTACCCGCTCGGCCCCCACCTGGCACCGCACGAGGTGTTGCTGGGCACTCAGGTCTTGCGTTGGAGTGGGGCTACCGCCAGATACTTGGGAGTACGACTCTATCATTCTCTGACGGATCTATATGAAGGCAATCACCGCAATGTGTTAGCGGGTGTGCGATCGGCGGTAGTCTTCTGGAAGATGCTGCCCCTGGCACCCATCGGCCGGGTGGCCATAGCAAAAATGATAATGGTGCCCAGACTGCTCTACCACTTTGCCAATCTCCCGGTGATCCCACCCCGGTCATTTTTCCGAGAACTGGACACCCTGCTCTCAAACTCATATGGGGTAACGGCCGGCGCAGAGTGGCATTACGCACGCTATATTTGCCCACCGCAGACAGTGGCTTGGGGGCCCCATCCTTCGAATCCTATTTCCTGGCCACACAACTTCAGTGGCTCTCTGTGGGCTAGGGATTCGGGCGGCCCGGAATAACAGGCGTGGAGGCCGGATGTAGTGAGCTATGACTTAGCTTACTTTATTGGTTTTCACAAAGTCAGGGTTTTGGGGAGGTAAAGAAGCTGTGGATGGGGAGGAAGGGAATGTTCCTTGGAGTAGAGTCGTCGAGATGTCAGGCGAGGGAAGATCCGTGAAGGGTTCTGCTAGGCTGGACGTCTCGGGAGTAGATCCTTCTTCTCCAGGTAGGTTCCGGTGGTCCTCGGAGGTATATATAGAAGATAACAGGGCGATTAGTCCTCGAATACAGGACTGCTTGAGTACTGTCACCAACACCAGGGGTGTGTGGAGGATGAAGCGAGCGTGAGGGACGGGACGGTATGGGTAAGAATTGGGCTACAAAAGAGCGGGAAGGAAGAGAGTGGAAGTGGTCAGGGTTAGGTGTGGGGTTCTCTATGCTACCGGGCTCGTGACGTGTTTTCTACAATATATACAGTGCACATAGTGTTCTATAAAGTGAGGGGACACTCTATTTACACCAATATACAATTCCACCTGGGAGCCAGGGGACAGTGTACTCACATGCCCCGCCGCAACTCTCCCGCAAGTTGCGGCCGCTCTCCAGCCACCTCCTGGGGACTCCACCAGTCTTCGGTCCAGATGTCCTAGTCTTTTCCTCCCATCTTCTCTTCTCCGTTAAACACGCCACCTCCGTTCTCCACCTCAGGTTCTCCGCCCGCTGTCTCCTGCCACGAGTCCGCCGCCTTGAACGCTCTTCTCTCGCTTCTGTCTGCTTTTCCGGGTTCCGGGTCGGCATTAAGGGAGGGACTTCCGGGGTCACAACAAGGTGTTTCCGGTCTTTCGTCTGTTGCGATAGGTTCCTGCAAGGGAGGAGAAATGGGAGGAGTCCGTGTTGCCAAGGACGCGGTACGGTCGGGTTCAGAGACCAGGGAGCTCATGCTATGCCTTCGCTCGAGGGAGGTAGGGGACGATTCCGTTTCACATCCCCTTCCCCTAGCAGTCTTTCTTGTAGGGGTTGTGGAGGAAGGATACCGGGAAAGATAGTCTGCATTTCCCTATCCACCCCTTTTCGGTGTAGAGTTTTGAACCTGTAAGGCTGTAGGGACAAGAACCATCGTAGGACACGGTCATTGTGTCCCTTGTTTCGGGCCATCCATTCCAACGGGGCATGGTCTGTATACAAGATGAATTATCGACCCTCCAGATAATAACGGAGGCTTTCTATTGCCCATTTAATAGCCAGTGCCTCCTTTTCGACCACCGCATAGTTCATCTCTCTTGGAAAGAGCTTTCTGCTAAGGTAGAGGATTGGTTTTTCGACCCCCACATGATCCTTCTGTGATAGGACTGCCCCCAAGCCCTGATCCGAGGCGTCGGTTTGAAGGATGAATGGTCTGGTAAAGTCGGGGCTAACTAGTACCGGTTCGGACACTAGGGACTGTTTGAGACGGTTAAAAGCTTGTAACAACAGGGGAGTGGGATTTCGTAAGGCCTCTTCAGTTTTTGTGGCTTTCTTGAGGAGATCGGTCAATGGAACAGCGGTCTGGGAGAAGTTGGGTATAAACCTTCTATAGTAACCCAGAAGGCCTAAAAAGGCACGGAGTTCTTTTCGAGTTTGAGGAAATGGTATGGACTGTATGGCTTTTATTTTTTTGTTTTGGGGTCTGATAACACCTTCGCCTAGTAAGTACCCTAAATACTTCACCGTTTGGGGTGCCAGGGTGGTCTTTGCGGGATTAATGGTGAACCCATAGCCCCCAAGGGATTATATGACCTTCTGTAGGTGTTGTAAGTGCTGGGTCCAATCATTGCTATATATGATAATGTCATCCAGGTAGGCTTCGGCTTATTGGGAATGGGGTTGCAGGACCTGGTTCATGGCCCTTTGGAAGGTGGCCCGGGCCCCGTGAAGTCTGAAGGGCAGTACCTTAAACTAAAACAGACCATCTGGGGTTGAAAAGGCTGTTTTCTTTTTGTCTTCTTTTCTGAGAGGGAATTGCCAATAACCCTTGCATAGGTCGAGGGTGCTTATGTATTTGGCTTTACCTATCCGTTCTACCATCTCGTCTACACGGGGCAAAGGGTAGGTGTCAAAACTTGAGATCTTATTGACCTCCCTGAAATCTATACAAAATCTTATTGAGCCATCTGGCTTCGGAACCAGGACAATGGGGGAATTCCAGCTGCTGATGGACGGCTCTATGATGCCCATTCGCAGCATTTGGTCCGTTTCTTCCTTGATAACGGCCCTGCGAGCCTCAGGGACCCGATAGGGGCGTTGTCTCACTATCTTACCGGGTTCGGTTTGGATGTTTTGTTCTATGACAGTGGTATGGCCTGGTAGGGAGGAAAAGACTGGTTGCAGGGAAGACAAAGCGTTCCGGAGGTCCCGTCTTTGTTGCTCCCGTAGGTCGGGATCAAAGCAGGCTTCATACGGGAGAGATGTCGGAGGTTTGACACTGGACAGAACGGGTCGGGGTCCTTCCCATTTTTTTAGGAGGTTCACGTGATAGATCTGTGTGACGCCTCGAGTGGAGTCCAATTCCACCTCGTATGTCACAGGGGTCACTTGCCGTAGAACGGCAAACGGGCCCTGCCACTGACCCAGCAGTTTGTGGTCCGAGGATGGCATGAGTAGGAGCACGAGGTCACCGGGGACAAAGGTACGTGGCTTGGTCCCTTTGTCGTATTGACGTTTCTGGGAGGTTTGGGCGGTCATTAGGTTTTGTCTAACGATTTCTCTTATCTGTCCTAGGTGTGTTTTGAGGTTATCTACGTATTCCGGGAGAGGTTTGGTTCGATCAGGCTCGGCCTCCCAGGCTTCCCGGGCCATGTCTAACAGGGTTCGGGGAGCTCGTCCATATAAAAGCTCGTAGGGGGAATAACCAGTGCTGCTTTGAACCTTGCATCAGATAGCAAACAAAGCCAGGGGTAACATCTCTTCCCACCTTTTACTCTCCAGCGCCAACAACTTCTTAAGGGTGGTTTTTAGGGTGGCGTTGTAGCGCTCGACCAGCCCGTCGGTCTGGGGGTGGTAAGCAGAGGTTCTTATCTGTTTGATACCAAGTTGGGAACATACTTGCCGCATGAGGGAGGATACAAAAGGGGTCCCTTGATCCGTTAGGATCTCTCTAGGGAAACCGACTCGTGAAAAGATCGAGATGAGAGCTTTGGGAATGTTCTGGGTGGTGGGTTGGCGCAGAGGGACCGCCTCAGGAAAACGTGTGGCATAGTCGACCAGGACTAGCGCGTACCTACACCCGCTTTTAGAGGGAAGCATGGGCCTATTAGGTCCATCCCTACTCTGCTGAAGGGGACATCGATGAGGGGTAGAGGTTGGAGGGGTACTCTGGGGGGCCGATAATGGCTGTTCTTCTGGCAGACCGGGCATTCCCGACAATAACGTTTTATCTGTTGATATACCCCCGGCCAGTAGAATCTTTCTAGGATGGTCTGTCCCGTTTTCTCGTCTCCAAAGTGGCCCCCCAATAGATGGCTGTGGGCCAGAAAGAGCACCTTGTCCCGAAAAGGACCTGGGATTATCAACTGTGAGGATTGCTGAGGCCCACCCTTTCTATATAACAGGCCATTCCGTTTAAAAAAATAAGGACCTACTTGGAGAGGGTCTTCATTATCCAGGGCACGACCCCATGCATTCTGTAGGAGGGGATCTTCTTGCTGGGCGGCGCGGAATTCCCTATCAGTCTCCCATGGATGGTCATCCAGCTGTACAGGGTAGGCTGTAGCGTGGTTTCTTTTTTCTTTCTTTTTCTGGCTCTTGGTTTTGTGTGGCTTGATAGATGCCTCCGGAGACGGAGAGGACTGGGGAAAAGGCGCTTCTGCCCACCACTTTTCCAGGGAGTTGGTTGTTTCGTGGAAGAGGTGAGGGAGTCCGCTGTAATCACTACCCAGGATCACTTGCTCCGGTAGAGTGGGTACTAGGCCGACAGTCAGTAGGCTTCCTTGGTCGGTAGGGTGTTGAACCCGCACTCTGGCTTTGGGATAGCATTTGGTATCGCCATGTACGCATTGTATGGCTACTGTTCCGGTCACTGGTCCTACTGGGGTCGGCAGCTCCTGGGGACGTAGGATGCTCTGCAGTGGATGCCCGTCAATCCTTACAGGACAGTGGAAGCGAGGAGGGGCTGCTTCGGAGGTAACACAAACAAAGTTTCTAGCCAGTCCTACCTCCATTGGTTCCTCCTTCTGCGGGCATACCCGGGCAATGTGGCCATACCCACCACAATGGCAACACTGAGGTCCGGGTGGTGTGGGTCGGGGCAGAACTGGGTGCGGAAAAAGGGGGACGGGGTCTGGTTTCCTGGGCATGGATGGCCTTTGGGCTCGTATGTGGCTGACGTGCTGGGTTCGGGGAAGGTGTTCTTCTTTTGCCTTCTGGATATCGTGAGCACGACTAAAGGCGCTAGCGATTTCTACTGTGCTTTCCAGTGTCAGGCGGGCATGCTGCCGTACCCACTTCTGGGTGGAGGGATGCAAGGAAGACAAGAACTGTTCTAGGTAAATCTTCGAAAGGATGTCCTCTTTTGATGATGTGGAAGGCTTCAGCCAACGGTTCGCCAGGTCTTGGATGCGGAATGAGAGAGCCCGGGGGTCTCCTGTGGCCCTTCTTTAGCTTGTCGTAGACGAATCCTATAGGTTTCATCATTGATCCCAAGTCCCTCCAAGATACAGGTCTTTATATCGTTATAAGGGGTTTGTCCTTGTATGTTGGCCTGTTGATAGGCCGCCTGTAGTTCTCCGGTTAGTAGGGGACCCAGATAGTGCCCCCAGCGGTCGGGGGGCCAAGCAGCGGCTTGGGCCAGGCGCTCGAAGTTCGTAAAGAAGAAGTCCGGATCCTCTCCCGGGACATACTTCTCTAGGACCACCAACGGAAGTGAGGTTACTGGTCTATGCTGTCCCAAAACATCGGTGAGCCTCCCCATGGCCTGGTCTTGTGCTGTGCCTTGGCCCTTTAGGACGTCATGTAACTGCCCCCGGTCGTCTTCGGCAGTCTTGAGGAATTGTTCCATTAGCTTCCCCAGCTGCTCCTGGGTTTTGGCCAGCTTCTTGACTGCTGCCTCCATGCTTCCGGTATATCCCACTTCTGACACCACCTGTGGGCTAGGGGTTCGGGCGGACCGGAATAACAGGCGTGGAGGCCGGATGTAGTGAGCTATGACTTAGCTTACTTTATTGGTTTTCACAAAGTCAGGGTTTTGGGGAGTTAAAGAAGCTGTGGATGGGGATGAAGGGAATGTTTCTTGGAGTAGAGTCGTCGAGATGTCAGGCGAGGGAAGATCCGTGAAGGGTTTTGCTAGGCTGGACGTCTCGGGAGTAGATCCTTCTTCTCCAGGTAGGTTCCGGTGGTCCTCGGAGGTATATATAGAAGAGGCAGGGCGATTAGTCCTCAAATACAGGACTGCTTGAGTACTGTCACCAACACCAGGGGTGTGTGGAGGATGAAGCGAGCGTGAGGGACGGGACGGTATGGGTAAGAATTGGGCTACGAAAGAGCGGTAAGGAAGAGAGTGGAAGTGGTCAGGGTTAGGTGTGGGGTTCTCTATGCTACCGGGCTCGTGACGTGGTTTCTACAATATATACAGTGCACATAGTGTTCTACAAAGTGAGGGGACACTCTATTTACACCAATATACAATTCCACCTGGGAGCCAGGGGACAGTGAACTCACAAAGGCCCGGCCCAACTCTCCCGCGAGTTGCGGCCGCTCTTCAGCCACCTCCTGGGGACTCCACCAGTCTTCGGTCCAGATGTCCTCGTCTTCTCCTCCGGTCTTCTCTTCTCCGTTAAACACGCCACCTCCGTTCTCCACCTCAGGTTCTCCGCCCGCTGTCTCCTGCCACGAGTCCGCCGCCTTGAACGCTCTTCTCTCGCTTCTGTCTGCTTTTCCAGGTTCCGGGTCGGCATCAAGGGAGGGACTTCCGGGGTCACAACAAGGTGTTTCCGGTCTTTCGTCTGTTGCAATAGTTTCCTGCAAGGGAGGAGAAATGGGAGGAGTCTGTGTTGCCAAGGACGCGGTACGGTCGGGTTCAGAGACCAGGGAGCTCATGCTATGCCTTCGCTCGAGGGAGGTAGGGGACGATTCCGTTTCACACTCTCCCACTGGAAGGCGGAGAGATGTGTCGGGGAAACAATAGCGGAGACTGGCAGGATACCTCTTCCAGTTATCAGAAGGATGCTCTTACCCGGGACCAAGCAGACCCACCCGATTCAAATCTCCATTGCGCGCAAATGTATGATGCGTATTCATCGAATGTCCAAAGACCGGCCACTCTATTCCCCACTGCTACCCCTGGTGGGTCTCCCCCGCGGAGACAAATATTACACTACTAGAGCCCTACAAACATGGACCGACCACGACGTGACGGAGATGAAAGCGTTGTTCCATGAAGGGCAATTGTGTACCTATGAGCAGCTGGTCGAGTGGTATGACCTCCCGGGAGGACAATTCCTTATGTATGGGCAACTCCTAGATAGCACGCGACCGTTCTGGAATCTGCGAGATGGTGAACCCCCCACGCACCCGGTGCTCTACACGATACTCCGCATGGGAGCTGGCAGACACCTAGTTACATGGCATTATAAGGCCATCAGGGAATTAACAAATGCTTCCCTAGATTATTTACGCCAATCCTGGGAAGACGACGTCGGTAGGGTGGTCCATGACACGGAATGGACGCGCGCTTTGGAATACACAAAGAAGGTGTCCTGGAACGCACGTTTCAAAAACATACAATTTAACATACTCCACCGGGCCTACCTCACGCCGGATAAGCTACACCGGTACTACCCGGACACACAATTTAACTGCCCATGTTGTGCATTGCTGGAAGCGAACTTCCGGCACATGTTTTGGGACTGCCCCTCCCTGCAACGATACTGGGCCACGGTACACCAAACACTCCTCGCACCGGTCGGCTTGCCGCACATTGATTCCTGGTAAGTTTGTGCACTAGGGACATACAGAAGGAAGAAGTCCGAACAATTACAATGGCGATTTGCATTCCTCGACCTGCTACTGGCGAAGCGGGCTATCGCTATGCACTGGAGAGCCCCATCGGGCCCTCCGGAAGCAGCCTGGGTAGGAGCGGTAGGCAAGTGGGGGGCAGCAGAGGAGGACATCCCATGAGAAGAGGAAGTGAAAGGAACGCGCAAGCACCCCATTTCCCTGGAATGGTCACAGCTACTCATACAGTTTAGACAGGAGACAGCCCCGGACGACGCACCAGTACCTTCCCCATCTCACGCCCAAGCTTCCCCACAGCACCTCAACCCCCATAGTCAATTGCCCGGTGCCAGAGCTCCAAGCCAACCAGACGGGACTGAATGAGCATTGATCCCTCTTGGAGCCACGGCCCACCACCCCTGACAGAATACTCACTTTGATCCAAAGAGTCCTCGCGCTCCCAACCCCCTGGACCACAGACCCTAGCACCCTCTGCCCACCATGTCCATTGGCCCTAGCCAGCCCGCCGCGCACTTTCCCACCGCCCATGGATCTAGGAACAGTTTTCCCCGCAGTTCCACGCCTCGTTTTAGTCGGTAGTTTGGACACCGACGCACACTTCACTTACCGCAACTACCACTTAGATAAAGGTTCACATAAACACGCACGGGGATGACATTCACACCAACCCCCGCCAGCACGCAGCTCTAGGGACGAGCCGTACACTGTCATACCGCGATACAATTAGATCCCAAGCCTGCAATTCAGCGGACAATTGAGTACAAATTTGCTAGGCGGGGTGACATCTACACGATGCAGATGACTTTACTTGTGAATTTTATGTAACCCTTCAATGTGTGACACAATGGATACATGTTTGACGTATTACCCCCCCTCAGGGGCCTTGACCTGTAAAGCCTTAATAAAAAGATTTATTTAAACCAAAAAAGAAACTCAGTCCTGATGAAGACCCCACCTCCAAGGAGTAAAGTTTCCTGTTTTCTATAGGGGTGAAACGTTGACAGTTTTGTTGTTTCATTGTGAAACATGAATGACAGAGATTTGATATCTGGATCCATTCTGTTATGATTTGTCATATGTGTACAGGCCAGTCGTTCTGGCTGGATAGGTTGTAAATATTGATTGCTGATGTATGTATACGCACTACCTTCCCTCCTCATATCACTATCACAAATCCCTCCCATGCACTTACCACCCTATTCTGGATGCACCTGTTTTATCTAAAATTGTCCAAACGTGACATACATTGTGTTCTATAAGTTGATAAACTCCTGTTTTGTGATTAAATAAAATCACGACCATTGTTGGTATAATTACCTGGTGAGGTCTAATTTTCATTAATTAATCCAGGTTCTTTTTCTGTAATTGTATGTTTTTGACTGTTTTCCACTGTATGGGTGAATGAGCAGATGGGAGAGTGTTTGTATATAAGTGTGGGACTTGCTGGAGTTAACAGGAGGGGTCCAAGGACACACAGCATCCAAGGGGACTTCATCCCCCAACCAGTAGTGCCCCAGGAGGTGCATTTGCAGAGTGGTGTAGAAAGGGGGCATGGTGTCTGACGAGCACTCAGCAATCCCACTATTTGGAGCGTACTGGAGGTAACAGGAGGGCTTGTTGGCCCCAAGGACCCTCAGCAGCCAAGGAGACTTCATCCCCCAACCAGTAATGCGCCAGGAGGTGCGTTTGCAGAGTGGTGGAGAAAGGGGGCATGGCCTCCGACGACCTCTGAACAATCCCACTGTTTGGGACTTACTGGAGGTAACAGGAGGGATTGGTGGCCCCCAAGGACCCTCAGCATCCAAGGGGACTTCATCCACTAACTAGTAGTGCACCAAGAAGTGCGTTAGCAGAGTGGTGGTTAGTGACGTAGCTAGACCTGAGACAGCCAGGGGCGGTTCCTGCGTTTGCCGCCCTCCGGTGGGACTCCTTGAAAGGGGGAGGGGGCTCGCAAATCCACGGATTGCCGCCCCGCGACGGTGCCACACTGAAGACCGCAGGTGAGAGCTGGGGGAACAGATTTTTGACATTTTATCACCCACCGCAGTGGTATTTTGTCACCACCTTCGGAGATGACACCCGGGGCGGGCCGCACCCCCTTCCCACACTGGTGGTGGTGAAAGGGGCACTCGCCAGGTCGTTCTTTTTTATTTCAAAATGTATTTTAGGGAAAGGGGGTTGCGTGTTGAGTTTTACAGTGCATATGAAGCATGCCAAACTGTAATGCCACAAGTGCACTGTTTAGTAGAGTCCAAGGCGTACCACAGGTGGGAAGCTCAGGAGGAAGCTAAACAGCGTGTCTCTGATCATGAAGGAAAGGTTAGATAAGCATATGTGTCTGAATCCCAGTTTATTGATAACGCCTCCAGAATTGTGATTTCTGTATTTCTGCAGGGGATTGGCTTGTGCGAATGATTATGTAATGTGTAGAAGTTTGTAGAGAGAGTTAGAAGTAGAGACCATCTTACAGTAGACTGGAGTGAGGTGCTAGTTTGAGCTTCCTGTAGTATAGCCCTTCAGGACCTGGTCCTGATAAATTTGGCTTGGGTGCAGAGAACAAATATTTCCATTTGGGAGATTCCCAGACTGGAATGGACCCGTTCATAGAAGAGGGACCAGACCTTGGGAAACCCAATGGCTAAATGGCGTGGCAATAGGTGAAATCCAAGTCATCAGTGGGAAGATCCACCAAAGCCATACATGTTGTATACTGTCCTAAACCGGTGGAGCGCACTGAGAAAGCAGAGGAATTCCACAATTCAGAACCTTTGATTTCTGCAAGTGCAGTTAAGGGGTAATGGTCTGGGAGTCACCATTATAGAACTACTAACACCAGCAAGCAAATTTGTGACTCCAGGAACGTTGCTGCATTACTGTTCATTACTGTTCATGGGGTAGACCCTACTCATAACATTGAGTCCAGCCATTAACTGAAGTCTCATTTTTTTGGGAAGGGAGCTTTAAACATAGGCTGCCTCCCTCAGTCGAACATAAAGTTACTTAGAAGGGATTCAGCTAACACCTACTCACAAAAGAGTAGGTGAAGGAAATGTGTGAGTTATACAATTACAAGGAAGAAGGTAGTTCACCCGTCCATGGTGAAATAAGAATTCAGCAGTGTTGACTCACATTGTGTTGATCTGAACCACTATGGCTAGTATATGATGTACCACATGAATATGTGATTCCTGTTGATTATATTTAGGTTTACATAGTTTTGTGGAGAGCCACACAGTTGTTGACAGTTGTGCTTATATGCTGCTGCAACATGGGTAGTATAACTAAACTTCTGAGTATGGCACTCAGCCAGCTAAGTACGTTTTCTCATTGCACCAATGCGACACTTTGGATATAGAATATCCTGGGCTGCAATGACAAGGATAGATGCACCCAATATGTTAATGAGTATGATGCGGATTTATGTCCCTGACCTGCACATGAGGCCAGGAACCTGAGCCAGCTACAGTATAAATTAGTGTCACATCCCAGGGGCAGTAGTTATTACAAGAGTTAGGAAACAAGTGCTGAAAGCTCACAAGACAAGGGTTGAGGGTTTCAAATCAGATCACCAGCTACCAACAGAATGAGTGTGAACAACGTATGTTAAAGCCCCCGCCTGTTCCTTTCCTATAATACTATTATTATTATTTTTTTTTAAATATATTTATTTGAGCAAGTTCCATCATATACCAAAAGTAAAAAAAATCATAATTTCATTTATATGTATCAGGCATAATACAGTTACTAATACACAGTATATCTAAAGTTCTCAAGTCAGGGTCTAAAATTAATACAGCTAAACATATGTACAGTTACAATATATTCAGAAAGAACTAATAGTAATATAAATGATATATTTCTAGTCCTAAATTCTCATTTCATTCTCATACCATAAAGTAATGGGAGTCCATATCTGGGCCCCGAGTAATCTAGATTTCTTCCCTCTTGTTTTATATATAGCCGTTTCTTGTTTATAAATCCCCAAGAATCGACTTAGCCACATTTGAAAGGTAGGTACCTCTAGATCTTTCCATCGGGCAGCCAGTATGATTCGAAGGACAGCCATGCCTAGGAATACAGACATTACTTCCTCCTTACTATATTCCATAGAATCATCATAACCAAATATGTACAGGGTCAATGAAGTTCTTAAGTTATGTCCAAAGATTTCTGCCCAATAATCAGAAATCATTTTTTTAATTAGGTCTAATTTGGGACAGTCAGCAAACATGTGTACAAGGTTCGCTGGAGACATACCACACCTTGGGCATTGATCGTTAGGCCTTTGACCCCAGGTAAACAGTTTGGCGGGTGTATAATAAAGGTCATATATAGTTCGATAGTGTTGTGCTTTTAAGTTAGATGCCAGAAATAATTTGGATGATAGCTTCAGTGACATATCTAGATCAATATTCGGGTTGTCAAGTTTTATTGCGCATCCTCTCTCAACTCGCTCCATATCATCACGATGACTCTTTATAAAAAGATCATAGATATTACCTATCCTAGTGGACCACCTGACTATAATTTCAAAGAAAGGGATGGTCTCAGATTGTATATTGGGTAAAAGTTGTCGAATAATAGTGTGTACTTGTATGTATTTTAGATAATCAGTGGGGGGGATTGAGAATTTCTGTTGTATTTCCCCAAATGGTGTAATAGAACCTTGTTTGAGAAAGTCACCCACCGTCATAATTCCCAAGTTCTCCCATTTTCGAGAAGTGGAGTCAATAAGCCAAGATGGTAATATCGAGCTATGCCAAAGAGGAGTATAGTTGGTATATTTTAGAATTGCTAGGTTCTTGGATGCACGTTTCCAAATCCTCCATGAGTCAGTAATAATTTTGAATTTAATTTTTTTAAAGTATGAAGGCTCCACTTGCCTTAACAGCAGTCCTCTAGCTTTGTCCCCTAATGCCAGTTCATATATTGATGGTATATTATGTTCTGGTAAAGCAGCTGCTGTTGGCTTGGTGTTAAAAAGAGGGACCATTTGCTGGAGGAGAGTCGCCCATAGGTATAGAGTCAGATTTGGAATGACTAGGCCTCCCCTACTTTGTGGTAGAGTCAAATATGGCATCGCCCTCCTAATTTTCCCATAGCTCCATACGAATTTAGACATAAAAGAGTCCATGATTTTAATAATTTTGTCATCGACCATCAGTGGAATGGCCCGAAATAGGTAAAGTATTTTGGGGAAAACGTTGATTTTAAGGTAATTCCCTCTACCTACAATTGAAAGATGGAGATTATTCACTCTTGAAAGATATTTTTTAATTTTCTTTATTAGTGGGTCGTAGTTAAGTTGGTTAATATCTTTCACCTTAGGGGAAATACAAACACCAAGATAAATGGCCTGATTTACTCTATACGGGCTTTCAAAAGAGGTGTTATCTGTGCATAGGACCATTGTCTTGTCCCTATTTAGGGAATATCCTGAGTAGGAACCAAAGGTCTGAGCAATTTGTTTTATCTCTTGGATTGCCTCAGTAGGGTTTGATGTTAATACCGCCACGTCATCGGCATAAGCCAGAAATTTGGTATGAGATATACCAACTGTAATGAGTTGAATTAGATTGGAGATAAGGAGTTTGGAGATGAATGGGTTGATGTAAAGGGCGAATAGTCCTGGGGAGCACTGACATCCCTGTCTCGTGCCTCTTTGAATGTTTATAAACTCCGATTCGACGCCTCTTATGGTAAGCCTAGCCTTTGGATCGACATATAAGGCTTTGATGGATTTAATGAAACACGGTCCAAAGTTATTTAATTCCAAAACCTGCCATAGAAATTGTCAAGAGACTCGGTCACATGCTTTCTCAGCGTCAAGCAGGATCATCGACATCTGGCCTCCCGATGCTCCTATGATGTCAAAAAGAGAGATGGCTCTACGGGTGTGATCTGTAGTCCCTTTTCCGGCGATAAAGCCATGCTGCCACGGGGAGACCAGATGTTCGATAACCCTGCTGAGCCGGTTAGCGAGAATCTTGGCATAGAGTTTCGAATCGGAGTTTATAAGAGAGATAGGCCGATATGAAGATGGCAACTCAGGGGGTTTTCCTTTTTTTGGGAATATAGCTATATTTGCGTGTTTCCACGATTCGGGTGGGTTGCCATGCCATTGTACACCAAGAAACAAGTCTAGTAAATATGGTAATATTTGCTTTCCGAGTATATTGTATAGATCCAGGGGAATTTTATCTGGACCGGCGGCTTTGCCATTAGCGAGTTCGGGGAGTGCTAGTTCGAGCTCGGTAAATGCGATCTCTTTGTCCAGATCTTCCTTGGTTGATCCGTCAAGTGTTTTAAATGAATTAGAGTCGCCTAGCCAGTCCCTTAGGAAATCTTTAGTATCTGCTACTACAGCTTGGTCCTCATTCAGGTAAAGCCTTTGATAATAGCTTTGGAAAGCACCTGTAATATCTAGAGGTAACGTGAGTTTCTGCCCCTCAAAGTCTATAGACTGTATAACACTATATGATTGTTTTTGGCGTGTACGGAGGGCAAGCTGTTTTCCCACATTCTCCCCATTTTCATAGATATTATTTTGATTTACCTGAAAAATTTCGGCTGCTTTTTGTGTCAGACCACTATTGATCTCTGTTTTTAGAACCAATATTTTACGCAGAGTATTCTCACCATCCTCCCCACGGTGTAATTGCGTGGCGTGTTGTTTTTCTAGATTTGTTAATTCAGTACTAAGTTGTTCTCTTGCTTTAACCTGATCCTTCTTGCGTTTGGCAACAAAAGCGATAGTCTCCCCCCTTAAGGCTGCCTTAAAGCAATCCCAGACCACCAGTCTGGGGGCACTATACTGATTGTAGTCAAAAAATTCCTGTGCCCAACGTGTTATATATGTTATGTATTCCTGATTTACCAAAAGTTTCCGGTCAAATGACCATTGAGAATAAAGCCTCTTATGGTTGGTAATGTCAAGGGTAAGTGTGAGTGCGTTATGGTCTGATAGAGTTTTGGGGGATTTATTTATAGCCGCAGTTATAGAATCCCCTATGGATGTCATTATATAATCAATTTGGACATATTTATTATGGGGATAGGAAAAATAGGTTTATCCGGGATCGTATTTATTTTTTAGGTTCCAAATGTCGATTATGACTATCCATAGGTTGCCTTAATGCTCTATAAACTTTAGTCTTGCGGCCCTTGTAAGTCTGCTGTAAAGTAGTATTCTGTGATAGCCCGAGGGCTATATTAAAATCCCCACAAACTATTAAGGAACCTGGCCAAGACGCCAGTTCCAATTCAAGATCATGAAATATCTGAGGATCGTCTTGATTTGATCCGTACAGTGAGCAGATGGTAATGCCCAGCTCCAGTTGAGCTATTGTCCACCTGCCGTGGGGATCAGCCAAACTACGTCTGGATTGTCCCAAAGCGGTTTTAGCTAAAATAGCCACCCCTCGTGTCTTAGATGTTTGTGTAGTTTGCACAAGCACATTATATCCAGGTATCTTCAATAGATCTTTATCTCCTATAGAAATGTGGGTTTCCTGTAAACAGAGCACATCATATGATCCTTGTTGAATTATCTGATTGAATTGTGCTCTTTTACCTTTATCATTGAGACCTGCAACGTTCCAGCAAGGATATGGCCTGAAGGAGGCAAGATGGCGGCGGACTGCTAGACCGCTGTTTGGAGCGTCCTGACCGGTGCTGGTAATAGTAAAAAACTATGAAATGAGAGCATAGTAAAACTACAGATTACGGATTATTACTGCCTTGCCTGCCTTAGCTTGGTCTCTTGATGGCGCTGGTCGTTGTATTTAAATGACAGATTAATCCACCTAGATATAATGAAGATGACAATACTTCTCCCCCTTGAAAACTCAGCAACTACAAACAAAGATACCGGGGATGTACTAAAAACTCAGCTTTCACTCTTCACATCGCTGATAGGCATCATAGCTTTTCGTCTGCTCGGGGAGCTACGAACTGTTAAATTTGCCCGAAATTGTGCGCAGCAGCGTGAGAGCAAAAACAACTCTTACCTGGACGCTGAGTCAGACGCCGAGATTGACGGTGACGGTGGGGGGCTTGGGCATGGCTCCGAAAAACACCGCTGCACTGGTGGCTGCAGCCGCGAAGACCAGAGCGGCAAAGCAGGCGCTGAGAGACCTTGAGCAGATGCTAAAGCGGACAGGCGGCGGTGAAGCTACGGGTAGCGGTGAAGCAGGCGGACCTGAGGCAGGCGTGACCCCTACCCCGAAGAGGACCAAACAACCGGCTGTGACACTCGGCCCCTCAGTTGTGGATATGCTCCGCAGACCCCCTGGATTGTCTTCTACGAAGACACCCTCGAAGAAGCCGGCTCTAGGTGAGAGTGTTCAACCTAACACACAAACTCCGTCGACTGCACAGAAAGAGGCAGAAACCAGGACTGGAACATCGGCAGAGGAGCGGACTGGGGCTAATGCTGATGCGGCTGTCTCTACCTCTACAGGATCTTTTCCAATTACCGCTGCTACAGATCAACTAGAGCCTGATGCCTTGGCGCTTGATGGTGCCGGTAATGGCGAGGGGGGAGCGGTACAGACACAAGGTATGACTCTTCAATTAACAACCCTTCCTGAACCCGTTTTATTAGAGACTGTCAGTATAACTAATGAAATAGATGATATTACTCACCAGTCTTTTCAACCTGATAGCCATGAACCTCCAGTAGTGTCGGAGTTGCAAAATGCTGTTGAGGTTAATCCTGCTAGTCAAGCTATTGGTGACAAGCTGATGGGCACAAGTGGCACCGAGCCATGCATAGCGAATTTTGCTGAAATAGCTGCTGAGATAGTAGAGACTGATAAAGACAGAGACCCTACAGACCCTACAGACTTCTACTCGTTCTCTGAAGATGCCGGGTGGTCCGCTGATACTGAAGAGGACCTTCTGGATGGTCCTGAGGTGGATTCAACCACTGAAAGTGATCAAAATATAAAAGAAAATGGCCCCAGGGTCGGTCGGAAAACAGTCTTGAAAAACAAAAAAGGCCATCACGGTGCGACAGACTTGGCCTGGCACTATTCTCCAACATTGCAGGCCATAAATCAAGCCAATCCTTCCCATTTTGCTGGACCACCGCTACCATCATTGGATCATTCGGATCAACCAGGGACCACGCTTACCTCAGTTATGGATACCGTTCTCCTTGCTATCGCCTCACATCGAGAAGAGACCTCTAAAGATGGGCGCAGAGCTCAAGCAGACCTACACAAAGTTCAGGGGGTTGTGCGCAAGCTGGCAAAGACTGTGGGCACTTTTAATGAGCGGATGACTGAGATGGAAGATCGTATAGTGACCAACGAAACTGAGGCCGCTCTAGTTCTGGAACGAGTTGATTCTCATGAGGCAGAACTAGAGGATGTAAGATGGAAGCTGGAAGACTGTGAAAACCGCTTGCGTCAAAATAACCTACGTATCCTAGGTATTCCAGAAAAAATTGAGGGGGACGATGTTCGATCTTACATTATTCAGCTATTTCGGGACACTCTCCCTGAGCTTTCTAGCTGGAGTTGGGACCTGGAAGTACAACGTGCCCATAGAGTCCCTCTGACATTAAAATCTGCAATAAAGCCAGGGGGCTTCCCCCGTGCAATTCTTGTGTATTTCGGGAATTTTCTCCTAAGACAAGCCATTTTTGACAAAGCTAGGCCTGAGGCACGACGTAGCAGAGATTCTATCTCATATTTTGTCCGACCAGACTTTTGCCACGTCACAGTGGAGAGGAGATGGCGCCTTCGACAGTTGATCAAACCATTTGTAGAGAAGAATGCGCAAGCATACCTCAACAACCCGGCCAGACTGAAAGTGGTTTTTAGGGGTCAAACAAGCTTTTTTACATCTGAGGTTAAGGCAAAAGAATACTTGGATAGCTTAGGTTAGCTGAAGAATTGGAAAGAGATGGGTACTAGACGAGGGTAGCATTGTTATGTTTCCTCTTCAGAAATACATGCAGAACTCTGCATTATGATCGTCAGCAATGTTGTATATGTTGTATATAATCTTTAAGTTTTTTTTTGTTTTTTTTTCTCTCTCTTTCTTTGCTGTTTTCTTTAAGGGTATAACTGAAGTGAAATTAATCTGTCGGCCCCTGAGAACTAGAGAGAAGAGATAGGAAACTGTACCTAATAGAGAAGAACAATGAATGTGTAGCTTTGATATGATAGAATAACTTTTGGAAGATATATCATACCTGTGTTTATTTATTTATTTTCTTTGTTATCCTTTCTTCCTCTTATTTTCCCTTCTTTTTTTGCTGCTTATCTTTTTTATACTTGTGTAGTAAATTTTCTTTTCTTCTTTCTTTTTCTTCTCTCACAGTATTAAGTTTATCGAGCACCGGTTAGGTAGCACCATTCCATCACCACAGACTCTTACAGAGTCTTATTGCCCATTTATTTGGGGTAAAGGGGGGGGGTACAGGGCTGGGGGGGGGGTACAGGGCTGGGTGGGCCCTGAAGGGGGGGAGGGGTGGCAACAGGAAAACAAAAAAAGCAAAAAGAGCAAGTTTCAAAGTACAAAGATCACACAAAACCCGTTTACAAAAAAAAATACAATGTTGCTTAAGGAGTGATAAAAACCCGAGTCGGATGCTTTTTTTATTTAAACAGATGGGGATATATGATGTAATTGATGGACTGACTGTTCTTATAATACTATTAACAGTAAGTGGTGTCATTGTATTTTTCTCTGGATACACTAATTGTGAAGAGCACTGCATGATATGAGACAGTTCACTTTATCTCACCTGGACATTTATTCAAATTTACACTTACTGCATCTCATAGCATTAGCTCTGGATTAAAGCTCCATGTATTTTAAAAAGGTCTATCTGACCTCTGAAGACATTTATCTACAGTCTGCCTTAAAAAGCTGTGTACTGAATAAGCCTTACCATGCCAGCTCTATTCCTTACTCTGGGTAAGGTACCCACTTTCTACTTACAGATGACTTCACAGTTGAAGTCTACATAGCCTCTACTTCTTCTTCTATCCACTTTCAAAATCGTTAAGAGACCCCTCTGCAAACCCAATTCATTATAGCCCCAAAACAGACATGCTTATCTAGGTTCTACACTGTCTGCAAAATAGCAGTACTGAATTTCCATTAAAGCTGTTAAATGTACCTCTTGATCAAGCTCTCAAGAGTTACTTACACCAAATTCAGTATAACTGTGTATGCCAACTATTGACTGTTTTCTAATTAGTGTATGCTTGATGAATTACTCCTAGTTTTCATTCAATCCTCAACTTGATCCACACACTATAAGCTGCAAAAATAAATTAACATAAATAAATATGAAGGACCATGGATTTAGCTTCCACTGGGTAGCAAGCTGAGGTGTAACCTAAAGCCAAGATAGGGAAATGTGTTTAATACAGAAGCAGACACTGTGCTCAGTGTATGCTATAGTAAGCTTCAGGATTGAGAGAAAAAAAGCCCAGCCATCTTGGCGAATCGAGGTATGGTCAATGGGAGAAGATGCAAAATGACTTCTGCTGCAAACTGGACAGTTGTCATCTACTAACAGTTGTAGAATTCTCCAGGTGTTTAAATTGTGATTTTAACTTATGGGTTCTTGGAGGTATTTTACTGCCAGTAAAGATGGGACATGAATCATTGTTCAACATTTCAATACATTTCACCTTTGCCGCTCATGCTTTTAATATTCAGTAATATAAGTACTCGATTACTGGGAGCAGAGTAACTGTGAGAGCCTTATCACATATTCTTTATATTGCAGTAACTGTTGTACCTACAGGGCTGTAACTGGGCTCAAAGAACCTGAGTACCTTCCATCTGCACAATGCAAGGACCTATGGGCTGGGATGGATCTAGATCACATCCTTATGACTATTGTACATCAAGAAGGACCCCCAAGTAAAGGAAGGAATCCACTATCCCAATTTTCCCTGAGACCATATAGAATTTAGGTGTTTTATCATGTTTTCCTGCCCCTGTCGCAATTACAAAGGATTTAGATTGATTGACTTGGAGGTCCAATGAAGCCATAAAGGACGTATAGGCTGAAATAAGAGTCTGGAGGGCTATCCCTGTGCGAGCGATCAGTACTTAATCGTCAGCATAATCCAAGATGGGCAATGGGAGGGAATCAACCACAGGGACATCCAAAGTTGTAGTCACAAGCGCTTTTCTACTCCGTTCGTATAGATCGAAAAAAGGAACGGAGCCAGGAACAACCCTACCTTACCCCCTTAAGATCTTAAAAGGGTGGGTAGGTTCCCCATTTTTCCCATGACACACAGATGCAGTAGCGTCTGGATATAGCTGGTGTATAAAGTTGATAACCGCTGGTTCACAGCCCATCTCCTCCATTATGTGCCAGAGTTTGGAGTGGGAAACACAATCAAATGCCTGTGAAAAATCCATAAATGCAAGATAGATTTTCCCACCCTTCTCTAACAAAGAGAGATTCAGACACTGATCAACAGTGCCTTTTCCTCACTGGAACCAGTACTGAGCATGCATTAAGATGTTCTTCTCCTTTGCCCATAACTCCAGCCTTGATAGGAGGAGTCAACCCATTAATGTTGCTGTAGTATCTATAAGAGAAATTGGCCTGTAATTCTTAGGACTCCCCCTATCAACCTTCTTATGTATAGGAACAATTATACTAGATTTCCAGGACACTGGTGGGTCTACCCGGGCTATGTTGTTAAAACATTGGTTAATAAGGGATCCAAAGGTCCAAGTTGTCCTGAAAGAAATCTATTGGGAACCTGTCTGGGCCTGGTGCTTTCCTTCGGGAACAGGCTCCCAATCGATCTCTTACCTCTCCAAGCAAAAAGAATAATCTGTCTTGGTCAGTATGATAAATGATGGGAGTGAGTCTAGCAGGTGGAGTATTGGGAGAAAAAGTACTCACAAAAGGGGCCATCCAATCTTCTTCAGCCACATTGGTATCCAGAGAGGTCTCTCCCTTTGGTTTAAAATCAGGTGAGTTGATTAATTCCCAAAACTCTCTACTATTACAGTTTTTGGAAGCCTGCTCAAGCTTGGCCCATGTTTCTTCCCTCAGAAATCTTTCCCTTTTCTTTCTTACTTCTTTATTCTCCTTCCGGGCTAAAGAAATGTGAGACCTGTTTCTAGGTTGGTTATTTAATCCTTTATAAAGAGCCTTCCTTGCTTGTGAGCATGGAGTATCAAACCAACTTTTAGTTTTCCCAAAATTAGATAACTTCTGACTGGTAAGTGCCCTTTTTAGGTCTCGCCTACGCAGCGCGCATGCGTTGCATAGGAGGAGAACTCTTGGAATCGATTCGCTTTTTCGCCCAAAAATGTGCACGCTTTGCATTGCTTTCAATGGCAACACGTGCAAGTTTGGCGATTCCCTTGCGGTAGCGAGCTATGGCGACATTTGTTTGTAATTATCTTACAAACAGATGGTGTCCCTGCTCGCTCACACAAGGGGCGCAGGGGCCATATGTTTTTTTAAATTAGCGTGCCCTTTCACGGCTGCGTCGCTTTCACAACCGCGCTTTTTCCCTTATATCTTGCGCGCACACACACCACTCACGGGCTAGTTTCACTGTTTTAAACCTCAGCAGTTCTGGGGAGGTGTGTGCCCTTTTCGCTGCAAGCTGCAACCAAAAATCTGCCACTCAATACGTAGCAACTAAATTCTTTTTAATATGCTGGGCAACGGCATAAAATGTATCTGCCTGTGTCGCGCACAATTTGAAAGGTGATCTGGCGGGGGCTCAGTAGTGCAAATACCCAGCCCAACATACATCTCTCCTTCCCCGGCACTTTTCCTCCCCACGTGACTTACCTCAGTGAGGCAAGTTAGCTTACAGGCTCCTTGGACTTCTGAGGTCACTTACGGGTTGAGGTGGGCAGCGGCAGGGCGAGTCTATCTATAATTGAGTGACCGGGCTTCCTCTTCTTTGGTATGTTGGCTGGTTTGTTTTGTTCTCTGAAAGCTGCTGGGCAACGGCATCAAATGAGGTGCTCATGCCCCAAGCAGTTCCGAGTACCACAGCAAAAAATGTGATTTCGGACAGAGGTGACACAAGCAGTCAGCTCATTGTTTTAGGTCTTGCTGTTTTACCACTGTTTAACGAAAACAGCTTTGCTCTTTATGAGACTCCGCGCAGCAAATAAAATATTGGTTTATATGACATTTCTCAGGTTCTGTAATTTTTTTTCTCATAACTGCCAGCTTAGGTTACTTTATCCCTGCAACGAAAAACATTTTCAAATTTCCGCTGAGTATAACAGATCTGTTAATTTAATTTTTCTCCTCTAACACAGGGAAGAAGCGTGTCTGGTTGCGTTTAGCCTTATTAACTGTGAGTTGAAGGATCACTGAGACAGCACATTAAATGGCTGCTATGGAATCGCATGCAGGCATATGCAACCATACAGATGAAAGCTACTGAAAGGAAATAAATAACTCGATCCTTGTTTTTGCTGGGTTAGGTAAGCACAACCGTACTGTAATGTTAAATTTGCCTAGCGTAGTACATTGATTTAGCCCACTCCAGTAAGCTAGCTGAGCAGCTTAAAGCATATAGCATTCATGACTCATGAGCTCAGAATAGTATATTACCTAGTTCTAAAAAACAGCTGTTGAGACAAGTACCTATCGGGCTCTGCATATTTGTCCTCCCATCGGGGTGAAAAAAAATTCTTAACTCTGCAGCAGTGCCACCCTTCACTGTCTTTGATGTATCTTCGAAAAGAATGGTTTTAGTTCTTTCACAGTCTCATTATTTCAGAACTGGAGCATTTTCATTATTATATCCAACAAAGCCATAGTACATGCTTATTTATCTTATGCAACTAACAACTATTGACAAAGCCAATAGTGCTGGCTTGTTGTAGGTTTAATCTTACTTGTTGCAGAATATATCTGGATGCAACGACAGTAGCAGCAAAAACACAGACAGACAGCACACGATGCATTGCGAACACTTTACTACATTGACCAGAGTCCTTAGGGGCGACACCGCCGGTGTGTGAGTAGTGTGCGACCCCACCCCCATTTGTAACTTTAAAGCTCCCGTGAGCAGTGGGCTGACGAGCCTGGGATCCTGCACCTACGCGCCTGAGTGGTACTATACCTGGCAAATATTGGCAGCCATCGGCAACCCCAGTACACGGCCTATCCCTGCTGACGAGGGGTGATACCCCGAAACACGTGTCCAGGGATGGCGAAGACAGCGAAGATAGCAGAAGATCGAAAGATGATGCTTCGCGAACACTTTACTACATTGACCAGAGTCCTTAGGGGCGACACCGCTGGTGTGTGAGTAGTGTGCGACCCCACCCCCATTTGTAACACTATGCTAAGCACAGGTTTTTAGCTAACATGTTCTCAAGCCACGACCTTAATTACATCGGCCACACCCCTTTTAGAGACCCACCCCCCGTTTTTTCATCCCACTTAAAGCCCTGGTTGAAACATCAACAGTATGGCAGAATTTTAAGCACCAATATTCCTGCTCGTGTAGGATTGAGTTTCTTGGCCACTCCAGAAATACATCCCTGGTACCCCACTCTGTAAGCAGTGAAATATTTACCCCATTGTGGTCACGAGTAGCTATGACATAGGAGAGATAAAGGGGAGGGAACACCCCCAATGTTGATGGGGTGTAGCAAAATGGTCTTCTCCAAGATAAAAAGTATTTTCACTTGGCAGAAACAAACGAAAATGTAAATTGGTGGTAACGTGCTTGAGCCTGACACTCCTATGTGCAGCAGTAGAATTGCTACATTTTGCACATGTATAAATTGTTAGGGATTTGAGTATTCCTGGAAATACATAATGGTTGCTGATTTTACAGACCACTGCACAAATTATTTTAGACATCTAAACAAGTCAGAAATATGTTCCAAACGCAGGAATAATCCAACAGGAGCAAACTTCGACATTTTCAGTTGCTTCTTTGTGTGTAAGGCCTGTTATCACCCCTTCTAAAATGTTTTCTCTGCTATTATAGCAGAGTGCTGCTTGGTGGAGCAATTGCGAAACTCCTCGTTTTTACCTGTATTTTTATTTTGAATCTTACTTTTTTTTTTAAATACAAGTTTATCTATGTTGGGGCAATTGTAAGGAAATTAAATGTGTTTTTAGTCAACGGAGCCCTGGGTGTAGAGTCGGGCGCTAGGCCCGCATGCTGGAGAAAAGACTGTGACACAGACACTCTGGTAACTGGGTGCAACTGGCCACGAGCACGTGCGCTCCGCCACTTTTATTAGAGCAGCGTCACCTGACCGGTGACGTCTGTGGTGGGTTGGTGTTCAGTGTGGTTACATGCTGAACACTAGAGTGCTGACTTTGACTCTAGGTCATTACATCCCTCCCAAACTTGGTGAAAAATCAAACCAACGGGAAAAGTCCAAAAACCTGTGGGGAAGAAAAGATACCAAAATATACCATTGGACTCATGATTTCAAACGAGTCTCTTTGGCTGCTTGCAGGCCGCAGGCAGTGTAGTTCCTGCATCCAGGACCAAAAGTTCTCTGTGTCATGGTTTGCAGGTGTTCGGCGGGTCTGGTCTTCTGTCTGCGCCACCTGGACATTGTTCTCAGTCTTGCCTTAGCTTCACTCAATTGGTGACGATGAGTAGTTGGAGAGAGAGATGGATGATATGGGTGTTGTTTGTCTTCTGGTTTCTTTTCTCCATTCTGGTTTCGTGATGTTTCCGGGCAGGCTGCAATGTGTCTCTTGGCAGGTGAAGAGAGTAGGTGCAAACATCCTTCTCACTAGGATGCCCCTCTCGCCGGTGTTCTTCTCTCACAAGATGTCCGGGAGGACCTCTTTGCCAGGTTTCCACTGGACTGGTGTTTTCGGTCGTGTTGCTCCACCATAGCCTTCGGGCCGTGAGCGGGGCGCTCCACGAGCCTCACCGTTGTGTCCTAGTTCCACCTGAAGGTTACGCTGTCGACTCTTTCCTTGCACGCGAGGCTTTCATCCCCTTGAGTCCTGCAGACAGCACAGCTGTGGATCTGTCTCCCGTGCGGGACTTGCTGCCACCAGAGTCCCTTGAGGCCTCTGCTTATTGGGTTGCCACGGGCTGGTGTGAGGTGGTCAGTTCCTCAGCATCCGGATGCCTGAGCACTCTCGCCATCCAATCTTCCGCTCAACCCCAGAGGTAGATGTCGGCAACAGTATAGCTTGCTCTCTTCTGCGATCGCCATGTGGATGGATGGCTCGTAGGTAGACGTCTTTGATGTGCGCTGCCGGTGCTCTTGCCAGGCCTTGTCCTCCAATGCACTCAGATGTTCCAGTGCCTGTCACCTTCCTTCTTTTCTCAGTGGTGACTTCTTCTTGCAGTGGTAGCTTCTTCTTGCAGTGGCGGCGTGCCACTCTGATTTCTCCTTCCTTCTTTTCTCAGTGGCGGTGGCCACTCTGATTTCTCTTTCCTTCTTTTCTCAGTGGCGGTGTGCCACTCTGATCTTTCTTCCTTCTTCTTGCAGTGGCAGCGTGCCACTCTGATTTCTTCTTCCTTCTTTTCTCAGTGGCGGTGGCCACTCTCCTTCTTCTCGCGACGTAACCTGGCCCGATCTTCTTTCATCTTCTCTGGCCAGGCTTCCCCGTGCAGCGCACACACTCTGCACGTGTCTTCCTGGTCTTGTCCTAGTCCTAGGACACTGTCTTCTTGTCACTCAACTCCCAGGGTTAGCGTCGCGACCTTCACGTCTTCTTTCAGTCGCCTCCGTTAATTTGTGGTGTTGAAGTTCGTTGGTCCATGTTCGCGGACCGCACCTTGGCTGAACTTCTTGGACCTCGTGCTGGTCCCTTCTGCCGATCTCTGGCGGTTAGGCTTCTTGGTGCGACCATCCGGCTGGTCAGCTTCTTGGTGCGACCATCTGGCTGGTCGGTTCATGCTTTGTGACCAGGCTGAGTGGTCAGGTTGCTCTTGTGTTGAGTCTTCAATGCTGCGGGTTGTCTGCGCAACCATTTTCCTTTCATCGCAGTTGGATTGCTTTGGTGCGCATCTGGGTGCGCTCTTCGTGTGTTCCTTGTGACTTGTTGCTTTGGGCTAGTGCTGTCTGCACTGCTGCGCATTTGTGTCACGCGGCTTCGCACTCCCTGTTGCCGGGTTCCAGAACCACCGTCGGTTCGTGTGGTGGTGCTCCTGTCTTCGCCATACTGCTGCAGCGATGGCCTGTGGCCACCAGGCATCGCTGCACTCTCTTCCAGCGTGGCGTAGGTGCTTCTGGAGTGTTGCTTTTGGAGGGTTGCGTCACCACTCCGTTGACCTTCTTCTGGTCTTACTTCTTCTGTGCGTTGCTAGTTGCGATCCTTGTGAACTTCTTAGGGCGCACTTGCTGCGTGCTTTCGAGTGTCTTCTGAGGAGTTCTTGCACTTCTGTTTCTGGAGTGTTCTTTGCGCTTCTGGAGTGTTCCTGCGCTGTTACCTTTTGTCTGCCCAGACTGTGTGATGACTTGGTGGCGTTCCCGTGTGGTAGTGTTCTTACTCTTGGTCAGATTCTCCTTGTGTGTCTGCTAAGTAGGTCCTTCCTTTCTATTGGCAGGTGCTCTTAGGTCTTCAGCTGTACGCAGCTGCCATTCAGCTCTGTGCTGCTGCTATGATCATTTAGCTTGTCCAGGCTTGTTTATTTCTTTGTTCCCTGCATTACCAGTAAATGGCCACTAGATGGCAGTGGAGCGTTTTCTCAGGCTGTGGCAGTCTTCATCTCGTTGTGTGCTTTCCCTTTCTATGGCCGGTGCTGGGTTTTAGTGCAGCTGAGAGACTCGGGTGTGGAGCTTCTCTATGGGGTCAGGGCACTGTCCTTGTGTTCCCGTCCCTGGCTTGTTTGCATCCACCTTCCTGTCAAGGCAGAGCAGGGGTTACCCATGTCACCGCCTCTTCACTTGGTGCACAGTATGCTGTTCGCCTCTGCTTCTGGCGTTTTCCTGATTCCAGGCACCGGGACCACAGGGAGTGCTTTCAGTGTTGCCAGGGGCGAATGCTAGCGCTGCTGCCAGAGCCTGCCTGCTCCATTTTGGCAGTCTTAGACCATGCGGTCATGTCAGGCATTTTCGGGTTGCGGGACAGGCACTATTCTGTCGCTCCTGTGTCCTTTTCATTTGCTGGGCACCGCGGCCAGATATTCACATGACACCGCTTCCCGCCGGCTGCTGGCCACACGCCGACCTTTCACGCCCATCCCCGCCCGCAGCAGCCTCTTGGGTCACACGCTGCGCGAGGGGGGGGGGTCGGTGCAGTAGTCAGTGTGTTGTCGCCTTGTCAGCGGCCGCCTGCCGCATACTGTGCATTGATGTGTTCCGCCCCTTGCAGCAGTTTGATTTGCACACAGGCTGCGCGGGGGCAATCGTGGGACACTTCTCCTTTCTCCTCAACGGGCCGCGCAGGGGTTTGCTGAGGCTGCTCTTGCCGGCTGCGGGCCGGACGCTGGTTCCTCGCTCCTTCACCCCACCGCTGCAGCCACACGCTTCACGGGGGTGGGGAGGTGTTGGCGCTTCACTGCGGGTGTGCTCCGCTTTCCTTGGGCATTGCCTGGCAGCTCTCCTCACGCTGCGGGCTCATTCACCCCACCGCCGCAGCCTCAGTCACACGCTGCGCGGCGGAGGCAGTGGTCGCTGCAGGCAGGTCGCGGTTGGGCTCCGCTGGTCTTGCTTCACTGGGGGCAGTAGTAGCCGGCGCCGCTCACGCTGTTGGGGGCAATGTTTACAGCTACAGCGGGTGGGCTCCGCTTTGCACGCTTTCTTGGCGGCGCTAGCTGGTGGCCGCCATTATCGCTGTGGTGACCGTTGCGGGTGGGCTCCGCTTTCGGTGTCGATCACTGGCATGGGCTCACCTTCGGCCAACGGGCCACTCTTGCCACGCGGGTGGGCTCCGCTGGTCTTCACCGTGGAGGAGGCTCAGTTGCGGCCGACACGGGTGGGCTCCGGTCGGTCCGCTCTTCTTACGGTGGGGTCACTGTCCTGCGGCCGACGCGGGTGGGCTCCGGTCGATCCGCTCTTTTCCCTCGGGGCACCGCCATGGCAGGGCGGGTCACGGCAGGCCCGAGAGGTGCGGGGTGGGCACCCGGTCACCCTCTCATTATCCTCCAGGCCCGGGGCTCGTCACACGCCCAGCGGGCCTCTCGGCGGCCGGCGCCATTCCCAGGGGGTGTGCTCTCGATGCAGGCAGCTCTCTCCCCTTTTCTCATCAATTTTTCTTTTAGCTGTGGCACGCGTGAGCACAGCTTAGCCTCGTCGCCAGTGTAGAGTCGGGCGCTAGGCCCGCATGCTGGAGAAAGGACTGTGACACAGACACTCTGGTAACTGGGTGCAACTGGCCACGAGCACGTGCGCTCAGCCACTTTTATTAGAGCAGCGTCACCTGACCGGTGACGTCTGTGGTGGGTGGGTGTTCAGTGTGGTTACATGCTGAACACTAGAGTGCTGACTTTGACTCTAGGTCATTACACTGGGCACTTTACACAATCTGCAAAACTCCTCAGTTTAAAAAAATCTGCATTTTTATCTTTGAATCTTGGCATTTTAAAAAAATGTGCTTCATCTATTATGGAGCAAAACCAAAGGTGGTGATGGACGGAGCGTTGACAATATAAGCACTCACCCCCAGTCAACTGATCTGGGTTTAATCAATCACCGTTCTTTAGCCCACTTTGCCACCCCAGTTCAGACATGGCCATATGCAAATCAGTCTGACCCTGTGCCTCATGGGAACAGTCCAGCCCGAACTGCCAAGCCATGCCTTCCCTGGACCGGAAACAAGCTTCCGAGGACCGGTTTCTGGCATTACAGCCGTCTTCAGCCCGGCTTGCTTGAATCCAGTGGCAAAGTGAGCAAGGGACTCACGTCTGAGCATACCCTGCCAACTTATGGCGAACAAAGCAAAACCAAAGGTGGTGATGGACGGAGCGTTGACAATACAAGCACTCACCCCCATTCAACTGATCTGGGTTTAACCCATCACCGTTCTTTAGCCCACTCTGCTACCCCAGTTCAGACATGGCCATATGCAAATCAGTCTGACCCTGTGCCTCATGGGAACAGTCCAGCCCGAACTGCCAAGCCATGCCTTCCCTGGACCGGAAACAAGCTTCCGAGGACCAGTTTCTGGCATTACAGCTGTCTTCAGCCAGGCTTGCTTGAATCCAGTGGCAAAGTGAGCAAGGGACTCACGTCTGAGCATACCCTGCCAACTTATGGCGAACAAAGCAAAACCAAAGTTGGTGATGGACGGAGCGTTGACAATACAAGCACTCACCCCCAGTCAACTGATCTGGGTTTAATCCATCACCGTTCTTTAGCCCACTCTGCCACCCCAGTTCAGACATGGCCATATGCAAATCAGTCTGACCCTGTGCCTCATGGGAACAGTCCAGCCCGAACTGCCAAGCCATGCCTTCCCTGGACCGGAAACAAGCTTCCGAGGACCGGTTTCTGGCATTACAGCCGTCTTCAGCCCAGCTTGCTTGAATCCAGTGGCAAAGTGAGCAAGGGACTCACGTCTGAGCATACCCTGCCAACCTATGGCGAACAAAGCAAAACCAAAGGTGGTAATGGACGGAGCATTGACAATACAAGCACTCACCCCCAGTCAACTGATCTGGGTTTAATCCATCACCGTTCTTTAGCCCACTCTGCCACCCCAGTTCAGACATGGCCATTTGCAAATCAGTCTGACCCTGTGCCTCATGGGAACAGTCCAGCCCGAACTGCCAAGCCATGCCTTCCCTGGACCAGAAACAAGCTTCCGAGGACCGTTTTCTGGCATTACAGCCGTCTTCAGCCCGGCTTGCTTGAATCCTTATAAGGTCGCAAAGATGAGACCTATTGGCTATGCCAATGGTTGTTATTTGAGCTGAGACATCTTCAAAGGAGGAAATTAGGTCTACTGATGATAATTATTTGTCCAAACAGTGAATAATACTTTTTGCGATTTACCTATCACCTCTGGTATCAATTTATGTTTATCTATTTGAGTCCACTTTAACTGGTAGCCGTTTATCCTGGCCAATACAGGTGATCGGATTGTCTGGTACTCTTTTTCCTTCCTATGTAGTAAGAGTACCCTGCACGTTAATCTTCCATGATCACTTAAAGGCGCAATTTGGACAGGCAGGTCAGTGACCCTACCGGTAAGGGAATTAGAAATCATTATATAATCAATGGTTGAGTCGCAAAGTTCCCAGGAGAAAGTTTTCTGTGGGGTATGCTTCAAACCATTTGAATTACTGATTACGGTCATATCTCTGGTAAAAAGAAGCCTATTTAAGGTGCAACTATATTTATTGTGTGAGAAATGATACATCGGATATCCAGCAGATCTACTAGGCCGCAAACTCGGTTTTGACTAAGCTTACAGGGGTGGCCATTAAAATCGCCCACCTCGATGATACACAGGGATTCATTTTTTCCTATCTCTTTACAAGTCTCGTTGATTGACCTGTTTACTTCCTCAACTACTAAATGCATGTTTTGACCAAAGTTAATATTGTAGTAGTTGATTCCCTTCATTTCCCAATTCTAAGGTAAGATGGTGGAAATACTGACTTACAGCTTCAAATTTCTTTACTTGCATTTTCCGCCGTATTAGGAATTAAAGTTAGGAGTCCCCCCTTTGCCCTCACTGACACTGAAGGTACTGGCATTGTTTGACATGAGTGATAGCCATTTAACCTCAGTCGCATAACATCCCCATCTCACAAATGGTTCACATGTACTTCTTAGAACCTTCTTGAAAAGTACAAGATCAGACATCACTATAAGAGAAGCTTCCTGTTACTCAAGGTGCACCTCCTTACCTACCAGTCCCAGCAACAGTGCAAAGCGTTTATGACATGTCAACAGCCTGGAACATAAATGCATACATTTTCAGTTGCAAAGTACAGCACATCACTGGATTGTACTGGATGATTATGTTACAGAACAATGTACTGAACTATATTTTGATGCTGTGCCGCCAGGGTGTTATGTCCATCATTGTTGTGTTTGCAATTGCCAGGGTGTTATACATCACTTCCAGGGCATTCTGCACAAACCTTGAACAATGGCAGGAACCTTGAGTTATAATTTAGGGCTGTTTGGTGAATCCTATCCTATTGCATGAGCCTGAACTTATATCTCAGATCTGAAATAATGCTGGATAATGTAAGGCTCCCAACAACACTTCAAACTAAGATATACCACACAGATACATCCATCACAACACTTTAGGCAGATCATATCACATACATCCAACAGAGCTCAGACATAAAATAAAGTCTGAATATCCCAGTCAGACCTACATATATCCAAATATGAATCTCTGATCTCCACAAGAACTTCTTAGACACAACTCCTGGCACCCTGATGTGCACAACACTGTGACAAAGCCATAGCATAATCTAAGCATTGATGCTCCAACAGCACATTCCTCTCACTTAACCACTCCTCACAGAATCAAAAGACTATCACCAATCCAATCCAATCCAAAAATTCTTTATTTCGGTCTTTTAGACCATAGAAGATGCATTGCATATTACATATAAACATCCAGTTAAAAAGACATTGCCATTATAAAAACACATTACATAAAAATGATTACCAGGTTATTCCAAACATGATGAGATTAGAAGGAACAATTAATAAATAGAAGAGACATTTCATGGTAGAAAAGACAATTCATAATTAGAAGAGACAATTTCATATTTTCGGCATTTGTGCATTTAACAATTTTTTCCTAATCTGCCACTTAGCCATAATCAGGATATAGCGGCATGGATTTGCAAATTTAGCGGCACAAAAATGGAAATTTAGCGGCACAAATATGGAAATTTAGCGGCAATTTTGCGGCATTTTATTTGGCCATATTTCCTACAACAAACACAGATATCTTAGCTTTTTTAGTTATTTAACAACATGAAGCTATGTATATTTGGTTTAATTACAATGTAGACACTTAGTTTCCCTCGAAAAGCATGTACAGATATTCGAGTATGTATATGTCATTGTAAAGGCATGCATAGTAAAGGCGTATGCGTGGTTAAGACTTGTGTGGTTCAGACTGGGTGGAATCAACATGAGTGGTAATTGCATGCGTGGTTCCGTCACACAACCACTGGTTAGCTTGTGCAGCAATGCAGTGAAATGAGAGTATAGAAGTGCCTGGAAACCATTTTTCGCCCGTGCAGTGATTCAGTCTGACAGGAGGATAGAAATGTCCAGAGATGCTTTTTATCCACTGCAGAGATAGTCAGACAGGAGGATAGAAATGTCCAGAGATGCTTTTTATCCAGTGCAGTGATAGTCTGACTGGAGGATAGAAATGTCCAGAGATGCTCCTTATCCAGTGCAGTGATACAGTCAGGCAGGGGGGTAGAAATGTCCAGAGATGCTTTTTATCCACTGCAGTGATAGTCTGACAGGAGGATAGAAATGTGTGAAGATGCTCTTTAGCTTCTCCAGTGATACAATCAGACTGAAGGTTAAAAATGACCGGAGCTGTTGTTTAGCCCGTGCAGTAATGCAGTAAGATGGAAGGGATAGACAGGACCAGGGGGCTCTCTAGCCCGTGCACTGATATAACCAGACAGGCGGATAGAAATGCCCAGAGAGGCTCTTTCGCCCATGCAGTGAGATGGATGGAGAGAAGTCCCTGGAGATGCTGCTTATTGCGTATAGTGATACAGTGAGAAGGAAAAAAAGTGCCTGGAGAAGCTCATTATTCCATGCATTGATGCTGTGAGGTTGGTTAGTAATGTCCAGAGAGACTCTTTATGCCGTGCAGTGAAATAGTAAGAAATAAGAATAGAAATACCTCGAGAATCAATTTGCCACTTGCAGTGATTCAGTGAGAGAATGGAAATGCCTGTGGAACTTCTTTATCCTGAACAGCGAAATAGATTGGAAATGCCCTGGACTGTTATGTACCTGTACCTGTACCTTGATAGAGTGAGATGCAAAGATGGAAATGCCTGTGGAGCTCTTTATGTTGTGCAGGGATAGAGTGAGATGAGATTTACTAAAACCACCCTGGGGTATTCTGAAACCTCTGCAGTGATACGTTCTGATGGCGGATAGAAATGCCCGGATATGCGTATGCCCATATCTCGTGCAGCAATGCCTTGAGGTGGGGTGGAGGTTTCCCTTTATTATTTGTATTCTTTTCAGCCATACAGTGAGAGAACTGAAATACTCTTTATCCCGTGCAGTGATACAGTGAGAGTTTGAGAGAATACAAATGCCTGGAGCTGCTCTTTATTGTTTGCAGTGATGCAGTGAGCTGGAGAGGCTCTGTATTCCGTGCAGTGGTCCATGAGATGCAAGGATAGAGATGCGTTGATAAATGCTTTGCATCCCGACAAGTGAATGCAGTGAGGCACAAGAACAGACATGCCTTAAGACGCGTTTTATCCCGTGAGCAGTGATGTTCTAAGGCTGTGTGGTCCGTGCAGTGAGACTCGAGGATGGACGTGCCCCGAGAGGATCTGTATGCTGCGCAGTGAGATGCAAAGGTATCCCTACCTTGAAATGCTCTGTTTCCCGTGCAGTAAGATCTAGCAATGAAGAAGAGGGAAGCATATACATTTCAGAACTTATGACCGCGTAAGCAATGAGAAACTCTAAGAAGATCTTAAATCTGCTCTTTATTTTCAATAAAAAATTACTGAAATAAAAAAAAAACTACTGCAAAGCATCAGCAATGAAAATGCACTGGGACCCAACTATACCAAACAGGACGTGAGAGACCATAATGCCTGCAAATGAGTCTCATGTTCCATAATGCCTCCTCGCCCCAAAAACCAGGATAGATTTTTCATGGGTGGACTTAAACAGAACCATGTGCCTCCTTCAGCATGAACTGATCATACTGTGCTGAGAAGCCCCTGCACGAACAGAGGTAAACCACAATAACAAATGCTGGGCTGGAGCACTGCTGTCTCACTCAGGCCTCAGTCCCAGCATGCATTGCTTTTCACAAGCAGGTGCAATCTAGTGCTTCCTCAATAAAGTTTTTGATGTGGGGAGGTGGCGAAAGTTTGAGCACAACTTATCCCACAGTAAGAGAGACTGCTAACACATCATTGAAACGTATGTACATCAGACCCAACCTCTTTCCTGTAAAGCTTATCTAAGACAGATCGAATTGTTAATGTTATGGAAATGTGCCACATAAATTGTCAGAAAAGTGTTTCTAACAGAAATGCCAATGTGGAAATGTTTGCACTTCTTGCGAAGATGTAAGGTTTTCAAGAGACCTACACAAAGGCTCCGAAAAATCCCTTTATAATTCGCACAAAGCTGCTTGGAACATTAGTATTACGCATCACCGCCTGAAGCGTTCACCTCCTGCACATAACTTCTGCCCCCACCTGTCCCATCACCCACACATTCAATATATTAATGGGCCTGAATACCAGCTCAAGCGCGAGTTAAACCCACAAGACCATTGCACTTCTGTTTGTTTTGAACAGCTCAGAGAGGCCTGCTGTGGAGGCTAAAAGATGACACACTGCTTGCAATATTAATATATATATTAATATATAGAACACAAACATCTGTTCTGTACCGTTTATCTTTAAACCTGCGGTGAAAGGCCGGGAGATGAGCCTAGCAGTGGATGCCAGGAGGAACGAGCTAATCAATCGAGCCTCCGATGAAATCTCAAATTAGAGCTCGGCTCTACAGTGTGGCGCCTATTTTTTAAACGTGCCGGTTGCTTCGCAATGAATGTTTATAATGAGGCGGATTTGTAAACAAACACTCAATAATACTGCAATTACAGGACAGCAGTGAGCCTGCAAGCTGGAGCGCAGAGGAACACTTTCCTTTTCTCGCTCGCCTTTCAGAAATAGTCTAATGGAGGAAGCAGGCAGCTCTCACGGTTGTACAGCGCCGTTCACGTGGTGACGTAGGCGCTTACAGCCAATAAAAATGCTTGATTGTTTTTGACCTGCCGGGAGACCTTTTTTTGCGGCCGGTTTGGTAAATATCGCGGCCATCGCGCTTGCAAGCAAATTTCGCGATTTTTTCGTGAATCGCGAAATCGCGAAATGCTGGAGGGTCTGCATAATGAATTTCACCACTGCAAAAACTATATGGGGCAGAGTACTTGTTTTTAATACTCTGTACGCAAACAGATGGCTCCTAAAACCCAGGTTCCTACATAGGGGACCAGCCAGTGTTTCCTTGGTCTATGGTATGCAGGGCAGAAAAAGAAGAGATGAGTTTCTTCCTCATCATGAGAATTACAGCCTGGACAGGTTTTATCTTCCCGCTGTAGCCATTTGCAAGTGAAGGTTTTAATGGGCAGGGTGCCAAGCCTCCACTGTATAAATAATTTCCTGGCTAGGATGGGGAAGATAATATCCATAAAACCTTCAAATTCGTAAGAATTTTTGGATTGCAAAAAACGATCAGTTAGGGTGCCTGTAGTATTTGAGTTATACATACATTGAAGAGATGTAGCCGAGGCAGATGAGGTAGAGTTGAGAAGTAGGTTTATTTAACCATAAGTAGATTCACAGGATGAATTATGCTGGAACAAGCAACCCCACCAGGAGCAGCCTCTTAGCTACTCAGCCCATACTCCAACTGTCAAACCTCACACCAGTCACCCAAGCATTCCATCCATGTCAATCACACTCACATTCTAACCTGGAACACTCACACTGGCTGAGTAGCTAGATGCAGAGAAGTGCAGTAATATAAACACTAACTCAGAACACTACAGTGCCATTGTTAGTTGCGGTCAGGAGGAGATCTAGGCTTTTCTCCTTGTGAATTTGGAGTAATCGTTTAGGAGAAAGCCTTTGGCAGCCTTGTTCTGGGGCCTCCCATAGCTCAGGCAATTTTAAACGATAGAGTTCTTTCTTGACAAAAGCTAGCCAGGGAATTCTATCTCGTTGGTTCAGGTCCATTACATGGGTAAGGTCACACCTATAGTGTGCAAGCTCGTTAGTGGACCAGAGCCTATGCCAGAATCTTAATGGCTTTGACTCCAGCTCAGCAGCGATAGAGGGTAAACCCACGTCCAATCTTAAGGGAAAAAGGGGTGTGCCACGGGGGAGGGCCAGAAGGCGTCTGAGAAAATTGTTTTCCACTCTGGCAAGGTCAAGACCTGCTCTGTGCCCCCATAGCTCACTGCCATAGGATGCGGCCGCTTTGGCTTGCGTTTTGTACATTTTTAGTGCCGGACTTATAGGTTTGAAGGTTGAAGTGTTTGCAACCTTCAGAATTGCACCAGAAAGTTGGTACAGCTTTAGCCGGGATCTTACTATTTGGGGGTCCCAGGATAGATTCTCATGTAGTGTTACCCCCAAATATTGGAAGGTTGTAACTCTTTTCAAGCTGACTGTACCCAGGGTGGGATTAGGTCTAGTTTTTGGGGATGGGTTGAAGATCATGAACTTGGTCTTCTCTGTGTTGATCTCTAGACCATGTTGTCTACAGAAAAGACCAAATCCATCTAGAATCCTTTGAATCCCCATTGGGGTTTTGGAAAGCAGGAGGGTGTCGTCAGCAAACATAATAGCTGGCACCCTCCTGCCTGCCAAAAGGGGGGCGTCATTGTCTTTGACATTATCAAGGTAAGATATAACGCTGTTGACAAAGAGGCAAAACAGGGTGGGCGCCAAGACGCAACCTTGTCTTACCCCTCTGAGAACAGGAAACCTTGATGACAGCGCTCCATCCCTACCACACCTAACCTGTGCATAGTTGCCGTCATGAAGCCTAATTATGGCATGCAACAGTTGGGTTGGAACACCCAGCTCCTTTAGGACCTCCCATAATTTTTTACGTGGGACCAAGTATAAGGCTGACCTCAGATCCACGAACACCATCTATAGCCTCCCCCCCTCAATCCAATATAGGAGGATGAGGCAGAAGATCTGGTCCATGGTGGACGTGTTTTTTCTGAAGCCAGCCTGGAGGAGACTCAAGATTTCATTGGCCTCCATCCAATCAAGAAGATGGTCCAGGAGGAGACGGGAGAAACGTTTTTGGGGAACATCTATGAGGCTGATCGGCCTGTAGTTGGCTGGGAGAAGGGGAGAACCCTTTTTGTAAATTGGCACTTTCTCCGCTCCCAGCCAAGTACAGGGGATCTCCATACCTCCCAAGATGGCATTAAAGAGAATAAGGAGGTACGGGCCCCAGATCTCAGGAAATTGTCTAAAAAGGTCACCGGGCAATCTATCCAGTCCCGGGGCCTTCCCCATTGCCAGTCTCTCTACTGCACTAACCACCTCGCCCAGAGTAAATTCCAAACCAGCTGCGGGGATAGATATATCATCAGTAACCACTTCATAGGCAGACTGATTAGTGTCTTGGTACAATTTGCCATAGTGGGCTTCCCAGGCAGAAGGTGCGATGTTTGGCTCCACTGCGGCTTTAACTTCTCCTGTGCCATTATTTACCAGGGACCAGAATTTTTTCGAGTCCCTGGTTTCTAATGCAGAGGAGAGGTCTTGCCAGCGATTCCAGTCCCACTCCGTCTTTGCTAGGGCCATAACATCCTTATACTCACGCCTAAGTTTAGCGACCGTACCCTTATCTGAGCCTGCTTTAATTGAGGCAATTAACTCTGTCTTAGCCTTTTTACAGGAGGAATTATACCATGTTGAGGTTCGGGTCTGTTTACGTCGTGGAGCTGCCACTGGGTAAAAAAACCTCGGCTAGTGATCCCACTAGATTTGCATGGATATATCCCAGTTTATCATTGAAATCTGGAGATCTAGGCTGATTAATTAGTTCATCTATTTCTATAAGCTTCGGGAGTGCTATTTCAAAAATCTTGCTTATATTTTCTTCTGCACTAATTATTTTCCCCCATTTTACCCTTCGCCTATTAGAACTAAGAGCCAGATTTCCCGGGTCATCACTAGGAATGGTAGATAGTGACTTAGCAACAGGAGCAGGGTGTTTCAGATCTAATATAAGTGCGTTATGGTCGCTATCTGTTCTGGGAGTTACTCTAAAGTCCTCGACGTTGGACCATAGGCCAATGTCGACAAAAATGTAATCCATCCTCGATTCATGATCCTTCCTATTGAAGGTACACAATGAAGGGCTGTCTGATGGAGTGCGACCTTTTACAAGCCCTTAATGCATAGTTTAGGGTGAGGGACATGATTTGCACCGCAAGTGGAGACCAAGATTTGGGATAAGGGGATGAGCATGATGGGACACCCCAAAAGTCATCTTCAGTGGTAATAGCACCCTCTTTTATGCCTTCCAGAGGTTCAAAATGGCAATTAAAATCTCCGCCCATCACTATCTTAAGATCACTTGGCAGTTGGCCCAGAAAAGACGAAAGATCTTCCAGAGTAGGTGATTCCTTGGCTACACTGGCTGGGCGAGAATATACATTAATGATTGCCAGTTTTGCAGCATTGGGCCACTTGAGAAGTACACACTGGATGTCCTGCGAGGACGTGAAGACGTTTTCCGCAGTACACCCAATGTGACTAGCTACCCAAATCGCCAGACCCCCCGAAGGTCTCCCCTTACCACTCCACCTAGCCTGAATTTCAAATACTGCGTAACCCACTCTACTCATTGGTTCCCTGGCCCACGTCTCCTGGAAGAGACAGATATCACTGGTGCCTACTAAGAGATCCCAGTCTGCTGTGTGTATTTTATTTGCAATACCTGCCACATTCCAGGAGATGACCTTCAGGGTTTCAATAGTGGGTTTTGGTGGCGGTCCCTCAGTTGTTTCAGGTGCAGTATCCGTAGATGGAGATACGGACCAGTGTTCTTGTGTTTCCTAATGGGTTGAGCAGTGGATGTTATGTTAGGGACACACAGGGCTTGAGGTGGTAAAATACTGCCCAATTGGCTCAGGGGTAAAATAACTTCATGGCCCCCAAGGCTAGGAGATTTCAAGCTGTCACCTTGGGGTGAATCCAAATCTCTAATAATGATATTAGTCTCTCCAATTCCCGTCCCCTGTCCTCCAGATTCACTTGCAAAGTTTTGGTGAGATTGTAAGGAAAGACCCCTTCGAAGTCAATCTACTTCATCAAGGCAAGTGAATCTGTTTGGATGTGCATAATTTAAATTGGCAGGGTAAGCGTTGTGCCTGGGCCTATATCTTGACCCGTCCACAGCGAAACCCACCCGTGTCCAGCCATCGTCCCTCCTCATAGAAAGATTGCGTGAATTAGGATAAAAATATGACAGAGGGACCAATTCGATGGTTGTGTTGCCTGTGTTGCCAAGCCAATTACAGCTATAATTAACTACCTGAGGGCTCTTAAAACTGACGATTATACAATCCCCCACACTTTTCTTAACAGTGTACCCAACCCACGGGACCCTTCTAACCATAAGAACATCTCCTTTTAGGTTAGATGGTAGGGGCCTTTGGATGTTTAACCAACTAGTTACCTTATTGCGTAGGGAATCATAAGACTCCATTACGCCGCTGGCTAGCTCTGGAACCCCCATCAATATCACAGTATAACCCGCAAGGGGGCAAGTTAACTGCCTTACGCCTAGTTTTGGGGCTATCCAGCTGGTTGGAGCTGCTCCTGGTCTCTCCTGGGTGGGTAAACTGGCCGGTGCTGATTGCTTCGACCTCCTAGGAGGTGGTATCGGTGGCACTGACCTGGGAAATGGTACAGGTACAGTTTGAGGCACAGATACAGTGCTGTTGTTACTATTTTCCCCAATAGGAGTTATAGGAAATAGTGGAGCATGAGCCGTGGTGACTGGAGGGGGATGGAAGACTCCAGCACCACCCCCATGTGTTCCATCTGAGCTAGCTCCTATCCCTGACTGAACTCCATTTCCCACACTTAATCTTTCAATCGCTATCAATCTCAATTCTATAGAATCCAGTTTGAGGAAAAGAGGATTCAAAAGGCTTTTAAGGACAGCAGTAAGTGAGGCAATAAGGTGTTCTGTAGTGTTTGCGGTAGCCCCACCAAAAATAAATGGCTCAGTGAGCACAGGTGTGGATGCAATAGATGGGTCACTTAACATTACCCTGTCCTTTCCCATATTTAGAGTCTCAGGTACACCCAAATTTTCCTCCAGAGTGGGCATTACGGGATCAATTTTAGCCCTTTTAGCACCTTTGGGCTTTCTAGATCTTTTCCTTTTCATTACAGGATCCTCTCTACCACCCGTATGCTCCAACAGGTTATCAGCCTCACACTGGTCCCCGGCCAGTACAGACTCTGCAACATGGGAGAGCTCTATATCACTAATAATGCGTGATGTATCTCTGTCCCTTAGAGAGGATGACGGTGTCCTTAGCTGTTGTAAAACTGACTCTATTGTCTGGACAATGCTGTCCATTAGGAAGAGGTGGGTGGCATCAAGCAATAACGGTGTGCTAGTATTTGTTAATAAACCTGGCGAGGAAAAACAGGAATTTTCTACACCCTCCTCAGTTAGTTTATCAAACACAAAAGCACCCTTATTAGTCGCAGAATTTGCTTTAAGGAGGAATTTGTCCAAAGTACCTGAGACCACGGAAGCAGCCTTGCTTCTTGTTTCCCTACCGGCCATTGTGTAGCATCCTGCTTCTGGGCAACCAGCTAGTCAATGAGCATAAACGGGGAAATGGGGCGTTAGGGGGGTTGCCCGGCCCGGTCTCTACCGTTCTCTAACGGCCTCAAACGGCCCGCCCTTTGCCCGGGCTTAGCCCGGCGCACGCCCGCGCACGTCCCGCTTGCGCGTGAACTGGCTTGCTGTTATAGTCACAAGAGGGGGCGGGAAGAGACACCAGGTGCGCTGCGTTGTGAATGCGCGTAGGTTCCTGGTCTCGCAGTCCCGGCCCCTGTAGGTGTGCTGGTGTAGGTTCCTGGGTCTGCTTTCACGTCCCGTATGAATGGTCCTTAATCCAATGCAGGAATCCCAGAGTGTCTCTGACCCAAACGGCTGCGAGCGGCACCACACCCTCATTCGCACAACACAACACCAAAGATATAAACCTGTCTAAGTACTACTGTCCTGGCAGCACATTCCATGTCCCTAATACACATAAAAGAAAGAAAAAAACTCAGTAGTTAAACCATACTACACAAACATGAATATTACAAGGCGCTAAAATAATAAACTTGGCAATAGAATGCAACCCAAAAGTACTGACTCTTTAGGGTGGGCAATAGACAACAATGCCCCTTTGTGGAAGAAAATAAACAGCAAAATCTTGAGGCATATGCACCCGTACCCAAAGTACCTACATAAATCCAACATAGATACACACTGTCATCAGCAGCTTATTTATCCCACGTAACTGACCTACAGAAGGTCTAGTCTCAATCCATCCTTGCCTGCCCAGCAAAATTCCTTGTACTACCAGCCAAGGAGGACGGGTCCCTGAATGCAATGGTAAAGTGTGGATGGGAATGTCCTGTTCATGGTATACAAGCAAGTTCTCCTGCCTTGAGTGCACAACTGCTTGCATATCTGGTATCCTAACTTTTATTTTGGCCCTGGTATCACACTCAATCAATCAAAATCTTTATTCGACCCATTTAGATCATAAAAGAGAACACAGTGTATGTAAAACAGAACACATTATATGTAAACAACGTTATATGAATAAGTTAACAATTCATAAAAGCACTCAGATACCATGATATACATTTATAAAAGGAGGAGCATCAGGCAATAGCTATTAAACTACAAATTGAGGTCTAGACCAGTTCAACGTTCATGTCACAGAAAAACCTCCGTTAGCCATAGGTTTTGCTTTTATAAAATTCATATAATATATATCAAATAGAATGCTTTTTTGTAAACTTAAACATAGGTCGATCAAAAAAATGAAAGATAGAATTTAACAATATTATCTGTCCATTGACTTTCTGGTTCTGATTGCCGATTTAAAAAAGGAGCACACGCTAAAACATATATTATGAGAGCGCAATAATTGTAGATTAAATAATGCTACTGTGCATCGGCGACGATCTAACTTTTCTAATGTGGGTTTCAGAAAGTGCTAACATTGAAAGTTATAAAAAAGTGCATAAAAAGAAAAGTGCAACAGAGACTGTTCAGTTTTGTGATCACATGGGCAGGGTAGGGCTGTATTCCCCGACAGGTCAAACACTATTAAGACAGAAAAGCTACCAAATTGTTCCCACTCAGAAACGAAAAAGGGGGATCTCTCCCAATGTGTAAGATCTAATGTAAGGTATATGGCAGGTTCCAGTGTTGCTAAGGATCTATAGTAAACCAACACAGTTTGTTTGGATAACTCAGTTTCCAGTCTTGCTTCCTCGCAGCGCTCCCGAAAAATAGATGTAACCTTTAGTTTGCTCACCTTGTTAATGTTTCTGGGTTCTGCAAACCAAGGGGACAATCATAAGGCAACCAGAGCTTTATGGATATAGCTCGGTAACGGAATCGAGGAGCCTTCTCCAAGCCGAGGTGGTCCAAGATAATATCCCTACAAAGTGCTGCCTCCGGGTCCGTCCACACGCTGATCCACAACAACAGGGGAGCCAAGAGAACGTATTCTGTGATATATCCTTGATTTAGCTCCGGGAAAATAATAAAACTGGGGGTGGGTGGCTGTAGGTGTAATAACCTACGACAAATTCGATTTTCCTCCGCTTGGAGACAGGAAGTGATATGAAAGCCCCATATTGCTGCCCCATGTATGGCACACACTGGGTTTTATACACATTCAGAATATGAGAAATGGTCCTTCTTCCTCTTGGTCTGGAAATTGCATATCACTCCAGCAGATCTGCTAAGTTCAAGGGAAGAGCTATTGATCTTGCAGTGCCAAGTTCCTGAAGAACTAAAAGTAACTCCTACATAACAGAAGTCGCTAACAGTAGTAAGTAGCTGCTCATTAATTGTAATTCTGGACAGCCTAGATTTGCCAGGCTCACACACCATGATGTGCGATTTTCCATAGTTGGTCAGTAGGTCAAGATTACTCATGAGGGAAACAAAGCGGTACACTAACCACCTCAAAGCATTGTTAAAAGTACTGCATCGTCAGCATAGAGTAACATAGGTACCTGTGTGCCTGTAATCCTAGGGGGTGTCTACGAAATTTGAAGTTAAGTGGGTGCATAACTCATTGATATAAAGAATGAAAAGCAGGAGAGCCAAGATACACTCTTGGCACACCCCAGCTTTAAAGAGAATTTGGGGGACATTTCGCCATTGACGCTCAAGCGTACCTTTGCTGTTAAATCTCCATTCACAGAATACAAGAAATTCACTAAAAGGAGTTCCAGTCCAAAATCCAAAATCCTCATCCCCAATTTGGCCCTGTTCATTGAATTAGACAGGTCAATAAAGGCCAGGTAAATAGGGGAACGCCAAAGTGGGTGTATTTACTTATTATCAAACTCAAATTTAGGCACTGCTCTGCCTGCCCAGGCAAGGTTGGAATCCAATTTGAAAAGGCGTAAGGATATCATTGTCTCGGGCCCATATAATAAGACGTTTGTTGATTGTGCTGTTGATAAATGACATGGGTCGATCGAAATTAGTAGATGAACGATCTCCCTTTTTGAATTTAGGGATGATAGATGATAGGTTCCGGGTTTGGGGGACATTTAAATTAAGGGAACTGTTAAAGACATTTCTAATCAGGGGTCCCCATAAGTTACGCCTGCATTTTATAAGGTTCATTGGGACGCCATTTGGGCCTAGTGCTTTCCCGCCCGTGGACTGCCATATTGCCGATTCCACTTCTGGTAGAGATATTGGAAAAAGTGGTGAGTGCTGCAGTCTATTGTGGAGAACCTGTGCCATTCCTGGATTTTTTGGATGTGGTATGTGGCAGTAAAGTGTGAGGCCCAGTCAGATCCAAAAATGTTGCACTGCAGAAGGGGATTTTCTGGGGTGATCCTAAATCCAGTTTTCTTTATTAAGTCCCATAATAACTTGGTGTCATTCCCTACTGCTGCGATTTCCAGTGATTCCCAGACCCTTTTATGTAACTCCTCTTTCCTGGACTTAAGGACAAATATATATTCACGATGCGCGCCCCGTACCTCAGGCCACTCCCTCGGGTGGCAGTCAGCGCCTTCCTCAATCAGCGGTTGGCCACTGAGCAGCGCCCATCAAACCTTTGCGGTACTCCTTTGTCAGGGCTAATAGGTTTGAGCAGGGCTTGCTTAACACATTGAGTTAGACTATTATAATGTGTTGCTATGGCCTCTCTACTGGTATCTGCCATATAGCAGCGGAATATACTCAAATGTGATTTTAATAACATAATCAGGGTTCAAATGGATTTTCAAGGTGCCATATAAGCCTTAAACCATTTGTGGAGTGTTGGATGATGGGGATGGTGATGGTATTACATTGGTGTCTACTTATGGGCAGGTGGGCTGAAACACAAAGGGCATTATGATCGCCTCACTCAGTCAGTAAAACAGGTTAACATCTTTTCACAATTCTTGGAAGTCATGGCTGTTCCCACCATGGTAACAGAAATGGCCATTCCAGTCTTGAATATAATCTTCTCCACATCTGGCATGCATTCTTGTAACTCTAAAGATGAAGAGTTTGTGAGTATCTAAGCATCCATCACTCCACAATCAGCCCTTCATGGCCTAATGCAAAAGGCCCAATGGAGTGTTTTGTGGTCATGCAAACCAAGGCTATGCAAATCAGCAAGGTCACAGATCTGAGATGCGCTGCACCAGGCCATCAGTTACTATAGTGACAACTCTCACAGTATGACTGCAGAGTTGCAGGCTGAACTACTATTTGGTAGAAAACTCTGGACTTGGAGTACATATACTACATCAGAAGCTAATCGAATGATGGATTTCGAAGGGAAGTGTACCAGCAACTTAGGCACAAAATGTGATATTTTGCACATACTACTATATTGTTTTAATGTTCTTGCTGCACAGAAAATGTTTTTACGAGCAATATTTTTAAAATACTGTATTAAAAACCGTGCACAGGCAGCAAATTTGTTAACGGAAATGTACTATTTGGACATAGCATCTGCACTTGGGAGATTTATGTTTGAAGTAAAAAAAAGTTTTTAAAGTTTATAAAATTAGGAATTGTAATAATTATATTTTATGATAAAATGAATTTGTTTAGGAAAATGAAATAACTAAGGATTTTAAGTGATCATGCAATTGTATATTTAATAAGTATAAATTATCTAATGACCCTATTATGAAAAGATTGAAATGTTCTTTTATGTTTAAGGACCAAGGGTCTTAATAAACACTCTTTTTAATACTGATACTGAGAGTCTAATCGAGCTCACAATTATGCAAAACAGCATGACTGTCACACTAAGAAGAAAATGAAAGGAGATACATACTGCAGGAGAGGAACTAAATATTCGAGACTCAGCTAAGGTAACCAAGTGGTGGCTGATAGAAAGGTTCCCAGAAGAATGATCCATTATTTGATCGTAAGCCACAACTGATAACCGACATGAAGGGATCCATTCTGCCAATTAGGAGGGACTTGAACACACTCACCCACAATTCCTGTTACTCTGGTATATTGAATCGAGACCCTTGTGAGCTTCCATCATCAATAGATATTGAGGAGGTTCCAGAAGAAAACTCAAATTCTGACAGTTTCAGACCTGATTTGTTTTGAACCCCCACCCTCTTGTTCTTGCTGCAGTGTTTAAAAACGTGAGAGATTCATCACTGCGATGCACTAAACCCTGTAAGTTATTTTATAGTTAGGTGGAGATATATGTGCTTTGTTCCGGACACACATATGCTATGCCTTACAGTTCTCGCATCCCAGAGATGTGTGAACATGAAGCAGTCAGGAAAGGGGAAGGAAGAGCAGTGTTGGCAATAAAGCAAGTCAGATGCACATCAGAAGTCACAATACAAGAAATGGGAGAGGCATTGTTACGAGAACACAAGTTCATAGGGTGCAAATCCCACAAATGATGCACGAAAACGATGACAGAAATATTGAGTCTTTCACTTTTGGGTTTTGTAGATCCTTTTATTCCAACACGTTTCACCCATGTGGGCGTCTTTAGGGCAAAAAAATAGTCCACACACTCCACGAACTGTAGTCCATATGGTGCGAGCCCAAGTCGGACGCCACTTTCTCAAAAGCTTTAAAATATGCTGCAGAGTCTGCAAAAGTGTGTTTAGTCCACATGCAAGGGTCCTAGACAGGGCCGGACTGGTAAAACCGGGCACCTGGCACCGGGCACCGGGCAATCCCCGGGAGGCCGGAAGGGGTGGGGGCCGGTTTCTTTAAAGGGGTCCGGTTTTGTTACTGGGGCTGCCGATTTTTTTTTTTTATATCTTTATTCAGCTTTTTTGATCAACAATTTGTCACCCTTCCCCCCCTCCCCCTCCCCCCCCACACCGGTCAGACAAGAATGCATCATTTTACATTTACATGAATTATATCATCACAATTACAGAGTTGTTGTTCCTGGTGTAAACTTCAACTTAGGAATACATTAGATTCAGTTCCCGCCTTGAGACTGGCACCAAACCAATAGGGGAGTCCAAATTTCTAGCCCTCTTTTGCATAGTCTTCTACCCTTTCGCTTATAAATGGAGCTTTCCATATTTGAGATGGCAAGAAATCTAGCTAACCATTGTTGAAATGAAGGAGCCGTCAAGCCTAACCAAGCGGAGGAAATACATAGCCTAAAAACAGCCATAGCTATAAATATAAGCTCATGCCCCACTATAGCATTGTTAGGATCTGCTGCCCCAAGTAGGATAACATCACTAGATAAAGCTATCGGGTTTTGTAGCTCTTTAGATAAAAACCTCTCAATTTCTTGTTTGATAGATTTTAGTCCATCACAAGTAGAGAAGATGTGCACTGAGTCAGCACTATAGAGCCTGCATCTAGGACAACATGTGCGTTTGCCACTTCCCCACTTAGCTATTTTATCCGGGATTATAATATAAAAAGAAGCAAGTTTAAAAAAAGTGTGCTTGCAATTTCGTTGATAAGAGAATCGTTTGTGACATATAAACAGCATAATTAAATTCGGCATCAGACAATCCGATTTTCTCCTGCCATTTCTATGATGTTTTTACCATATCGTCCGGAAACAATGCATTAACAAGTGCGTAAATGCCCCCAATAGTATCCTTTTTACCATGAATTAAAGTCTCCACAAAATTGGTTTTTTCCAAGCCCACCCTCCCCCTACCTTGTGAGACAAGAAGTCCCGGATTTGGAGGTACTTAAAAAAGTCTTGCCAAGCCAGCCCAAAGTTGTTTTTCAGTTCTTCAAAAGAATAAACCCCATCCGAGGAGAGTAGACAGCCAAATTGCACAATCCCCATGTCCAGCCACTTCTGTATATAACTGTCATTAAAAATCCCTGGAAGAAGTGGATTGTTTTCTAGAGGAGTATAAAAGGACCATCTCCCTATGCCCAGTATTTTCCTAACAGCCTTCCACACCTTAAATCCACGGAATAAGGTTTTTAATTTATCTTTCTTGTGGTAGCTATCGTGTAAGTGACGCCAAAGGTACCCTCTGCTTTTCTGGCCTAAAAGTTGTTGAAATATAGAAGGCATCCCCCTGGTGTTCTGTAACAGCTTGTTGATATATAATAGCACCATCGCCCAATAGTATGCTTTTAGATTAGGGAGGGCTAAACCTCCCCTATCCTTGTGTAGAGTGAGAAGTTTAAATGTCCCCAAGGTTGTGAGTATGCCCAAACAAATTTTGAAAACACCAGTTTTAGTGATTTAAACCAAGAGGATGAGCATTCCAAGCAGATTGCCCTGAACAGATATAACATTTTGGGGAAAAAGACCATTTTAATCACATTCACTCTTCCAATAATAGAAAGGTGAAGGTTGTCTAGGCGCTGGAGGTCTTTCTGTATAGCAGATAGCATAGGTTTCAGATTTATATTAACCAGATTTTCCAGATCAGATGTTATATTGACTCCCAGGTATGTAACTTGTTCCACTATGCGTGCATCCCGCATTTCGCTGTACCTATTCAGGACAATCTGTGTTTTACTTTTATTAAGTGCATATCCGGATACCAAGCCAAACTGATTGGCCTCTCCTTCAATGGCAATCATGGCAGTTTAGGGTTCGGCTGTCACGATTGCTATGTCATCCGCATATGCCAGTGTCTTGGTTGCATAGTTCTGTGAGATTATGGGTTTGATTGAGCCGTTCTCTTCTAGCTTGCGGATAAAAGGATCTATATAGATTGCAAAGAGCAACGGTGAGCCAGGGCAGCCCTGCCGAGTTCCCCGTGATATCATCAGTTCCTCAGTTAGGCTGCCATTCACCATGACTACGGCCCTAGGGTTCACATATAGTTTTTGGATTGCCTGTATGTACCTTTCTTTTATGCCCAGTCTTGCCATGGCAACCCATAGGAAATGCCAGGAGACCCTATCGAATGCTTTCTCCGCATCGAGTAGCACCAGCGCCATAGGATCTCCTGTAACCTCCATGCCGTCAAAAAGGGTAATCATCTGCTGGATGTGATTAATGGTGAATCTGCCTGGGATGAAGCCATGTTGGCTTTGAGCTATCACTTTGTGAATAATGGGCGCTAATTTGTTTGCAAGAATTTTCTAATATATTTTGGAGTCTGAATTAATAAGAGTGATGGGGCGGTATGAGCCAAGTTGCTCTGGAGGTTTACCTTTTTTGGGGAAAATAACTATTTTGGCCCGGGACCATGACTTTGGTGGCTGTCCCCCTTCAAAGATGTGATTGATAAGATTTAATAAAGTGTCTTTAATTTGTTATGATAAGGTAGCATAGAACTCCGAAGGGATACAGTCCAACCCGGTTGCTTTCCCTTTTGGCAGTTCTCTGATGGTATTTAAGAGGTCGTATATTATGGGGGTTTCTTCTAGGAGGTCTGCATCCTCATCCTGGAACATCTTACTACTAGCACTCCCTAGATATTCATCACTGCTTGCTTGATTACCCACACCCCCAGTTTCTGTGTATAAAACTCAATAGAACTGCCAAAAAGCCTGCCTTACAAGTTCTGGGTCGGATACAAGATTTGCATAATGGTTAAGACTTTCCCGAAACAGATTCGAGGAAGTCTGTTGCCTCATGCCTACAGCCAATTGTGGTCCGATTTGTTCGTTCACTTCATATATTGTTTCTTTTTGTGCAAGCACCTTTTTTACCGCTTTATCGGTAAAGACATTCATAACTATAGCTTTGTCAATTGCCACTTGGTTCTGCATCTTCTCTAATTCTTCCTTCCCACCAGACGTTTCTCCCATTGTCACCCTTATTAACCCCTCCTCTGCCTTCCTTAAATGTTCCTGCTTCCGCAGCCAAGTTTCCTTAGCTTGCTTTTTGGAATTTAAGGAACATTGCAAGGTCTCCCCCCGGATCCCAGCTTCCAGTGCATCCCACACTGTTTCAATTGATGTGCTCCCAACATTATCAATTAAAAATTTTGAGATCCACTCTCTCATGTGACTACAATACTTATCATCTAATAGCAATGTTTTTTCAAAGGTCCAAGAGTTTGGTGTGCATTTATCAAGGTCTATTTCTACAGAGCATATTAACGGATTATGGTCCGAGGGGATTCGCAGCAGTGTTTTCATTCTGCATTTTTTTTTTAGTGAGTTGGACATTAATATATAATAAAATCTTACGTGGGTAAGATGTGGATTAGAGAAGAATGTAAAACCGGGATCGTTAGGGTTTATGGACTGCCAGCCATCAACTAGGCCGTGCATGCTGCACAAATGTTTCAGTGCTCTAAATACTTTGTTTTGCGGCCAATATACTGCCAGCTGTCTTTTAATGACCAATTGATAGGGAGATTGATATTGAAATCCCCGCAAATCATGATTGGTAGTTGCCAGTGCATAAGTTCATTTGAGATCACATCCAACATTGACGAGTCATCGCTGTTACAACCATAGATGGAACAAAGAGTCAATTTTTGCCCTTTCCCATACTGGCATTCTGTGATCGCCCAACGACCAAATTTGTCCACTTTTGAGCGACTAAAAACAACACCACTTCCTATAGCTAGAATAGCAACCCCCCACCCTGGCCCGTTGTATAGTTGCACAGATCAGCCTATACCCAAGTGATTTTAAAATGTGAGTTTGAGACCCCTCAATATGCGTTTCTTGTAAGCAAACCACATTTGCCCCCCAAGCCTGAAGTCCAGCAGCAACCATTTGTCTTTTCCTGATATCATTTAAGCCGCATATATTCATTGACAATACTCTTAGCAAACCCATTTCCTTCTCTTCATTAAGCCATACACATAACGAAGATTTGGCACATATCGATACCGGGTATTAGCGCCATATCTAGTTTGTTTGTTCCATATTGTGAAATTTGAAGCACCTTGTCTGATCCAGCACACCCACCCGCCCTCCCCCCACCTTTCACCACCCTTGAAGGTTACCTGGCCGAGCCAGGAATTTGACATCCGACATGCAGAACCCCGCAAGCCCTCTGAGCCCCCCCTCACGAGAAGCAAAACCTAGAGTGAAAACAACTTCCTTGTCTCTGGTAGCAGTTACACCCCCCCTCCACCTCCCCCCCCAACATGAAGCTTCCTAGAATCAAGGGTAGAGGCAAAAGAGAGAGAGTAAAAAAAAAATGTAAAAAGGGGGGAGGTTAGAAAATAAATCAGCGAAGGTAAACATATAAAAGAAAGGGTAGACAAGGCAAAGAAGACCAATACCCTCAGCTAAAAATCAAGAACATTGTGCAATATTATAGCCCTTCCCTATGTCTTCCTCTGTTTCACCCCTTTTCTCCCTTTTCCCTCTTTCCAGGAAAACAATATTATCAGCCTTACTTATGACTAGTCTACTCCACTAGATATTTTTGTGCTTGCATTTCGGAGACAAAACTACGTATTGCCCCCTTGTATACCACTTTTAACCTAGCTGGATTTTGTAAATAAACCTCAGCTCCCTGTCTCTGAAAAGGCTCAAACAGTTGCTGGTGCCGCCACCTGCGCTCCACCGTGGCATGTGCGAAATTGGGTCTGGTGAAGAAAGTTATCCCCTCAAAGGTTCGCTTGTTTGTGGGTCTTGCCAGGTCGAAGAGGATTTGGCGGAGTAGGAAGTTCCCAAACAATATCAGCATAGGACGGGGGTACTGTGATGCCGTCGTGCATTTCCCAGGAAACAGAGGAAATCTGTGGGCCCGTTGGATTTCTCTGTCCAAATCCAAGGATTGTAGTTCGGGAAGAGCCCCTTTAGGTAAGTTGATCATAAATTTCCTGGGGTCATCCTTCTCGGCCCCCTCCGGAATTCCAAGAAAGCGGAGGTTATTACGTCTCTGTCGATTTTCTTGCTCCTCCATTTTCCACATTAAGTCCTTTACCACCCCCTCGTGCTCCTCATGTTGCGTCTGCAGTGTAACAACATCCTTTTCTAGCTGTTCTGTCCTTTCCTCCACCATGGCCATTCGTTCTGCAATATCGGAGCATGTTTTACCAACCTTTCTGACTGCCCCTTGCAGCTTTGTAGCGGCCAGTCGAGATCTACAGGGGCTGCCGATTTTTGTAAAATCGGCCCCCAGCAACAAAATCAGAAGACCGTCCTGCTTCCAGGCCTGCGGCAGCATGGGTTCTCAGCAGGAATCCGACCCTGGAGTGTCCAAATACACACGCAGTATAAATAATATGATATTATTTATACTGCGTGTCTCAGGTGCGCTCCCACCCCCTCTGTGGCAACATTTGAGGCTGAAAATGAGGCCTTGCTTGGGGCAATGGCCTCGAGTACTCAAGAGATAGAAAGCGAGAAAATGTCTTGTGGAGAAATAAGCACAAAAAAAATGGCATCACAAAAGGGGGAGACTGAGGACTGCAAAGCCCGTAGACAAAATCGGCATCAATGCCTTCATTTATGGCTGAGGGTGTCACTCAGCTTTAATACTGTGCTGAGCGGCTTTCAAAAATCCCATCGGACCTGTTTACATCATTCCCAAGACTTTATGCATTCCATTTTTAGCAACATCGTCCGTGGCACCATCATGAAATAAATACAAAACGAGTGCAAATGTTCTGCTGCCGGCATCAAAATCAGAAACTTTGACAGCACTTATTTTCCACTAGAGCAGCCTAGCTTGCTGGTCGCGTCTGTTTCAGCACAAAAAGCAGTCCAGCGCGCACAGCAGTCCAGCTGTGTTCTCTAATACCCTCTTAATTCACATTAGGTCTACCCAAATATTAGTGTTGAAACCCAACAGCTGGAAGCTTCCACAGGGAAGCAGCTCTCAATAGGAAGGGGTGCCCATATTCCCCTTGATGGCTGGAACCAGCTCCCATGCAATGTTTGTTCTATTGATTATATGTTCTATACAGTGCTTAATTTGAGCTGGTGGTTTCCGGTTGCTCAGCACCAGCGCTTAATCATTAACACCAGCGCTTTTCAGGAGCACTGGTTAAGGACACATTCATTTATGGTAGGCACATGTAGATTAAGTGATTTGTCTAGAATATGGAGCGGAGCTGAGTGACCGCGCTGCAGAGTTAGAGGTTTTCCTGAGCGACCTGCAGCTACCGCGCATAGAGCGGGAACAAGCAGATGCTCTGGGGGGCCCAATCGCTCTGTCTGAAATACGGGGGGCGGTGAAACGAATGGCGCGCAATAAAACACCAGGGATTGACGGGTTGCCCGTAGAGTTCTACGGGAGATACTTAGATCAACTAACTCCGAGACTCCAAATGGTATATAATGAGGCCAAGGAAGTAGGCAGACTTCCCCGGTCGATGAGCGAAGCCATAATGGTCCCCTTGTTGAAGCCTCGTAGGGAGAGCACAGACCCGGCGTCCTACAGACCACTGTCAATGCTCACAACAGACTACAAGATACTGAGCACGGTGCTGGCCACCAGGTTATTAACTCATATGCAGGAGCTGATCCATAAAGACCAATCTGGCTTTATTCCCACGAGGAACACTACACACAACATTCGCAGATTACTGCGATTAGTGGACGCTCCGCCACCTGAGGCGCGGTCCCCCGTGGTGTTGTCGGTCGACATTGAAAAGGCCTTTGATGGCCTTGAATGGCACTACCTGTATACGGTAATGCACAACTTCGGCCTAGGGGAGGGATACATACAGTGGACAAGGGTACTCTACTCCTCGGCGAGAGCGAGAGTGAGAGTGGGATCGTTGGTGTCAGATCAATACGAGATACACCGAGGTACCAGACAAGGGTGTGCGTTATCTCCACTGCTGTTTGCGCTCGCGATGGAACCGCTTGCGGCTCAGGCTCGGAAAGGGGCTTATTACGCCGGGCTGGCCAAGGGGGTGAACTCCATTATATCTCCCTATACGCGGACGACCTCCTCCTCTTTCTAGACAACGCCGAATAGGCGGTAGAGGGCGCTGAGAGTCTACTGGAGCACTTTGGTAATATGTCAGGGCTACGGGTGAACTGGTCGAAAACCTGTCTCTTCCCACTGCGGAGGGGGGAGGAAAGCCCTTCACTCCGCCAGACTCTGCGATGGGAACCTCAGTGCCTGGGATACCTTGGAGTGCACATCTACCACGACCCGAAGGACCTTCTCGACGGTAACGTAGGCCGTTGTATCCGCTCCCTGAAGAGCTGTATGTCCTTCTGGGCCACCCTGCCGCTCTCAACGGCAGGCCGTGTTGCTCTTCTGAAGATGGTCGCTCTGCCGCGTCTCCTGTATTTCTTCCGATCCCTCCCGGTATGGATCCCCGGCACGATTTTCAAACAGCTGAAATCAGCGGTGGTGTCCTTCTTGTGGGGAGCTGGCAGACGTAGAGTGGCTCTGACGACGCTGACCCGTCCAAAGGACGAGGGGGGTCTCGCGGTCCCGGACTTCGAGCTCTATTATTTAGCGGCTCAGTTACAATTCTTCACGCAGGAGGTCGCAAGAGTGTACCGAGGCCCGGAACAGGGGAGGGAGTTCAGCACGCCCCGTCATGTCCTTGCATACATCACTCTTCAGCAGAAACTGCTTCTGCGAGGGCTCTCCCTGGAGGAGCGGACCCTTCGCCAATGCTGGAACAGATCGCAGAGGCGGACCGGCACTGGGCACCTGTATGCTCCGGAAATTCCTCTGGGCATGGTGACGGCACTCCCGCATGGCGGCGATTGGTCGAGACTGCACCTTTGGGAGGAGGCGGGGCTGCAGATGGTAGGTGACCTCTATGAGGATGGAGAGTTATCCCCATACCAGACGCTGCAAGAACGGTATGACCTCCCGAGGGGGGACTACCTACTGCATGCAGCAGTGGTGAGAGCCATACAGGCACATTGGGGTGAGGGACTGATAGAACCTGCTACATCACTAGCGTGCCAGTATACCATGATGGCGGCGGGAACGATTAAAGCTGTTACGTGCCTTTATCGCAGAATGCACACGGACGCCCTACATCCGCTCACGACACTTAAAAATAAGTGGGAAGCTGACCTCCAATTAGAGATCCCAGACACTACATGGACACAATTAGTACGGAGAGTCAAGAAAGGCACTAGGAACGCGCGCTTCCAATTGATACACCTATATATACTCCATCGCGCGTACCTCACACCATGCAAGATCGCAGAGTATTTTCATGTAACAGATGCAGCATGTCCCAGATGTAATCTTGCAGGGGCTGACCTGGTTCACATGTTATGGGGCTGTCCGGGGTTGCAGGTATATTGGACGGGAATTGAGGAGACCCTTAACACAGTCACTGACAGAAATTTACAATACAATAGCGCAGTGTCCATCTTACATTGGTTCCCCCACACGAAGAAGAACAAGCTGACGAGTAAATTTATAGATATGGGACTACTGATAGCCAAGAGGGAGCTGACCAGAGGGTGGAAATCGAAAGTGGCACCGACACATAGCAGATGGGTGAATGAATTCCTGAAATGGGCAACTGCGGAGAGCACGATACTTTACCAGATGGCCCGCCGTAGTTCGAATGACAAGGCGCAAGAAGTTGCAATGCTGTGGGACACACTGGTACAGGTGCTGAGAGATAGTTTGGCGGAGGGGGAGGAGGGGGAGGAGACACTAGACGAGACACCTCGAACAGGATCAGACACGCCGACAGCAAACTCACCAGATGCACACAGACAATAAGAAGCATTAACTCCGTTTTTCTTTTTTCCCACGATTTGGGTTTCACGATTGCACCGATCACTGACGCAGACACAGGGAGGGACAGATAGGGGGAGGGGGAGGGATCCATGATCAGGGTTCCCGGGGTGGGTTAAGTACATCCCGATCAACCCAATAGGGTGGTGACACACTACATAAATAAAAGCAGAGTAAGGAGTTCCTGTAGAGCTCTCAGTAAGAACGTTCTCGGCCCACAAAGTGACCGTTATGGAGAAATGACGCCGCTCTGCCTCCGGGATGTGGGCTAAATGGCTGTGTATCTTGGAACTGAGAAATGACTGTTGCAATATAACACTGGACTGTATCCTGCTCACTGTATAGTGGAATGTTTTACCTATCCCTGCAATAAAAATTGTTTTACAAAAAAAAAAAAAGTGATTTGTCTAGAATTACAGGGAGTCGAGCTGATGTTGAGATTCGAACCTGGCTCCCTAGCTCAAAGAAGTCGAAAGCGCTGGCCATTACGCCACATGCTCTTCCGCTTTCCTCGTTAGTAGGTGGTTGTTTTTTTTTGTTACAAATTAACCACTGATTTTATGTAAGCACTCAGAAACACGCAATGTATGTGGGTACACCGGAGACAGTGAAGTCCTACAGAAAGGCAGACACACACTCCTCCGCCCCCACACCAAGTGCCCAGAACAGAATCATGGTTCTGCAAAACATGCTCTGCATCATGCAGACGGCATGCGCAGGAACTGGTCCTGTAGCAAGTGTCATCATGTGAAGCCTGTGGACAGAGAAGGTGTTTAGATCTTCAACCCATGTATACATGTCATAGAGGAGCTTCTACTGAACATGTACAGATACATGTGTATTTTTGCATTTGGTTAATATGTACTTGTGGGCGAGAAGAGGCGCACAGGGTGACATGCGATGGTCAGAGGGAGGAGCCATGCACGAGAGGCAGACGCAGTTTGGGGTTCGGAAGGAGGCCTCCTGGAAGAGAGGCGTGAACACCGAGGCTGCGGCGATAAGAAAGGAGCGCAGGAGAAGAAGTGAATGATCCGCAGCAGGCCTCGAAGCGCTGGGGTACACAGAGCGACACAGAACCAGTGTGCGCCCAAGATCACAAGGAGAGCTTCAAGCGTGCGCTGGGCAGGTCCTCCTACTGCTGGCGAGATGGCTGTTGGTGGAGGGCTCTGGCCCTTTTATAGCTTGCAGTTCGCGGCAGGGCCTGTGTGAAACTCAAGGGCGGGAGCCCGTGCCCCTAATCTTTCTCTTCTTTTCTATAGTCAGGTGGAGATACTCTACTTATTTGGTTAGACAAGTAGCAGTTTTAGGCTGGAATACATATTGTTGGTAATATCACAACCAACAATAAAATCACCAAGATCACAAGGGGCTCCTCCTCTGAAAACATGAATCCTTGTTCCACCTTTTCTGTGGAGCTATTGCTAACAATAATCTACGTACTCATGCAGATCTTAAAATGTTAGCACGAGAAATCCTAAATGTCTGGGTCATGTCTATAGTAATCCCTTTCATGAATCGAAGGGCTAATGATTTTGTTGACATTAACAAACTGCCTTAATGGCGGTTTGAGTGTAGCATCTAGACTTTGTAGATTTATATAATTTAACTTTCGAAGTTTCTCAACTTCAAATAACAATTACTAGAATTATGACAACTCAATGTTTCATCCAAGGAAATTCAAATTCAGAAATGGGTCAGCAAAAGCAGTAGCTGGATACATGAAAAGTTCAGAAAAGGGTGACTACACTCAAAGAAAACTTTATTATGCACAGCCCACGAATGCACTAGACACCTGTGTCATTCGTGTTCAGGACAGAAGGGAATGAGTATCGATAAAATGGCTGCAAGATGATGAAATGTGTTAGATTTCGTTTTCTGCTCCATTAATCGGGCTCTCAGAATTCGAATAATCAAAATCTCAATCACAACACTACAACTAACATTTTATTTCAGTTAAGTAGAATTAAACAGAGAACAGTATACCTGTGAGCGAGGACTTGCAGTGTTCAGGTTTTAATGATGTCACACATGGGAATGGCAATCAGGTCCAGTGAAAGTATCTTAGGAGCCAGAAGCAAAATGGTCATTTACCAGTTGGGAGCTAATTTTCCCCATCCCCAAAGCATTATTGAGGCTGTATGTTGTATTCTTACGCCGTCTTGTAGGTATCACAAGTGGTGTCAAAAGACTGATGCCTACATCGGCCTTAATGTAGCACTGGTGACCACAATCAAATGCAAAAATGCAAACAGAATCTTTACAATGTATGCCTTGTCCAGAAGGAACAGAGAGATCCACGTGTGACCTTGGTCAACCGCGGAAGACTCCTCGTAGAGAGCGATAGCAGCTCACACTAGGGGCGAAGAAGTCTCAGGACTGAGACCCAAGGGCCACAGATGTGCTACAGAGGCCTGCAGTGCGGGGGAAACATCCTTTACAACGAAACTTTTACAACGCACTACCATTACGACGCAACTTTTACAACGCAAACCATTACAACGCATAGCGCTGGGGGCGCTCTAGGATAGGGAATGTATTTAATATACTATCCAACACCTTCCCTACTATCCACGGGGACTGGAGTTGGAATAGTAAATTAAAAAAAACACTATCCAACGCCTAAAAGCACTATGCGTTGTAATGGTATGCAATGTAAAAACCGTGTTGTGAAGGTAGGCGTTGTAAAAGTATGCGTTGTAACGTCATACATCCGCAGTGCGGCAGCGCCTTGCACTTGCATTCTTACAGGTAGAAGGAGGAAGCAGGGAGCACTCCAGTGTAAGCGGGAGGCGCCGTGGGAGAAGCGAGAGCTGCCGGTGAAGGTGGGAGTGCCGGCATCTGCGGCATGTGGGATGAGAAGGGCATGAGGACAGAGAGTTCAATGATCCATGCAAGAGGGAAGGGACACCGCCCTTGATGTAAGAGCAAGGGCAACCCGCAAGCCGGCACTGTCCAGGAGCACAGACAAAGACCAGAAGAGACGGGAGCCCCAAAATAAAGGACCATGAGCGCGGAGATCAGGGGGTTCAAGCCAGGAGACTGACAGAGGAGCACAGGCACCAGGGAGAAGAATTCGAGAGCCGCTGCAGAGCCCACTGAGGAGCAAGCCCTGGGTGGAGAAACAGTGAGTATGGGGTGCAGTGACCCAGGCACACTGACTAGGAAATGGCACTGAGGGAGAGGAACTGAGGGCTGTCACTGAGCGAAAGGGTCAGGCGTAAGCACGTAAACACAAACCACAGGGCCACCAGTTGCTGTTTTCTTTTTGCCTGAACTTTTTGTATTGCCCTGCCTCACATTAATGTTTTATTTAGAATGAATATTTCGCATAACGATTATGATACACTTTTGTTGACTGTATTTATTTGTGAACTTTTTATAGCGCTGTACTGGAAGCTAAAATGCATCTTGGCACTTTTCAGTCCATTTCAGAAGTGAAATCCTGGAAATTTGACAAACCATTGGTCTGCATAGCTTTACAGCGCTCCACTAACTACAGCCGCTATCATACACACTGTAATTGTTTGTATATTCAGACCACTGCCATTTTTTTATATTCTATCCTTTTGAGACCACTAGAGCAGTGGGTGGGTTGCTTTGTGCAATCGCAGTCTCACGCAGAGCCAGTTAAATATGGAAATTCCCAGGAGCACTAGTCGAGCAGTTTAAGATCTTAGAGTTTCTGGTTGCTCAAATAGGTGCAATTTCTGATATTTATATGTTTTCCTCATGTTCATTGCTTGATTTTTGCTTGAGAAAAAGTATCATGAATATCACTCATAATTACACTGAATTAATGAAAATGTCACACATAGTAATCTGAAACATTGGCAGCTATGCACAGTACAGTGTGCACTCCTGCCTCTGCTCTGCGGAGAAAAAGCACAACTGCCATTGGTGAGGTGACATCTCACTCAAGAATGGCAGTGGTGCCTTTTACCCGCACAGACAGACAGAGGTGCTGCGGTGCAGTAGTTGGGTTGAATTTAGTAGTGCGTGTGCCTTACACACCCACTACTAAATTCAACCCAAGTTACCATACCAGTCCACCCAGCTACTGTACTGTGTGTGCGCAGGGACAAGCTGCGGCCCACGTACACTTACTTTCGGCGCCACACCCACTGTCTACCACCACCACCCCTAGTGACCAGGCAGGCACTGAGGCACCTGCCCTGACTTAATTGTAGGCATAATGACTGGATAACCTGGTGCTCTTTACGGTCATCATGTACTATTTACTGTGCTTTAAAAGTTAATACAATTAAATTTGTATTGAAAAATGTGCTGTAAAATGCACCATTTTGGTCTGTCTTTTTCCAAAGTTTTCTTGGGGGGAAAACCCTCCCAAACCCCCCTAGTAGTGTTTGGGCTCGCTTGCTGCGCTCACTACGCGCAGGATGGGGGCTGCTCTGGAAAAATTTGCCAGGCCTGCTTTCAGTTCCTGGTCCGGCCCTGGTCCTAGATCACCGTCCCATTCCGGGAACAGACTATGTTGAGTATTACGCGCTCAATCGCCGGCCTCATTTCACGGCCATCAGGTGCAAACGTGACACTTTGAATCCTTTCAGGGAAAAAATCTGAAGTCTCTTGCCTTCACCTTTGGAAGAAGGTTTTCGGCTACAAGGTACAGCTACATTTCACCACCACGCAAAGCTGCACACTGAAAGCTGCTGATTTCCGCTAAGTTATTAAAAAACATAGGTTGCATTCTCCTGGTGTTAGTGATCACTGGCCAGTACAAAATCTCTGCCAAGTCACCTGCAACCAAGATTAAACACCCACAAAACTTGTCTCATAACAGATTTTTGCAGTGAGGTCTGCTTGTCATGGGTGGACATTTCTCAAGTCACAGTTTAATGATATGACAGAAAATGTCTTCTGGTTCCAAAAGATTTTACTTTACAGTACTGGGGGATATCCAAACTGCCACTTCATTGGCATGTCGATCGATGTATGGACCTGTCTACCACACACTAACAGGAAGGAGCTGCATTCCCAATGAAGAGCAGTGCACCAGCATTGAGTGTCGGACTTCACTGTGGCTTTTGTTTGCAGCAATACACATGTAGTCTTCAGAACAAACCCAGTAAAACAGATTTGTTTGGCTCACTCTTTTCATGGATCTGTGTGGGATCTGAAGGCAGCAGCTTGGAATTCTAACAATAAAACTGTAAAGAATCGCACATGGCTCTGACTTTGATTTTAACTGGATCTCTGTTTATTCTTCTTCACTGAAATAAACAAACAACTCCCTTACCCTTGGTGCATCCAAGTGAAAGGACAAACCTCTAACATTGAATTCATCTCAAAATATAAAATATTCAGACTAAAACAAACAAACTCAAAGTTATTGCTCATCCAGTTACGTACCCAAACACATGGCCAACTCAAAGTCACAAAAGCGAGTAGAAGGTAAAGAACGGGTCCTTACGCTACAGCGTGGATAGTCTGGATAGCGCCCTAGTGACCCAACCACAGGGGTCTCTTCATTGATTTCAGGAATGCCAGCTTTCTCTTGCATCCTTACCTCCAAGGTAAACCGGCCTGCCTCCTACTGGGCACACTGTCTCTCCCTCTCCCATAGGCAGCTCACCTGTTGATTTTCTGAATTTCTTGAAATGTTCCTTGTAATCTCCTCTCCATATTGCCGAGTGGTCACCAGGGTCCCCTTCCAACGGGTTACCTGCCACAGAGAAGGTTCAAATGGGAATCAGAATTTGCTAGCGGGTTGACAGTCACGAACCAGTTCCACATCACCCACCTTCAGGTCTGATATCTTGGCTAGTCTCCACCGACTGGGCTCATTGTTCGTGTTACAGCAGTTCCTCAACACCTGCTCATGTCTAGAGGAGCAGAAACCCAACTCATGAGGAATGAGGTCCCTGACCACTCGACCCATGCATTCTTGGCTAGGAGTGAGCCCGTGGTCACATTAGGAGTCTGTTGATACTCATGGACAAAAGAATACATTGCGCATTCCAGTGGCTGGTGATTGGCATGAACAATGCGATAACTTTGGCAATGGTGCAAATAAAAATGTTCAACTTCCCCGTTGGCTTGTGGCAATCAAGTAGTTATTTACGAATGTATGATGTTACAACGCATACATTTACAAGGCATGCACTTACAATGCAGTTTTTACATCACAACATCCACTACAACGCATTCCATTACATCGCAAGACACTACTCGCATTTTAAAAAACAACCTTTACAACGCATTCCATTACATCGCAAACTGCCTTTACAACGCATAGCACTACATTGCATTTAAGGTAAGTATTGGATAGTATAGGGGTAAAAATTTATATTCTAACTCCAGGGGGTACAACAGTAGGGTAAGTTTTGGCTAGTGTAGGGGTTAAAAATTACTATTCTAACTCAAATGGTATGCATTGTAATGGTATGCGTTGTAATGCCTGCGTTGTAGTGACATGCGATGTAGTGTCATGCGTTGTAATGGTATGCGTTGTAATGCCTGCGTTGTAGTGTCATGCGTTGTAAAGGATGTTGCGATGTAATGCCTGCGTTGTAAGTGTAGTGCGATATAATGGGTGCGTTGTAAAGGTTGTTTCCCGTTATTTACTGTAAGTAATGCTCAATGACTTTAAGTAGTCTGAGATGTCTTGTCCTTGAAACCAAGGACCATTATCTGTCCAGATTTCTTGCAGAAGGCCATGAGTCACAATCATTTTTGCACATAGAAGCCACCCGGAAGACTGCCAAAATCTGCACTTGCTCGTATTCATGGGCCACCAGGATTCCCTACTGTGCTCACAGGAGCTGGGGTACAAGGGATTCTAGCAGCCTGGCACATTTGACATGTTTTCACCACACCTCAACCATCTTTTCTATTTGAGGATCCCAGACTTTGCTTCTGATTTGATTCTTGGTCTTCACCATCCCCTGATGTCCTCTGTGGGTAAGATGAATCCCTTACATGACAAGATTCTTTGATATGACCAATCGATGGCCCCTTAGAAGACAGCCCTCTGTTGCGACTTCAACTCATGTCAAACATTGTAGAGTAAGTCCAATAATGGCTGTGCCTACACGGTTTGATGTGGAAAATGTGACTTCAGCGTGGACAAATCCTCTGTCCTCTCAGCGGCTATTTCAATGTGAATGTTACAGTGGACTCAAGGATTTTGGCTAGCAGTATCCAGAATGGCTAAGACCTCTACACCACATAGTAGACATTCTCTTTGGTGTACTGGCCCACTTGATTTTCCTCAGGTGGATTGTACTCCTAAATATCAACATGAAGAATATTGTGGTACAAGAATATCAAGGACAGAATATAGAGGGTCAATATATCAAAAGGTAAGAGCTTATAGTGAAGTATAGACTTACTATTCCTAATTCCACATCTACTTACCATAAACATATATGGATTACGTAGGTACAAACATGTGGAGTTTGGTATAGAAAATCTAGACTACCTTACCTGTTTCGATATTTTGTTCTTGATATTTAGTTCCCTCAACATGGTGAATTGGATATTTAGCATGTACACTCCTCAGGTGTGGCAGATCACGGATGCCAGGACAAGTAGTCAGACTCAACCTAGGACCCAGGGTTACATTCTACCCTGAACCTGTATTCTTAGAACTGAAGAACACACTTTTCAAACCGTGGCGGCGGCCTGGATGACGACCTTTGGAACAATGGAATTTACTGCTGGTGGATCATGTGCACCCCCAAAGGAGTGTCTATATAGAGGTGAAAGTGTTGGCACCCCAGTGGATTGGGATGGCCTCACACTCTAGTTGAGAGAGTTGTTGTTAAGTGTGGGAGTAAGTGCTCCACTAGCATAAGGAATAAAGGCCACTCTTCACACCTCTGTTTTTGGGACAGCACAGCTTCTAGCCCCATGGGGCTAGTGTCTACAGAAAGGTCAAAATATACCGGGGTTGTGTGTGATGAAACTGCCTCCATGATCTTGTCCAAGGCCCATGGGGTAGAGGGGCTGCAAAGGATGTTAAGTCTTTGATGAAATGACCACAAAAATCCTCAAGAGGCTTTGTATCTCTGTGATGGATGACGGGAGAGGGACAAACTTGATGTCATTACCTTTTGCAGAATCTGCGGTCACACTGTCTGTGCAGATACTGTACCCAAACAAACTAATGTACAGTTTTATGAATTCATACTTTTCTAGATATTGCAGAGGCCATACTCTCTTTGCTTCTGGAGCAGTTTCTGGAGACTGATGTTATGTTCCTCCAGTGACGGCACATATACCAAGATGTCACTGCTTACACTGATTACACCTCTCAGGCATGATGCTACCTCCTGAATGTGTTTTGGAACACCTCCACTGCGTTACATATCCCAGAGTTTCGACACTTGTAGTGACAGAGGCCCAGATGAGTTGAGACTGTAGTTACGCATTGGGAGTTTGGGGCTAACATGAGATGATGATACCCAACAGAAGGTTAATTTTTTGAGAGCCAGCCAGCCCCTCTCAACTCACTCACAATGCAATCAACAGTGGGGGGGGGGAGTTGTTTCTCGTTTTTTATTGCAATTTTACAGAGTCTCATGTTGCGGCACAGTCACACCTCACCTGGTTGTTTAGGTTTTTGAGTCATGACTATTGGGAACAGCTATGGGGTTGGCCCTTCCACCTTTTCAATAATATCTGATTCTTCCAGTTACCTTAGTTAAACCTCTACTTTCAGCCTAGGTGTAAAACCACTCATCGGTGTCTCAAAGCGACAAGCTGCAATGAGTGATGAATTTTGAGTTTGATCAGTTTTCCTTTGAGACACTCTATCCCATGGAATAATTCCTGGAACTCTTCAAATAAACTGTTAAACTCAGTGGCATACTCCCTGACAAACATTGTACTAATTGAAGTTTTTCTGCTCTCTAGTCACTCAATATCAGCCCCACCCCATTTTGGGTGACGTAAACTTTAGCCGGTGTGGTGATGCTGTTAAGAGTAATACTTGTGAAGAACACAATGGCTAAAGGCAATGGTTGAGAACAGCCATATGCCTACACTCTGCCTTTAGCTAGCTTGAGGGCCAGTTGGGTCCTGAGTGTCTCATAGGTTTACATGGCTATTACATTAAGAGACGCTTCAGTGACAATGATGGTGGTGACTGGCTTGTCCCCGATGAGGATCTTTGTCATCGCCCATATCACCCTCCCCAATCTCACTCGGATAATTGTCAATTACATTCACTGCATTCATTGCCATTACCTTTGGATTTCGGGTGGACCGACGGACTCTTGCAAAGAGATTTATCTTCCCACAAGACACACATTTCTTGCCGTTTTCTGGGCAGTCACTTTCATGATGGGACAGGCCCCCCACAATAACCTCAGTCATAATATGCCAAACTATCCAATTTATTTGAGAGAGGGATGCTGTCCTGTGCCCGATGGGCTGTTCACCCCATCACATTGTCTCAGGGCCAGGAACAAGTGTTTGTATGTTCATGTGCCCCCTGGTCACTGGCTCTGCAGATCATGCGCTCTCTGGCTGCTTGCAGGTGGTACCTGTCACCGATGCCGCACAGCAAGACCAGACACTCACTGCACTGACATGATATGCAGGTGGGTGCCCTTGACACAGTAGCAGCCGCTGAGACGCAGCAAGGCCTCCACAGGCAGAGCCACACCTTCGGGCATCCACTCCACCAAACAGGTGCAGGTAGGTTGCACTTTCTGGGTCCAACGGTAGGGTGATCCCGCTATGTAGGGCCTCCAGCAGGGAACAGAGAATCTCCATACTCGCCCCAATTGTAATGACGCCAATGTAAATATGTATAGTGCAATCTTGAACAACACATTCTTCTTCGTAAGGTTGTACACAACAGTCCCTGCCAGTGAGCACAGCCAAACTTTATAAACGTGCACCATGTAACAGGAGCCTTCTCCACTTCGTGCCGTTTCATAGGGGCAAACAAACAGCTCCCTTCACCATGGTGCACCCCAGTGAATGGTCAGACCTCCACTCCATTGCACACCTGAGAGGGGTCACTGTTAGGAAAATATGTTTCCACTCTCCCAGGAGCAATGAGAGAAAAAGTCACAACACACTGCAGTTGCTCAGGGACAAAATTAAATGTATTGGTAGGAAACATTGCGTGCTTGCTGGCCAGCAAAGAAGACGTCAGTGCACACAATGGTGCTCTCAGTCTCTTTCTTCCCTGCATGACTGTTTTTAGGCCATATATACAATTAGTAATGCAACTTCAGCAAAACTTAAAATGTACAAAGTGCCAAACATAAGCAACAGAGAAATGCAAGATCACCAATGTGCCAATTATAATGCAGATATACAGTGTAAGCAGAAATGAACAACCTGATGAGCAAACTAACATGAAAGTCAAGAAAAGCAAAGTGACCTTTAAGATGGTTCTGAACAGTTATTGAAGCTTGGGCAGACAAGGTCAGATAGGACGCCTTTGCAGCTCCGAGCAGCTTGTTACAGGAAGAAGTGGGATAGTGTGGGTGAAAACAAGAACTAAGTGTCACATCTATGAAGTGCATACATATGGATAACTATATTTTATCCAACAATCCTGCCTTTACGATATGTATAGCCTACACCAGTGTAAAACTATCTATATCTATCTATATCTGTATATTTATCTTCACCAATTCGCTGCTTGAGCGGCCTCCCTTCCAACGACGTTGGTGCCAGCCAGTGGCAGCGGCAGCCACTTTCTTTATCGTCACTTTCCTTAATTCAGATTTATTGTGCACCAAAACTTAAAAAAAAAAAAGTCCTTAAAGTTTCGTATATATATATATATATATATATATATATATATATACATCAAAAAGCTGCCCGCTAAGGAAGGGCCCACAGCAGGTAGATATGCTTCAATTCTTTATTGGAGGTTGCCGTGTACGATTGATGACAAAATGCCTGCCAATTATCCTTTCAGGTCCGACGCGTTTCATGCCTCTCTGCATTTCATCAGGGACTAAGGATTTTGCTTCTGCGTGATGGCGCTGTTTTTAATACTGACGATTCAAGTCCCGCCTCAGTGGGCGTGGCCAACAGGCATCTTGGTACTTGTAGTGCTGATTGCTTCCCTAGTGGGTCAAGTGCCATCCGCAGTTGTTATAGTCTTAAAATATTACCACAGTGGGTTGCAGTATGAGTTCACTTCCTCGTACGGCACCATATCACCTGCAATGTAGCGCATATATATATATATATATATATATATATATATATATATATATATATATATATATATATATATATATATATATATATATATATTCACTGAAAAAACCATAGGTTATAGACCATATATAGTTAGGAATTAGCATTTAAAAAACCTTATTTTACTCACACAAAACCATTGAAATTCCATATATAGTTAGTTGTACTAACTATATATCGCGCACCCGCAATCCACTGCTGATCATGTCACATATTACATCATTCATGACATGGTCAGTGACATCACTGATGACATCACTGATGACATCTCAAATGATATCACTGATGACATCACTGATGACATCTCAAATGACATCACTGATGACATCACATCACAACTAAATGAGTGGATGTATAAGTGTCTGAATGAAGGTTTTAGTAGGTGCGTGACTGACTGTATGAGTGAGTGATTAAATGTGTCTCACTGAATGCATAGGTTAGTGACTAAACTGTCTTAATTTGTGCATCATTATGTCTGGTATTCTGTAAACTGCTGCATGTGTTGATCAGTAGCTATATGAGTAACTATATGGGTTATTGATTGATTGTCCAATTATTTGTATGGGAGACTGAGTGTGTGTGTGGCTGGCTGGGAGATGTGTGACTCTGTGCAGATCAATGTATTCTTGTATCAATGATTTATAAGAGAGTAAGTATGTGTTAGAATATGTTTGAAAATGTAAGGTACTCTATGTTTAACTGTATAGATTAGAAAATGGAAGTGTGATTGATTCTTTACAGGACTGACTAGGTGTGTGAGTAACTCCAAGGATGAGTGGCAGAGTGTGAGTGTCTGTATAGGGTGTATGAGTGCATATGATAGTGTTGTAAAGATGAGTGATTGTATGTATGAATGATTGTATGGGTGAATGAGTGAATGTGTGTGTAGACGTAGGAATCAGTGAGTGCGTATGTAGTAACTAGTATTGGTGTGTCAATTGTTTAAAAAAATATGTTCTGTATTTAACACTGGGTGTAACAGAGGTTATATTAAAGTGTGAGGAGATGCATTGTATTGTCACATGAATGATATCATCAGTGATGTGACCATTGATTTCAAATGAGATGTCATCAGTGATGTCATTTGAGATGTTATCAGTGATGTCATTTGAGATGTTATCAGTGATGTCATCAGTGATGTCATTTGAGATGTCATCAGTGATGTCATCAGTGATGTCATTTGAGATGTCATCAGTGATGTCATCAGTGATGTCATTTGAGATGTCATCAGTGATGTCATCAGTGATGTCACTGACCATGTCATGAATGATGTAATATGTGACATGATCAGCAGTGGATTGCGGGTGCGCGATATATAGTTAGTACAACTAACTATATATGGAATTTCAATGGTTTTGTGTGAGTAAAATAAGGTTTTTTAAATGCTAATTCCTAACTATATATGGTCTATAACCTATGGTTTTTTCAGTGAATTTTCAAGGTTTTGTAAATGCTAATTCCTAACTATATATGGTCTATAACCTATGGTTTTTTTCAGTGAATTTCATTGGTTTTTTAAAAGCTAATATCTATAGCTGTAAAATTTATTCTTCTTTAAATCCAAAAATATATTTTATATGTTTATTAATAATTTTTTTTAAATATTTTTTTTGTTTCGCTCCCGGTCCGCGAACCGGGAAGCTTCCCGTTAGCTCACTTTGATTCCGCGACCCGGTCCGCGAACCGGTAAGAAATCAACATAGTGATGGTAATGCGTCTTATGACGTACTGCGTTAGCGCACCCGGAAGTGCCCCGGGGCGCGGACCGAGGCGCGAAACGCAGCTCCCCGGAAGCGATCCGCGGCGCGAAAGCGCGACGTATCGCGTTGCCGCGAAATGCGTCTTGTGACGTATCGCGTTAGCGCACCCGGAAGTGTCCCGGGGCGCGTACCGAGGCGCGAAGCGGAGCGAACCGGAAGATAACCGGGGAGCGTTCCGCAGCGCGTAACATGAGCGTGAGAGGTCATGTGACTTGTTAATAAAACTTTTCATTGGTTCATTTCACTTTTGGTTTCATAATGATGGAAGGCTAGGTCAGGTGACTTAAAAATAACACTTTTCATTGGTTGAGAAGTATTGTTTTTTCCCAAATGATGAAAACCCCTCCTTCTTTCCTCACTCTGACTTTCATCATTGTGAGAGGAAGACCTATTTTGCTTCTTGGAAAATGGCTTCATTGGTAGCTTCAGCTGGTGGACCCCCACCACCACCACCACCTCCTCATGGGAAGAAAGGACCACCTCCCCAGGTCCTTACCAACACTGAGGAGGAAGAGGAAGAAATGGATGAGGAGGGAGAAGAACCACAATTTTTAGAAGAGTTGCCCCGGGTTTCCAGAAAGAAAGCCAGTTTCATCTGGCAGTTTTTTTCAATACCTCGTGGGCAAAAAAAAGTCAACGCGAGGTATGTCACCTGCCTGATATGCAAGGAACAATTGTCCAGAGGGACGGACAAAAAATATAGCTTTGGCAATCACACTATGCACAGGCACATGACGAGGAAACATCCCCTAAATTACAGCCGGGCGGAATTAAGGGATATGCACGACAATCCCAGACCAACTCCTGTGGCCAGACCAACAATACCGGTTTCTCTATCACCAGAAGAGGCACGGGAAACTGTGCCAAATATTCAACAAAATTTTGGGCACATGATCCACTTATGTATGCACTGTCGTGCATTATTAGCTTGTGGCAACATGAGCATCAATGCACTGAACCTGGCGTATGAACACCATGATTGCCCTAACCGCCCCCAGTAATTTTTTTTTGCTCCTGTTGAGCCATTTTCAACGCCTGTTTTTTGTTGTTTCCCCCCCCCAAAAAAAACCAAAAAAAATATAAAATCGTTCAAAAAATACAAAAAAAACCAAAAAATGTTCAAAAAATAAAAAAAAATATAAAACAACAAATATAAAAAAAAAAGTTCTTTTCAGAACTACCTTCCCTTTCCAAAAAAATTGCTAGAATGTTTAGCACTCTTGCAAGCTCTATTTCTTTTGGTTCGCTTCCGGGTTAGCTTCCCGGTACGCGGACCGGGAGCTAACCAAAAAAATTAAAAAAAAAAAAAAGTGTAAGTATAAGGAAAGGAAACAGAGAGTGATGTTAAAAGAAAGACAGCTATAGGGAGTAAAGAAGAGATACTGTTTAATAGATCTATTTACCGAAGAAAAGACAGAAGAGGGTATAATTGTGAAAAACAAAATAGATAAGGAAGTGAAAGAAAAAAAAAAAGTATAACATTAACAAAGAAGAATTTCTTGGAGAATGTGAGTGAATGTTCAAAATAAGATTAAAACATGAGGAATAACAGAGAGAAAAAATAGAAAACAGAAAACAAAAAATAACAGAAAAAGATTAATTGAAACAGCAAAGAAATGTAATTAACATAGAGCCATATCATCAACATAGACAATAAAAGTTTTGCAGCTTTTATTGGCAGAAATGTGTCGCTAAAGCTGCTTTTGTGGCAGAAAACTGCCACTAAAACCACTTTTGCACCAGTTTTCTGCCAATAAAAAGAGCAATAATTTTATTGGCTGTGTTCATAATATTTCCCTTAGTGTGCTTCAACTACACAGAGAAAGCATTATGAACAAGTAGTGATAGACTGATCAGTCAAAGACAGTAAGAGTAATAGAGACGCAGTGAGTGAACAAGAGTGAGGAACTATGAGAAGAGAGGGACTGAGAAAAAGAGTGGAAGGAGTTGAGTAAGTAGTTAATAGAGAAAGGAATGAGGGAAGTAGCAAAGGCAGGAAACTGAGGGTTAAAGAAATGAAGCAGTGGAACTAATAGTAGTTAAATGTGATATAAATGTAACGAAAACAGTACAAAATATTTACCTTATAATTGTCGTTAAATTACTCACTTTTTCTTTTTATACTTTCAATCTGTGAAAGAGAGAACAAACATTTGAAAAATATTAAAACATGTATTTAAAAATTTGAAAAGACAAGGGAAAAGATTGAAGGACAAACAGTTTTTCAAAAACTTTGACACTTACAGAAGATTCTGCTTCTCCAGGCCCCCTACACAGCCCTAAAGATATACATTTTAAACTAACAGTATCTTGATGCAGATGAAGTGAGGCCTATCTTAAAACATGGTGCATCTTTTGCATTGCTGTTGTTTCAGAAAAGTGTCGCAACACACTAAAATTTTAAATAATTGCTTCAGGATGCCAATAAGATGTCTACTATCCAGAGGTTTGTTTCAGGTGAGGCCTACTCAGGGTTGCAGATGAAATTTCGAGTTGTTGAAGAGAATAGAGGACATAATACATGTGAAGGTCTACCAATGAAGTGAGTCATGTCCACTGCACTCTTCAACAAAGTCCAAAACTCCTATGTTTCCCTGGACAGACCTAAACTTGATCTGCACAATGTGATTCGTAATGATAGGAAACACAGGTGAAGTAATTGAAATACATGCAATTTATTTTGCTCATTTCACAATCACATCACTTGTGTTTCCTTTGCTTAGGTATCTCATTGTGCAGATGTAGTCTAGCATATGAAAGAATACGCAGAAGTGCAGCACTGCATGCAACAACTTTGACACTTACAGAAGCCTCACCTTCTCCATGCCTCCTACACAGTTCTACATATACATCATAAATGCAAACAGTACAGAATTAATTATACATGTTAAATGGTTTATTTTTGCTGTTCTCAGAATGTATCAAAATTCACTAAAAACAGTGACTTGAAGGTATTCATCATGTAACAGCGGGGAAAAAAAAACACAATCAAAATGATTGTGTTTAAAAAACCCATACAACATCAGAAATCAAAATTCAGAACTCCTTAAAGTTAACTTACTTTCCATGACGTCCAAGGATGTCCTATGAACAGCTTACACTCTTTTGTGCTGTTATTACTTTCAGCCCGCCACTTTCTGAAAGAAAATCTCCATCGTTTTTAAAAACACGTTACATGCAATAAATGACTTCTTGCTCTCTACCACAATTTTCCACAAGGCCAAATCTGGTCAGAGCCATTTATAACTCTTGGATTTCTTGTAAGCCAATCCCGTCATTTGGCATTTCCGCAACTTTCAGAATTAAAATGTTGAAGATCATTTTCACAATCCTGGAATAGTAATATCTTCCCCTTCTTGCTCAGTCATGTTCTACTTTTCCTATGACACTGATACAAGCAGACTTACACTACCTCTATGACTACTACAATTATTTAATTCTCTACATCACTTTTAATCACAAAGCAATGTAAAACAGTACACAGCATTGCAGACTTACATTCCCTCTACTCCATGTTTTGATTGGCTGCTTCAATTAGCTTATAAAAAGAAACAGTTTTTCTGAATTCATTCAAAGTGCACGTATTTCTCCATAATGTCCAGTCCTATGGTTAGAAGTTATGTCTCTGAACTACACTTATCCTCAAGGCCAAATTGTGTAGGAGCCATTAAAACTTCTTGAAATTCCACAGAGCACATCCCGAGATTATTTCCCTAAAATTTTGGTTTTAAAAACACCAGGTAAGAGTTTTTAAGGTCATACGGCAATTTTTTTTTGAAAATTAAAACAGAATCATTGCAGAATGACCAGCCATTTCTAGACTTTAAATAAGCTGTGTAATGTCCTGATGTTATTGAAGGGCCGTCATGATATATAATTGCTGCAGTTACAAAAGTCCTTCCTGATATTGACAACTGCGAAGCTACAACATTTTTAATTAAAGTTGTCAATTTTGTTCCATCAGGCCTACATCGTTGGAACATTAAAATGACATACTGGCCATATGTTCGTATAAATAATGTGGACATCATTTCAGATTTACATTGGCTACACTCCATGTTGTGATCAGCTGCTTTTACTAGCTTATTAAAGGAGACTGATTTACTGTCTGGCAAAGTTAAATATATAAATCTTTCTGAGTCTACACTAGTAGTACTTGATACCATACAGTTCTCGCAGTCATGCTGCCATTGATAAGAAAGCCCAAACAGCTGATCTACATCTACACCTTCAGCATGCAATACATCAAGCATATACATTAAAAACTCCTGACAATCTTGCTGAATATTTTGAGAGAATTGTGTTTGGCCTGAACATCTGTCTAACAGATTTCGAATTTCAGACACACTTTCTATGTTTCTTCTATCAGTGGTACATTTCCCTAACACAGAATTTAACAAACTGCAAAATCTTTGATCAGAATTGACCACAATCTCTTCTTTTACATTTTTTAGAGAAAACAAAACATTAACCACTACATTAGCATAGCAGTTGACACCAGAACTGTTTTCAAACTGAAAACCAACAACATCTTCAACAGAATCCTTTTTGTTTCTGCTTGTAATTTTAGGTTCATTGACTTTTTGTCTTTTTGCTACAACCTCCCCAGTATTGTTCTCATTTCTTCGTTTCCGGCCTATCACACGTTTCTCAAACAAAGGATACTGAGGCAAATGTGGCGCATACTCTCTTCTTAACCTATTGTATTCCTTAACACAATCTAGATCCGCACAAATGTTTGTGACATCACACTCAATCAAGTACAATCCCGATAAAGTTCTAACTCGTGACAATGCCACATATGCCATACCCTCCTTGAACACAGAACTGCCAATATTCACCAATGCACTGTCTACACTTAAACCTTGCGATTTATGAATTGTCACCGCATATGCCAAGCAAACAGGAAACTGCTTACGGCGAACATATAAGTCTTTTACAAGCAAAAATCTAGCAGAACAACGAGCAATTAGCTGTACTTCCTCAATGCCATCAAATTTAATTTTTAAAAATTCAATTCCATCTCTATTTCTGTATTTCACAAAATCAACAACATTACCCATTGATCCATTTACCAGACCTCTTTCAACATGTAAATTCCTTCTTAAAATTATACGGCAGTTCAAGCACACATTCAGAGTCTTTTCAAAACCTGCAGTTTTAGATATACTCTTCTCTAATGAATCCAATTTTGTTTTCAGATTCTCAGACAAAATAATTGTTGATCCCATATGCTCTACTCTATCAATAGCTTCCAGTTTCACAATCTCTTGCTTTTCTAAATGCAACATTTTGTTGTTAAATTTGGCACATTCTGCAAGAGTTGGCATCAAACATATTCCAGATTTCTTCTCAGTAATTTTCTGAAAAATATTCTCAGGCACAACATCTTGTTCTGGATATAAATTTGACAGTAATCGTGCATGTAAAGCTTCTTTCCCATGCTCGGTCACTTTTCCAATTCTAACATCTTGTAGAATAGTCTTGTAAACTTCATCCTTCGCCTGACGCATATTTTCATGCAGTTCAGCATAATTGAAGTTTAACCATATATTGACGTTGCCAATGCTGCCTAGGCACTTCCTGGTATCTTCATGCGTGAGCATTTTGAACACAGGTTGCCCTTTCACTGGTGTCAGCTGCAGAAGATCTCCGAAAACAATGATGTGTTTGCCACCAAATAACACATCATACTCTGTTTTGAGAACTTCTTGCATCCTCAAATGCACAAAGGCAAGCATGATATTGGAAACCATGCTTACTTCGTCAATGATAAGAAGTTTCATTTTCCTCAAGATTCTTGAAACTTCAAAACAAGCATCTCCAGATAGCTTGTGATATTGTAATTTGTTGTCATGCTCCACTGGCAGCATCAGTAAACGATGTAAAGTAATCCCTTTAATATTATGTGCTGCCAGTCCAGTTGGAGCAGTGACAACACAAGACAGCGATGACTCTGTCCTTTCCTGCAAATAGCATGAAATTGCTTTAATGAGGAAACTTTTTCCAGTTCCCGCTTCTCCACTCACGTACAGTCGGACAGGCTTCAACGACGTACATGAGCACTCTTTCTTATCATGACTTAATCCATGATCAATTTGCATGGTAACTTCGTCATATATTTTCCTCTGCTCAACGTTGAGTTGTCTTTCCAACTCTTCTAAGTTAACCGCATCCTCTTGAGCATGTGCCATGGCTCTTTCCACTTCATTCATAGCAGTGGCAGCTTCATTTTCGATAACAGGTCCTCCTAGTGGATCCTGACTCAATGAAGCAGAACTCTGACTGTCCTGAGAACTGTCTCTGGCAATCTCGGCTGCAATCGTTGCTTCCTGCTCAATTTCCGCATTCAACATTTCTACATATTTGGGAAAAGCAGGACATTCTATGGTCTCCTTGGCGGCATTGAAAGAGTCTTCGTAACAGAGGAAATCTCCAAGCAGTTCCTCTTCTGCACGCCAAGGCTTGAAAAGTTGCAAAAGTGCTAAATAGAAAAACTCCTTTTTTTCAGGAGATTCGCCACTCAATTTTCGATGGTTTACCAAGTGGCATTTTCTTTGCTTGACCAGACATCCCTCACTTCCTATTACAGCATACACTCCTTTCTCAGTATCTTCTTTGATGTTCCTCTTGAATATGTAATTTTGCAGAACCTCATACAGACAAACATTCTCGAGGTGACTGCTTCGATTTGGATAATATGTATCCAACATGTTGGTCTTCAAAATGTCGGTACTGTTTGGCTCCTTTTCCGCCAAATACTCAATTTCCCGCACAGGTTTGAGAACTCGATTACGCGTTGCTGCAAGACCAAGACTCGCCCAAACGATACTCCTGGACTTGGCATAGAGACTTGCTGAAGACAACCGGTCAGAACATTCGTACGCTCCGATTTCTCGATGCGACAACATCTTCAGACTGAAACTGTACAACTTCTTGCTGAGGCTCTTTTCATGGGAAATGTCCTCCCACATATCCTTCAATTCTGTCTTCTCTTTTTTGGTGATGTAAGACGTCACATACCGAGCCACAGCCATACAGTTATCAGCCACAAACTGTATATCCATGTTAGCATTCCACATGGACAAAATCACTGGGTTGTAGTCGTTGATGTACTTGGACTCTTGGTTCCTCTTCAAATTGTAAGTGTTTTTAGGTGATTTCTTCATGACATTGTGTCGCAGCGAAGACATCAAACTGTTTACTCTTCCTTTAGAAATCACCGGTCGTGGAAAGCCGAAACGACATTTAGTGTAGAACTTGTCCTTATTTCGGAATTTACGACGGCAGTACTTTCCACATCGATGGCTTTGGAAACGCAGAACTTTTTCTCTTAGGCTTTTCTTCTCCTTTGCGTTTGGAACAGCACACGTAGAATACTGTTGGATGAAACTCATCACTGAGTCTTCTGGATCCGTTCCAAATTTAGGTGCATCCTTGATCCACAGCAACATATGTATATGAGGAGCACCTCTTGCTTGGTACTCCTTTCTCCAGAAGAAATCCAACACCTCTCCAAGAGGTGGATTCTTCTTATTCATGATGAAAGACATCATAGCTTCAAATCTATGATTGAAGTACCTACATACATTGACTGGATCCAAAGAGCACAGTTCTCCAGGTGTCTTGAATTCGATGTTATCTACGTTAGCATTTGCCTCTCGTAGAAATTCAAGTAAGTCTTCCCAGCCATACTCGGCACAGCTCAGAGTGAGGAACCATGTGGGAGTACCTAAGTTCCTCAGCATACATTTTAAATCACCATGACGACGGTACCAGTACTCATTAGTACCACGCTGACACGCCATGAGATTAATCAGGTGAGAATCCAAAATACTGTCTTGGACATTGACTTTATCCATAAAGTCACTTGCCGAGATGTTTTGCATGTGTATACCACTTTTCAAGATGTGGTTCACTGCATATGACAGTCCAGACAGATCGCTTTCAAACAGGAGATGAAACAAATAGGGAATGCATTGTCGAAACCTAGCATCTCCTGCATACAATCGCAAAGTCCGGTATTCAGAAGCAGGAATTTGATGAGGTCGCTCATCATATCTTCCTCCCTGACCTGTTGGAAAAAGCTGTGGGAAACACCGAGCTTCCAAACTTTCCTCCCAAACACTAATGGGACTCCCTTTGGCTTGTTTCATTTGAAACAACTCAATAGCATTCCCCATGACTTCCTTGGAATGCAAAGGATGAACACTATAATGTTCATATATTTCTTCACTAGTAGAGGGTTCTACTTTCTCAATTTGACCAGCACACAAATCGCTATCCTCTTCCTCACTTACTTCCTCTTCTGCAACATATACATTCTTATAGTATTTATTATTTTTTTTCAAATACAATGTTGCCTTTTTAACTTTCCTAACATCTACTAAATCTTGCCATATTTTCTTATTCTTTGTCGGAACCCCATTAACTAAGATAACCAGAGGTTCCTCTTCCACTTTTTCTGCTCCAATTGTGTTAATGTTTTTCTTCAAATCTAGAGGCAAATAAACAACTCTTCCCTTTAATCCTCTCTGTAAATCTGATGCAGGCAATTTCCCTGTCTTTGGCTCCATTCTTACAATAGCCTGAAATGGATGGATACTTTGAATCAAAATAGATTCATAAGTATTTAAATCCTTCAATTCAGAAGGAATCTCAACCAATTCCAGATTATTATGAACTGCTCTAGCAGGCATCTGGTTTTGATTTAATTTGCAACAACAATAAGTACACACACGTTGATCCAATCCCAAATCAAAACAATTTTCTACCATCAAGTATGTTGCGAAATCCTTCCATTCACTATTATTTTCCCTTTCACTTTTTGCATATAAATCCACTAACTTAGTCTGATTCTTATAATAAGTGCGTCGACAACACACACAAGTGAAATTAGGCCTCTCACTTGATTTCACCTCAAATGTCGCAATTTCCCTCTGGAAATTATCTGTACTGGAAACCTGTACACTATCTTCCACATGACCCTCTTCTTCTTGCTCAATTTCAACATTCTCCTCTTTACTTCCAAAGTAACAAAACTCAATTTCTTCACATATATTCTTCACATCTATTTCAGAACCATGCAAAAGAGCAGCGCATAATTTTTTAAGCATAATTGCTGGACTCTTAGCATAATACAACATTCTAACTAATTTCCTCACTTTATTATGATGCACTGCTAGCATCCTGAAATGATGAAAAACACTCTGGCATACTCTCCTGGAAAGACAAGCCAGTGAATGACCATGCAAACCCGTCACTTCTCTCACTCTGCAAGGATCTAATTCTTGCAACAACCTTATTTTCTGCTTCAAACTTTTCTTATTAAATGACCGTACAAAATCACAAAGCAAATTGATGGAATCCTGTCGCACACTGCAAATACTACTACACTTCCAGGTGTACACAGGACCCTTAGCACGTCTTCCTAAAACCTCATTACCTAACACCTCTTCTGCCTCTGTTGTCACAAGTTTTTCTTTTTCAACTGGACAACCATCTTTCACTTCATAAGCACGACCACTGGTGTCAACTGCATGCACCAAATCATTATCCTGGAAATAACTCTCCTCATTAAAAAATGCCTCACAGCTTGAACTATGCATCCATTCTCCAGAAAAAACTTCACAAAAATTACTACGATTAACTATTCTCTTCCATCTACTATTTCTTTTGAAATCATAAATTGCCTTGTTTAGCTTCCTAATTCTATTGATTATCAAAATAAATAACTTACGTTTAATTTCAAATGCCTGATCAATAACTTTCTCAACTTTTTTTTTTCTCTTATAAAAAACCAGTTTCTGTTGACGTTTCTTAATATTTTTTAACAAATTGCCAATTATCCTGTTGCGGAACATTCGTTTACGAATCTCCCTAAACTGTTGTTTCCTTCTACTATCATGCACAGAGTTATCTCTTGCTCTAGCAGTAACATTTTTCATTGGCCTTTCCTTTCCATTTGATTTCCTTCTCGTTTTATGGACTGAAACATTTTCTGTAGTAATATTTTATTTACTACACATATTTCTTATGAATTGTTTTGTGCTCTTACCCGGTGCTTTCTTCGTGACTTGACAAATCTTTTTGTTAGAGGACTGCTGCTTATTTTTTTTCACCTGCTGTCTTTGACGTTTTGCAGCCTTTCTCTGTCTTTCTATTGTAGGCATGGTGAAATCTTGAAATAATCTGCAGTTGAATCTGTGGTAAAATATATTAAAAAATGTTATTAACCATTATTACCAAACAGTAAAACAATAACAGTGATCTTCAAAATATTTTGCATTTCCTAAATAGCGAATTTTAAGGAATAAATAGCGATTCTTTACCATTCCTAATTTGCAATGAGCAAATTGCTAATTGCAAGTTACCCATTCATTTCCATGGGCTAGGAGGCTCATAGGAATGAAGGTTTAATTTGCGATTAGCAATTTGCTCATCACAAATTAGGAATTTTTCCAAGGGTGCAGGGGTGTCTCAAGAACACCCTGCTGCACCCCTGAAAAAGAAATTTGGGGGCATATGGCACACATACATGCCCTAAGGGCATGTGTTGGCGTCATATGGGACCTTTTGTTTTTTAAAAAAACTTTTTGAAAAGAATTCACAAATTACCACCAATTTACCACAATAGTTTCCAAATCCTTAATGTCATTTTTACATATTTTTTGTTTGATACATTGCATTTAAGTAGTCACAAAATTTGCAAATCCTTCAGTGCAATTGCAAAATAAGGAATAGCAAATTTTGCTACTCCTTATTTTGCATCAAACTTGTTTGATACATACCATTTGTCTAATTTACATTTGCAAAGGCCGAAATTCGTAGAATTTTGATCTTTGCGAATGCTAATTAGCTTGATACATATGGCCCCAAGTGAGGCCTGTCTTGCGACATGGTGCATCTTTTGCATCACTGCTGCATCGGTTTCATGTGGTACGTTTTTTTTACACCATGACATATCTGCCTAAATGCATCAATTTGTAATGTTGTCGCCTCATAGCAAATCTTTTCCACCGCCGCTGCATCATAAAAGTGACGCACAGTGGCAGAAAAGAGGCATACACCTATCATAAATCTGTCCCTAGCATTTTAAATGATTAATCCAGGATGACAATAAGGTGTGGCCTATCCAAAGGTTTGTTTAAGTTGAGGCCTACTCAGGATTGCAGATTAAAGTTACGCTTGATGAAAAATACAGAGGAGATAATACATGTAAAGGCCTACCAATGAAGTAAGTAATGTCCACTTTATTGCACCAGTCATCATAAATGTATCCCTAAGCTTCTTATCTTGTTACAGATGAACCACCATATGTACCATCAAACTATTTTGCATTTCCTAAATAGCAAATTTTAAGGAATAAATAGCAATTCTTTACCATTCCTAATTTGCAATGAGCAAATTGCTAATTGCAAATTACCCATTCATTTCCATGGGCTAGGAGGCTCATAGGAATGAAGGTTGCAATTTGCGATTAGCAATTAGCTCATCACAAAAAATGGAATTTTTTCAAGCGTGCAGGGGTATCTCAAGAACACCCTGCTGCACCCCTGAAAAAGAAATTTGGGGGCATATGGCACACATACATGCCCTAAGGACATGTATGGGCGTCATATGGGACCTTTTGTTTTTTTAGAAAAAAATGCTTTTTGAAAAGAATTCGCAAATTACCACAAACTAGAAGTTGGTGGTAGTTTCCAAATCCTTAATATCATTTTTTACATATTTTTTGTTTGATACATTGCATTTAAGGAATCGTAAAATTTGCAAATCCTTCAGTGCAATCGCAAAATAAGGAATAGCAAATTTTGAATTAAGGACATTTTAAGTCATTTCCATATGTGCAGTGTTATGAAATTATGATTTGAAAATCGTTTTTGGGGAAAAGTAATGGTTTGCAAATTTATGACAAGGACATAATGGTGTATGCTTCTCTATAAGGCATTTCAGTGTCTCTGATGTCATTTTTCCCATATTACATTATAAGACCTTTCCCCATGGAGCACATTCCTTGTAAATATGCTCCCACCTGAGCATGGCGAATTTAGATTTTGACTGTTTGAGTCACATAACCATGTTAAAAGTGACTCAAAAAAATTGCAAACGTTTTAAAAAAACACATTCATGTGTCTTAAGGACATTTTAAGTCATTTCCCCATGGACAGTGTTTTCTAAGTGGCGCAAAAGAGGCATACACCTATCATAAATCTGTCCCTAGCATTTTAAATGATTAATTCAGGATGACAATAAGATGTGGCCTATCCAGAGGTTTGTTTAAGGTGAGGCCTACTCAGGATTGCAGATTAAAGTTACGCTTGATGAAGAATACAGAGGACATAATACATGTAAAGCTCTACCAATGAAGTAAGTGATGTCAACTTCATTGCGCCAGTCATCATAAATGTATCCCTAAGCTTCTTATCTTCTTAGACATCAACCGCCATATGTATCATATAACTATTTTGCATTTCCAAAATAGCGAATTTTAAGGAATAAATAGCGATTCTTTACCATTCCAAATTTGCGATGAGCAAATTGCTAATTGCAAATTACCCATTCATTTCCATGGGCTAGGAGGCTCATATAAATGAAGGTGCAATTTGCGATTAACAATTTGCTCATCGCAAATTAGGAATTTTTCCAAAGCTGCAGGGGTGTCTCAATAACACCCTGCTGCACCCCTGAAAAAGAAATTTGGGGGCATATGGCGCACATAAATTTTAACAACATTCCTTTACCTCAAAAACGATTTTCAAATCATAATTTCAAAACACTGCACATGGGAAAATTACTTAAAATGTCCTTAAGACACATAAAAGCGTTTTTTGATTGCCTTTGCAGCATGTTTGTATCACTTTTAACATGGCTATGTAACACAAACATTCAAAATCTAAATTTGCCATGCACAGGTGGGAGCATATTTACAAGCAATTTGCGCCACAGACAAAGGTCTTACACTAAAATGGGAAAAATAACATCAGGGACAGTCAATTGCCTTATAAAGAAGCATACACCATTATGTCCTTGTCATAAATTTAAAAACAATTCCTTTTCCCCAAAAACGATTTTCAAATCATAATTTCAAAACACTGCACATGGGAAAATGACTTAAAATGTCCTTAAGACACATGAAAGCGTTTTTTGATTGCCTTTCCAGCATGGTTGGGTCACTTTTAACATGGCTATGTAACACAAACATTTAAAATCTAAATTTACCATGCACAGGTGGGAGCATATTTACAAGCAATTTGCGCCACAGAGAAAAGTCTTACATTAAAATGGGAAAAATAACATCAGGGACAGTCAATTGCCTTATAAAGAAGCATACACCATTATGTCCTTGTCATAAATTTAAAAACAATTCCTTTACCTCAAAAACGATTTTCAAATCATAATTTCAAAACACTGCACATGGGAAAATTACTTAAAATGTCCTTAAGACACATAAAAGCGTTTTTTGATTGCCTTTCCTGCATGGTTGGGTCACTTTTAACATGGCTATGTAACACAAACATTCAAAATCTAAATTTTCCATGCACAGGTGGGAGCATATTTACAAGCAATTTGCGCCACATAATTCATAATTTTCTCCTTAAAGCACACTATTCTCTATCTAAATTAAAGAAATATTTTCTCACCTTAGCAAATACTTTGAGTTTGAAAACAGTCTCAGAAACACACCAATTTGTCTTCAGCAGAGCAAAAGGTATGCACTCCAGAGTCTGCAGCTATCAAAAGCACAGAAATGCTGTAATTCTTCACACATATTTCTCATGTCACCCAATCAAAACTCTTCCCTCACTTTTTTTCAAATGAAAACCCTTCCCCCCTCTGCCCTTTCTGTCTTTTCTGCATGGCAACCACCTCTTGGAAGACTTCTGGTGTTTGCAAGTTCACACAACTTTGTTGCAATTGAACTCTGAACTCTCAGTGCACCTGCATATCCAGTGCATTCTTTCATTTAATGATTTTTTATTGACCATTCAAAATACATCTTTCAAAGAACACATCCGTGCACCCTAACTTTCTGTTTTCAGCAATCAAAATCCACCAATCACTGTTACTGCTTCATGAACACAGAAACTCCACAGTTTTTTTCATTTTAAACTCTCATTTTTTCAACTGCCATTTCATTGCCACACTTCATCTGACTGCAGGAGAACCTTCTCTCACCATGTTTTCTGTCTGGATTGTTGGACATAGTTATATTCACTGGGCTCAAAGGTACGTTGAAAACAGGAAATTACCTAACCTCAATTTACAAGATGTGGAAATTAAGTGGTTTGGCCACAGAGGATTAAAATGTCACCAATTGATACCATTGGTGAAAACCTTTATGCATTTGCCCAAACCTGACCTGTTAATTGTGCACTGTGGAGGTAATGACTTGGGCACTTTGACTGGTGTAGGTCTGGAAATGCTTTTAAAGGACACCTTTGAGCAATTAATGGCACTTTTTCCTCAGACTGCCTTGGTATATTCAAATATATGCCAAAGACAGAAATGGAGGTGGTCAAACCAATTTTGTCCACAAATTGAGAAGTCGAGGAAGCATGTAAACAAATCTGTTTCAGCTTACATGAGAGACCATGGAATGGGCTCCCTGTACAACAATAACTTGCGTTACTACATGCAAGATATCTACAGAGGAGATGGAGTTCACTTCTCAGATGAGGGCAACAGAGTTTTCACTCTGAATTTAAGAATGTGCATTGGTACCTACTTATAAGTACCTAAATGTACCATAAACCCAAAAGCTCTTCTCAGAGCTACCCTACATCTGATCACTCACAATTATTATTTTACTCTAACATTTTTCACTAATTTCCAACAAAGTACGCTCCCTGGGGCGCTACCCTGTACGCGAACCGGGAGCTAACCTCGCGAAATTTTTTTTAAAAATGTTTTTTTTCGCACATATAAGCCTCCTCAGCCACCCTCAGAAAACCTAGGGGGTCAAGATAACTCTACCGTGCCCCCTTCTACCCATTCTGAACATTATTTGCCCTCCATCTTGTATCTTAATTCGACCGAAACACAAAATGGTGGACTCCCGGAACGCTTAAGGTTCGCGAACCGGGGCGCTCAACGGTTCGCGTACCGGGTCGCTCTCTGGGAAGCGCACCATCAAAAAAGGTGGGAAAGTAGTTCACAGAAAAGCCACTGGAGACAATTTCACCAAATATAGATTAGCTCATACTACATACCAATCCCTACCATTTTCACAAATTTGATTGGAATTCCATTTAGTCATTTAGCCTGTAGACCTCTCTAAATACCCTGAGGTAAATTACTTCACAAAACACATCTGAAGTGTTGGAATTGACAACCAATGAAAATGTTACTTTCATTTTCTATTTTTTTTACCTGACATTTCATTGGTTATATACCTGAATATATATAAAGGAAGAGAAGAAAACACAGCCATTTTGACTACTACTTCTTGCTGTACATTTCAATAGTATTTTCACTAATTCCTTCAACTTCTTTCTAAAGGTAAGTTTTTATTTTTAAAACTGAAGTATATTGTGCACTATAAGTTAATATGGTAAACTTTTTCTGATAGATATATACTATCCCTCTGTAGTAGTTATAGATTTAGAGAGACTTCTCTGTTATAGTTATGGATGGAGTTAGGCTTCTCTTGTATAATTATGAATTTACTTACGTTAAATCACATACACTTTTTTATATTCCTACTTCCACTCTGATACTATACACTGCCCAAAGATAAATTCACTGATAAAAAATGCCTATCTAAAATTATTCCCAACATTGCCCTATCTCTACTAATATATATTTTTTTAATCCAAATTTCAGGCAAAAATGGAAGGCGAAAACCAAGTTTCTTTGAAATGGACCTGCAAGAGAGCAGCCAAGAATTGATTGATACAATTGATCAAATTGACATTGAATTTTTCGATGAAACTTGGGACAATGAACTACTGCAATGTGTACAAGCAGTAGATAACCTCCTTGCAAATGAGGACATTTTACACCCTCAGAGACTACAATGTATATTCCATGATAATTATGAAATTTCTGACAATGAAATGTTAGAAAGTTTAATAAATTATGAAACACAATCACATTAAAAAAAATGCTTAAAAAATAAAGAAAATAAAAATTAATCAACAAAAACAACAATCAATTAACATACAGCATTTGAAAAGTCTATCATTCATTTTTCATTGCAGTACGCTGCCCAGAACGCTTCCCGGTTCGCGGACCGGGCGCTCCCCACGCAAAAAAACAACAACATTTTTTTGTTTTTTTTGCCCCGCGGGGCCCTTTTAAAACCTCCACATTAAACCTAGGGGGTCAGGGAGGATCTAGTATGCCCCCTTATGGTCATTTTCGCCTTTGTTTTGGCCTCCTCTTGTCTCTCAATCCTACCGAGAGACAAGATGGCGGCCGCTCCGGACTGTTTAGAATGTTGACAGACACCGGAGAGCCAATCAGCTTAGCTACGCGAAGTTCCGGTACGCTTAAGGTCCGCGGACCGGAGCGCTGCCCGGAGCGCGCTTACAGATATATATCTTTTTTTGAACGTTAATTTCTCAAAATCCACTGGAGCACATATATTGAGACCTAGAAAAGGCACATCGGGCTACCAGTCCCTACAATTTTGCCAAGTTTCATGGAAATCCATTCAGCCGTTCGGGCTAAAAGTGAGGCCAACCGCCCTATGGAAAACTCAATGTTAAAAACACGTTTTGGGACCCCCCTTTTTTCTCGGCCCCCCCTTGACGAAACCCCCCCAAATTTTCAAGGGCTGCTCAGAAACAAAATGTGCCATTTTCCTGAAAATTTCAGCCAATTCCGTCGACAAACGCCAAAGTTATTAGACATAGAATTTTCAAAAATCCCATAGGGAAAAAATCCTAACTATATATACCTACTGGCGACCGCCAGTAGGTAATATATATATATATATATATATATGTGTGTGTGTATATATATATAGTATATGTGTATGTGTATGTATGTATATATATATATATATATATATAATATTATATATATATATATATATATATATATATATATATATATATATATCTCTGAAATATGGAATTGTGCGCAGAGACCCACTTAGGGAAGATTATTGCTCTAGAAGGGACTACAGGTCCCATCATGCCATTGAACTTTCAAGCACTAAGCCGAAGCCTACAAGGGCTAATTAATGTAATTGAGCATGCATGAACATATTAAATAGAGCGTCCTCTGCAACAAATCTGTGAGAACAAGCCTATGAATAAGATGTGCAAACATCGAAACGCGTCAGGTGACGATAATTACTTGTCGAGATGCCGAGGGGAGTGATGAGTGAAAACCGGATGGTTGGCTGGCAGCTGTGTGCCCTTCTAAAGCTTACGGGCATTTGTTGGAATATCTGTTTACACGGCGGCCCGCGCCGTGAGGAAGGAGCACCATCTTGTGTAAAGTAAGAGAGGCTGTGGTTGGAAACAATTCCAGGACCATACGGCGCTGTCAGCCTTGTAAAATGGATTCTCCAATTCATCCCGCTTCCTACAAAGGATGTGAAATGTTCTTAAATATTGAATTGTGCGCAGAGACCCACTTAGGGAAGATTATTGCTCTAGAAGGGACTACAGGTCCTATTATGCCATTGAACTTTCAAGAACTAAGCGGAAGCCTACAAAGGCTAATAAATGTAATTGAGCCTGCGTGAACATATTAAATAGAGTGCCCTCTGCAACAAATCTGTGTGAACAAGCCAATGAATAAGATGTGCAAACATCGAAACGCGTCAGGTGACGATAATTACTTGTCGAGATGCCGAGGGAAGTGATGAGTGAAAACCGGATGGTTGGCTGGCAGCTGTGTGCCCTTCTAAAGCTTACGGGCATTTGTTGGATTATTAATATATATATATATATATATATATATATATATATATATATATATTCACTGAAAAAACCATAGGTTATAGACTATATATAGTTAGGAATTAGCATTATCAAAACCTTATTTTACTCACACAAAACCATTGAAATTCGCATATATAGTTAGTTGCACTAACTATATATCGCGCACCCGCAATCCACTGCTGATGATGTCACATATTACATCATTCATGACATGGTCAGTGACATCACTGATGACATCACTGATGATATCTCAAATGACATCACTGATGACATCTCATTTGACATCGATGATCACATCACTGATGATATCATTCATGTGATAATACAATGCATCTCCTCACACTCTAATATAACCTCTGTTACACCCAGTGTTAAATACAGAGTATAATTTTTGAAACCATTGACACACCAATACTAGTTACTACATACGCACTCACTGATTCCTACGTCTACACACACATTCACTCATTCACCCATACAATCATTCATACATACAATCACTCATCTTTACAACACTATCATATGCACTCATACACCTATACAGACACTCACACTCTGCCACTCATCCATGGAGTTACTCACACACCTAGTCAGTCCTGTAAAGAATCAATCACACTTCCATTTTCTCATCTATACAGTTAAACACAGAACACCTTACATTTTCAAACATATACTAACACATACTTACTCTCTTATACAATCACTGATACAAGTACACATTGATCTGCACAGAGTCACACACCTCCCAGCCAGCCACACACACACTCAGTCTCCCATACAAATACTTGGGCAACCAATCAATAACCCATATAGCCACTCATATAGCTACTGATCAACACATGCAGCAGCTTGCACAACAACAGACATACTGATGCACACTTTCAGACAGTTTAGTCACTAACCCATGCATTCAGTAAGACACATTTAATCACTCACTCATACAGTCAATCACGCACCTACTAAAACCTTCATTCAGACACTTATACATCCACTAATTCTTCGAAATGTAAAACATATTTAAACTTTACAGAAACACACAGTCACTGGATGATGTCATCAGTGATGTCATCAGTGATGAACACATGAAGCAGCTTGCACAACAACAGACATACTGATGCACACTTTCAGACAGTTTAGTCACTAACCCATGCATTCAGTAAGACACATTTAATCACTCACTCATACAGTCAATCACGCACCTACTAAAACCTTCATTCAGACACTTATACATCCACTCATTCTTCGAAATGTAAAACATATTTAAACTTTACAGAAACACACAGTCACTGGATGATGTCATCAGTGATGTCATCAGTGATGTCATTTGAGATGTCATCAGTGATGTCATCAGTGATGTCACTGACCATGTCATGAATGATGTAATATGTGACATCATCAGCAGTGGATTGCGGGTGCGCGATATATAGTTAGTGCAACTAACTATATATGCGAATTTCAATGGTTTTGTGTGAGTAAAATAAGGTTTTGATAATGCTAATTCCTAACTATATATAGTCTATAACCTATGGTTTTTTCAGTGAATTTTCTAGGTTTTGTAAATGCTAATTCCTAACTATATATAGTCTATAACCTATGTTTTTTTCAGTGAATATATATATATATATATATATCCAAGAAAGAAGTGACTCAAACAGATATATTCACCAAAGATCAAAAATATATTTCCACTACAACGTGGTGCCTTCCTCAGGTAGTTTCAAGATGGTAAGCTTAGTGGCTGCACAGATGACGCAGCTGAATTTTCAAAAAGCATCATGAGTGAAGATTCCATTTGGAATGTGGAATCAATGCAGTCCTGAGAGTTCTTGAGATATGCAGTAATCAGGATGTATTGTCAGTAATGTTCAGTCCATCTGGATGCAATGATTTTAAACGGTACATCCAGAAATTTTCCCTGGAGTCCAGTAGTTCTTCCTTTGAGACATGTTCCACGGGGAAAATCTTCAAATCTGATAGTGAATGATCGACAAGGTTAAAATGATTGGCTAATTTTCAATTTTCTTATTAATTATTGCTGATTTGTGGTTCCTGAATCGTGTGCGGAGGTCATTCATTGTTTGGCCTACATATTGTTTTTTACAGCTTTGCCGTTGGCACTGAATCATATAAATAATGCATGTTGAGAGACATGTAAGATGCTGCCTTATTGCATAGGTCCTTCTGGTAACACAACTAGTAACTGATGATGTTTGTAAAAGGTATTCACACGTGATGCACCTTTTAGAGTCACAGCAATGAACCCCTGCATTTGTTACAGCTTGCTTGAGTTCAGCTCTCACAATAAGAGATCGTAAATTTGGAGCTCTGCGGTAAGCAATGACTGGCGGTTTTGGAAAAACCTTTTGCAATTTTTCACAAGTGGACAGTAAGGGAAATGATTTTTGCATTATATTTCTGTAGTTGGGAGCTGATGGATGATAGTCAACTACAAATGGAGTTCTGTCACTTTTGTTTCTGGCGTTGGTATTCCAAATAAGTGCTTCTCTGGGTAACTGCAAAGACTTGTCAATTTGTTGCTGTATGATATGCAGAGGATAGCCTCGCCTTCTAAATAATGTAGCAAGCTCCTGTAGATGGTCTTTACAGGTTTCCTCATTGCTGCAGATGCGTCTTATTCTGAGTGCTTGGCTGTAGATGACAGTAGGCAAACAATTAACACACTAGTTGAGGTATGAGGGCGTATTTACAAGGCCCTTGCACCACTTTTGCGTCACTTTTAACATGGGGAAAATAACGTGAACGTGGCTCAAAGGCCTTGTAAATATGGCCCATGCTGGCTATGAAACTCTAGCAGTACATATCAAGAAACCTAAATGATTTCAAGAAACGTTTTTAAACACATCAAGTAAGCAAATTATTCTCCCTAAATCATGGGGTAAGTGACTTAAAATGCCCTAACACACATGGGGGCGTATTTACAAGGCCCTTGCACCACTTTTGCGTCACTTTTAACATGGGGAAAATAACGTGAACGTGGCTCAAAGGCCTTGTAAATATGGCCCATGCTGGCTATGAAACTCTAGCAGTACATATCAAGAAACCTAAATTACTTTAAGAAACGTTTTTAAACACATCAAGTAAGCAAATTATTCTCCCTAAATCATGGGGTAAGTGACTTAAAATGCCCTAACACACATGGGGGCGTTTTTACAAGGCCCTTGCACCACTTTTGCGTCACTATTAACATGGGGAAAATGACGTGAAAGTGACTCAAAGGCCTTGTAAATATGCCCCAAGCAGGCTATGAAACTCTAGCAGTACATATCAAGAAACCTAAATGATTTCAAGAAACGTTCTTAAACACATCAAGTAAGCAAATTATTCACCCAGATTCATGGTGAAGTGACTTAAAATGCCCTAACACACATGAGGGCATATTTTACAAGGCCCTTGCACCACTTTTGCGTCACTTTTAACATAGGGAAAATAACATGAAAGTGGCTCAAACATGGAAGTGTATTTACAAGGCCCTTGCACCACTTGTACGTCACTTTTAATATGGGGAAAATAACGTGAAAGTGGCTCAAAGTCCTTCTAAATATGCCCCATGCTGGCTATGAAACTCTAGCAGTACATATCAAGAAACCTAAATGTCTTCAAGAAACGTTTTTAAACACATCAAGTAAGCAAATTATTCTCCCTAAATCATGGGGCAAGTGAAATATTTGTTTAAAGAAGCAGACACCATTATTTCCTTGTCATAAATTTAAAAAGCATTCCTTTTCCTCAAAAACGATTTTCAAGTCATAATTTGAAAACACAGCACAGCTCCTATGTACAAGCACACCCTGTCAGTACTAATACTTCACATTATCTCCAATTACAATTTCTCAAAGAAACAAAATCTATTTCTAAAACACTTGACACAAAGCAATATTTTAAATACACAACTTTCTTCCTAATTTTTTCCCTTAAGCATACTAATCTCTATCTAAATTAAATGAATCTTTTCTCACCTTAGCAAATACTTTTTGAGTTTCAAAACAGTCTCAGACACACACCAATTTTTCTTTAGCAGAGCAAAGGGTATGCACTCCAGAGGCTGCAACCAACAAAGGCACAGAAATGTTGTAATTCATCACACATATCTCTCATGTCACTCAATCAAAACTCTTCCCTCACTTTTTTCAAATCAACACCCTTCCCCCCTCTACCCTTTCTGCCTTTTTTCCATAGCAACTACCTCCTGAAAGACCTCTCATGTTTACAAGTTCCCACAACAATGTTTCAATTGAACTCTGAACTCTCAGTACACCTGCGTATCCAGTGCATTGTTTCTTAAAATGATTTTTTCTTAACCATTCAAATTTCATCTTTCAAAGAACTCATCCATGCACCCTAACTTTCTGTTTTCAGCAATCAAAATCCACCAATCACTGCTACTGAATCATTAGCACTGAAACTCCACAGTTTTTTTCATTACAAACTCATACTGTTTCAACTGCCATTTCATTCCCACACTTCATCTGACTGCAGCAGAACCTCCTCTCACCATGTTTTCTGTCTGGATTATTGGACATAGTTACATCCACTGGGTTCAAAGGTATGCTGATAACAGAAATTTACACAACCTCAATTTAAAAAATGTGGAAATCAACTGGATTGGCCACAGAGGATTGAGATGTCACCAATTGATACCATTGGTGAAAACCTTTTTGCATTTGCCACACCCTGACCTGTTAATTGTGCACTGTGGAGGAAATGATTTGGGCACTTTGACTGGGGTAGGTCTGGAAATGCTTTTAAAGGACACCTTTGAACTATTGATGGCACTTTTTCCTCAAACTGCCTTGGTATATTCAAATATATGCCAAAGACAGAAATGGAGGTGGTCCAAGCAATTTTGTCCACAAATTGAGAAATCGAGGAAGCATGTAAATAAGTCTGTTTCAGCTTACATGAGAGACCATGGAATGGGCTCCATCTACAACAATAACTTGCGTTACTACATGCAAGATATCTACAGAGGAGATGGAGTGCACTTCTCAGATGAGGGGAACAGAATTTTCATCCTGAATTTAAGACTATGTATTGGTACCTACTTATAAGTACCTACATCTACCACAGACCCAAAAGATCTTTTCAGAGCTACCCTAACTATGATCACTCTAAATAAATTTTAAATGTAATTTTTTTTTAACTAATTTTCACGATTTACGCTTTCCGGAGCGCTACCCGGTTCGCGCACCGGACGCTGGACATATATGGGTCTCCTCATTCAACCTCACAAAACCTAGGGGGTCAGGATATGTCTCCCTTGCCCCCTTTTACACAATCCCAGCATTGTTTAGCATCCATCTTGTGTCTGAATTAGACCTTAACGCAAGATGGCGGACTCCCGTTACGCTACCGGTAAGCTACCCGGTTCGCGTACCGGGTAGCGCTTCCACCGCGAAAAATCGAATTTTTATTTTTTTTGCCCCGCGGGGCCCTTCAATAGGCCCCACATCAATCCTAGGGGGTCAGGAGGGGTCTACCTTGCCCCCTTTTATTCATTTCCCCCTTTGTTTATTTCCACCTCTTGTCTCTCGATCCTACCGAGAGACAAGATGGCGGCCGCACCGGACTGCTTAGAATGTTGACAGTCACCGGAGAGACAATCCGCTTCTCCTCGCAAAGTTCCGTTACGCGTCAGGTACGCGAACCGGGGCGCTAACCGGGACGCTGTCACAGATATATATATTTTTTTGAACGTTAATTTCTCAAAATCCACTGGAGCACATATATTGAGACCTAGCAAAGGCACAGTGGGCAAACAATATCTACAATTTTGCCAAGTTTCGTGGAAATCCATTCAGCCGTTCCAGCTAAAAGTGAGTCCAACCGCCCTATGGAAAATTGCATGGGAAAAACGCGTTTTGGGACCCCCCTTTTTTCTCGGCCCCCCCTTGACGAAACCCCCCCATATTTTCAGGGGCTGCTCAGAAACTAAATGTTCCATTTTCCTGAAAATTTCAGCCAATTCCGTCCTCAAACGCCAAAGTTATTCGACATAGAATTTTAAAAAATCCCATAGGAAAAAAATCCTAACTATATATACCTACTGGCGACCGCCAGTAGGTAATATATATATATATATATATATATATATACATACATATATATTCACTGAAAAAACCATAGGTTTCACACTAGTTATAGTTAGGAATTAGCATTTAAAAAAACCTATTAAATTCACTGAAAAAACCATAGGTTTCACACCTGTTATAGTTAACTGGAAGTTTTACTCGCATAAAACCATTGAAATTCCCACGTTATAGTTAGTTTGACTCACTATAACTTGCGCGTGCAATGCACTGCTGATGACATCACATATTACATCACTCATGACATGGTCAGTGACATCACTCATGACATCACTGATGACACCATCCAGTGAATGTGTGTCTTTTAAAAAAAAAAATATGTGTTATATATGTATATGTAAAAGTGGGAAACAGCCTTTACAACGAAAATTTTACAACGCAACTTTTACAACGCAAACTATTACAACGCATTGCTCTGGGGGGCGCTCTAGGATAGGGAATAGGTTAATTTACTATCCAATAACCGTCCCTACTATCCACGGGGACTGGAGTTGGAATAGTAAATTAAACTATTCACTATCCAGCGCCTAAAAACATTATGCGTTGTAATGGTATGCGTGGTAAAAACCGCGTTGTAAAGGTAGGCGTTGTAAAAGTATGCGTTGTAACATCATACATCCGTAAAAGTTGATGGAAGAATAAATGTTTAAATAAGTTTTTACATGGATGTTTTAAAAAAAATTTGATTGGTTAACTGGTTTATTAAGTGTATCTTAGTGAATACATATATTAGAGAGTAATGTTTAAATATTTAAATATATGTATTAGTGTTTCACTTCGTGTATAAGTGGCTGCATGGGTTGGTGAGTAGCTACATGTGTATGTATATGGGTTATTAGATGTTTTTCTTAGTATCAGTATGAGTGTTTGTATGGTTTGGTGGGGTTATTACTTAGCACATATATGCATGAATGACTGACTCTCTCTTTGTATGTGTTTTGAAGACAGCATATGTGCAGGACTGTATGGGTGGATGAGTGTATATATGTGTGTGTTAGTGACTGAATGACTGTCTCAATAGTATCTTTATCAGTAACTACATATGTTTTAATCTAATATATGTGATTATTGATGTATATAAGTGAGTATATGTGAGAGTAAGAGATTGTAAGAGTTCCTGTTTAAATAAGTATGTGTTTCTATAAGTGATTGTTTAAGAGAGTAAGTATGTGTAAGGTTCATTAGAAGTAAGGTGGTAGTGTGTGTATAGCTGTATATGCAAATAAATGGATGTTCAATAGTTTATTTGCATGTGTGAGTATGTGTGAGAGTATCTTTTGGATGACTGTCGGTGTGTAAGGATGTATAGGTGTATCACTACATATGATGAGTGAGTATACGTATGAGTGATTATATAGAACTTTTGGTGAATGAGTGGATGTGTATATAGATGGTGGAATTATTGAATTGGTTGTTGTAACTGGTATGGGTATCTCCATTTTTTTGAAAATTTTAGTTTCTATTTTTGAATATGTGTTTCAAGGGTTACATTACAGTGAAAGGAGGTCTGTCACTCTGTCACAAGGATGGTGTCATCACTGATGTCATGAGTAATGTCACTGACCATGTCATGAGTGATGTAATATGTGATGTCATCAGCAGTGCATTGCACGCGCAAGTTATAGTGAGTCCAACTAACTATAACGTGGGAATTTCAATGGTTTTATGCGAGTAAAACTTCCAGCTAACTATAACAGGTGTGAAACCTATGGTTTTTTCAGTGAATTTAATAGGTTTTTTAAATGCTAATTCCTAACTATAACTGGTGTGAACCTATGGTTTTTTCAGTGAATTACAATGGTTTTTTAATAGCAAATCTCTATAGGTATAAAAAGTAAAAAAAATTATAACGAATTTTATATTGTATAATTATGTAATAGTTTTTTTTTTTTTTTTTTGCCCTGGAGCGCTCCCGGGGCGCGTACCGATGCGCTCACGGGTAAGCACAGTGCTACGGCGCGCCCCGGGGCGCGTACCGGTGAGCGTCCCGTTAGCGCTATTCCCGCGAACGAAAATAACATCGTGACGTATCGCGTAGCCGCGTGATGCGTCATATGACGCACTGCGTAAGCGCACCCGGAAACACGCGAGCGCATACGATCGCGCAATGTCCTGACGCGCTTACGCTACGCGCCCCCGGGCGCACCCCGGGGCGCGTAGCGTAAGCGCGTCGGGTCATGTGATCTGAAAATAACACTTTTCATTGGTGCAGATCAGTTTTGGTTTCCAAATGATGAAAACTCGGATCATGTGACTTGAAAATAACACTTTTCATTGGTCCAGAACAGTTTTGTTTTCCAAATGATGAAAGCCCCCACCTTTTTTCCTTATTCTGACTTTGTCCTTTGACTGAGGAAGACCTGTTTGGAGATCTGTCTCTAATCTTTTCTACTTTAAAATGGCTATAGTAGCAGCAGCAGCTGGAGCATCTGCACCACCACCACCACCACCAACACCAAGAGGACCACCACAACATCACATTGGTGGTCAAGAAGAAGAAGAGGAGGAGGAGGACGAGGAGGGGAGAAGGACATTCCTCCCAGAAGACAATACCCCATATAGGCCAAAGGAACATATTGTATGGGAGTTTTTTTCCATCCCAGAGGGCAAGAAAAAAGTGAATGCGCCAAAGGTGACTTGCCGAATCTGTGGCATGGAACTTTCAAGGAGGAACCCTAATAGGAAATATTCATTTGGTAATTACACCATGATTAGGCATATGCAGCGCAAGCATCCCAACAACTATGCTGCTGCAGAGATGAGAGAAATGGCCAGTAACCTTCCCCAATCTTCACCCAGCACCTCCAAAAGAAAGCAACCCACTCCATCGGGACCAGACACAAGGGAGACGATGCCAATCATACAACCACGGTTTGGTGAATTCAGGGTCACTTGTATTTTTTGTGGTAAGACCATCAGCTATAGTGAGCAGAGCGTAAAGCTCATCGTTCTTGCTGGTGACAACCACAATTGCCCCAAAAAACCCTAATTTTTTCCTGATTTTTTTTTGCTCCAGTTGAGCCGTTTACAATTCCCTGTTTTTTGTTTCTCCCCATAAAAAATACAAAACAAATATAAAAGTGTTCAGAAAAGCCATAAAAAGTAAAAAATGTTCAAAAAAACTATAAAAAAATATAAAACAACAATAAGAATAAAAAAACAGTTCTTTTTAGAACTACCTTTAATTTATAAAAATAAACCTATATTTTTAAAGAATCTCTGTCATTCTTTTTTCCTTAGGGTACGCGCACCGGGGCGCGCACCAAAAAAAAAGAAAAAAAAATAATGAAGGAGTGAGCATGAGGGAAGAACACAGAGAGAGTAATGTTAAGAGGAAGAGAGCTAGAGAGAGCAACACAGAGGGATTGTTTATTACATAGTAAAAAACAGAGAAGGTATAATAGGATGTTATTGAGAAAAGGAAAATGAATAAGGGAGCGAAATTAGGGAAGAGAGACGAAGAAGAGTAAAGTAGAGGTACTGGGAGAATGTGAGTGGGTGTTGAAAGAAAAAGGAAGGACAGTAAAGAATGGGGAAAGAAGGGTAGTGACGGAACCAGGATAAATGAACAACGGTGAGGGAGGGTGAGAAAAGAGCAGTGAATGTAAGTAAAGAGGGGTGAAAGAGGGTGAAAAAACTGAATTAGGGTAAGACATGGGGAGTGACAGACAGTAAAGAGAGAGAGAGTAAAGGAAACAGTGACTGAAAGGGTCTAGTGAAACAGGAAAGAAAGGTAAGTAAGGCAGTGTGGGTGACTTATAGGGAGTCAGTGGGTGTAGGTGGGGGTGTGGGTGTGTAACGTGTGTGTGTCTGGGTGTGAGTGTGTGGGGTGTTTGGGTATGGGTGGAGGTGTGGGTGTGTAAGATATGTGTGGGGGGGTGTGAGTGTGGGGGGTATGTGTGTGGAGTGTGTGTGTGTGAAGTGTGTGTGTGTGGCTGTGTGTGTGTGTGAGGTGTGTGTGTGGTGTGTGTGTGGGGTGTATGTCAGAGGTGTGTGTATGTGTTGGGGGGGAGGTGTGTGTGTAGGAGTGAAGTAAATGATTGAGGTAAAGAGAATGAGTGAGGGAGCAAAGGAAGGGAACAGAGGGTAAGGGAAGTAAAGAATGGGGACTGAAAGAAGTTGAATGTGGGAGGGGAAATAGGGAAAGGCTATTAAACATGGAGAATATGAATAAGTGAGAGAAGCAGAGTAAAGAAACAGAAGTGAGGTAGGTTGAGAAAATAGTAGTGAGGTTAAAGCAAAGGGTCATGACAAACTACATTTTTTTGTCACACTTACCATATAATAAATGTAACTTTAATTACATTTTTTTACTACATTTTGTATCTGTAAAGAGAGAAGGAAAAATAAGTTATAATTAGTAAAATATGTATTTAAAATTAAAGATACAAATGAAGAGGTTAAAAATCATAACAGTGTATTTAGAAATAAAGTAAGGTAGAAGGACAAAAAGAGGGAAAAAGAAATAGAAGGAGAGCAAATTACTAAGAGTAAGGCATATAGATTCACTGACAGAAAGGAAGAGAAGAAGAGAAAAATGAATTGAAGGTAAGAAAGATACTAAAAGAATATGAGTTAGCAAAACTAAATCAGGAAACAGGAGTAAGTAAAAAGATAATGACTGAGAGGGAAAGGAGTCTAATAAAGGATGCATTTAGAAGAATGAGGAATGGAAGATAACTGAGAGTAAGTGAAGGAGAGTCATAGAGTGAAGGGATGAAGGGAGAGAGGATAATATAGAAGGATTGAGGGAAAAGGAGTGAGGAAGTTAGTAGACAGAGAGACTAAGGGAAGGACTGAGTGAAGTGGAGTACAATGAGTGAGGAAAGAAAAATGAGTAAGGGAGCAAAAGAAGGAAAGAGAGGAGAAGAGGACTAAAGCAGTGGTACTGAGAGAAAGTGATTCGGTGATGAAAGTAAAGAGAAGGACACTGAAAGATAGGAAATGAGGGGTAGTAATGGAACCGGACTAAAAGAAATAGGTTGAAGAACGATGAGAGAGGAGCAGTGAAGTTGTTGTAAGAGAAATGATAGAAGGTAGATAAACACAAGTGAACATAACACAAGGAGAGTGAGGGACTGAGGACATAGAGGTAGTAAACGGAAAATAGAGAGAAGAGGTCAAAAGAAAGGAGGAAACAAAGATAAGCGAGGGAGAGTGGGTGATTTATAGTGATAGAGTGCGACAATACTGGTGAGTGAGTAAAGAGGAATTACTAAAAGAGCAAAGGAGGAAAACACGGAAAAGGAAAGTAAAGCAGACAGACTGAAAGCTGAATAGTTATGCAAGGGAGAGAGGGGATGCAGACAGTTGAAATGAGAATGAGGGGTTGTGAAAGAAGTGGAGTAAAAGAACGGGGTTGAAAGAGAGTGAAAGAAAGACATTATAAGTGAGTAAAAAGAGCTGAAAGAGGGTAGAAAAAGGAAAGTGAGTGTGAGACAATGGGAATATAATTTAAATTACAGAATACAAACTATAGATTAACTTGTACAACATGTTACATAGTTTATTTTTGCTGTTCTCAGAATATATTGAATTTCACTTAAAAAAGTGAGTTCAAACTACTCATCATATGACAGCGGGGAAAAAAACACAATCAAAAAGATTGTGTCTTAAAAAAATCCATCTAAACTTAAAAATAACAAATGTACACTAATCTTTGATTCACTTACTTTTCCTTTAGGCCAAATAGTATATCATGAAGGTCCTTTTCGTTGGAAAGTACTCTGCTGTTCTCTAAAAATTCCATTTCATCGACTTTCTAGAAGAAAACCTCGAAGAACATCTGAAATATTTTCATTATTTTCATATACTCCTTCTGTTCAGTCATAACTCTTTGCTCATTCCTTCACCATTCCTTAAGGCCAAATAGTGTCAGATGTATCAGTATATTTTCAGATTAATTAAAACAAACTCTAAAATTACCGTTTTTCCGACGTTCTGAAAGAAAGGCTCAAACAACATTTTCACAATATTTAAATTTTCGTAATTCCATCTCTGACTCACTCATGTTCATCATTTCCTATAATACTGATATCACTTACTATGAGATCCACTTACAGTACCTATATGACAACTCAATTTTCTATATTATCTTGATCACTTTTACTCAGAATATAATTTTAAACAGCAAACTAACCTTTATTAACTGCTCCTGTCTTCATAGGCCAATTACCTTTACTTAAATTTTGGTTCTAAAAACACTAGGTATGAATTTTTTAAGTCAAAAGGCAAACGTTGTTTGAAAGTCAAATGAGTGTAATTACAGTGGGTCCAACCTTTACGACTTTTTAAATAGCATGTGTAATGCCCTGATGTTGTTGAAGGACCGTCATGATAAATAATAGCTACAGTTGCAAAGGTTCTTCCTGAAATTGATAACTGAGAAGCCACAACATTTTTAATAGAAGTTGACAATTTACTTCCATCAGGTCTACATCGTTGGAACATTAAAATCACATATTTACCATAAGTTTGTAAAAATAATGTAGACAGCATTGTAGACTTACATTGGGTACACACCATATTGTGATCAGCTGCTTTAACTAGATTATTAAAAGACACTGATTTGCAGTCTGGTAAAGTCAAATATATAAATCTTTCAGTGTCTATTGTAGTACTACTTGATAAACTACAGTTGTCGCAGTCATGCTGCCATTGATAAGAAAGGCTAAAAAGATTTTTTTATATCTACACCTTCATCTTCCAAAACATCAAACATATACATTAAAAATTCCTGACAATCTTGCTGAATATTCTGTGAAAATTGATTTTGACCAGAACATATGTCTAGAAGATTTCGAATTTCTGAAACACTTTCTATTTTTGCTCTATCACTGCTACATTTCTCAAACACAGAATTCAATAAACAGCAGAATGTTTGATCCCGATTTTCAACAATCTGTTCTTGTAAATTTTGAAGAAAAAAAACAACATTAACCACTACATTAGCATAGCAGTTGACACCAGAACTGTTTTCAAACTCAAATCCAACAACATCTTCAACAGAATCCTTTTTCTTTCTACTTACAATTACAGTTTCATCTACTTTTTGTCTTTTTGCTACTACGTCACTGCAATTATTCTCATTTCTTCTTTTTCGGCCTACCACACGTTTTTCAAACAGAGGATATTGAGGCAAATGTGGAGCATACTCTCTTCTTAACCTATTGTATTCTTTAACACAATCTAGATCAGCACAAATCTTTGTTTCATCACACTCAATCAAGTACAATCCTGATAAAGTTCTGACTCGTGATAATGCCACATATGCCATACCCTCTTTAAACACAGAACTTCCAATGTTCACCAAAGCACTATCTACACTTAAACCTTGAGATTTATGAATTGTCACCGCATATGCTAAACAAACAGGAAACTGTTTTCGGCGAGCATATAAGTCTTTCACAAGCAAAAATCTAGCTGAACAACGACAAATGTGTTCTATTTCGTCAATGCCATCAAATGTAATTTTTAAAATTTCAATTCCATCTCTATTTTTGTAATTCACAAAACCAACAACATGACCCATTGCTCCATTTACCAGACCTCTTTCAATATTTAAATTCCTTCTCAAACTGATACGACAATTTAAACACACATTCAGAGTCTTTTCAAAACCAGCAGTTTTAGATATAGTCTTCTCTAATGAATCCAAATTTGATTTCAAATTTTCTGACAAAATAATTGTTGCTCCCATATGCTCTATTTTATCTATAGCTTCCAGTTTCACTATCTCTTCATTTTCTAACTTTAACATTTTGTTGTTGAACATGCAACTTTCAGAGTTGCCATCAAACATATGCCAGATTTCTTCTCGTTAATTTTCTTAAAAATATTCTCTGGAAGAATGTTTTCATTTGGGTACAAATTTGAAATTAATCGTCCATGTAAAGCTTCTTTCCCATGCTGACTTACTTTTCCGATTCTTACTTCTTGTAGAATATTTTTATAATCTTCATCCTTTGCCTGCCGCATATTTTGGAGTAGTTCTGCATATTTGAACTTTAACCATATATTAACGTTTCCAATGCTTCCTAGGCACTTCCTGGTATCTTCATGCGTGACCATTTTAAACACTGGTTGTCCTTTCACTGGAGTCAACTGCAGCAGATCTCCAAAAACAATAATGTGTTTTCCTCCGAATAACACATCATACTCTGTTCTAAGAATTTCTTGCATTCTCAAATGCACAAAAGCAAGCATTAGATTTGAGACCATGCTTACTTCATCAATGATAAGAAGTTTCATTTTCTTCAGGACTCTGGAAACTTCGGAACACGCATCTCCAGATAGCTTGTGGTATTGCAATTTGTTATCATGCTACACTGGCAGCATCAGTAAACGATGTAAAGTAATCCCTTTAACATTATGTGCTGCCAGCCCAGTTGGAGTGGTAACAACACAAGACAGCGGTGATTCAGTCCTTTTCTGCAGATAAGTTGCATATGCTGTAATCAGAAAACTTTTTCCAGTTCCCGCTTCTCCACTCACGTACAGTTGGACAGGCTTAAATGATGTACATGAGCACTCTTTTTTCTCATGACTGAATCCATGTTCAACCTGTTCTGTGACTTCGTCATATATCTGTTTCTGCTCAAGGTTTAGTTGTTTCACCAAATCTTCTAAGTTAACTACATCATCTTGAGCTTGTTCCATAGCCCTTTCCACCTCATCCATGGCAGTGGCAGCTTCATTTTGGATAATTGGTCCTCCTAGTGGATCCTGACTCAATGAAGTAGAACTCTGATGTCTTGAGAACTGTCTCTAGCAATCTCTACAGCAATTGCGGCTTCTTGCTCTATTTCTTCGTTCAACATTTGCAGATAATTTGGAAAAACAGGACATTCTATGGTATCCTTGGTTGCATTAAAAGAATCTTCGTAACAGAGAAAATCTCCAAGTAGTTCCTCTTCTGTACGCCATGGCTTAAAGAGTTGCAAAAGAGCTAAATAGTAAAATTCCCTTTTTTCTGGATTTTCGCAACTCAATTTTCGATGATTAATCAAATGGCCTTTTCTCTGCTTCACTAGACATCCTTCACGCCCAATGACAACATATATTCCATTATTGATATCTTCTCTGATGTTCCTCTTATAAATATATCTTTGCAGAACTTCATAGAGACAAGCGTTCTCAAGGTAAGGACTTCTATTTGGATAGTATGTATCCAACATGTTTGTCTCCAAAATATCTGTACTTTCTCGTTCTTTCTCCGCCAAATACTCAATTTCTTGTACAGATTTCAAAACTCGGTTTCGTGTTGCAGCAAGACCTAGACTCACCCAAATGATGGTTCTAGATTTGGCATATAGACTTGCTGATGACAATCGATCAGAACATTCATATGCTCCAATTTCTCTATGTGACAACATCTTCAGACTGTAACTGTATAATTTCTTGCTTAGACTCTTTTCATGTGAAATGTCCTCCCACATTTCCTTCAGTTCTGTCTTTTCTTTTTTTGTGATGTAAGACGTCACATATCGAGCCACAGCAATAGAGTTGTCAGCAACGAACTGAATATCCATGTAAGCATTCCACATGGACAAAATCACTGGGTTGTAGTCGTTGATGTACTTGGACTCTTAGTTTCTTTTTAAATTGTATGTATTTTTTGGTGATTTCCTCGTCACAGTATGTCGCAGAGAAGACATCAAATTATTTACTCTTCCTTTAGAAATCACTGGTCGTGGAAACGCGAAACGACATTTTGTATAGAACTTGTCTTTGTTTCTGAATTTTCGACGACAGTACTTTCCACAACGATGGGATTGAAAGCGTAAAACTTGTTGCCTTAAACTGTTTTCTTCGGTACTTTTCGGAACAGCACATGTTGAATACTCTTCAATGAACCTCATCACTGTCTCATCCGAATCTGTTCCAAATTTGGGTGCATCTTTATTTTATATTTATAGCATTTGTAAAGCGCTCTGTAACCCTACGGGCATCCTGGCGCTAAGTACATATAGCTAAGAACTCTGTGGGGACAGGAGAGTGGACATGGTGCTGATCAGAATAGATTTATTTATTTTGGTGGATTTTTTGGGGATTTTTTGGGAAAAAGCCAAGTTTTCACCTTTTTACGAAAGGTCATAAATTCGTTGGTTTTTCTGATGTCGATAGGGAGGTTGTTCCATAGGTGGGCTGCAGCTATACTGAAGGCTCGTCCCCCGCAGGTGGCTTTCTTGATCCTAGGAATACTAATGAAGTTTAAAGATGAGGATCGAAGAGACCGGGTGGGCTCATACCAATTGAATTTGTTCTGAAGTGGTCGGGGGCCTAGCCCATGAGCTGCCCTGAAGACACTATATAGGGATTCAAAGCAGAGCCTCTGATGTATGGGCAGCCAGTGTAGGGCAGCCAGGGCAAGAGTGGTAGAAGATCTTCGCTCACGAGAGAGTGCCAATTTGGCTGCTGCCGCCTGGACACTTTGAAGTCTGGAAATAAGATAGGCAGGGGATTCCAGCAGAAGGGCATTGCAGTAGTCCAGGTGGCTGAGGATAGTACTCCTGACTATGTCAGCTCTGGTCTGTGGGGGCAGGAGAGGTAGCAGCCTTCGGAGTCCTCTCAGTAGAGCGAAACAGCAGCTGACCTGCTTGTTGACGTTGGTCTCTAGGCTCAGTTTGTTGTTAATAGTGACTCCAAGATTTTTTACCGAGTTCACTGGGGTGGGCGAGTCCCCTAACAGCTGAGGCCAAAAGTCTAATGGTAAACTTTTGGGGATTTTTCCTACTGTGCAGTGCAGTATTTCAGTTTTCTCACTATTAAATTGTAGTGAGTTCTGGTTGAGCCAGAGTGATATTTCCAGCATACAGGTGTGAAAAGTTTCCAGTGAGTTTGCTTGAGCTTCATCAAGCAAGATTATCAGCTGAGTATCATCTGCGTAATTTGTCACGCTGATGCCATGGCTTTTGATGATCCGCATCAGGGTTTGCATATAAATGTTAAAAAGTATGGGGCTGATAGCAGACCCCTGTGGGACCCCATGCGGGACTTTGATGAACTCTGATTGGTATGGAGGGATAGCTACTGCCTGCCATCTGTCCGTCAAGTAAGAGCGGAACCAGTCGAGCGCGACACCTCCGACTCCGATGTTCTTTAATCTTTCTATCAGGATGCCGTGGTTCACCGTATCGAAAGCGGCGGACAGGTCAAGCAGAATCAGGATTGCTGATTCTCCCCTGTCCGCCCTCATTCGCAGGTCATCCATGACTGTCAGCAGAGCTGACTCCGTTCCATGAACTGGTCTGAATCCAAACTGCTCCTCTTCCAGAATGTTGTTGGTTTCTAGGAAGAGGGCTAGGGATCTGCTGACCCATCTCTCTATGATCTTTATTGGATATGGTAAAAGGGATATAGGTCGGTAGTTCTTTTGGCAGTTTGGGTCCAGATTTGGTTTTTTTAATAGCGGGGTGACAATCGCCAGTTTCCAGTTTTTTGGTATGGAGCCTGTGCAAAGAGACTGATTACATAGTTGATGCAGAGCTGGGAGAATGTCATCCTCGAATTTCTTGGCTATTCTATGGGGAAGAGAGTCTAGAGGGGAGCCTGATGACGTATCAAGAGCTGTTCTTAGAAATTCCTGTTCTGAAGGGACCACAAAATTTTCCAGAATAGCGTTTGAAGAGGGGTTTGTAGTATATTCCACCTTCTCATCTTTGTTCGCTTGATTGCTGTTATCCTGCATTGTGGAGATAGATTTGCTATTCATTCCCTCTATAATTTTACTGATTTTTTCCTGAAAGAACACTGCTAGGCCATCACAGAGTTCTTGTGAGGGCTTGATTTGGCTATCAGCACAAGCAGGATGGGAAAGCTCTCTGATGAGCCTAAAAGTATCGCGGGATTTATTGAAGCTTTTGAGGATTACATCTGCGAAATGGCTTGTTTTGGCTATAATTATTTCCTTTTTGTATTGTGCAATGGTGAGCCTCCATCGCACTTTCTCCTGGTCTGAGTAATTTTCCCTCCAGAGCTTCTCCGCCTTTTTGCAAATGTTTTTCAGTTCTTTCAGTTTGTCCGTGTACCAGGGTGCGGAGGGTTTTCCCCTTTTCACAATTGTTTTCAGCGGGATGATGGCGTCGAGTTTCTTAGTTATCTCGTGACAAAATGAGAGATAGTTTGTAGTGACATCGTTTTCTATTTTGAACGAGGTCCCAGTCTGGCAGAGATCGAGTTTTCCTTCCTCTTTCCTCTTCATCAGGTTCTTCCAGTCACGACCTATGAAGGTTTTGGTCTGTGACCTCGTGGATCCTGTATGGGTCGGGATGTAGGTATTAAATCTGAGGAGGTGATGATCTGACCAACCTACTGGAAGGATAGTATCTAAGGTCAGTAGGTCTTCTGCCGCAAATATTAAATCTAGTGTGTTTCCTAGTATGTGTGTGGGAGTATTTATCCACTGTTTCAGCCCTAGATTGTGTCAGGATTGAGTAATATTGTACAAGGCTGTACGTAGTTGGTCATTGTCCCATATATTAAAATCGCCCAATATCAGCAGCCTGCTGTGAGAGATTGAAATATTATTTATGACCGTGATCAATTCCTGCTGTTGTGAGGCATTGAAGTGCCCCGGTAACCTGTAACATATAAGGGCTGTGAGGCAATGTTCAGAATCATGTTTTATGGAAATCCCAAAGATTTCGACACAGGAAACGGTATCAACGTCCAAGGTAGTGATGTTCAGTTCCTCCTTGAAGATGATCCCCAGGCCTCCTCCTCGTCCTGTATGTCTGGGTTTATGAATGATCTTATAACCTTCTGGACATGCTAGGCCTAGCTCTGATTCTATTCCTTCAGCCATTCATGTCTCGGTTAGAAACAGGATATCTAGGTTATTGGCCTCGATCAGAAGCTGTATTTCGGTAGTATGTTTCGGAAGGGATCGGACATTTAAAAGTCCGTTGATTAGTTTTCCCTTGGTGCTGGGCTTGGTTCCTGCTTGGGCTGGTAAGGAATAGGTCTTGATCTTGTCAGGGGTTGGATTAGGTTTCAAGATAGATTTGGGGAGGAGGGGATTAATGTGTGGTAGCCGTACTCGGCAGTTGGAGCATACGTTTTCGTCCTTATATACTATGTAGGGGGCTAGGCGTGGGCACTCGGTTTTGTCTGCCCGTGGATTCAGTAGCATAAGTGTTTCCCTACTATATCTAAGCACGTCGAGGGGAGATGTAAAACGGATAGGAGGGGGTGCCCTGGGCCTGGCCTCGGCACGGACGAGCGCAGACGAGCTTGCCTTAAGCGCGCCTTCGGCGTGCAATCGTCGCGCCCGCTTCGCTTCCGGTAGGGACACATGCTTTGTAGCAAAGTGGAATGGGAGCAAAGGGGGCGTGGCTACGGTAGTGGGCGTGTCTCTGGCGACCGGCCAATCCCGTCGGTGCAGCTGGGAATCCTTGCCTACGTCAGCATGCAATTAATCCACAACAACATATGTATGTGAGGAGCACCTCTCGCTTGATACTCCTTTCTCCAAAAGAAATCCAAAACCTCTCCAAGGGGAGGATTTTTTTTGTTGGTAATAAAAGACATCATAGCTTCAAATCTATGATTGAAATATCTGCATACATTCACTGGATCCAAAGAACACAGTTCTCCAGCAGTTTTGAATTCTATATTTTGTATATTTGCATTTGCCTCTCGTAGAAATTGAAGTAAGTCGTCCCATGCATACTCGGCACAGCTAAGAGTGAGAAACCATGTAGGAGTTCCTAAGTTTCTTAGCATACATTTCAATTCCCCATGACGACGGTACCAATACTCATTTGTACCACGCTGACATGCCATGAGATTGATTAGATGAGATTCCAAAATATTGTCTTGCAGATTGACTTTCTCCATAAAGTCCCTCGCCGAAACATTTTGCAGATGTGCTCCACTTTTCAGTATATGGTTCACTGCATAAGAAAGCGCAGACAAGTCACTTTCATACAGTAGATGAAACAAATAAGGAATGCATTGACGAAACCTTGGATCTTCAGCATATAATCTTACAGTTCGATATTCAGATGCAGGAATTTGAAGTGGTCGATCGTCATATCGTCCACCTCGACCTGTTGGAAATAAATGTGGAAAACAACGAGCTTCCAAACTTTCTTCCCAAACACTAATGGGACTTCCTTTTGCTGCTTTCATTTGAAACAAGTCAATTGCATTCCCCATCACTTCTTTGGAATGCAAAGGATGAACAGTATAATGTTCATATATTTCTTCACTTCGTGGAGAAGTGTGGCTCACTGGTTAGAGGAGGCAGACCTGGAAGCAGAGGTCAGTCCGGGACCAGGGTTCAATTCCCGGCTCGGCGGGGTCTTGAGTCCTAAAATGTCCATGGACTCGACAATTCTCGCTCCGGTGCCTACTCGATTCACGGGTTCACACTCTGCGACTCTGGGCAATAGCTTGCTTAATCTCCACAACGGCCCCTCGCTGCGGGATGCCTGGCTTTCACCTTGCGGATACCCTGCCGGGGTTATCTCACAGGGGAATACCAGGACGGGTTCCCTAAGCAAGTGCTTAGAAACCGCTTGGTGATTTGCGCTATATAAATTCCTGTACATTTACATAGACACATCAACTTTTTCGATTTGGCCAGCTGAACAATCACTGTCTTCATCTGCAGCTGTTTCCTCTGCTTCAACACATACATGTTTGTAGTACTCATTGTTTTTGACCAAATACAACGTTGCCTTTTTGACTTTCCTAACATCCACTAAATCTTGCCAGATTTTCTTACTCTTTGTCGGAACCCCATTAACTAGAATAACCAGAGGTTCCTCTTCCACTTTCTCTACACCAATGGTATCAATATTTTTCTTGAAATCTAGAGGCAAATAAACAACTCTTCCCTTTAATCCTCGCTGTAAATCTGAAGGAGGCAATTTCCCTATCTTAGGCTCCATGCGAACAATAGCCTGAAAAGGATGGACACATTGAATCAAAATAGACTCATATGTATTTAAATCCATCAATTCAGGAGGAATGTCTACCAACTCCAGATTATTATGAACAGCTCTAGCAGGCATTCTGTTTTGATTTAATTTATCATAACAATATTTACAAATACGCTGATCAGAACTCAAATCAAAGCAATTCTCCACCCACAAATAAGTTGCAAAATCCTTCCACTCATAATTATTTATCTTTTCACTTTTTACGTATAAATCAACTAATCTAGTTTGATGCTTATAATGAGTTCGTCGACAACACACACAAATAAAATTCGGCCTTTCACTTGATTTCACCTTAACCCTGGTAATTTCCTGGTCAAACTTTTTTGTACTTAAAATCTGTACATTGTCTTCCACATTACCTTGAATTTCTGTGTCAATTTCTACACTGTCCTCTTTTTCACCAAAATAACAAATCTCAATTTCTTCACAAATCTTCTTCACATCTAAATCAGTTCCATGCAAAAGAGCACTGTTTAATTGTTTAAGCTTAAGTGCTGGACTTTCTTGCATAATACAACCTTCTCACTAATTTCCTCATTTTGTTATGATGCACTGCTAACATCCTAAAATGATGAAAAACACTCTGACAGACTTTTCTAGAAAGACAAGCCAGTGAATGCCCTTGCAAACCTGTGTTTTCTCTCACTCTGCAAGGATCTAAGTCTTGCAACATCTTCATTTTCTGTTTTAGACTTTTCGTACTGTATGTACGTAAGAAATTACAAAACAAATCAATTGATTCCTGTCGCACACTCCAAATACTACTACACTTCCAAGTGTACACTGGACCCTTAGTACGTCTCCCTAAAACGTCATCAGTTAACACCTCTTCTGGTTCTCTAGGCACAAGTTTCTCTTTTTTAATTGGACAACCGTCTTTCACCTCATATGCTCGACCACTGGTGTCAACTGCATGCACTAAATCATTCTCCTGAAAGTAACTCTCCTCATTAAAAAATGGCTCACAACTTGAACTGTGCATCCATTCTCCTGAAAAAACTTTACAAAAATTAGTCAGATTAATTACTCTTTTCATCTACTGTTTGATTTGAAAACATCAATTGTCTTGTTAAGTGTCCTAATTCTATTGATTATTAAAATAAATAATTTTTTCTTAACTTCAAAAGCCTGATCAACAATCTTCTCTACATTTTTCTTTTTCTTATAAAAAGCAGCTCTCTGTTTACCTTTCCTAATGTTTTTTTAACAAATTTAAAACCACCTTATTGCGAAACATTCGGTTACGAATGTCTCTAAACTGATTCTGCCTTCTATTCCTATACATATTATTCTCTCCTGCTCCAGTAATAACATTTTTTGAGGGCCTCTCCTTCCTTTTCAAATTTGCTCTCTCCTTCTCTTTTTCTACATTCTGTCCAACATTTTTTTTTTATCTACATATGTTCCGTAAGAAAGACTTAGTTGTCTTACCAGGAGCTTTTTACCTGTTTTTTGAAGTATTTGTTGTAGAGGAGTGCTGTAATTCCGTTGCTGTTTTTGATTTTTTCCGCTTATCATCTTTCCTTCTCCTCTGCCTTGAGGGCATATTTTCTTACTCTTGAAATCTTGATTTCAATCTGTGGTAATGAAAAAAATAGCACATTATAGACCACTATTACCAAACAACAAAGCAATGACAAAAAGCAAACGGTCTATTCAGGGTTGCAGATGAGGTGACGATTGTCCATGGGTGCAGAGGAGGTGAAGCCTGTATTGAAGAGTGTAGTGGAAGAGAGGTCTGTCCACAAGTACAAAGAAGGTGAGACCTGTGTCTAAGAGTGCAGTGGGGGATAGCCTTCATGAAGTCTAGTCCACTGCACTCTTACACACTAACTTCAAAACCTATGCTTCCCAGGAAAGGCCTCTCTCCCACTACAGTCTTGAACACAGGCCTCACCTCCTCTGTACCTCTGGACATGCCTCACCCCTTCTGCACAATCTACTTCCTAATCTGAGGTAACACAGGTGACATCATTGTGAAAAGTTGAAATATATTTATTTAATCATGCAGACACTATTTATTCCTTCTCAAAAATCTAAAAGTCATTGATTTGCCCCAAAATCGTTTTTTAAATAACATTTTAGACACACAGTGCAGGTCCTATGTACAAGCATTCAGTGTCCATGAGTACAGTGGAGAGGACTGACCTCCTCTGACCCTTGGACAAGCCTTACCTCATCTCTGTCCTCTGGACAGGCCTCAATGTATTGAGTATAATTGATGGTAACTGGGTGCAGATGAGGTGACACATGTCCAAGGGTGTAAATAAGCTGAGGCCTGTCTAAGGATGCAGATTAGTTGAAGTCTATTCAGGGTTGCAGATGAGGTGAGGATTGTCCAGGGGTGCAGAGGAGGTGAGGCCTGTATTGAAGAGTGTAGTGGAAGAGAGGTCTGTCCAGGGGTACAAAGAAGGTGAGGCCTGTGTCTAAGACTGCAGTGGGGGATAGGCTTCATGAAGTCTAGTCCACTGCACTCTTAGACACAGGCCTCATCACCTATGCTCCCCAGGAAAGGCCTCTCTCCCACTACCGTCTTGAACACAGACCTCACCTCCTCTGTCTCTCTGGACATGCCTCACCCCTTCTGCACAATCTACTTCCTAATCTGAGGTAACACAGGTGACATCATTGTGAAAAGTTGAAATATATTTATTTAATCATGCAGACACTATTTATTTCTGCTCAAAAATCTAAAAGTCATAGATTTGCGCCAAAATCGTTTTTCAAATAACATTTTAGACACACAGTGCAGGTCCTATGTACAAGCATTCAGTGTCCATGAGTACAGTGGAGAGGACTGACCTCCTCTGACCCTGGTACATGCCTTACCTCATCTGTGTCCTCTGGACAGGCCTCAATGTATTGAGTATAATTGATGGTAACTGGGTGCAGATGAGGTGACGCATGTCCAAGGGTGTAAATAAGCTGAGGCCTGTCTAAGGACGCAGATTAGTTGAAGTCTATTCAGGGTTGCAGATGAGGTGAGGATTGTCCAGGGGTGCAGAGGAGATGAGGTCTGTCTTGAAGAGTGTAGTGGAAGAGAGGTCTGTCCAGGGGTACAAAGAAGGTGAGGCCTGTGTCTAAGACTGCAGTGGGGGATAGGCTTCATGAAGTCTAGTCCACTGCACTCTTAGACACAGGCCTCACCACCTATGCTCCCCAGGAAAGGCTTCTCTCCCACTACAGTCTTGAACACAGGCCTCACCTCCTCTGTCCCTCTGGACATGCCTCACCTCATCTGCACAATCTACTTCCTAATCTGAGGTAACACAGGTGACATTATTGTGAAAGGTTCAAATATATTTATGTAATCAGGCAGACACTATTTATTCCTTCTCAAAAATGTAAAAGCCATTCATTTTCCCCAAAATCGTTTTTCACATCACATTTAAGAAACACAGCACAGGTCCTATGTACAAGCATTCCATGTCACTACTGAAACTTCACAATTTCACAAAATACAAATCCCCTATCTTGCAAATATTCATACCAAGAATTATCAAAAAACATGACACAAACCAACAGCAAAGAAGCTCAATGTGCTTCCTAGTATGAGGTAACACATGTGACATCATTGTAAAAGGTTCAAATGTATTTCTTTAATCATGCAGACACTATTTATTCCTTCTCAAAAATGTAAAACCCATTCATTTTCCCCAAAATCGTTTTTCACATTACATTTAAGAAACACAGCACAGGTCCTATGTACAAGCATTCCATGTCACTACTAAAACTTCACAATTTTACAAAATACAATTCCTCTATGCAAAGAAACTCAATGTGCTTCCTACACTGAGTTAACACAGGTAACATCATTGTGAAAGGGTGAAATTTATTTCTTTCAGCATGCAGACACTATTTATTCCTTCTCAAAAATGTAAAAGCCATTCATTTTCCCCAAAATCGTTTTTGACATCACATTTAAGAAACACAGCACAGGTCCTATGTACAAGCATTCCATGTCACTACTGAAACTCCACAATTTTACAAAATACATTTCCTCTATGCAAAGAAACTCAATGTGCTCCCTAATCTGAGGTAACACAGGTGACATGATTGTGAAAGGTTCAAATATATTTATTTAATCATGCAGACACTATTTATTCCTTCTCAAAAATGTAAAAGCCATTCATTTGCCTCAAAATCGTTTTTTAAATAACATTTAACAAACACAGCACAGGTCCTATGTACAAGCATTCCATGTCACTACTGAAACTTCACAATTTTACAAAATACAATTCCTCTATGCAGCAAAAACTTTTTACCAAGCATTATCAAAAACATGACACAAAGCAACATTAAAAAACCACATTTTTCTTCCAAATATTCTCCATAGAGTATACAACTCTCTATCTATATTCATTACTCATCTTTACAAATGCTTTGGGAGATTGAGAACAGTGTCAGACACACACACCAATATTTCTTTAGCAGAGCAAAAGGTATGTACTCCAGCCACTGCAACCATGAATGGCACAGAGAACCTCTAATTCTACACACATATTCCTCATGGTAACCAATCAAAACTCTTCCCTCTCTATTTTCAAATCAACACCCTTCCCCCCCTCAGCCCTTTCTACCTGTTACCATAGCAACTCCCTCCTCACTGAGCTCTCAGGTTTAAAAGTTTATTCTACAATGTTGCAATTCAACTTAGCAAGGATGTTCGACCTCTTAATACCCCAGCTTATCCAGTGCAATGTTTCTTTAAATGACTTTTTCTTAACCATTCAAATTGCTTCTTTCACAAAACAGAACCATGCACCCTAACTTTCATTTTTCAACTATCTGAATCCACCAATCATTGCTTGTGATTCAAGAGCACCGAAACTCCATAGTTTGTTTTTTTGCAAACTCCTACTGTTCTAACTGCCATTTCATTCCCACACTTCATCTGACTGCACCAGAACCTCCTCTTACCATGTATTCTGTCTGGATTATTGGACATAGCTACATCCACTGGGCTCAAAGGTATGCAGCTACCAGAAATTTTCACAACCTTGATTTACCAAATGTGAACATTAAATGGATTGGCCAGAGAGGATTGAGATGTCATCAATTGATACCATTGGTGAAAACCTTTTTGCATCTGCCACACCCTCACCTCATAATTCTGCACTGTGGTGGAAATGACTTAGGCACTTTGACTGGGGTAGGTCTGGAAATGCTTTTAAAGGACACCTTTGAACAATCGATGGCACTTTTTCCTCAAACTGCCTTGGTATTTTCCAATATATGCCAAAGACAGAAATGGAAGTGGTCCAACCAATTTTGTCCACAATTTGAGAAAGCACGGAAACATGTGAATAAATCTGTTTCTGCTTACATGAGAGACTATGGAATGGGTTCAATATACAACAACAACTTGCGTTACAACATGCAAGATATCTACAGAGGAGATGGTGTGCACTTCTCAGATGAGGGGAATAGAATATTCCTCCTGAATTTAAGATTGTGCATTGGAACCTACTTGTAGGTACCTAAATCAGCCCCAGAACCCAAAAGCTCTTTTCAGGGCTACCCTACATCTGATCACTCAAAATGATTATTTTACTCTAACTTTTTTCCACTATTTTTCACCAAAGAAAGGTGCGCGTACCGGGCGCTCACCCCGCGAAAATAAAAAAAAAAAAAGAAAATTTGGGCCTATATGGGCCTCCTAGGCCCCCCTCAGAAAACCTAGGGGGTCAGGAAGTGTCTACCGTGCCCCCTTTTACCCATTCCCAACATTGTTTGTCCTCCATCTTGTGTCTCAAATCTACCGAAACACAAGATGGAGGACTCCCGTTGCGCTGCCGGTACGCGTACCGGGGCGCGCATCGGTGAGCGCTCCAAATTTTTTAAAAGTTAATTTACATAAAAACCTCTGTAGAGATGTTCACCAAATATAGAATAGGCCATACTACATACCAGTCCCTACCATTTTCCCAAATTTGGTGGAATTCCATTGAGCCATTTGCCCTGTAGCCCTGTCTAAATATCCTGAGGTAAATTACATGACAAAAACACATATGAACAGTTAGGATTTACAACCAATTAAAATGTTACTTTCATTTTCTACTATTTTTTCCTGACATTTGATTGGTTATGTACATGAATATAAATGTAAAATGAGAGGGAAACACGGCCATTTTGACTACACCTACCTGAGGTACATCTTGAAACAATTTTCTCCATTTATCTTCATCACCTTTCAATAAGGTAAGTTGTTAATTTGTAAGGGGCACTTTAAGGTAATTTGTAAATACGTTTTCTGATAGTTATTTACTGTCCCTCTGTTATAGTTATAGATTGAGATAGGCTTCTCTGTTATAGTTATAGATTGAGTTAGGCTTCTCTGGTATAATTATGAAATTACTTAGGCTTCTTCACATACACTTTTTTATATTTCTAGTTCCTGCCTGATACCATACACTGCCCAAAGATAACTTCACTATTAAAAACTCAGAAGTACCTGTCTCAACTTAAACCCAACACTGCCCTAACTCTACTGATATATTTATTTTTAATGCAATTTACAGCAAGAAAATGTAAGAAGCAAATATTTCTTTCGAAATAGTTCTTCAAAACAATCCTAAGGAAGACTTGGACTTTATGGATCAGTCTCTAGACGAAGAATTAGTTAATTGTGTGGAAGAAATCGAATCATGGACTGAAAATGAAGACATTCCTGACGATATAATGTTGGAAGTGTTATTAAATTTTGAAAAATCAGAGCAATAAATTTGTATTTATTAATTAAAAATTGCTCTAGACATTATTCTTTTTTATATGTAATTCAAGAAATAGTACCAAAATGAATATAACATAAAGTGAGACTTATAGTATACTGTGCAACTTTTTTGTCCTACATAGTAATTTTGCTCATAGTTACTTCCTTTCTCCCACTATATTATCTCCAATGTGTATTTGACATCTCTTTTTCATCTCCCGCCTCCATGTTGTTTCTGCTTTCCTGAGAGACTATGGTATAGATTCCATATACCACAATAACTTCTGTAACAACATGCAAGATATCTACAGAGGAGACGGTGTACATTGAATTTAAGACTCTGTATTGGTACCTACATGCTGGTACTTAAATCACCCACACAACACAACAACTCTATTCAGACCTCTAAGCACTTTAAATTATTATTTTACTGTTTCACTGGGTTTTCCCCATGTGTGGGGGGGAGGTGTGTGTGGGGGATGTGTGGGGTGTGTCTGTGAGGTGTGTGTGTATGGGGGAGGTGTGTGTGTGGGTGTAGGTGTGTGGGGTGTGTGAGTGTGGTGGGGGTGTGGGGGTGTAAGGTGTGTGTATTCAGAGCTACCCTACCTCTAAGTACTTTAAAATATTATTTTACTTTTTCACTGGGTTTTCCCCATGTGTGAGGGGGGGAGGAGGTGTGTGTGGGGGATGTGTGGGGTGTGTCTGTGAGGTGTGTGTGTGTGGGGGGGAGGTGTGGGTGTGGGTGTGAGTGTGTGGGGTGTGTGAGTGTGGGTGGGGGTGTGGGTGTGAGGTGTGTGTGGGTGTGGGTGTGTGGTGTGTTTGGGTGTGGGTGGAGGTGTGGGTGTGTGAGGTGTGTGTAGGTGTGTGTGCATGTTGATGTGTGTGGGATGTACTTATAGGTACCTAAATCAGCCACAGAACCCAAAAGCTCTTTTCTCAGCTACCCTACCTCTGAACACTCAAAATAATTATTTTACATTAACTTTTTTCACTATTTTTCACCAAAGTACGCTCCCCGGTACGCTCCCTGGTGCGCGTACCGGGCGCTCCCCCCGCGAAAATCGAATTATTTTTTTTTTGCCCCGCGGGCCCTTTAATGGCCCCCACATCAAACCTAAGGGGTCAGGAGGGGTCTACCCTGCCCCCTTATGGTCATTTCCCCCTTTGTTTTTGCCACCTCTGGTGTCTCGATCCTACCGAGACACAAGATGTTGGCCGCTCCGGACTGTTTCGAATGTTGACAGACACCCGAGAGCCAATCAGCTTTCCGCGCGCGAACTCGCAGTGCGCGCCGGGAGCGCTCCCCGGTGCGCGTACCGGGGCGCGCTTAAAGATATATATATTTTTTTGAACCTAAATTACTCAAAATCCACTGGATCACATATCTTGAGACATAGCAAAGGCACATCGGGCTACCAGTCGCTACAATTTTGCCAAGTTTCGTGGGAATCCATTCAGCCGTTCGGGCTAAAAGTGAGTCCAACCGCCCTATGGAAATTAACATGGGAAAAACAAGTTTTGGGACCCCCCTTTTATCTCGGCCCCCGCTTGACGAATCCCCCCCAAACTTTCAGGGAAGGAGCGGACCACCGCGAGGCAAATTTGAGGAAAATTACAGGCAGATCCCTCAATCTGCGCCAAAGTTATTCCCAATAGAATGTTGCGGATTCCCTATGGAAAACAATCCTAACTATAACTACCTACTGGCGACCGCCAGTAGGTAATATATATATATATATATTCACTGAAAAAAACAGGTTTCAAACATGTTATAGTTAGGAATTAGCATTTAAAAAACCTTCGAAATTCACTGAAAAAACATAGGTTTTAGACATGTTATAGTTGGAATTAGCAATTCAAAAACCTTAGAAAATCACTGGAAAAAAAATAGGTTTTAGTGGTGTTATAGTTAGCTGGACATTTTACTCGTACAAAACCATTGAAATTCCTCCGTTATAGTTAGTTCTGCTAACTATAACTCGCGCGCCCGCAATCCACTACTGATGATGTCACATATTACATCATTCATGACATGGTCAGTGACATCACTGATAACGTCACTGATGACATCTCAAATGACATCACTGATGACATCATCCAGTGAATGTGGTTTAGTGCATTATTTAAATATGTATTATATATATATATAGCAATCTGCATTGAAGAATGAGTGGATATATAAATATCTGGATGAAGAATTTAGTAGCAGTGTGGTTGACTGTTTACTTGACTAATTTATAGTGTCTCACTAAATGTATTGGATAGTGACTAAACTGTGTGAATATCTGTATCACTTCGTCAGTTGTTGTGTAAACTGCTGCACCAGTTGGTTACTAGCTATGTGGAAGTCCATATCACTTATTGATTAGATAACTGAGTATTTGTATGGGAGAGTGAATGTGTGTGTGGTTCGGTGGGGGGGGTGTGGCTGCCCAAAGATTTGTGAATAGTTGATTAAGTAGGTATATGAGGTTAAGACTACATGTTATAACAGTTGTTTGGGTGAGTGAATATCTTTATGGGTGTGGTGATGAGCAAATATATCTCTGAATGGTACATGTCCAACAAACTAGAAAAATAAAAGGCAGTGTACGTGACAGTTATTGCATAAATAAGTATACATAAGACTCAGTGATTGTATGAGTGACTGTATGGATAACTGTATACTTGTAATAGTGATTTTATAACACACTAAGTATGAGTAGCTATCTATATGAATAAATGAAGTGGTGTTTGTATATGTGTGTAGCTAAGTAAATGTAAGTATGATCCATTGTTTGCATAATTGAGTAGGATGACTTCATAAGTGAATAGGATGTGTGCTGGTGTGTAATGTCTATAAAGGTGTATACTTATATTTGATAGTGTTGTATTGATCATTGACAGCATGTATGAGTGAATCTATAGGTAAGTGATTAGATGTGTGTGTAGATCTAGGAATCACTGAGTGGGTTTTTAGAAACTTGTATTGGTGTGTCAATGGATTCAAATATGGTACTCTGTATTTTACAGTGAGTGATGAAAGGTTATACTAGTGTATGATGAGGTGCATCTGATTTTCACATGGATGATGTCATCAGTGATGTCATTTGAGATGTCATCAGTGATGTCACTGACCATGTCATGAATGATGTAATATGTGACATCATCAGCAGTGGATTGCGGGCGCGCGAGTTATAGTTAGCAGAACTAACTATAACAGAGGAATTTTAATGGTTTTGTACAAGTGAAATGTCCAGCTAACTATAACACCACTAAAACCTATGGTTTTTTCAGTGAATTCCTAAGGTTTTTTAAATGCTAATTCCTAACTATAACATGTCTGAAACCTATGGTTTTTTCAGTGAATTTCGAAGTATTTTTAAATGTTAAATCCTAACTATAACATGTCTGAAACCTATGGTTTTTTCAGTGAATTTCGAAGTATTTTTAAATGTTAAATCCTAACTATAACATGTCTGAAACCTATGGTTTTTTCAGTGAATTTCAAAGGTTTTGTAAATGACAATTTTTAAATTTATTAATTGTTGTATTTATTTTTTTATACTGATTTACCAAATTTTTTTCAACTATTTATTTTTAGATTTTTTTTAAAATTACATTATAATTACATTATACATTACATTACAAAGTATACTTTCTCAGAAATAATTACTTTAGTTTAAATACTTTGCAAATAGGCAATAGACTTTTAAGTACAGTAGTTACAGTTGTTGCAAAGGGCAACACAATTTCAAACACAATGCAACATTGAGCTCAATGCGGATTTCTAGTTAAATGCAATTAATTACTTTATGGATTACTTTTCTAACCACAGGACTGGATCCTAGATTCAGTCCTGGGACATCTCCTGTAAACAGTTGAGTAAAAACGTTTTGGTTACAGTAGTGATTTTTAAGGAATATTATTGTATTTTAAAAGTTGACACTTAAAAACTTTTTCACATAGATTCACCAATGTTATCCTGTGGGAGGAAATTCACTTAGCAGGTAAGTAGTGTTATCGTTAATTTTTCTTACTCAGTGGTGGATCCTGGATCAAGCACTGTTGCATCTCCTGTAAACAGTTGAAAGAATGCGTTTAAGTCATACAGGCGATTTTTAAGGAATATTTGTAATTTGTGAAAATCAACACTTAGAATGGAAGGAAATACAACTTACTGGTAAGTACGGTTAGAATTACTTTTCAGGATCAGTGCTGGGCTACAAGATTCAGCACTGTGGTCTGTACTGATAACAGGTGAGTAAATCGGAATTCGTTGTTCGGATGATTTTAGGTGAATATTTTAAAGTTCCAAAACTCCACACTTAGAAGAATTTGCAAGTGAAACCAGTCAATGTTAGCATATGGCAGAAAATTCAAGATACTGGTAAGTACAGTTAGAATTACTTTTCAGGATCAGTACTGGGCTCAAAGATGCAGCACTGAGGTCTCTCCTGATAACAGGTGAGTAAAGCGGAATTCGTAGTTCGTCTGATTTTAGAGGAATATTTGTAAGTTCCAAAACTCCACACTTAGAAGAATTTCCAAGTGAAACTAGTCAATGTTAGCCTATGGAAGGAAATTGAAGTTACTGATAAGTATGGTTAGAATTACTTTTCAGGATCAGTACTGGACTCAAAGATGCAGCACTTGTCGTGTATTTCTATAGGTTCTGAATCGATCCCCCTATTCCTGACCCTATTCTGGTTAAACTACCTAGCTAGTTAACTAACAGTCAGCCCATGAGGCAAGAAATTCCCCATGATGCAGATACCGTTATCTGACGCAGTCACACTACGGCACAGGAACGTGTTATCTGATTAGGTCATAACGCTTGAGATCTAATTAGACAAGCGATATTCCTCCAGCCCCTGATAAGGCATACGACGTTCTCATAACAAATCAAACCTATGACAACCTGGATAATCCGTGCGGCCATTGTTTTGATTTCACAGAGAACTTTAGTAAAGAATGTGCTAACGAGCAAGTCGTATGACATCTTTATTGACGTACCTATGTCCATCCTTACGTCAATCCCGGCACCTTTAAGGTATAAATATTGCCGATCTTGCCCTATGCAAAACACACGCGTGGTGACAAGACGGAGCAGCCACACTTGCCGAAGCCGAGAGCAGGAGCAGACCCCGCTGGCAGCAGCCCCGCCTTCCTGACGCGCTGAGAGACGCGCTGCTATCTCAAGCCGAGAGACCCAGCACCGGCGCTTCCGGGTAGCCCTCGCAGGCAGCCTGGAATATCGAGAGCAGAGAAAGAGATACCATTCCTCATTCATCCTAAATTCCAGGTACAGAACTGAATAACCATCAATACAAGAGGGGAACTAAGTTAGGACAATATTTTACGGGGTCCAGTGTACTCGTCCTACAGACTAATGACACAAAGGGGTGTACAAAAGTTCCCCGGGAAGAGTGACAGAGAGGTGTGTGTGTGCTAGTGAGTGGGGGGAATCCCCTAGTTGGAACTAGAACCCTCACACACCCAGCAAGCTAGGTGTCATGCTTCATCATATGGGCTCTGCTCCTCGTCAGACTGGCGCTGCAATGTCTGACGGGCTCCCGAAACCGGGGCTCTTTATCGGAGATCTTTTGTTCCCGCCATATGGTGCATGTGTGTGAGAGGGCCTGGGGAGTGTGGTCGTGACGTGGGTTTTAAGTTAAAAAAGGTGAGTCAGTCCACATATTAAATTTATTCTCGTAGTAGACTCCCTTGGTTAAAAACAAAGAAAGGTGGTGTGGGAGGGGAGAGACAATGACCCCAGTACTGCTAGGGTCAATTGGACTACTACCCTCAATTATCGGTCGACATGTTTCTTGCCTGATGGCAATTCTTCAGGACCTAAATAGGATCGTACCACACAGTGAAAATGCTAGTGACAAATATATATACAAAAGTGAAGGGTTAAAACTTGCAGGTAGGTATATGACCGGATTGTAGTCAGAAATACCAAGATGCAGGCTAGTTAGTCCTGCTGCAGTTTGCAAAGCCTGTAGAAATGAGATAAGGTTTTATTAAAAAAAAGACATAGTACAGAGCAGCTGCATTGATAAAGAATATCACCCTGTAAGTATAGTGAGCACACACACACCCACAATAACTGTGCTAGTTAAAAGACCGAGCATAAATGTTGCTAGTGGTGGCAAACCATCGATGTGATAGATTAGTACCAGCCATTACATGTGTCGGTCGAATTAGGCATGAAGAAACAACATAGTATAATGCTGTACAGTCTGAGGAATATAATCAGGGAAACCTTACCCTAAACCGGATCCCTGGTGGACCTCTCAGTCTGCTCCCGTGGGACTGGCTGGGGAGGTATAGTACCTATTTTGCAGGAGACAATAGTTTTGTGTACAGTGTATAGTCTCGTAGCAATAATATTTTGGGGTGCTGGCAGGTAGGTGTGGACTAACCAATTGGCCTGCCAAACGAGGTAAGGTAGAGAGCCTCCCTACTAGCCCTAAGCAATCGAGTCCTCCGGTGTGTCTCCCACTGCCACAATCGGCCAGGGATACACCCACCAGAGGGGCGAGGGCGGACATCCAGGCCAGCGCCCGCCGTCCCCGTGCTGAGCCCCGAACTCAGCCTCAGAGGGCCAACGCGAGCCGGCATAGCCGCCGGGCAAGGTAGCCGCGCCCGCCCCGCATCAATAGCTAGGCGTGCTGCACCGTAGTGCAGCGGGAGACGGCCACCCGGGGAGTCAGTTACTCCTGGGATATCAAGGGGGTTGACGGAAGAGCTTACCTGGTCAGACGTTGTTGTACCATGGCGTCTACCTTAGAAAAAATCTCACCTCCGGCGGCAGCAATCCAAACGGTATCACCTACCCCACGAACAGCGTCTAGGTAATGGCGCAGAGCAGCTGGTAATGCTCTCTCTGCGCGGACGATATTTAAGCGCCACTGAGATTGTCTTCCGCGGCGTCATTCTCCATTGAGGGGCCGCCCCACCCCGGACAGCGCATGCGCAGTGTAGAGGGAGATTAACTAGGGGTCGGGCTGTTGGCTATGGCTGCCATATTGGAATGGTGACAAGTTGTAAGGAAAGCAGGATAGTGGCTGTACCGCTCAAAGGACTGTGCGGTGGAACGGATAACTGCGAATGTCCACAAAGCAAGGTTTACAAATTTCAATCGGACCCTGCTTAGCCCGGAACCAGGGACTTCCCCCACTCATCACTGCGCATGTGTGTACAGCGCGATTTACTAGGAGAAGGTCTGGTGGCTATAGCGGCCATCTTACAGTGGTGGCGATTAAATGGATGTGGGTAAGGAAGTAGGATGATGGCTAACCTGTTAACAAGGCTGGGCAGCAGAGCGGATGACTACGAGTGTCCAACTGACCAGGTGGTGAATTGTCAACTGGTCTCCACAAACCAAAGAACCAGTTATAAACATATCATAACTAGTAGTGGACATTGCATGAGGTAGGGTCACAGGGTCATGTTCCTAGAGATACCCATGGGACGGAGTCATTCAATCCAACCAGGTCCAATCGAAGACGATGGACCCATCTTTGTTCAATCCTAAACAAGGCTTTTCTGGAAATGGCTGGGTGGGCTTCTAACACCAACCAAGTGAGACTGTCTGCCGTGTGGTTGTTCTGGGAAAAATGTTCGTATAGTCTGGTATGCGTTTTATGGCACCTGATGTTGCTCTTGTGCTCTAAAATCCTTACTTTTATGTTCCTCATGGTCATGCCTATGTAATTTTTGCCGCAAGGGCAAGTGATCATATAGATACATTTGGTGCTGTTACAATTGGTGTGCTTGCGTAGTTGCCACCGAAATGTGTCAGACAATCTTACTTCTTTGCATTGGGATGTCTGAGGGCATGCCGCACATCCTCCGCAGGGAAAGTGGCCTACCACTGGGGGAAGGTCCCACAATCTCCTCTGGTTATCACTGTTGTTATGTCTCGGGCGGGTGTGTATTAAGGCATCCTTCAGATTAGCAGTTCTCTTAAATGCGAATCTGGGTTTGGGAATTTCTAACCCTCCCGAGTTGATAATTGACCAATGTTTGTTTATAGTTTTTTTGAGGAATGTTGAGTTGGGAGTGAATGAGGTCACACACGTTATCAACTCGTCTTGAACTTTAGGGTGTTCTTCCAGCAGGTTTGACCTAGGGTTGTTCAAGGCTCTTTTCCGTGACTGTTTTATTAGTCTGGTGGGATAACCCCTGTCTTGTAGTTTGTGTTGTAGCAGGGTGGCCTCCCTTTGGAAATCTGCATTGTCCGAGCAGTTCCTTCTAATGCGGAGGAATTGGCCAAAGGGCAGGTTATCCCTCAGGGCCCGTGGGTGATGGCTCTGGAATAGTAGAAGGCTGTTTCTGTCAGTGCTTTTACGGAACAGAGTCGTGCTCAAGCCGGTGGGGTTGAGGTTAATGCATAAGTCCAGGAAAGGGATGGTGGTGGTTGATATTGTTTCCGTGAACTTAAGGTATTCATTTTGGTGGTTGATCCAGCTGCAAAATGCCTCACAGGTACTACGATCACCCTTCCAGAAGACCAGGATGTCGTCGATGTACCTGCGCCACAAAGTGATGTTTTCACGATAAGGATTGTGTGCAGATTGGATAACTCTTTCCTCAAAGGTAGCCATGTAAATGCATGCCAGGCTTGGAGCAAAGGTAGAACCCATCGAGGTCCCCTGGACTTGGTGGTAGAGTTGGGAACCATATTGGAAGAAGTTTTCAGTCAGAGCTAGGGATGCACATGCCATGATAAATGAAACCGGTGTTGGAGAAGACCAGTCTTCCAACAGTAGAGTGGACTCAACTGCGTCCAGAGTGGCCTGTTGAGGGATATTGGTGTAAAGCGCCTCAACATCCATCGTGAGGAGGAGGTCCACACCTTCCCTCCCCTCCAGGGATTCAATGAGTCGAAGGACATCCCGAGTATCTTGTAAGAAAGATGGGATTTTCTTCACCACTGGTTGCAGAAAGAAGTCGCAGAATTTCGACAGGGGCTCGAGTAGGGAGCCTATGCCGGAGACTATGGGCCTCCCTGGTACTGGAGTGACACCCTTGTGAATTTTGGGGAGGGTGTAAAAGTAAGGGATGACCGGGTCCGTGGTGACTAGGAATGCTGCTTCATTTTTGGAGATCCACTCGTTTGTCTCGCCCTCAAGTACAAGGCTGGTAATAGTGGTCATGAGTCGTTTGGTGGGGTCAGTATTGAGTGGTCTATAGTGGGAGATGTTAGCGAGTTGGCGTCTGCATTCTGTGTCGTAATCAACATGATTCTGGATCACAGTAGCCCCACCTTTGTCTGCCTGTTTAATCACTATGCTGAAACAGGAACTGAATAACCCCTCCTAGAGAATTCTTTAGTTATTCACTTGGCAAAAACAAACTTAACTTAAACTGTAACTTTCTATTCCCGCCCACGCATTAGACTTAGGTCAGGTACACGGGGTAGGCGTATTTAGAAACACCAGTTGAGTACGTTTAGTCAAATGTATATGTGTATGTAAATCTATTTTAATCATTTTAAACATCATATGGCTCAGAAACCATATCAATGTTTTTACAGTATTATTTTATACTATTGCTTCTAATGTATGCACTTTACTTAACTATAAGTATCGCAATAATATCGATCCATTTCTCTTGTACGAGAAAAGAGACTGATCAATAAATAACATCTTTTTATTGAACACGCCCGTCTCTTCCTTTTCTCTACATTCTGATGAGACTAAGAATGCACGTACTGACTGAGTAAAATAATTGCCTTGTGCTCACACGACTCTTGAGATTGACTCTTGATTAGGGGAGAGCAAAGTTGTCATGTTCTATGGTTGTCAGAAACTAAATCCCTTCTTGTCTAATCAGGGGAGTTAATCCTTCCTTGAACATTCGAGAAAGTTTCTAGCGAACTCTGAGCTTAGCTGGCAAACCCAAAAATTAAGTCTAGTATCGACAGTAGTAGACCTAGTTAACGTCTGGCCTAGGCCTTTACTGCTGTAGGTACTATTCCAATGCGCAGAGCCTATTGGGAAAATAGGAACTACACTACACACTGAGGTCTCTCCTGATAGCAGGTGAGTAAATCGGAATTCGTAGTTTGGCTGATTTTACTTTGGTCCACTATATATAGAGCCACTTTCCTACCCCATCCCCTCCGTCCACCACTGTGTAAACGCGCTCTGTATTTACCACCACAGGGGCAGCCCTAACCACCTGAACCAGGGGCTATATTGATTTCTGCAAACAAAGGTTCAAATGAATACACTAACATTAACAACAGTAAAAGAATTAATTCGACCCATGAACAGAAAGTGGAAGAGTGTACAAGTGATTATAGAAAAATACAAAATGTATTGAAATTTAAAAATATGTAAAGCTCAGATTTGTTGTTGGTACGGCAAAAAAACATTAGGAAGACATATATAAAACCAAACAAGTGGCAGACACACAGAGGTTACATAAACAAAAGAGTTCAAAGAAACATATAAGAACTCCAGTACACAAAACAATGTGTCCTCCTTAATTAGTGGCCACAATAGCGTCGACGGCGTTTCGACCGTTGTATGAATACATGGTCATCCTCAGGACAAAATGTTAACTGAGCTTTTTAGAGAATCCAATCTACAATACACAAAACACTTTATTTACACATGGGCCAAATATGAAAACTAATAAATTCACTTAGAAAAGACTGAATCGTGCTTAAAAGAATATTTATTAGACTAACCCTTTAAAGAGTGACATTAATCCAGAGAGACCGAAATTAGTGTCACCCAGAGAAAGGAAGAATGAAAGAAAATACGCCACCAAGAGGACAAGAAAACTACTCACTACAGCTTTAGTTAAATTGCTGTGGATCAAAATCACTGTATGCAGACAGCAAGAGGTTTCTGAAAAATAAACCCGAGTTCAAATTACTATCCCAAAGTGAGGATCTGCGCATCATGGGAAATAATTAATATAAAAAGCCACTTACAAAATCTAAGGTCAAAGTTCCCAAAATTTCGTCATTAGGACGAGTAAATCAAAGGACATAGTCACTCGGTCCACGAATGGTAGCCACAGTTCAATCAATGGAGTGGCCCCCGAACTGCAACATGAAAAATATAAAATAAAGTAATCACGTCAGTAATGTCAGCGGTTTAAACCCACATGGTTTAAAACCGGCCGAAAATTAGCTGGGCTTACCGGTGAATTTTGGCGTTCAGGCTCGTGCAGCAAAATCCGCAGTGTCCGGCTGCCGGGCGGAGCGCAAAGCATTAATTATGTGCTGCAGCGCATGCGCGAGTAAAGTGAAAGGGAACCTACACAGAAACCCTCGCTAACGCGGCGCCATATTGGAGTGCCTGAAGTACGCTCTAAGGGCTGCAGTAAACAATAAACAAACACCCGAAAAGTGAAAAAATTATTAGAAACACAACATTTGATTATAAAATACTTATTTACAACAATTGTCCTCAAAAAGCAAATTACAAAATAACTTTACAGGACCAAATCAAGATCACATAAGAAACAAATTTAAATAGCAATAATACAATCACAAAATAAATTGCCTAGTTAAAATATTATTGTTTGCGTAGTCGTCCAGGCATATGTTCGAAATATTACAATGGATTTTGAAGCACCATGTCAGAATATTACAATCAATTTTGATGCAACATGTCAAAATATTGCAGTTAATCAAAAACCAAAGATGGTTTTTTATCCCTTAGGAGAAATGGAATTATTCCATCGATCATCACGATCATATGTAGATTCAAATACACCATGTTCCCAAAATTCAAATTTGTACAGCAATATAAATGCACGTTAGATAATGTAAATTAACAACAAAAACATATTTCTGGAAAGAACATCAAAAAAATGCATTATTATTAACAACAGTATAAGCCATGTTTATTAACCAAATGTCAGAGAGTGACACTCCTCCATTGTGTTAAGCCCCTGGTTAATGCTGTTACAACGTAGAATCCAACGACATTCAGTTTTATTCAGGATATGAGTGATACTCCCACCTCGAGGGGGGGTACGTATCACCTCAATCACTTGCCATTTTAAATCAGATGGTGCATGATTCATTTCTACAAAATGGGAAACAAGGGGGGCATTCTCGGTTTTACATCTTATGCGGCTTTTATGTTGGCCCAGACAGATCTTAATTTTTTGCGTAGTCTGTCCAATATAAATCAGACCACAGGGACACCAAATTGCATATACAACATTTTGTGTATTGCAATTGGAGTGCTCTCTTAGGTCATAACAAATGTTGGCATGAATGAATTGTTTTGTATTAAGACAAGAGTCACACATGACGCAGCCGCCACACTGATAGTGACCCACAATCTTCTCAAGCCCCCACATTGAAGTCAAAGTTGGTGCTTCAATTCGTGGTAAGGCTGCTCTTACCAAATGATCCTTTAAATTCTTGCCCCTTTTAAAGGAGAATAAAGGTTGATCATTAGTAATGCCAGTTGCCACAACAAGAGGCCAGTGTTTTCTTACAATGGCCGAAACTTGATTACTTTGAGTCCCAAATGTCGTAACACAAGGGATTCGGGTCATAGGTTTCTTATTTTTAGGACATAGCAAATGCTCACGGTGATTATACCATGCCCTCTTCATCGAACGCTTGATTAATTTTCGTGGATAGCCACGTTTACTTAATTTCTCTTCCAGTTTACCAGCTTCTGCGAAATAATCATCCTTAAAATAGCAATTTCTGCGTATACGCAAAAATTGCCCAAAGGGCAGCCCATCTCTAAGACTCCTCGGATGGTTACTGGAGTACTCAAGTAATGTATTACGGGCAGTCGGTTTGGTAAATAATTTGGTAACTAGCCCACCCGCATGGGGAAAAATTGTCAAATCCAAAAAAGCAATATCTTTATTACTAGATTGAGAAGTAAATTTCAAATCAGGTGAACAAGAGTTCAACCAAGTTAAAAAGTCAGTCAAAGTCAAAGCTGTCCCAGTCCAAATAAAGAAAATGTCATCGATGTATCGTCGCCAATGGCGAACACTGGACAAGAAAGGATTTTTTGTGGAGTCAAAAATAAAGTTTTGTTCAAAATCATCAACAAATAAAATAGCAAAGTTGGGGGCATAAGAAGCCCCCATAGATGTACCTTTAATCTGTAAATAAAACTGTCCGTCAAATTCAAAATAATTTTTTGTCAAAGAAATAGTCAATAAATCAACAATAAAATCAGTGGGAACCGATGTAGGAGCTGGACGGGTGTCTAAGATCTTTTTTATGACTGTAATCCCTTGTTGTTGAGGGATGTTCGTGTATAAAGATTCTAAATCCAAACACACCAGTAATTCAGAGTCAGGGCAAAATGTCATTTGTTCCAGTTGCCCAATAATGTCGCCACTATCTCGGACGTAGCTCCTAGTTGTGACTGCGAATTCCTTAATAAACAGGTCAATGTACTTGCACAAGGGTTCTAAGACCGACCCACAGCCAGAGACTATGGGCCGGCCAGGAGGATTCAAAGAATCCTTGTGCACCTTAGGGAGAGTGTACAAAACAGGTACCCTAGGACTTTTAGAATTCAGAAAGGAAAATTCTTTGCTACTTAGAAACCCGGCCTGTTTAGCCGCAGTGGTAACAGAATGTATGGTCGATTGAATCTCACTTAATGGATCAGAGCGCAAAATTTGATAGTGATCAGCGTTGTTGAGCTGTCGCTTAATCTCAAGTTTGTATTTATCAATAGATTGGACCACAATACCCCCACCCTTGTCCGCACTCTTGATAATCAAATCTTGATTTTGTTTTAGAGTATTTAAAGCCTTTCGTTCATTTAAAGAGATGTTATACGGTATATATTCGAAGTCTTTATTCAACTCAACCACTTCCTTAAGGACCATGGCTTCAAATGCAAGCAACTCCACGGGCATTTTGCTGGAAGGTGGATTAAAAGTTGAGGGGGGTCGTAATCCAGATGGATTATATAAATCCGTATTAGTATTACCCAGGAAAAAAGCCTTAAGACGTAGTTTTCTAAAGAATTGTAATAATTCCAATTGAATGTCAAAGAGGGAAGACTTTACAGTGGGTACAAAACTCAGCCCTTTACTCAGAAGGGAAATTTCATCATGTGACAACAGATGGTTCGATAGATTAAAAATAGGAATTATTTCATCATTCGAAGTATCCAATTCATTAGGGAAAATATCATTGGTGATCACAAAATTGGTCATTGCGGCGGACCCCACTGGTAAAATTTCCGGCGGGTCTGCCTCTCTCCCGACTGGAAATTCCCTCGTTGTTGGTATTGGGGTGGTCTGGATCTCGTGCGCCCCCTCCCGCCTCTCCCTCGCTGTTCTAAAAAAGACAGATTGTAGCCAGCGGTCGAAGTACCTGGGCGGGGATTTGTATCTGAGTCAGATTCATCAGCGGAACTAGCAGAAGATTCAGAGAAAGTTATGGCATTGTTATTTTTGAAACGGCCCCAGGTGGAATGAGTATCATTTTGTTGGGCCTGAGGACGGGTATAGAATTCATCTTGTAAATACGGGTGAGCTTTAAGTTGGTTAAAGTTTGCAATATCTTTTTGAATTTTGTTAGTCTTTTTATTTTTCTCAAATTTTTCAAATTCAATGATGGTTTTATTGACTTTTTCTAATGCAGCTTGAGCCTCATTAAGTGCATCCCCCTCATTGATCCGTCTTTCCAAGTCAGCAATAATCTCAAGTTCTTTTTTACTATGTTCCAGGGCAGTGTCGATACCATGGACAAGCCAATGGCGTGAACAAGTCACTCCAATATGGCTAAAACCTTTTCTAAATTTAGGATCATTAGTAAAAATCACAGGCACATTCCTTACTTGTAAACCCACTGGTATAACATCCTTTATTAAATATTCGGTCATCATAAGAGCATGTAAGTTGGTACGTACATGTTTCTTACGGCATTGTTCTAATTCGTCAAGTAAGGCCTGTGCTTCATTAACAACAGGCTGGGCCGTTGAAGGTCCCAATAAGGAAGGACCATTTTTTATCCTAGCAATGTACTCCTCTGTATACAGAGGAGCTTCGGGGTTGGCCATATATAATTTATTGGCAAGCCACGAATTTAAGACTAAAGAGCCCTCACAGTTAAGCAACTGTGCTTAAAGTATTTACCACCACAGGGGCTGCCCTAACCACCTGAACCAGGGGCTATATTGATTTCTGCAAACAAAGGTTCAAATGAATACACTAACATTAACAACAGTAAAAGAATTAATTCGACCCATGAACAGAAAGTGGAAGAGTGTACAAGTGATTATAGAAAAATACAAAATGTATTGAAATTTAAAAATATGTAAAGCTCAGATTTGTTGTTGGTACGGCAAAAAAACATTAGGAAGACATATATAAAACCAAACAAGTGGCAGACACACAGAGGTTACATAAACAAAAGAGTTCAAAGAAACATATAAGAACTCCAGTACACAAAACAATGTGTCCTCCTTAATTAGTGGCCACAATAGCGTCGACGGCGTTTCGACCGTTGTATGAATACATGGTCATCCTCAGGACAAAATGTTAACTGAGCTTTTTAGAGAATCCAATCTACAATACACAAAACACTTTATTTACACATGGGCCAAATATGAAAACTAATAAATTCACTTAGAAAAGACTGAATCGTGCTTAAAAGAATATTTATTAGACTAACCCTTTAAAGAGTGACATTAATCCAGAGAGACCGAAATTAGTGTCACCCAGAGAAAGGAAGAATGAAAGAAAATACGCCACCAAGAGGACAAGAAAACTACTCACTACAGCTTTAGTTAAATTGCTGTGGATCAAAATCACTGTATGCAGACAGCAAGAGGTTTCTGAAAAATAAACCCGAGTTCAAATTACTATCCCAAAGTGAGGATCTGCGCATCATGGGAAATAATTAATATAAAAAGCCACTTACAAAATCTAAGGTCAAAGTTCCCAAAGTTTCGTCATTAGGACGAGTAAATCAAAGGACATAGTCACTCGGTCCACGAATGGTAGCCACAGTTCAATCAATGGAGTGGCCCCCGAACTGCAACATGAAAAATATAAAATAAAGTAATCACGTCAGTAATGTCAGCGGTTTAAACCCACATGGCACCTCTCTGCAACGCAGCTCTGTGGTGCTTACAGGAGCTACCTAGTGGGCTATTTGGACCCCAGGGACCCACACGCGCTCTGTGTCCGTTTTAATTTGGGACATTAACTCCCCTTGAACCCTGAGGGTCCCTGGGGTCCAAATAGCCCACTAGGTAGCTCCAGTAAGCACCACAGAGCTGCGTTGCAGAGAGGTGTAAAAAGGGGCATGGCCTGGGCCACCTCTCTGCAACGCAGCGCAGTGGCACTTACTGGAAGCACCTGGTAGGCTAGTTAGCCCCCAGGAGCCCTCAGAATTGAAGAGGAATTATTTCCCCAACTTAAAACACGCCACAGTGCATGTTTACACATGTCACCTCACACCCCGTTCCCTCCCTACACCCCTGTGTAAACGCGCCCTGTGTCCGTTTTAAGTTGGGAGATTAAGTCCCCTTGAATCCTGAGGGTCCCTAGGGTCCAACTGCCCACTAGGTACCTCCAGTAAGCGCAACAGAGCTGCATTGCAGAGGTGTAAAAAGGGGCGTGGCCTCAGAACACCTCTCTGCAACAGAGCTCCCTGGCGCATACTGGAGGTACCTGGTGGGCTAGTTGGCCCCCAGGGACCCTCAAGATTGAAGACGAATTAATTCATCAACTTAAAACGCACCACAGGGCGCATTTGCACAATGATGAAGGTAAGGGGCGGGGCCTGGGGTAACACATGTGCAAACATGCCCTGTGGCGCGTTTTAAGTTTTGGAATTAAGTTCCCTTGAATCCTGAGGTCCTTTGGGGGCCAACTAACCCACCAGGTACCTCCAGTAAGCGCCACGGAGCTGCGTTGCAGAGAGGTGTAAAAAGGGGCGTGGCCTCAGAACACCTCCCTGCAAAGAAGCCACCTGGTGCATACTGGAGGTTCCAGGTGGGCTTGTTGGCCCCAAGGGAGCCCCAGTATTCAAAGGGAATTCATTCCCCATCTTCAAACGCGCCAGAGGTCGCGTTTACAGAGTAGTGCAAGGAGGGGGCGTGGCCTCCGGCATGATCCCATTTTTTTTTTTAGAAGGGGGGCTGTGTAGTCCCCTTATTTTTCTAATTTATTGGCCCTGGGGACCCCATCCTCCAGGACCTGCCCCCAATTTTTTATTTTTAAACCAAGAAATCGGGAAGAGGGCTGCGTGGTCCCCCTACCAAGGCCATAATTTGCCCCGTGGACCCCATTCCCCGGGGCATGCCCCATTTTAAAAAAATTTTTTTTTTTATTTGAGGAGGGGGGCCGCCCCCCTCCCGGGCCACTAATAGCCCCGGGAACCCCATCCCCCGGGGCTGGCCCTCTTTGTTGTAGGCAATGGAGGGTCCCCAATCCCCCCACGGTCCCAGCCAGCTCCCCGCGTCCTGCGGGAGCCGGCATTGCTTTTCCACATGGGGAGCAGCTAACATGCTGCTCCCCCTGTGGCAAAGCAATCTGCTTTACTATTTGGAAGAGAGAGCAGGTTTCCCGCTCTCTCTTCCAAATAGCAAAGCAGTTTGCAATGACAGGGTGGGAGCCGCGAGGCTCCCGCCCTGTCATTGCAAACGGCAGTGTACCGGGGGTGGGCACCCCCGGGACCGTCACGGACCCCTAATTTGAATATTTAGTGCCCCGGGAAGTTGGCGGTCTCTGGGGTGTGTGGGGGGGCTTGAGAGCCCCCCAAACAAATTACCAGAAGCCCCGGGGTGGCAGTCCCCGGGGCTGGGGGGCCTGAGAGCCACCCACTGAATTTTAATAAGCCCCTGGGGGTGGCGGTCCCCAGGGCTGGGGGGGCCTGAGAGAACCCCACCCAATTTAAAGAAGCGCCGGGGGTGGCAGTCTCCGGGGCTGCGGGTGGCCGCGAGCCCCCCGCCTATATTATTTTAAAGCCCCGGGGGTGGCGGTCCCCGGGGCAGTGGGGGGGGATTGGGCCCCCCACACTTTTTTTCATCATGCTCCTGGGATTTGCCCCCCCCCGGGGGCTAATTAGCATTGAAGCGCAGGAGCCCGCGCTTCGTTTTTGTTTTTAATCAGCAGGGCCCGCGGATTTTGCCGCTTTTTTTTTTTAAAAACTTGTTTTTTGCCTTGGGGGTCCTTGTGGGACCCCCTGAACAGACCTAGGGGGTCAGGGTGTTTCTACCGTGCCCCCTTTTCACGTTTGCGCATTTTTTTTAAAGGTTTCTTGTGCCTCGGTTCTACCGAGGCACAAGATGGCTGACAACACTTCCTGATTTGGAGTGTTGACAGCCAATTAGAATACAGCTCGTGCACGGCAGGGTGCACTTAGGATGCGCGGATCCTGCGTGGCCATGGATATATATGTACTTTTAAATGTCATTTTCTCAGGAACTACTGAACGGAATTACACAATTTAAGCAAAAGGCACGAGTCTGAACTTAGGACAACCTCTTTGCCAAATTTGGTGTAATTCCGTTCAGCAGTTCGGACTACAGCCGCGAAGACCGGTTCCTATGGAAAATTGCATGGGGAATACACATTTTGGGACCCCCTTTTTTCTCGGCCCCCGCTTGACGAATCACCCCGAGACTTTCAGGATAGGAGCGGACCGGAGATGGCCATTAGTTTTGAAAATTTCACAAAGATTCGTCAACCAGGCGCCAAAGTTATTCTAAATAGAATGTTGCAGATTTCCTATGGAAAATAGGTCCTAACTATGACTATCTACAAGCGACCACCATAATATATATATATATGGTAGAAACATAGTTGTAGCAAACTATCAATAAATGCATTTCTTTGGATGGCTTTACACAGTAATTAAGTGAAATGCATATATTGTCAGATGTGCTTCCTCTACTTCCTGTTGTGTTAGTATATCAGCTGGTGGTGGTAATACAGGGCTAAAAATATTGTTTGCACTATGGAATGTACCCTGAAACAAATTCTTTCAGTCACTCAGTTCCAGGGCACTGTCTCTAAGTATCAGTCATGTAAAGGCCCGCAGTGTGCTGTTGTCTGCTTATCCTCCTCGTTTACAGTCGTCTTGTTCAGGGGCTGTTTCATAGACATGCCCTGCGTTGTCCTATTCAGCCTGTTTTCTGCAGGTGCAGACTATCACCTTTCAGTAGGTGGCATATCCCCGTCACACTTGATTTAGACGTAGGACTGAGGTCGACTAGGCCTCTACCGAATATACTAGATTTAATTGTGTATGTGCCAGCTAGCTCAGAGGTCACTAGAAACTTTCTCGAATGAACAAAAAGGGATTAGTTTCTGACAACCGCTTAAAACATGACAACTTTGTTCCCCAAGAATAAGAAATATATCTCTAGATTCGCGGAAACAATAGATAATTATTTCACTCAGTCAATCGTGCATTCTTCGTTTCACCAGCAGTGCAGAGAAATAGAGAGACGGGCGTTTTCAATAAAAGGTATTTATTGAACTGTCTTCTTTCTCAAGCATAAGAAATTAACTGCTACAATTGCAATACTTGTTGTAAAGTACAATGCGTACAGTACGAAGTGTATTATAAAATAATACTGTAAAAGCATGATATGGTTTCCAAGCCATAAAATGTATAAAATACATCCATTGATAAATAATGACTAAAAGTACTCAACTGGTGCTTCTAAAATATGCCTACCCCGGTGTACCTAACCTAGGTCTAGTACAAGGGAAGAAGTAAGTGAGGTGTAGCTTAAGTTTAGTATTCTTTTGCCAAGAATCTAATCCAAGAATTGTCTTAGGGTCTAATCAGCTCCGTACCTTGGTTTTTAGAATGTAGGAGGTCTGGTATCTCTCTCTCAGGACTCGATTTCCCAGCAACCCGCAAGGGTAGCCTGGAAACACCGGAGCTGGTTTCTCGGCTGGAGAAAGTACAGCATCAGCTGGAGGGTCGGCTTCCTTTGGCACTTGCTGCAGCAGGGCGTGTCGGGCAAGTAGATAGTCGAACTGCTCCAAACCACCGTGTGTTTGTTTGGACAAATGTGGGCATATTTATACCTTGAAGGTGCCGAGTTTGACGTAAGATTGGACATAACAACGTCATTAGAGACTTAGGGACAGATGTAGGAAGGCTATTACCGGTCGGTAACGGCCGAAATCGGCTGTTACCAACCAGTAATAGCCTTTTCAGATGTAGGTGGTATATTTACCGATTCGGTAAATAGCGAATCGGTATTTACCGATTCGGTATTTACCGAATTATCATTTACCGATTCGGTATTTACCGAATCGGTAAATGAGATGTAGGAAGCACTTTAAAGAGTGCTTTTGTGCTTTAAGGATTCGTTATTTACCACCAACTATTAGTTGGTGGTAAATAAGGAATTCCTCTGTAAATGCAAATCTGTGCATTTATACCTGTGGCATGTGACACACATACATGCCCTTAGGGCATGTATGTATGCCACATGTGCACACCAGCACTATTCAGGGGTGCAACAGGGTGTCAAAGTGACACCCTGCCACCCTTGACTCTTTCCCTATTTTATCGAATCGGTATTTACCGATTCGGTAATTGACATTCATTCCGATTCGGTAATTGACATTCATTCCTATGGGCCTCCAGGCCCATAGGAATGAATGGCAATTACCGAATTGGTAAATACCGATTCGGTAAATACCGAATCTTAACGATTCTGTATTTTTTACCGACTTTTTGTCTACATTGCATTTACCGATTCGAAAATACCGAATCGGTAAAATTCGGTATTTTCAAATCGGTAAATTACAATTACCTACACCTAGCCCTTAATTCTCTGAAAACTCTATGAGTTCTTGGATAAATTAATATTCATGCAGGGGGAAGTCCCTGACTGCTGAAGGCGGGTTTTTCCAAGAAATCGTTGTAGATTTTCTGAACTAGTGGAAGTAGCCAAGCCGTATTAGGACTACTTGAGCTATGTCTTAATATGGTTATGATTTATATGCCTATATAAGGATACAGTACTTTATACCTATATAAGGGCACGAATCTGGAAAATTACACTAGGGTCCTAAAACGCTATACAACACCCTGTGGAGAGCCTAGGGTATCTTGCCTGAGAGAGTTGGGATGCTCACGAGTGGAAGGGATCTGCTTTCAACATAGTACCTAAGGGGATAGTTTGAATACCATCATGCAGGAGTTTAATTTGTTATCTGCCTGGTCCCTAGTAGATGAGTGCTGTTTCATGGAAGTGCCAAAATTTAAGAGGAAAGGGCAGGAAACGATTATTGATTACATTATATTTTCATCTCCCCTATATTATTTTTTTGATAATTTTGTAGTGATGGAGAATGCTCATAGTGATCACAATCCCTCAGATTTTCATGCTCTAGTCCTGTCCTATTTGCCAAAAATGTAGTTGCTCCAAGTGGTGTTGCTCAACCCATAAGTGGAAACAGGCAACTAAAATGGTCACAGATAGCTCCGGAGGGTTTCTATGAAACTATCAAGGAGGTCTTGAAGAGGACATAGCCTCTTGTAACTCTGCTGGAGCGACCCCGGATATTATTATGAGTGCTTTTGCTAATATTTCCCGTATAATAGGGGATCTACTAACTGCCCCGCGAATTAAAAAGGTTAGCCCTCAACCAAGATGGTTCGATGCTGCATGTACACAGGCCTCTAACACCTTACATAAGGCCCTTAAAGGAATTCCGAGGAACCGTATCCTGATAATGGACATGCGATCTGCCTATAAAAAACATTGGCAAATAGGAAATTCAGTTTGAAAAAGATGGCCTGGATGGAGTTGATCGAGGCATCTACAATTAAAGATAGTGCTAGGTTCTGGGGCATAATTAATAAATCAATAGTAGATAATGGGGAGGTAAGTGCTCTGCGATCACATATTACTGAGGAGGAATGGGTCTCTTACTTCACAGCGATGTTTGAAGACTCAAATCCCGTTATTTGCTCCCAAAACAACTCTGCTGGTGACCCTATTTTCGTTTTTACACAGGGAGAGGTTGAAAGGGGTATTGTTGGCCTAACTTGTAAAAATGCACCAGGGCTTGATGGAATACCCCCCGATCTATTTAAGTCAGACTCTGTTTTTTGTTTTTGGGCACCAATCTTAACCTCTGTACTTAATGCTGTGGCTATGGTGGGATGAACTGGGTCCTGGGCCACCTCCACCATAGTTCCCATATTCAAGAAAGGAAGCCGGGATAGTCCCCATTGCTACCGCCCGATCTCGTTACTCGATTCAGTGGTTAAGGTGGTGGGGCGGGTGCTCTTGGAGAGACTTACCACCTGGGCTGAGGATAATGACATTTTAGCAGACATACAATATTGGTTCTGCCCGGGAAGGTCCACGGTAGCCCAGTGCCTTAACCTGACAATGGTTATTAGCAAATATACAATTGCACGGTCGGTAACCATCTACCTGGCCTTCATGGACTTGTCCTCAGCATTCGATTGTGTAAATCGGGAGAAGCTGTGGCAGTCCATGAGGGCCATGGGAGCTGACTGTAGCATTGTGAATTTCCTACAGGATTTACACCATGAAACCATTGCTCAGGTGCGGTACTCTGAGAACATGGAGGTTTCTAGGCCATTTGCTCTACGGAGGGGGGTGCGACAAGGATGTATTTTAGCACCCTTCCTGTTTAACCTCTATATCAACGATCTCAACAAGGTTTTATCAGCTGCAGCTGTTGACTGTCCATATATAGGGAGATGTCCACTTCAAATTCTTTTATACGCGGACGAAGCGGTTCTTATATCGAGAACTGCTAGGGGTCTGCAGTTACTTTTGGAACTTATGGGAGATCGGGATTTGACAGTCAATAACTCGAAATCATTTGTCATGCAGTTGGGGGCTCGGAAAAAAAATCCCGCTTTCAGTTTAGAGCAGGCACAGCTAGGATTCTACGCACAGATGTTTTTTCTTACCTGGGCATGGTTTTAGATGATAAACTTACCTAGGGCCTGTTAAAACAGAGAAAAGAGGGAGACCTGATGAGGCAGAATGGTGCTACATTTGATTTCGCCTCGAAATTAGGCAACAGACCAATTGCGGGACTAATGAAAATATATCAAGCCAGAAGTGTTGAGAATCCCGTGGTTTCAGTATATAAAACAAATGTTGGGAAAACTTAATCGCCCAAATCTTTTTAGCAACACCGATACATTTTGTAAAAAAGATATAGGATTAATGAAAGAAGCTTTCCTTACTCTGAAATCACAGTAAAGGGAGGAGACTGAATTGTTTAAGCCTAGTGTGCATACATTTGTTATGTTGAAAATCACACCAGGGGCAGAGCCATATTTACTGGGGGTCCTTACGAATTATGATTGCTATCTGCTGACCAGATTTCGTTTAGATCTATTTCTTCTCCTGCTTGCTGTACCAAGGTGTCAGGTTCTGAGACATGATATAACGCGCCTGCCTAATATTGGGACTACGAGTCCCAGAAGTCTTAGCGGCAGGAAGACGGCAACTATTAAGTATCATTGGACCCGGAGGTCTGGTTGTATCGGATTTGTGTTGATTCCTGTTTAGTTGGCAGTGCGGACGCCCGTTGGACTGTTGGACCCGTGGTGCTTCGTAGAGCTAGCGCGAAGACACGGGGTAGCGTTGCGGACCCATATTGAGGTCGGATTTTTTATCGGCGGTGGAGAGACGTGACGGCTGTTGTGCCCGGGAGGCGCTGTGGTGCTTCGCTGCATTGGAAGACGCGAAGACATAGCCCCCCCATCGGACCTCCGTGGTAGCGGACAAGCGTGTCGGCGGATGCGTGGTTAACACGCTGTGGTGCTTCGTGGCCTCTACGAGTAGACACAGCCCACATCGGAACTCCTTGACAGCAGAACAGCTGGTCGGCTGGGGCTTCGGTGGGACGCTGTGGTGCTTCGCAATAACTCGTGCGAAGACACAGGCCACGGCAGTTTCTTGTTTGCTGAGAGGGATTCTCTCATGGGGGGAGTGCTTTGTGACTCATGAAGGAAACTGCTCACTTCGTACTGAGGAGCCCATTGCTATGTTGACTCCGGTTGTGTGGGGTAAGGCGAGCAGGATCTCCTTTCCAAAGAGCCTCCTTGTTATATTTTTTTGTTCTTTTCTTTGCTTTCCGGGCTCTGGAGTATAACCTCAGATACTCGGGATGGCTTCTGTGACATTAACAGAACAGGGGGAGTATTTCGGTTGGTTGCTAAGAGACCAGGTTCTCTGTGAGATCTGACTGTTACCATAAGGTCCTCAGAGCGTGTGTCACCAGTAGGTACATATAAGGGAGATTCAGAGTTTGAGAAACCTTGAGAAGTATAGGGGGAATAACATTGTGTTTATGTTCTCATAGGAAACTTCCCGGGGCGTTACGCAGGAGGAGGGCGTCAGGGGACAGTGAGGTTCTTCCCGCAAGTCCTCTTAGCAAGGTAGGAGCTCGACAGTATTAGCTGATATAGACAGACTGGTGCCCCGGAGTGGAACTAACGGGCTCTTCCTTTGTCTTCCAGATTGGCAAACCCCTGGCCGCACCATCCCGGCCATTTACATATTTTCCCTCGCCGGATACCCTCTAAGCTTGGGGTGTCTAAGAGAACCTAGCTTGGGGAGGTCTGGAGGTGGACCCTTTGAGCATCACCCGGATCCCGAGGAGCGTGGATATTCCTGACACAAGGGGCAGCAGGAAAGGCCAACACTTAGCACCCTGTGGTTGCGACGGGATGTCCCCACAGGATATTTTATATTTTATGTTGTTATGTAAGTTCTACGATGTCCTCCGGAAATATTTTTTAATTCCTGTTTTAAAAAAGATGAATTTTATACAGGCTTGGCCAGCTCTCCTGTTTCTGCAGTTATTGAGGGAAGATTGTGTCCCCTTAATTGTTGGTTTATTAAAGTCTGCAATCAAGTTTAGGGTCAGTTATGAGCAATTATTTTTATATTTATGTCTTGATTTTAAATCTGTAAATAAGAAATGTGAGTACAATCATTATGCATTAGGGCTGCTGACGATTATATGTTCTTTGTTTTTTATACAATGTATTAATGACTAAATCTGTATTGTAGGGCTGTGTTTTAGCATACTTTTATGGTTTTTAATTGTGAAAAACCGAATAAAGTTTATATTGATTGATTGATTGATCGAACCAATTTTTTTTATTGTAGAGTTCCTCCTCTCCACCTGGCCTGAACTTTAGGGCTGAAATGGGGCATGCAGGTTCCACTGTATTATCAAGCACACACACATCTTTTGCAAAACTGCAGCCACAAAGTCCCCCCCTATTGCTTTTTATGCCCCGGGACCCCAAATCTGTGTATGAAGTCTTTTATCAAGCATTGTGCAACCATTTTAGCATCACTTTTCCTTGTTGGAAACACCTCCATCTACTTTGAAAACTGATCCACCTACACCAGCAAATATTTCAATCCATTCACTGGGAGCAACATTTATTTGCAGTTTGCTAAATTAACCCTGTGGTCCTGGTAAGTTATTATCTGTAGCATAGGTACCGACCTTTAGAATGTTGGTCACTGACAAGATATTCAGAGAAGATTTGCACAATGAAAGTGGTTATCCCAGTGCAAACCCACACCTGTCTAATTAGTGCATTCATCCGCTCTTGTGCAACATCAGTGGTTCCGTGCTCAAGCCTTATAAGGGAAAGGAACATACTTCTTGGGGACACAGGCCTCCCATCCTGGTAGACCCACAATCTCTCACCATTCTGCTCACATCCAGCAACAATTCACACGTTCTCCTTATATTGTGTTGCAGACCATTGTGCTTCCTTTACATCGAGGGCACCATCTATACTGGCTGTAACATGCTCTCTCCTGCTGCTGTGTCAGACATGGCGTTACTCCTAGCGATCTTAGTATTGACTCCTGTATGGGCTTCGCATTTTACTACCACTATCCTGAGAGGTAGTAGTACTGCTTTCAACAAGTACTTTTACTGAAAGGACTGCTTTGAATGGGGTGCCCTGCTGCTGTTATGATACCATAATACTGCTACAGCTGGCCAAAATCATGGACAACTCCAAAGGCACAACGTCAGTCAGTGTAAATGTTAACAGTTTTCCCCTCAGCTAGAATACATGCTCTTGTTACAGCATACAGCTCAGCTTGAGGGGCAGACTTGCCAGGTGGCAGAGCTGCACTTCCAACTATGGTGTCTGCTATTGTTATAGCATACCCTGCTCTGTAATTAGTGTCTATCAGTATCCTGCAGGAACTATTAGTGTGCGACTCATCGTCTGCCTTTTCTAATGATGTCTGCTGTAAATCTGGTCTTAGTATGGTGTCATTTTCTACAGTGTCAACACAGTCATGCTTAGGGGGTCTCATCAGAATAACCTATCGCAGGTAATAGAGTTGCCATATTAACAGGTGGGCATCATTTAATTATGATTTTACAGTTAGACAACAAGGTAACCTCATAAGCTGTGTGCTTGGTAGCCGAAAAATGGTGTGTGCTTCAAATGACAGGAATAACTGTATTGAATGTGGCAAGTATACTCCAACACAATAGGGGCCATTGTCTCTACCATTACAACTGCCAACAGCCAGTCACTGCTGAAGGCAAAGTCACATAGTAGTATGCCACAGGTCTTTTTTACAGCTGTGCCAGCACACCATTTACAACACCGCATCATTTGCAATGTAATTTTGCTCTGACACATAAAGATGGAAGGGCAGTTTGTAGTTAGGTAGCCCATGCTGGCACAGTACACAATGTCTTTTTTCAGTTTCTTGAAACAGTTTGCAAGTTCATTAGTCCATACAAAGGTGATGGGACTCAAGATAGCATCTTAGGATCTGTACTCAGGGATCCACTCACTGTAGTAGTTCATCATCCCCAGAAAGGACATCATTCCATTCTCGGTAGACAGGGACTGCATGTCTGAATCCATCTTTTTCTGTCAGGTTATATGCAGCGTGTACCTTGGTATATTACATAACCCAGGTAAGTCACCTCTTTTTACTTGCATTTTGACAATGAGGCTTGGCGTCCTCGCTCCTGGAGGGTGTTCAGCAGAGATACAGTGTCTTTTTCATGGCCTCAAGTGATAAAGATACAACAAGGAGGTCATCAGTGTATTGCAAGACAATTCTACCACCTTCCTGGTGTAGCCTGTTAGCTGGGCAGTGCACTGAAAACACTGTTTGGCACGCAGCAGCTGTTAAAGCTAACTTGTGGCTTTCTGGTGCTAGTCGTGAACTCGGTTTGTCCTATTTAAAACACTCCACGCCAGTCAAAATCTACAGTTTGCGGTGCGATAAAAGGAGGACTTTCTTTTTAGCAGTTTAAACCCACTACAGCAAATCCCTCATATAGTGTGAATCCCATTAATATTTAATATTATCTATCTTAAGGAGAAACAAATCTACGCCACCTCTCGCCCCCTCTCCTATTTAGAATACATAGACTGGAACCAGGATACATCACAGTGTGTTTGCATAACGCTTGCTGGATTGCTCGACCCCCATAACGGTGGGGTTGAAGACGGTGTGTTTTTAAAACTACATTATGTGGAAACGCATCTGTACCACTAAAAAGCCCCGGGCCCAAGTTAACCCCCCCTCCTCGCCACTCCCAACGTCAATTGACAAAATGCTACAAGGGGCAATTGGGGCCGTAACAACTGAAATTGAACGCACTGAAAGGCGATTGTCAATCACCCCTGATCTTTCCATCCAAACAGTAGATTTGCCAATTCCCAATACTACTTCGGCAGTACCTCCACCTAATTGAAATGTTTCCCTATCCCCCTTACCTGGAGTGAACGTTCCGACAAGTGTATCTAGAAAGGGGGTTGAGGGTATAGGCACGCGTAAGAATGGGAAACGAAAGCAAACAGGCGGGAGGGCAACCAACAGCAAGAAAGCAAAAAGAGGGAACAAGCTAAGTGTAGAACACTCACCTATGTCAAACCCATCAATAGAATCTGTTATTATTACTTGTACAGATCCAAAGTACCCATCCTGGGCTCAGACCTTATAGACAGACCTGTTGATTCAACTAAGAGCTATTATAAAGGAAGAGGTTGCCCCATTAGTTGATCAACTAAATACTCTGACATCGGTGGGGGGCCCAAGGTAAAGGCAAGCCAGTGCTAATGCAATACAATCTGTACCGAGGGAGGGCTGCTCCAATAATATCCTAGACTGTAACCCTCCGGCCTCTCTAAGTAACCAGGAGACACTTAGGTCCCATGACCCTAATACCCACTCGAATAATAGTCAAGATATTTGTCGCATCTCCCAGCACCCCGGTACACAGCGAGTATTAGAGCAGCCAGCAAACACAAGGACGAGGACACCCTGTAGAGTGGTTGAGAGTAACGCTACAACCTCTACTATGCAAAATACCCACCAAACCACTTTGAGTGTACTGGGGCCGAGTACAAGCAGAGAAGAGCAGAGGAGAGCTGAGTGCCCTGTGGATAGGATGGAAGTAGCTGCACAGACAACTATAGACCTTTCACCTGCTTCAGTACTGTATGTAATCATTCTGGCAGGGGTTCCACCACTTCATAACCACCAGAGGGAGTCACAATTAGAACTAAGGAACAAGAGTTTGTTCTGGCTAGCAAAACATAGGCAGTTCCCCTATGAAAGGGCTGGGGAAATATTAATGGTGCACAGAATTGATTGGGTGGACCTACCAAAAAAACTACTCAAGGAGACTGTGTGGTGATTAGTTTTAAAAATCCCCAGACTGTACATAGGCTTTTAAATCATAAAAGTAGCCCCGCAGAACCCCGTACAGAGGTGAGAGCTTTTTCGCTTGACCACTTTTACTCCCACTGTTCCAACCCTGGTAGGGCAAATGTAACCTTGGGGTATGTAAGGCAGCGGATTGAAGACCAGAATGTTGATCGCAGACACCCGCCCACTAGATCTCTTTTATTTACCTTACCTGTAAATACCCAATATTGGCCCCTGGAAGATGTGGATTGACCCTCAGGGACAGGGGGACTGGGCAACTCTGAGAGAACTCTGACGCCCCTAAGAGGACGAGTGGAGTTAGATCATGGGGGCACAACCCAGCCCACCGTTTCAAAGTTAGTAACAGAAACGGGGGCTCTGGTTCTACCCACCGCACAGGAGGGTAAGGGCTATGTGGGACCAGGCCATTCTTCGGGACCCACACTCATTAATTCTTCTACTCACCCTAATATTACTGCACTGGGGGTGAATCCACCAATTGTAATCCCACTGATTGCCAGGAGGAAATTTTATGGAGGAACTTTTATGGGCAGGTAATGAGTTGAAGATCCTCTCTTGGAACGTGGCTGGCATCAAGGGTAAACTCTCCTGCCCTGAATGGGGACTTTTCGTGGACCAGTACGACATCTGCATGTTTCAGGAAACATGGGCGGGGGACGAATGTACAAGGGTGGGTTTGTGACATTTAATAGTCCAGCTGTTACTAGAGAGAGGGGCAGACCATCTGGAGGCTTATCTATCTGGGTTGACTCACATGTGGGATGCCTAGCTAGTCCTTTGTTCACTTCCTCTAATGACATCCAATGTGTAATGCTTAGGTTCCCCACAATGCAGACGTTTGCCCTTATTAATGTCTACTCCCGACCTTTAAGCGTGAGCAAGGAATCACCAACCCGTGCCGCCTAATACAAGATTAATTGTCGGGGCGACTTTAATTGCCAATTCGAGCCCCTTCCTGGTGCTCACGATTCAATTACCAATGAGGACTCCCAGTGGGCTATCCCTGAACCACAAATTCAACCGATTAAGTCCCGGTCCCCCCTGGTACTTCAAATAAATGCCATCTTTTTAAACCATTCGTTGAGAGCTGGCAATGGCCGGACAACCTCTGATAGACCAGGGAAACTAACATTCAATAAAATCGGCCAAGCCTCTTTCCTGGATTATATTTGAGTCGAGTCCAGATCATGGCACAGGGTCCTTGATTTTGCCGTTCTTTCACGGCATGATAGCGACCATAACGTGCTGGTACTGGTATTGAAGGTGTCGGACTCAGGTATTTCCCATCAGTAATCCCCCCCGGAGAACAGGTTAACACTCACCAATAATAAGGGCGCTAGAGGGCGCCAGGCAAGATGGCCGCACATATGTGAGGCTCTGCCGGGTCGGATCAACATCCTGCATATATCCTGTGAATTCGCCTCGGTGAGGTGACCAGAGCTGCGGCATATAGTTGAGCGCTGCATGGTGCTGGATCGGCGCCGGTAAATTAATTGCCCGGACTGTCCCTGGAGCTGACAGAGGCGAGTGCGCTGCCGGCTGAGAGCCCGCCATTTTCCGGACGGAGAACGGAGGCTGCCTCCGGGGACTGCGGCGGAGCGGGACCTTGGCTGCGGAGACTGCGGTGCCTACCCGCGACCCGGACGTAGCTTTGGTGGTGGGAGCTGCCGGAGAAGAACAGCCGGCCGGCGGTGGAGGCAGCATGCAGAGCCCGGTCCGACTTCCGCCGGTTGTGGTGAGTGGGGTGGCGGCCTGGGAAAGCCCGCGGCTGCGGAGGTGGCGCTGGGCCGTACTAGGCCGCGCCGTGCAAACTGTGGCTGGTGGGGGCGGGGCGGGTCTGAGATGGCCGGCGAGGGGAGCGCTGTCTAAAGGAGTGATTGAGACCGCCTGGCAGAGTGATAATTAGACCACAATACTCAGAAGCTGCTTCTGCAATCCTGGATGCGGGCTAAGGGCTGTGATACGCATAACGACCATAGCTATTTACAAGCGGCCATAAGAGATCTAGCTGTGACCGACTGGGCCGCGTTTTTTGGACAGTTGTGATTGGTATGACTCGAGATTGCTGTAGGAACAAGTGAGCCCAGTGATTAAATAACACGGCAGCCTGGGACGTCACGGTTGGCATCCTAGAGGTGAGGACTGGGCCTGAGGCGTCGGCCATCTGCAGAGGGGCACACGATCGGTATAATTATAAGTGCATTCTCTGTTTTGGACTCTGGGGTGCTATATATAATTGCGCTGCCACTGTGGAGGACAATATTGTGTGGGCAAAGACATGGGTAGAACTGAAAGAAATCAGCCTAAGTTGGTGTTTGAGGCGAAAAAGAACCCCATGTCTGCTACGCAGGAACCACCAGTCTCCGAGGCTACTGGAGCGACGGGCAGCACGCCAAATTTGGAAGGGGTCCTTGTAGCTATGCAGAAGACGCTTCAATCTATTGAAGGCACCATGGAGGCTGTTAATCATAGACTGGACCACATGGCCACCCAATTTGATCGACAAAATGAGCGAATGGGGGAGGTGGAACAGAGGGTGTCCGCTACGGAGGACGGCTTGACCACAGTCACTACGAAAGTATTTAACATGGAGCGCGTCCTGGCAGTAATACAAGCCAAGAACGAGGAGTTGGAAGGGAGGTCCAGACGCAACAACATCCGCGTCACGGGCCTGCCCGAGTCCACAAATGTGGGTCGCATGGAAGACTTCATGGAACGGCTGATCACTGACATCTTTGGCTCTGACCAACTGTCTCGTGTGTTCATAGTGGAACGTGCGCACCGTTCTCTTGCTAAGAGGCCAGTGTCTGGGGCGGCGCCGCGACCAGTTATTGCCCGAATATTGAATTATAAGGACAGGGACGTGATCCTTCGGTTGGCGCGCGAGAAAGGCACCATAGACTGGCAAGGCAGTAAATTAGAATTTTATCCCGATTTTACTGTAGCGGTGCAAACGGCGAGAAAAGAGTTTCAGGCCGTGAAACAACTTCTCAGGTCCGAGGACGTCCCGTACGCAATGCTCTACCCCGCCAGATTTCGGATTTGGGCCGCCATCTGACAATAAAATCTTTACCTCACCCAAGGCAGCTATGGATTATGCGAAAAAGCAGAAGAAAAGGAAAAGAGACGCAAATGCGGCGCAGAACAGGGAAGAGGAAATTCTGGAAGAGACTGAGTGATTGGATGCCTCTGGCCTGCATAGACATTGACCGTGAATGGTATGCTACGGCGGTGATGATCATAAATATGAACGCTATTCTTGAGTTTGGATGTTAAAACCTGCGTGATTGCTATTTACAGGCAAAGACCGGACTGGAAGACAGTTCTGGGATGGGCCTTTGAAAGCTGGTTCAAGGGATATGAAGTTTGCTTGCACCACCCGGATATCTGGGGCCCATACCTTCTCATTCTCTTTAATGCCATTCTTGGAGGTATGGCGATCCCTGGGTCGTGGTTGGGGGCAGAGATTGTACCCATCCATAAGAAGGGTTCTACTCTGCTCCCTTCCAACTATAGGCCTATAAGCCTCATAGATGTGCCCCAGAAGGTCTTTGCGCGCCTCATCTTGGACCATCTCCTTGACTGGGTCGAGGACAATGACATCATGAGCCCCCTTCAGGCTGGCTTCAGGAAGAACACGTCGACCATGGACCAAATTTTTCGCCTCCTCCTCCTGTATTGGAAGACGGTCACGCTAGAGGGAGGTCGACTGTACATGGTCTTCGTGGACCTGAGGTCAGCCTTCGACCTGGTCCCGAGGGGGAAGTTGTGGGAGGTTCTGCAGAAGCTGGGAGTTCCCCCCCACCTCCTTAGAGTCATCACTAGGCTGCATGAGAACAACTTTGCGGTAGTGAGGTGTGGGAGGGATGGTAAGCCCTCGGGTAAATTCCCGGTCCACCGAGGTGTCAGACAGGGCTGTGTTTTGGCTCCGACACTGTTCTGCCTGTACATCAACAGTGTCATTCAACATCTTGACGCTGTTGGGGACAATGACGCCCCGGTTTTGGCAGGAAGGAGGGTTCCGGCAATAATGTTTGCCGATGATACCCTCCTTCTTTCCAAATCCCCCATGGGGATCCAGAGGATTGTGGATGGTTTTGGCCACTTCTGCCGACAACATGGGTTGGAGGTGAACACGGATAAAACCAAGTTCATGATCTTCAACCCCCCGTCCAAAACCAGACCCAATCCAAAACTGGGGGGAACTAGCCTTGAAAGGGTCTCTACCTTTATATATCTGGGGGTTTCTCTACAAGAAAATCTGACATGGGACTCTCAGGTAGCAAGATCCAGGTTGAAACTCTCCCAGCTATCGGGCGCACTTTTGAGGGTGTCCAATAAGTCCACCTTCAAACCTGTTAGTCCGGCCCTGGAAATGTACAGGACCCAGGCGAAGGCAGCTGCCTCGTACGGCAGTGAGCTGTGGGGTCATAAAGCTGGGAAGGCTATGGTAGGGGTGGAAAATTGTTTCCTTAGACACTTACTTGCTCTCCCGCAGGGCACACCACTCCTCCCCTTAAGACTCGACCTGGGCCTCCCGTCAATTGCAGAGGACCTACGGTCGAAACCTGTGAAGTTTTGGCATCGGGTATGGACCACCGAGGAGCTGCATCACTATAGGCAGGACCTTATACACGTCATGAGGCTGGATGTTAATGGTAAGATCCCTTGGCTGGCATACATCAAGTAGGAATGTTTTAGCCTGAAATTGCCTGACCTTTGGGACGACCCAGCTCAGGGCTGCAGAAGGATTTCGCGCAAATCCCTCGCACAGCTCTACAAGAACGCAAGCCTTGCTGGTATGGACAATGCTTATGACAGTGGCACCCTGACGGGACGTTTTATAGTATCCAAAAATTCATATGTCTTTGAACCTTTTATGGATTTTATCTTCCCGCTTTTGGCGAGGAAATTGTTCCTGCAATGGAGGTTTGGTACGCTCCCTACTAAAGTGTTTACCTATAAATGGTCGTTAGGTGGTGACAAGCTCTGCCCATGCTGCAAAGCTAAGGATGAAGATGATCTGCACATAATGTTCTGTTGCCATGTCTATCGGAGCCCGAGGAGGCGCTGGCTAGCCCCACTATGCCGGAACCTGGGCTTCAGGAACTATTTACAGGCTTACAGGGTTCTGAAAACTAACACCCTGGGCCACATTGTGTTTGCGGTTTCCAAATTCTTAATGGCAGCATGGTTAATTAGGAAGAAAACGTCTGGTTAATTCATATTACCTTGTATTTCTAACACTGCAGGTCCAGTTGGTTTTATTGTATATATTGTGTTTTATCTATATGTATTTTTACTGTATCTTTTATGGCCCATGTGGCCGAAATAAAGAATTTTTGGATTGGATTGGATTGGCTTGCCCTGGCATTGTATTTACTTGCGATACTTCGTAATGTTCATCTGCTGGATTATGATTGGATGTGCGACAATCTGGCTCCTTTGTTAGAGGGCTGGGACAGGGACAGGGTCACTGTTGACATTGTGTGGTTTTGCTCACTGCCGGGTGGTTGTGATTAACTCTGGGGACAGTCACCGGATTTACAACTGATGTCATCCATTTGGTATTATGGGTCGTGGGGCTCGGTCCACTGGGGCGGAGGGAAGACTGTCTATTCCGATCCTCTTCTGCTACACTTGTTAGTGGAAGTTGGGCACCTCTACGCCCCCGCTTATGGGAGTTCCCCACGATATGCTTCGAACAGGGGTTTTGGTTGGGAGGTTGGGGGGCTGGGGAAGGCTTTGGCAGGTTGGGGGAGCTGAAGTGGGAGGGGGGTGGAGGGGGGAAGTTCAAAGGTTTCAGATGGATACGTTACTATGTATGGGTGTGTATGGCAGGGAGGGCTGTGCTTTCGTGCTAAGGGCTGATGCACCGTGACGATCTCTGGTTGATGGAGATATTTAACTGTCTGATGAGTTGCTCCTGGATTGACATTTACTGTTGGGAGGTGGGCTCTGTGCGCAAGCTGCTGGAATATGACATGTATGGACTTTATGGCTAAAAGTGGGAAGATCAGTTGGATAACATGGAATGTGCGGGGTCTGAACAGACCACAGAAATCTAGACAAATGCTGTCCTTTCTCTCTAAACATGGGGCGCAGGTGGTCTTTCTTCAGGAGACGCACCTCCGGGGGAAAGCAATTGACAATGTGGCTAAGCAATGGGCCGGGGTGCGGGTGGAAACAGACTATTCATCCTATGCACGGGGGGTCATGATTTTAATCAAGAAAAATGTGCAATTTGATTTGCTGTATAAAGATGTTGATAGTGAGGGCAGGTACATTATACTGCAGGGGAAACTATATGGCACACTGATAACGTTGGTAAATGTCTACGGCCCGAATGTGGATGATCCAGATTTCTATGTTGAACTGTGGAACAAGGTGTATGCTCTTCCGCCGTCGGCTATTGTATGTGGGGGTGATTGGAACGTGACATTAGACAAGATGCTGGATAAAAAGGATGAAAGGCCGACAGTTCATAGGAAAGCGACGGATGCAGTGGGTGATGGGATGAGGGACTTTGGGTTGGTGGATGTGTGGCGGTTGGGACATCCGGGAGTGCGAGAGGGCACTTGCTATACCTCTGCCCATGACACATGGTCGAGATTGGACTACTGGCTGGTCACCCGAGATGTCAGTGGATGGGTCAAGTGTAGCAACCATTTACCCAGGACCTTGTCAGATCATGCTCCAGTGCTAATGGAGGTGGACTGGCCGTCGCACACCCCGGCACCATTCTCATGGCGCCTTAATCCGGGGATGCTGCATGATTTGGTGCTGCGGGAGGACTTAAGAACCTGTATTGAGGAATTTTTTTACAGGAATGTGGGATCTGTGGAGAGTATGGGCACAGTATGGGAGGCGTTCAAAGTTAAGATTAGAGGTGCGTGTATTGGTATGCAATCTGGGGTGCTTAAATCGCTGAGAAATGCTATGAGTGCACTGGAGGTAGAACTATTAACATTGGAACGTCAGCAGGAACAATTCCCTACAGATGCTCGGCTAGCAGAGATACGGGAAAAGTCACTGCCTATAACGACCTGGCTGACCAAGAGATTCATTTTTTGTCCAAGCGGTCCAAGGCGCGGTACTACAGTGAAGGGGGGCGAGCGGGTCGGGGGCTAGCTGATAGAATTAGAGAGCCGTGGGCGAGGTACTGCGGAGTTCAGGAGATAGTGCATGAGGGTGACACTGTCACCAGCGCTGCGGGTATCCTGGACTGTTTTGCGCAGTATTACGAACAGATGTATAGTTTCAGGGACACAGCTGGTGAGGAGGAACTGGTACAATACTTGGACGACATTGCTCTAGTTTGGCTGTCCAAGGGGCAGCAAGATTTTTTAATGCATCACATCACGGAGGAAGAATTTCGGGATGCACTTTCTGCTCTGCCTAATGGCAAAGCGGCCGGCACAGACGGCCTACCTTCAGAATTTTATAAGGAATATGCTGATTTGTTGTTACCGCGACTGGCGGCTGTCCTGGAGGACTCGTTGGAACGGGGACAGCTACCGGCCACTATGAGGGAGGCACTATTGGTGGCACTGCCGAAGCCAGGCAAACCGCCTAATCTGTGCGAATCATACAGACCTTTGTCTCTAATCAACTCAGACGTCAAGATCATAGCTAAAGTGCTGGCGACTCGCTTGAGACTTGTTCTGCCGGTGATGGTCCTCCCCGACCAGTCTGGATTTGTTCCCCTCCGCTCTACTGCTCACAATCTGAGAGCTCTGTTTGCGGTTCTGCACCTTCTCAAACCGGAACTTCCTGCGGTGGGGGTACTACTGGATGCAGCCAAAGCATTTGACTCTGTGTCTTGGAGATATATGCTGGCGGTGCAGCACCGGATGGGTGTGTCGTACTTTTTCACATCCTTAATAACTTTGTTGTACACAAAGCCAATGGCGTGGGTGAGGATTAACGGTCATGTGTCTGCGGCGTTCAGTATCCAGAGGGGTACTCGACAAGGGTGTCCTCTCTCGCCCCTGCTTTTTGCCCTTATGCTGGAACCACTGGCCTGCATTATGCGGCAGAGGTATGCTGACACGGCGTTGAAGTTCCCGCTGAGGTCGTTTGCAATCTCCATGTACGCGGATGACATGGTGCTGTATATTAGAGACCCGGCTCAGCATCTAGAGAGAGTATTGAGGGAGTTCATAAGGTGTGAGCTGTTTTCTGGCCTCTCGATAAATTGGAACAAATCCATATTGCTGCCCCTCACTGACGCCACTATGCCCTTCCCGTTGGAATTTCCATTGGAATGGGCAGTAGAACCGGTGCGCTATCTGGGAATTTGGGTGCACAGGGATAGTGCTGAAGTCATCCGAACCAATTACGGAGTGGCGATCTCGAAATTGGAAGACCAAGTGCAAAAATGGATTAGGCTGCCGCTCTCGTTTGCGGATAGGGTGTCCATCATCAAAATGGTGGTACTACCTAAATTTCTGTACTATTTTGTCAATGTGCCCATTATCCTGACCTCACACTTTTTTGCACAACTGCAATCGTTGCTCATCACGCTGGCCTGGGCCGGTAAGAAGGCGCGGGTGAGATGGGATGTTCTAACTAAGCCGTACGAATTTGGGGGGTTTGCAGTACCGGATATGAAACTGTACTATCTCTGCGCGCAGGCTCACTTTGCTTCTTATTGGATGTCAGCACCACCATATACACCGCACGTAGCGCTTGAAGCTAGTGCAGTCACTCCACGCCCACTGAAGGCCATGTTAGTGAATCGGCACTCTGTGTTTGAGAAGGGGGAGGTGGACACGGTACGTAGCACACATTGTGCTTGGCAGGAATTGGGCAGGAGGTCAGACAGATTGCCGTTGTATGCCCCGGATATGCCGCTACTATATCACGACGAGATTTCGGTCACTAGCGAAGTGGGATCGCTCCAGCTTCTCCATGGGGCTGGCATACATAACATGGGACATGTGTTTCATAATACCAAGTTCTTTCCGTTACAAACTCTCTTGGATAACAGGAATAATCCCACTATGGCCACGTTCCTGTACGCTAGGTTACGCGCTGCGCTGCGGGACTTGTATCCCTCCTTCCCGGACGAACCCCAAGTGTTAGGTGCCTTACAGTTACTGTATACCTCTACGAATCGTGTGAAACTGGTCTCGCGCTTATATCGTGCCTCGCAGGAGGATGAGGGCGGGGGAGGGGCTTTGGCGAAAGCAAGATGGGACGCATGTTTGCCAGATCCGCTGCTGGATGAGGAATGGACTGAATGCTGTTCTGGGACTGGTGGGTTTGCCGCCAATGGGAATTTCCGTCTCATTCATTATAAATATTTACAGCAATGGTATTACACACCATCACAACTGTTGAGATATGGATTGCGGGACCACTCCAGATGTGTGAGATGTGGCGCAGACAATGCTGACTTCATACACTTGGCGTGGGACTGTGCTAAGGTGTACGAGTTCTGGATTGCGGTGACGAAGGCACTGACTGAGATGACTTCTGTAGAGGTGACTGCAGAACCGCGGCTGTGCTTGTTGGGTATTGCTTCTGGAGTGCCTGTTGGAGCTAGGCGTCTGATAGTGTTTACATTGCAGGTAGCCAAACGCAGAGTAGCTGTGACGTGGGGTGGGAGGCAAGCGCCTGCTATCAAGCTGTGGTTGCAAGACATGGCGTATTGTCGTGATCAACTGACCTGCTACTATGAGGAATTGCCAGAAGCTTCACGGCCTAGAGATGTGTGGGGTCCGTACACAATGTACATGTTGTCCAGGACGGCGGTGGAGGAGACCCCATAGATCAGGGCTGGTGAGGGGGATGACCTCAGATAAAGGCGAGCGACAAGAGAATGGTTTACCCTCACAGGGAATGTTAGTGGTGCAACACAGACAGTTCATTGCTCTAGCATCTTTACGGTGTGGTGTTGCGACAAGCCCTTTGAGTTGTTATATGTACCCCACTGGCAGCACACTTAAATACGACATTTGATAGAGTTAGATCTGAAACCTGGGATGTTAGATGGGGGGGATGTTCTATGGTTAAGTACTGTTGGGTTGCCTATGAAACAAGACTGCTTGCCAATTGAGTCATAATCCTTGCAAGATTTACCTTCTGTATTGTCACCTGCTATTACTTGCATAAGTACTGTGTGCGGAATGGATGTATCTTATAGGTTTTGGAAGATAGATGTTCTTTGCGGCCGGCCCCTGTTTGGGTTGTAGGCCTATGGCTGTGTTCTTATATCTTGACAAATAAAAGTCTTTAATCAAAAAAAAATAATAAATAAATAAATAAATATCAGTTGGAAATTCATGTATTTCCTTGTTTATTTGTGCAGGGGATGATTCAGAATTAGGATTAAGTTTGGCTGCTAGAGTTTCTGCATTATGCAGAGAAATTTCACGTGAGCGAACTACTTTAGGTTTTTGCATGCTTTGTGTAGGGATCCCATTTTTGTCCACTACTTTCATTTCTTTCGTTTCCATTGAGTATAAGTGTGCTGTTCGCTGTCTATTCTGGCAGTAGGCTTTTTTACCTGGGATATTTAGACTTGTTAAATTAGTTTTCAGCTCTTGTTATAATGCTGTCATTGCTTCCGGTATTGTAACCAATTTGTTTATCACTGGGGCACATGAAAAATCTATTTTGGCTGTGGCGCATATTTTTGTGCATGATTTATCAAATCATTTAATAAAATTATTTTCTTGTCAATTCAAAAAAAAAAAAAACCACTCACCAATAATAGAAGAATAATTAAGTGGAGGGGGCAATAAAACAGACACCTGAGAAGTTGGGTGCCCTATATGAAGTAGTAGGACCACCATTGCAAGAGTTTAGCAGCATTGTAGCTGACTGGGATCACTTAACCTCTTGCAATCAAGTTGGAGAACTCTATAAGAATCTGGTAACTAAATTAGCGGACATATTTTATCCAATAGTGCGCCCCCCCAAACAAAACTATAACCCATTCGTTGTTCAATGAAAGTTGTCGCAAGGCAAAACGGGCGCTAAAGCTAAAAATAGGCTTTTAATAAAAACGAAGAGGGTTCTATATAAAGAGGCTGTCTCTCAAGCAAAGCAGTCTTGGGAAGTGAACAAATGGGAGGACATCAAAACTGCTTTACAGAACCGGGACATGAAGGAATTCTGGGCCATAGTTAGAACAGGTAGCAGGGAAGGCACTTAACCTCCGAACCGAATATTCCAGCAGAAAAGTGGGCCGACCATTTCCAGGCATTATATGCTATGGAAACTGACCCTGGCTTGGATTTTTCTAGTCATGCCGCCACACAAGGGGACTTAAGGGCTGACACTGTCCTGGTAGAGGAGCTAACCACCCTCACTCCAGAGTATTTTGCTGAGGTGCCTGATGGGATTACACTCCTTGAAGTCACCAAAGCAATCAAGAAATTACCCGCTGGTAAAGCGCCTGGCTTAGATAAGTTACCAGGGGACTTGTTCCGAGAAGAACCAACTATCTGGGGCCCCTATTTGTGCGTACTATTTAATTATTATTATTATTATTATTATTATTAATCGGGTTTTATAAAGCGCAAACAACCCGGAGGCCTCGTAGCGCTAAGTACCGTCATACTAGAAGGGAAGGAATTAAATGAACAGATAAGTTTTCAGATCCTTCCGAAATTTTAAAAGACTAGGCTCACTGCGAAGGGAGGTGGGCAGAGAGTTCCATTCTTTCGCGGCATTCCAAGAAAAGGAGCGTCCGCCCCATCTGGTCCGTCTGATTTTGCTAACAGTAGCCAGAAAGGCAGTGCTGGATCTTAGGGATCTGTGAGGGAGATAGGGTATTGCCAAAGAACAAATCATAGTGGGGGCATTCTTCCACATAGCTTTGTGCATAAGACAAAGAGATTTAAACAGCACTCTGGCCTTAACAGGGAGCCAGTGCAGTTTCTTCAAGGCAGTGGTGGCTGACTCTCGTTTGTTGAGGCCCAACAGGAGGCGGGCTGCAGCGTTCTGGGTCACCTGTAGTTTTTTTATTGTAAATGCGGGGGCACCTAGATATAACGAGTTCCCGTAGTCTAGGCGGGACAGAATAATGGCTTGAACCATTATTCTGCGGGCTTCAAAGGGGAGAAGGGGCAACACTTTTCTCAGCATACGCATTAGTCCAAAGCATGTGGCAGAGAGAGTGGTAGCTTGCTGCATAAAGCTGAGATTGGAGTCTAGCCAAATGCCTAGGCTCTTTATGTGGCACTTTGGTTGGGGTATGGGACCCATGCACGGTGGCCAATCTGACAGAGGGCTGGGAATGGTTGAATTGCCCAACACCATGAGCTCAATTTTCTCGCCGTTTAATTTTAAATGCGAGGTGGCCATCCACTGAGCTACCGCTACCAAACAGTTACTTAAGTTGGATGAGGAAGAGTCTGCCTGGTTCATAGATACCACTAATTGTGTATCATCGGCGTAGGTGATTATATCAAGGCCGAAAGAGTGCACTATGTCAGCTAACGGTTGCATGTAAATATTAAAAAGGGTAGGGCTCAATGAAGAGCCCTGAGGTACACCTTGATCCAAGGGCCAGACTTTTGAGTGAATGGTACCCTCAACTACCCTGAAGGATCGATTTTCCAGGAATGACTGGAGCCAATGCATGGCCTTCCCAGAGATTCCCATCCGATTGAGGCGGTGAAGAAGAATGCTGGTATTAACGGTATCGAAGGCGGCACATAATGAACGGCATGTCGCTCCCGGACACCTGGGCGGGGGCAGAAATCGTCCCAGTTTTTAAGAAGGGCTCGCTCCTACTTCCTGCAAACTACAGACCGATCAGTTTGATCAACGTCACCCAAACACTGTTTGCACGAGTGCTTTTAGATCGTATACAAGGTTGGGCGCAAGACAATGATATAATAAGCCCCTATCAAGCAGGGTTCAGGAAGAACACTTCCACCGTTGACCAAATCTATGGACTCCAACGTATTTCCTGGAAAACGGTGTTAATGGAGGGTGGCAGCCTCTATGTGGTCTTCGTGGACCTGAAAACGGCTTTTGACTTGGTGCCCAGAGTTAAACTACGGGGGGTATTAAGAGAACTGGGGATTCCCTTTTACCTGTTAAGCATGCTTATTAAGCTCCATGAGGCCAACTACGCTAGAGTAAGATGTGGAAAGGGGGGAGAATTAACTACTAGACTCCCAGTTGGCAGAGGGGTGAGACAGACTGTGTGCTTGCACCGACCCTGTTTTGCCTCTTTGTCAACGCAATTATTACCCAATTTACAGAGGTGACGGATAATGATGCCCCCAAGTTAGCAAACTCAAAGGTGCCAGCTTTGATGTTTGCCGACGACACCCTCTTGATGTCCAAGTCGCTGATGGGAATCCAGAGGATACTGGACAGTTTTGTCATTTTTTGTAATAACAGAGGGCTGGAGATTAATACCATGAAAACCAAGTTTATGATTGTCAATCTGGCAAGAAAGCACGCCCAAGTCCCCACCTAAATGGTATAGCACTGGAAAGGGTTCCTGTATTTGACTATCTGGGGGTCACTCTCACGGAAAACATGGATTGGGGGCCACAAATAGCCAAAGCTAAGCTTAAATTAGCACAGACTTCTGGTGGGATAGCTAAATTGTTGAGGGAATCAAACTATAAACCTACTGGGCCAATCATTGAAATCTATAGGGCACAGGCAAGGGGAGCCACATTGTACAGGGTGAACTTTGGGGACACTGTTCCTGTAGCCTCCTAAGCAAAGTTGAGAACAACTTTCTAAGACAAATTCTGAGCCTTCCGCCCAGTACCCCGCTTATCCCCCTGCGGTTAGATCTAGGTATTAGGCCGATTAAAGAAGTTACCTTACCCTACACCACTAACATTTTGGCGCAGGATGTGGGTAACCCCGGAACTAATAGAATACCAGGCAGAAACTAAAGAGCTATTAGGTCTCCCAGGGGTGGAAAAACAATTCCCTGGTTTGCACACATAAAGGAAGAGTGTACAAGGATAGGCAAACCAACCCTCTGGAGTAACCCCGAAGAAATTTCCCCTACAGTTTCTTGAGCTGAACTGGTGAGAATCTATTGATCTCATATACTGGAGGTCATCCATGGGAATCCGAATTTAGGTGTTCTGACAGCAGAATTTCTTGCTCTAAAAGATGAGTATAAAGTAGAACCCTTTTTGGATGAGATTCTACCGTTCCCAGTAAGAAAATTATACCTCCAGTTCAGATTCAGTACCCTTCCCCTGCGGGCCTTCACCACTAAATGGTCTGGATTGGCCCAACGTAGTTGTCCAGCATGCAACCACGAGGAGGAGACAGAGTTGCAGGTTTTGTTTTTTTGCCCTGGGTATAAAGCGGCAAGGCGGAGTTGGCTCATACAGCTCTGCAGGAACATGGGGTTTGTGCACTGCCAGGTGGCATTCAGAGTTCTGAAGCACGACACCTCCAAACCCATTGTTTTTGCTGTGTCTCGATTTCTAAACACAATGTGGCGCAGGCGCTGGGCTTTCATAGAAAAACCCAAAACAGTATCAACCGCCCAAACTCCTAGGGCATAGACTTTTCTCAATCTCACAAGGGTAGAGGATCAGTTTTTTTTCCTTTTAATTGTTTTAACAGCTTTTAATTATGAATTGATGATTTTTAATGTGATACTCATCTATAACCCTCTGCGGGTTTACTTTTAAATTTGTTATGTACTTGATGATCCTCCCAATTGAATTGATTGCTTGTATCTATGCCCATGTTTTTCTTTTTTTCAGCCTATCATTGCACTTGCACTTTTTCCGCAACCAATGAACCACTGGCCCATGTAGCAAAATTCCTCATGTTTCCATTTATGTAACTTCTCTATTTTTATATTTTTGGTCGGGTGCTTTTAATTATGCAATGTAATGTTTCTGATTGTAATGTATACATAATTTATGGTCGTACAGACCGAAATAATGGTTTTTGAACGAAACGGAAATTGATCAACAACTCATGTGTGTACATTTGAAAATCATTTCCCTCTGTCTGGGTGCAACCTGTTAATCAAGTGCTCCTTTCACTATACTCTGGAAGGGGTTACTTCTCCTGGGGTCCCCTTAAAAAGACAAAACAAATCCCCTTCTGGCACAGGCTCTTCTGCGTGCGTTACGATCCTCTGCAAGGATCAGCCACTATCATCCAACTTAATGATATGGAGAAATCAGTTAGCTCCTCAGTCCTCTGTTTAATTGCCAGCTATATTCTAAGTGTTGAAGGGCCACTGATGCACAACACTTTCACTTACCTGTGTGACATTTCGCACTATCCAAGTCACGATCACCATTTCTTAAGGAAATACTTTTGCACCCTTTCAGGAGAAATGAAAGAAACTCAGAAAACACAACAGTTACTCAGGAACAAAATGAAATGTATTTGTAGGTACCATTGCATGTTTGCTGGCCAGCAAAGAGGACTCAGTGCACACATTGGAGCTCCTAGTCTGCTTCTTCCCGCGTGACTAGTTTTGGGCCATATATACAATTAGTAATGCAACTTCAGCAGAACTGAAAATTGACAAGGTGCCCAACATGGGCCACAGAGAAATGCAAGATTGGCAATGTGCCAAGTATAATACAGACATACAGTGTAAGCAGAAATAAACAACCTGATGAGCAAACTATCATTGAAGTCAGAAAAAACAAAGTGGCCTCTAAGTTGGTTCTGAACAGCTGTTGAAGCTTGTCCAGGCGAGGTCAGAAGATTGAAAGCCTTTGCAGCTCCGAGCAGCTTGTTAGAGGGAGAAGTGGGATAGTCTGGATGAAAACAAGAACTAAGTGTCAAAACTATGAAGTGCATACATATGGATGTATATATTTTATCCAACAGTCACCGCACCAACCACAGAGGCCAACACAGTTCCCATGTCAGGAAGATGATATTAGTTTCCCACTGACTCTGTGATGGTACTCATACCTATCATACCTGCCAGCTTGCCCCTCTTTAAGTATACCCCATTACAAAAACATAATACTATCAAGAACGTAAAGAGTAATTTAAACACATTTTCAAAAACACTAACAACACCTCAGTTTGTGCATAAATCCATACACTACATGATTTCTCTCAACTTGGATGCAGGCAGACTAATTCCACATTTGCCTAAAAATTTACCAGCCACCTAGAGAGAGAGAAAACTGTAGAAACTGTATTTAATTTGACCATTAACTTGCACTCAAGTGGATAAAGTTTTAGATGTAACAGGGAGATCAAAGGGAGGATTGGTTACTTATAGTTCGCTGGCCCTAGAATGCTGTATCCAATCATTATCCACTACTGTAGTTTCACAGACGCTGGTTCTGAAAAGAAGGGCCCATGTGTTGGGTCTAGTTAATTTCTATAACTCAGCTATTAGCGAACAAGGGTGTGGCAATATCCAACAGTTGGGACCTTTATTACACTTGCTGAGTAGCAAAGTTTGGAGTAACATTTTAATTTTGGGAGACTTTAATACCCACCCCTTGTAGTGTAGTTCCTATATTCCCAATAGGCTCTGCGCATTGGAATAGTACATCCTGTAGTTTAGACGTAGGACTGAGGTCGACTAGGCCTCTTCCGAATATACTAGATTTAATTGTGTATGTGCCAGCTAGCTCAGAGGTCACTAGAAACTTTCTCGAATGAACAAAAAGGGATTCGTTTCTGACAACCGCTTAAAACATGACAACTTTGTTCCCCAAGAATAAGAAATATATCTCTAGATTCGCGGAAACAATAGATAATTATTTCACTCAGTCAATCGTGCATTCTTCGTTTCACCAGCAGTGCAGAGAAATAGAGAGACAGGCGTTTTCAATAAAAGGTATTTATTGAACTGTCTTCTTTCTCAAGCATAAGAAATTAACTGCTACAATTGTAATACTTGTTGTAAACTACAATGCGTACAGTACGAAGAGTATTATAAAATAATACTGTAAAAGCATGATATGGTTTCTAAGCCATAAAATATATAAAATACATCCATTGATAAATAATGACTAAAAGTACTCAACTGGTGTTTCTAAAATACGCCTACCCCGGTGTACCTAACCTAGGTCTAGTACAAGGGAAGAAGTAAGTGAGGTGTAGCTTAAGTTTAGTATTCTTTTGCCAAGAATCTAATCCAAGAATTCTCTTAGGGTCTAATCAGCTCCGTACCTTGGTTTTTAGAATGTAGGAGGTCTGGTATCTCTCTCTCAGGACTCGATTTCCCAGCAACCCGCAAGGGTAGCCTGGAAACACCGGAGCTGGTTTCTCGGCTGGAGAAAGTACAGCATCAGCTGGAGGGTCGGCTTCCTTTGGCACTTGCTGCAGCAGGGCGTGTCGGGCAAGTAGATAGTCGAACTGCTTCAAACCACCTTGTGTTTGTTTGGACAAATGTGGGCATATTTATACCTTGAAGGTGCCGAGTTTGACGTAAGATTGGACATAATAATAATATAATCTTTATTCGGTTTTTTTAGCATTGCAAAAACCATAAAAGATGACATAGCAATACAAACAATCATGAAGAAGAAAGAACACAATATATTTATACAGTTTCTTAAAAAAAATGTGAGATAAAAAATATCAGTGATTTACATAAAATTTGAATAGACACTACGTTTTTAAAGGTTATTTCTGTGTCTTATAATACATTTAAGAAAATTTAGTACGTGATACACAGTGGATTCAGAGTCCAAATGTTGTAATGCCAACATTGCTGGGCGGCATTGTCTATAACCCCATTTTTTTAATAGGGGGATAAGCCATATTTTTCGATGGGGATGGAAAAACTTACAGAACAGTATTGTATGAATGGTGGACTGTGAGGAAAGACCATCACATGGGCACAAGTCCATCTGTGCATTCCAGTTGTTTTTTTCCGGAAATGTCACTAGCCTGAAAAAAAGGTTCATTCTGAACCTGGTGAGGAGCATCTTTTCGTATGTTGTGATCTCTAGAGTCAAATATAGCTGCATTTTTGGGGCCTGCTGTGTCATAATTGCGTGCATCACAGATTTTTTTGCAATTGATGCAGACAGTCTCAGGGATTCCAGGTGGCTCAACGCAGTTTGCTTCAGATCTTTTTTGGAGAAGTTTTTTAGGTTTTCTGGTTCATGGTAGTATTGTGGTAACCCTAAGTCGGTAAAAAAATGTCTTACATAAGACAGCCAAACTATTTTATTGGCATGGTCCAAACCCATGGTGTCCTGTAAGATGCTTTTGGTCAAACTATTTTTTTCCGACAGCCATACTCGCCTCCACAACATTAATGGTTGAATTTTAATTAGATCTTCGATATATGAGATTCCCAGTTCCATATGTGAGGCATAGATGGAAGTGCCCCGTGGTGTTGATAAAAGGAATCTTAAGAAAATATTTTCTTCTTTTTGTATGGAGCCGATGGAAGTGTGACCCCAGATCCCTGCACCATATAATGCTATGGATTGACATTTGGCAGCATATATCTGTAATAGTTCTGCTGGCGGTCTTTTTCCAAGCTTGTTAGAGAATTTAATCAGTGCCATAATTGCACGTTTGAATAGGTGTCTCCTGGCCTCAACTGCGGCTTTCCAATTCAGGGCGTCATCTATCATTACACCTAGGTAGGGGTATTGTGAGGTTTTTCCGATTTTTTGTTTATTCAGAAAGATGGACTTGGATACTTTTTTTGGTCCACCAACTACCATAACAAAAGTTTTTTTGATGTTAACGTGCAAATCCAAGGCACCCATAAAATCTGCATATTTAGACAGAGATTTCTGCAGTTCGATGGATGTTCGTGCTAAGATGACTGCATCGTCAGCGTAGAGTAGCGCTGGGATCAAGCGATCTTTTGCTCTTGGAAGGTCCTTCCCCCCTCTCATCATAGCCTCTTCTAATCCGTTGGTATAAAGTGAGAAGAGGAAGGGGGCAAGGACACAACCTTGCCTCACTCCTCGCTCTACGCTGAATTGTGCCGTCAGTTCTCCTCTTGTCCCGTACCTCACTCTCGCGGTAGCTTTGCTGTAGAGCTCCCTTAAAAAATCCAAAAGGGGGGGATCAACCCCCATGGTGCTCAGCAGTGACCAAAGCTTTGCGTGTGAGACGCAATCGAAGGCGGAAGACAAGTCCACATATACCATGTAAATGGCGCCAGGTTTAGCATGGGTGTACTTAGACGTTAGCAGGCTTAGGTTTAGGGCCTGCTCGATGGTTCCAAAGCCCTCCCTAAAGCCAAACTGTAAGTGCGAAAGGATGTTTTTGTCTTCTACCCACTGTTGTAGCTTTCCGAGAAGAACTCTGCCGACTAGTTTGCCCAAAGAGTCGAGAAGGGAGATTGGGCGATAGCACTTCGGGTCTTGTCGATCTCCCTTCTTATAGATTGGGACCATGATGGAAGAGGTCCACGAATCTAGCAGGCCGAGTTTCGATGTTGCTATACAAACTCTTGTAATTATCGGTATCCAGAGTTCAGGAAGATACTTAAATAAATCAACTGGAACCCCATCGGGGCCGGGTGCTTTTCCGGATTTGCTTGAGGAAAGCGCCATTTCAAAGTCCTGCAGGTCTACCTCCAATTGAATGGGATAGATAACTGGGTTAAAAGTGGGCTCAAGATCTTCGGTGTTAGAATGTTGTTTGAAGATTTTAGAGAAATGGTTCACCCACGTATCCTCATCAATAGCTACATCAATTTTTGGCGCGTTAGAATCTGCTAGCAGAGGAGTTTTGACTATTTTCCAGAAAGCCTGGCTGTCTTTCTGGACTGCACTCAAATGCAGAGCTTTCCATAAGGATTGTTTTAGATCTTTTTTCCTTAAGCTTCTAGCTGAGTTGTACTCACGTCGAAGAGCTTGGATAGTGATTTTATCTCTGGTTGGATTTCTGAGTGCTTTCCTCAAATTGGTCTGTGCTTTGGTGCAATCTCGATTGAACCAGCCTGTAGAGGTATTCTTATTTTGTATGGGTGTGTTGGTTAGCAGTTTATTAACTTGTTCTATTATTTGGTTGAAGTTTTCCAAGATTTGCTTAGGCTCTGTGGTTGGATCAAGACAGATCAAGATATTGCTATAAGTAGTTGTTACTAGCCGCTTTGTAAGAATGTTAGGGTCCACTTTTTCCCATTTTATCGTAAGTCCGTTTGTTTTACTCAGTTGGAGCCTGTTCTGGTTTAGCATATTTGCTATAGTTGCCATCGGTGACCTTTGTCGAATTATTTGGATTTTTAAACTTAGTGCGGAATGATCGCTGAGATTGTTTTCCAGGATTAACATGCTATTGATTTGATCTTTCAATCCTTCTGACACAATTACATAGTCCACAGTAGTTTCGTGGCCCCTTCCTCTGTAGGTGGGTTCCAGCCTGTTGTTAAGCTCTTCTGTGGGGTTTATAATTTGCAGGTCCAGGTCAGAGAGTGTTCTATTCATGGCGAGCCCCACTACTGAGTGTGTGAAGTGGACCAAAGGATTATTGTGTTCGTCTACCAATCCACAGTTGGCATTGTTTTCGCAAGGATGCAGGTTATAATCTCCTCCCCAGATTAAATGGGAATTTACTTTATTCTGTTTGGGATAACGGTGTTCGACTATTTTTTCTTTAATTCGTGAGAGAACAGCTAAAAATGCATCTTCCTCTAGATTGTTATATATATTAATTAGCGTAATGGGAGAATTTTTGCCAATTGTGATAGTGATGATCTGAAAATTCGGTAATAGCTCAGCCTTGTAGATCTTTAAGTCAGCAATTGTATTTGCCAGGTAGATTACCAATCCCCCTTTGGGTCTACCCGAGGTACTAGGGAGGGCAGGAGATGTAAATGTCCTATACCCTACGAGATGGAGGGGGGTCCTTGCCCAAGTCTCCTGGAGGCATATAATTTGTGTGTACTTCAGGAAGCCGGCAACAGACCCATCCTCAATTTTCTTTCTAAGCCCCGCCACATTCCAGAAAACTATCGAAATCTGAGTAGATGTATTATCTGGGGCAATTTTTTCCATTTGTGGGGGGGCGGGAGGGGAAGTACACAAATCCGGGGTTATTCGAGGGGCCTCCGGACTTTCAATTTTTTGTCAATCGACCATTTCTAATCCACTGAACCTGTTTGTGGTCGAGATACCTCGCCAATTTTGTCCGTTGATGTTATCTCTATGGGTAGACCCAAATGGTTGAAAGTGTGGCCTCTCCCACTGCTCCCAGATTCTGGATCTATTATGTGGGCCCACAACCTGCCAAGGGGCTTCTCTCTGGTGGGGATTTCGGTTTGCTAACCACCAAGAATCATCGTTATATCCGTGATGCGATGATATCCTTGGTCCTACAGCCTCTAGCTCCCACGGTTGCGGGATCGGGTTACGCCAAAAGTTATCAGTGTGGCGGGTATGGTTATGATTGTTGTACCTTTTTGGGTAGAAGTAGGACAGTGATCTAGTTGCAATCCCTCCCGGGGTGATATTAAATTCCCGGGAGCAGAGGTATTCCACCATACTGGGATCCTCAAACGTAATTACAACGCAATCACCTCGAAGGGTTTTTTTCCTATAGCCTACCCACGGGGTCCGACAAACTGAGGCTATTTTGCTGTTCCAGTGGGGCGGCGCAGGGCGATTTGTATTCAACCAATGCTGAACCTTATTCTGTAGAGACCAGTTGGGCTCTATTCCCTCACCTGTAAGTTCTGGTACCCCTGTCATGACTACCACGTATGGAGATGCCTCAGGTGGCATATTTAAGGTAGGTCTTTGATCTATCGGCCTTCCTGAGGCACTATTTGGGGGGTTTGTGTTTGTGTTTGTTACAGCAGGGGTACTAGGGACAGGTGGAATTGTGGTTGGGGTAGTTACTGTTGGGGTTAATTGGGAATTAGTTTGTAGAGAACTAATCAATGACTTGGGAGTTGGTTTTTGTACATCCGGGAGGGTAACTACTTTTGAAGAGGTTGTTATAGATTGCGTTTTAGTCTGTGCGGCAGGTAGGGTGACTGATTTTTTTGTTACGGGAAGAGTAATCGGGGCACATTGGGGTGGTTTTGGGTGAGATTGTGGGGGAGTAAATTTTAGAGAGCCTAAGATTTTCGTTACTTGACTCTCAATGTTAATGAGTCTGGATTCTAGCGGGCGAATGTAAGAATTTAGGAGAGAAGCTATCTCCTTCATTAGTCTCGCTAGTTCCCGCTCCCTACCTGGTTTCTGTGGGGTTCCGGATTCTGAAATTAGAGAATCTTGTAGATCGTGTGGTAGATGATGTACTATAACAGGATTAATTGTTGGGGGAGCAGAGTGCTGTGATAGTGTTGGAAAGTTTGTGTCATCGACCAAAATTGGGTGAATAACTACTTTGGTATTTACGATGTGCTCAGGGGATTTTCTTACGTTCCTTTTCCTTATAGCTCCCTCCCGCCTCCCTTTCATTTGTTCTGTTTCTTCCGGCGTGGGGTCTGGAAAAATATCAGGAGTTTTTTCCAGATCACTTTCTGAAAAAATCACTGAAATTTGTGTTGCTGAAAGATCAACATTATTTGGAAGGCTAAGTCTATTTGCATTTGCCACAATTTGACTAGGTGCTGGCTGAATTTCTGGGGTTTTTGCAGTTGCCAATAATCCCAGTGAGGATCGACGTGCGATTTCAAGTTCCGTTGAGACCCTCCTCTCGATTAAGCTTATGCTTTGGTCGATAAATGTGTTCGCTTTGGCTAAGAAGTCATCCATAGGGCCCAGTAATGTTTCTCCTATATCTTTCTTGTTGGGTTTTTTCAGCTTAGTAGATCTTGTATTCATTTTTGTGGTCATTATCCAATAGGTAAGCGTTGGCTGCTCTTTTGTGTTAACTATCAATAGCAGGAAAGTCAACAGAAAGTAGGTAGTACCTGTATTGAGACGACCAAAGAGTTGAAGTTAGGGGGGTGGCCCGGACCGGGCTCTCACGTTCTCGAACGGCCTCAAACGGCCCGCTCTTTGCCCGGTCTTCGCCCCGGACTCCGACCCGCGCGCGTCCCGCGAGGCGCGTGTCCTGGGTCGGTTTATGAGGTGCGGCTGTGATTGGAGGCGTGGCACTGGGAGGGGGCGCGGCTACACACGGGAAGAGGACCAGCTGGGGTTGGTGAATGCTGGTCCTCGCAGTCCCGGGGCCGGCGCCTCACCCTCCTCTGCGGCCACGAGGTCTTGGCTAACTCCCAGCCGGTTCCGCTGTGCAGGGCAAGGTGGTCAGCGACTCCAGTCGCGCTGAATCCTTGGACAGGGGAACAATCACCAGGCAGTCAATTAGCGAGTGGCACCCGCGAAGCGGGTGCCGCGAGAAGTTAAGGGGCTCGGCTGGAGGCGTGGCACTGGGAGGGGGCGCGGCTACACACGGGAAGAGGACCAGCTGGGGTTGGTGAATGCTGGTCCTCGCAGTCCCGGGGCCGGCGCCTCACCCTCCTCTGCGGCCACGAGGTCTTGGCTAACTCCCAGCCGGTTCCGCTGTGCAGGGCAAGGTGGTCAGCGACTCCAGTCGCGCTAAATCCTCGGACAGGGGAACAATCACCAGGCAGTCAATTAGCGAGTGGCGATTGGACATAACAACGTCATTAGAGACTTAGGGACAGATGTAGGAAGGCTATTACCGGTCGGTAACGGTCGAAATCGGCTGTTACCAACCAGTAATAGCCTTTTCAGATGTAGGTGGTATATTTACCGATTCGGTAAATAGCGAATCGGTATTTACCGATTCGCTATTTACCGAATCATCATTTATAGATTCGGTATTTACCGAATCGGTAAATGAGATGTAGGAAGCACTTTAAAGAGTGCTTTTGTGCTTTAAGGATTCGTTATTTACCACCAACTATTAGTTGGTGGTAAATAAGGAATTCCTCTGTAAATGCAAATCTGTGCATTTATACCTGTGGCATGTGACACACATACATGCCCTTAGGGCATGTATGTATGCCACATGTGCACACCAGCACTATTCAGGGGTGCAACAGGGTGTCAAAGTGACACCCTGCCACCCTTGACTCTTTCCCTATTTTACTGAATCGGTATTTACCGATTCGGTAATTGACATTCATTCCGATTCGGTAATTGACATTCATTCCTATGGGCCTCCAGGCCCATAGGAATGAATGGCAATTACCGAATCGGTAAATACCGATTCGGTAAATACCGAATCTTAACGATTCTGTATTTTTTACCGACTTTTTGTCTACATTGCATTTACCGATTCGAAAATACCGAATCGGTAAAATTCGGTATTTTCCTGAGAGAGTTGGGATGCTCATGAGTGGAAGGGATCTGCTTTCAACATAGTACCCAAGGGGATAGTTTGAATACCATCATGCAGGAATTTAATTTGTTATCTGCCTGGTCCCTAGTAGATGAGTGCTGTTTCATGGAAGTGCCAACATTTAAGAGGAAAGGGCAGGGAACGATTATTGATTACATTATATTTTCATCTCCCCTATATTATTTTTTTGACAATTTTGTAGTGATGGAGAATGCTCATAGTGATCACAACCCTCAGTATTTCATGCTCTAGTCCTGTCCTATTTGCCAAAAATGTAGTTGCTCCATGTGGTGTTGCTCAACCCACAAGTGGAAACAGGCAACTAAAATGGTCACAGATAGCTCCGGAGGGTTTCTATGAAACTATCAAGGAGGTCTTGAAGAGGACATAGCCTCTTGTAACTCTGCTGGAGCTACCCCGGATATTATTATGAGTGCTTTTGCTAATATTTCCCGTATAATAGGGGATCTACTAACTGTCCCGTGAATTAAAAAGGTTAGCCTTCAACCAAGATGGTTCGATGCTGCATGTACACAGGCCTCTAACAACTTATATAAGGCTCTTAAAGGAATTCCGAGGAACTGTATCCTGATAATGGACATGCTATCTGCCTATAAAAAAACATTGGCAAATAGGAAATTCAGTTTGAAAAAGATGGCCTGGATGGAGTTGATCGAGGCATCTACAATTAAAGATAGTGCTAGGTTCTGGGGCATAATTAATAAATCAATAGTAGATCATGGGGAGGTAAGCGCTCTGCGATCACATATTACTGAGGAGGAATGGGTCTCTTACTTCACAGCGATGTTTGAAGACTCAAATCCCGTTATTTGCTCCCAAAACAACTCTGCTGGTGACCCTATTTTCGTTTTTACACAGGGAGAGGTTGAAAGGGGTATTGTTGGCCTAACTTGTAAAAATGCACCAGGGCTTGATGGAATACCCCCCGATCTATTTGAGTCAGACTCTGTTTTTTGTTTTTGGGCACCAATCTTAACCTCTGTACTTAATGCTGCGGCTATGGTGGGATGAACTGGGTCCTGGGCCACCTCCACCATAGTTCCCATATTCAAGAAAGGAAGCCGGGATAGTCCCCATTGCTACCGCCTGATCTCGTTACTCGATTCAGTGGTTAAGGTGGTGGGGCAGGTGCTCTTGGAGAGACTTACCACCTGGGCGGAGGATAATGACATTTTAGCAGACATACAATATTGGTTCCGCCCGGGAAGGTCCACGGTAGCCCAGTGCCTTAACCTGACAATGGTTATTAGCAAATATACAATTGCACGGTCGGGAACCATCTACCTGGCCTTCATGGACTTGTCCTCAGATTTCGATTGTGTAAATCGGGAGAAGCTGTGGCAGTCCATAAGGGCCATGGGAGCTGACTGTAGCATTGTGAATTTCCTACAGGATTTACACCATGAAACCATTGCTCAGGTGCTGTACTCTGAGAACATGGAGGTTTCTAGGCCATTTGCTCTACGGAGGGGGGTGCGACAAGGATGTATTTTAGCACCCTTCCTGTTCAACCTCTATATCAACGATCTCAACAAGGTTTTATCAGCTGCAGCTGTTGACTGTCCATATATAGGGAGATGTCCACTTCAAATTCTTTTATACGCGGACGAAGCGGTTCTTATATCGAGAACTGCTAGGGGTCTGCAGTTACTTTTGGAACTTTTATCCACTTTTATGGCAGATCGGGATTTGACAGTCAATAACTCAAAATCATTTGTCATGTAGTTGGGTGCTCGGAAAAAAAAATCCCGCTTTCAGTTTAGAGCAGGCACAGCTAGGATTCCACGCACAGATGTTTTTTCTTACCTGGGCATGGTTTTAGATGATAAACTTACCTAGGGCCTGTTAAAACAGAGAAAAGAGGGAGACCTGATGAGGCAGAATGGTGCTACATTTGATTTCGCCTCGAAATTAGGCAACAGACCAATTGCGGGACTAATGAAAATATATCAAGCCAGAAGTGTTCAGAATCCCGTGGTTTCAGTATATAAAACAAATGTTGGGAAAACTTAATCGCCCAAATCTTTTTAGCAACCCCGATACATTTTGTAAAACAGATATAGGATTAATGAAGGAAGCTTTCCTTACTCTGAAATCACAGTAAAGGGAGGAGACTGAATTGTTTAAACCTAGTGTGCATACATTTGTTATGTTGAAAATCACACAAGGGGCTGAGCCATATTTACTGGGGGCCCTTACGAATTATGATCGCTATCTGCTGACCAGATTTCGTTTAGATCTATTTCTTCTCCTGCTTGCTGTACCAAGGTGTCAGGTTCTGAGACATGATATAACGCGCCTGCCTAATATTGGGACTACGAGTCCCAGAAGTCTTAGCGGCAAGAAGACGGAAACTATTAAGTATCATTGGACCCGGAGGTCGGGTTGTATCGGATTTGTGTTGATTCCTGTTTAGTTGGCGGACGCCCGTTGGACTGTTGGACCCGTGGTGCTTCGTAGAGCTAGCGCGAAGACACGGGGTAGCGTTGCGGACCCATATTGGGGTCGGATTTTGTATCGGCGGCGGAGAGACGTGACGGCTGTTGCGCCCGGGAGGCGCTGTGGTGCTTCGCTACATTGGGAGACGCGAAGACACAGCCCCCCCCCATCGGACCTCCGTGGTAGCGGAGAGGCGCGTCGGCGGATGCATGGTTAACACGTTGTGGTGCTTCGCGGCCTCTACGAGAAAACACAGCCCACATCGGAACTCCTTGACAGCAGAACAGCTGGTCGGCTGGGGCTTCGGTGGGACGCTGTGGTACTTCGCAATAACTCGTGCGAAGACACAGGCCACGGCGGTTTCTTGTTTGCTGAGAGGAATTCTCTCATGGGGGGAGTGCTTTGTGACTCATGAAGGAAACTGCTCACTTCGTACTGAGGAGCCCATTGCTATGTTGACTCCGGTTGTGTGGGGTAAGGCGAGCAGGATCTCCTTTCCAAAGAGCCTCCTCGTTATATTTTTTGTTCTTTTCTTTGCTTTCCGGGCTCTGGAGTATAACCTCAGATACTCGGGTTGCCTTCTGTGACATTAACAGAACAGGGGGAGTATTTCGGTTGGTTGCTAAGAGACCAGGTTTTCTGTGAGATCTGACTGTTACCATAAGGTCCTCAGAGCGTGTGTCACCAGTAGGTACGTATAAGGGAGATTCAGAGTTTGAGAAACCTTGAGAAGTATAGGGGGAATAACATTGTGTTTATGTTCTCATAGGAAACTTCCAGGGGCGTTACGCAGGAGGAGGGCGTCAGGCGACAGTGAGGTTCTTCCCGCAAGTCCTGTTAGCAAGGTAGGAGCTCGACAGTATTAGCTGATATAGACAGACTGGTGCCCCGGAGTGGAACTAACGGGCTCTTCCTTTGTCTTCCAGATTGGCAACCCCCTGGCCGCACCATCCCGGCCATTTACATATTTTCCCTCGCCGGATCACCTCTAAGCTTGGGGTGTCTAAGAGAACCTAGCTTGGGGAGGTCCGGAGGTGGACCCTTTGAGCATCACCCGGATCCCGAGGAGCGTGGATATTCCTGACACACGGGGCAGCAGGAAAGGCCAACACTTAGCACCCTGTGGTTGCGATGGGATGTCCCCACAGGATATTTTACATTTTATGTTTTTATGTAAGTTCTACGATGTCCCCCGGAAGTATTTTTTAATTCCTGTTTTAAAAAAGATGAATTTTACAAAGGCTCGGCCAGCTCTCCTGGTTCTGTAGTTATTGAGGGAAGATTGTGTCCCCTTAATTGTTGGTTTATTAAAGTCTGCAATCAAGTCTAGGGTCAGTTATGAGCAATTATTTTTATATTTATGTCTTGATTTTAAATCTGTAAATAAGAAATGTGAGTATAATCATTATGCATTAGGGCTGCTAACGATTATATGTTCTTCGTTTTTATACAATGTATTAATGACTAAATCTGTATTGTAGGGCTGTGTTTTAGCATACTTTTATGGTTTTTAATTGTGAAAAACCGAATAAAGTTTATATTGATTGATTGATTGAACCAATTTTTTTTATTGTAGAGTTCCTCCTCTCCACCTGGCCTGAACTTTAGGGCTGAAATGGGGCATGCAGGTTCCACTGTATTATCAAGCACACACACATCTTTTGCAAAACTGCAGCCACAAAGTCACCCCCTATTGCTTTTTATGCCCCGGGACCCCAAACCTGTGTATGAAGTCTTTTATCAAGCATTGTGCAACCATTTTAGCATCACTTTTCCTTGTTGGAAACACCTCCATCTACTTTGAAAACTGATCCACCTACACCAGCAAATATTTCAATCCATTCACTGGGAGCAACATTTATTTGCAGGTTGCTAAATTAACCCTGTGGTCCTGGTAAGTTATTATCTGTAGCATGGGTACCGACCTTTAGAATGTTGGTCACTGACAAGATATTCAGAGAAGATTTGCACAATGAAAGTGGTTATCCCAGTGCAAACCCACACCTGTCTAATTAGTGCATTCATCCGCTCTTGTGCAACATCAGTGGTTCCGTGCTCAAGCCTTATAAGGGAAAGGAACATACTTCTTGGGGACACAGGCCTCCCATCCTGGTAGACCCACAATCTCTCACCATTCTGCTCACATCCAGGAACAATCCACACGTTCTCCTTATATTGTGTTGCAGACCATTGTGCTTCCTTTACATCGCGGGCACCATCTATACTGGCTGTAACATGCTCTCTCCTGCTGCTGTGTCAGACATGGCGTTACTCCTAGTGATCTTAGTATTGACTCCTGTATGGGCTTCGCATTTTACTACCACTATCCTGAGAGGTAGTAGTACTGCTTTCAACAAGTACTTTTACTGAAAGGACTGCTTTGAATGGGGTGCCCTGCTGCTGTTATGATACCATAATACTGCTACAGCTGGCCAAAATCATGGACAACTCCAAAGGCACAACGTCAGTCAGTGTAAATGTTAACAGTTTTCCCCTCAGCTAGAATACATGCTCTTCTTACACCATACAGTTCAGCTTGAGGGGCAGACTTGCCAGGTGGCAGAGCTGCACTTCCAACTATGGTGTCTGCTATTGTTATAGCATACCCTGCTCTGTAATTAGTGTCTATCAGTATCCTGCAGGAACTATTAGTGTACGACTCATCATCTGCCTTTTCTAATGATGTCTGCTGTAAATCTGGTCTTAGTGTGGTGTCATTTTCTACAGTGTCAACACAGTCATGCTTAGGGGGTCTCATCAGAATAACCTATCGCAGGTAATAGAGTTGCCATATTAACAGGTGGGCATCATTTAATTATGATTTTACAGTTAGACAACAAGGTAACCTCATAAGCTGTGTGCTTGGTAGCCGAAAAATGGTGTGTGCTTCAAATGACAGGAATAACTGTATTGAATGTGGCAAGTATACTCCAACACAATAGGAGCCATTGTCTCTACCATTACAACTGCCAACAGCCAGTCACTGTTGAAGGCAAAGTCACATAGTAGTATGCCACAGGTCTTTTTTACAGCTGTGCCAGCACACCATTTACAACACCGCATCATTTGCAATGTAATTTTGCTCTGATACATAGAGATGGAAGGGCAGTTTGTAGTTAGGTAGCCCATGCTGGCACAGTACACAATGTCTCTTTCAGTTTCTTGAAACAGTTTGCAAGTTCATTAGTCCATACAAAGGTGATGGGACTCAAGATAGCATCTTAGGATCTGTACTCAGGGATCCACTCACTGTAGTAGTTCATCATCCCCAGAAAGGACATCATTCCATTCTCGGTAGACAGGGACTGCATGTCTGAATCCATCTTTTTCTGTCAGGTTATATGAAGCGTGTACCTTGGTATATTACATAACCCAGGTAAGTCACCTCTTTTTACTTGCATTTTGACAATGAGGCTTGGCGTCCTCGCTCCTGGAGGGTGTTCAGCAGAGATACAGTGTCTTTTTCATGGCCTCAAGTGATAAAGATACAACAAGGAGGTCATCAGTGTATTGCAAGACAATTCTACCACCTTCCTGGTGTAGCCTGTTAGCTGGGCAGTGCACTGAAAACACTGTTTGGCACGCAGCAGCTGTTAAAGCTAACTTGTGGCTTTCTGGTGCTAGTCGTGAACTCAGTTTGTCCTATTTAAAACACTCCACGCCAGTCAAAATCTACAGTTTGCGGTGCGATAAAAGGAAGACTTTCTTTTTAGCAGTTTAAACCCACTACAGCAAATCCCTCATATAGTGTGAATCCCATTAATATTTAATATTATCTATCTTAAGGAGAAACAAATCTACGCCACCTCTCGCCCCCTCTCCTATTTAGAATACATAGAATGGAACCAGGATACATCACAGTGTGTTTGCATAACGCTTGCTGGATTGCTCGACCCCTATAACGGTGGGGTTGAAGACGGTGTGTTTTTAAAACTACATTATGTGGAAATGCATCTGTACCACTAAAAAGCCCCGGGACCAAGTTAACCCCCCCTCCTCGCCACTCCCAACGTCAATTGACAAAATGCTACAAGGGGCAATTGGGGCCGTAACAACTGAAATTGAACGCACTGAAAGGCGATTGTCAATCACCCCTGATCTTTCCATCCAAACAGTAGATTTGCCAATTCCCAATACTACTTCGGCAGTACCTCCACCTAATTGAAATGTTTCCCTATCCCCCTTACCTGGAGTGAACGTTCCGACAAGTGTATCTAGAAAGGGGGATGAGGGTATAGGCACGCGTAAGAATGGGAAATGAAAGCAAACAGGCGGGAGGGCAACCAACAGCAAGAAAGCAAAAAGAGGGAACAAGCTAAGTGTATAACACTTACCTATGTCAAACCCATCAATAGAATCTGTTATTATTACTTGTACAGATCCAAAGTACCCATCCTGGGCTCAGACCTTATAGACAGACCTGTTGATTCAACTAAGAGCTATTATAAAGGAAGAGGTTGCCCCATTAGTTGATCAACTAAATACTCTGACATCGGTGGGGGGCCCAAGGTAAAGGCAAGCCAGTGCTAATGCAATACAATCTGTACCGAGGGAGGGCTTCTTCAATAATATGCTAGACTGTAACCCTCCGGCCTCTCTGAGTAACCAGGAGACACTTAGGTCCCATGACCCTAATACCCACTCGAATAATAGTCAAGATATTAGTCGCATCTCCCAGCACCCCGGTACACAGTGAGTATTAGAGCAGCCAGCAAACACAAGGACGAGGACGCCCCGTAGAGTGGTTGAGAGTAATGCTACAACCTCTACTATGCGAAATACCCACCAAACCACTTTGAGTGTACCGGGGCCGAGTACAAGCAGAGAAGAGCAGAGGAGAGCTGAGTGCCCTGTGGGTAGGATGGAAGTAGCTGCCCAGACAACTATAGACCTTTCACCTGCTTCAGTACTGTATGTAATCATTCTGGCAGGGGTTCCACCACTTCATAACCACCAGAGGGAGTCACAATTAGAACTAAGGAACAAGAGTTTGTTCTGGCTAGCAAAACATAGGCAGTTCCCCTATGAAAGGGCTGGGGAAATATTAATGGTGCACAGAATTGATTGGGTGGACCTACCAAAAAAACTACTCAAGGAGACTGTGTGGTGATTAGTTTTAAAAATCCCCAGACTGTACATAGGCTTTTAAATCATAAAAGTAGCCCCGCAGAACCCCGTACAGAGGTGAGAGCTTTTTCGCTTGACCACTTTTACTCCCACTGTTCCAACCCTGGTAGGGCAAATGTAACCTTGGGGTATGTAAGGCAGCGGATTGAAGACCAGAATGTTGATCGCAGACACCCGCCCACTAGATCTCTTTTATTTACCTTACCTGTAAATACCCAATATTGGCCCCTGGAAGATGTGGATTGACCCTCAGGGACAGGGGGACTGGGCAACTCTGAGAGAACTCTGACGCCCCTAAGAGGACGAGTGGAGTTAGATCATGGGGGCACAACCCAGCCCACCGTTTCAAAGTTAGTAACAGAAACGGGGGCTCTGGTTCTACCCACCGCACAGGAGGGTAAGGGCTATGTGGGACCAGGCCATTCTTCGGGACCCACACTCATTAACTCTTCTACTCACCCTAATATTACTGCACTGGGGGTGAATCCACCAATTGTAATCCCACTGATTGCCAGGAGGAAATTTTATGGAGGAAATTTTATGGGCAGGTAATGAGTTGAAGATCCTCTCTTGGAACGTGGCTGGCATCAAGGGTAAACTCTCCTGCCCTGAATGGGGACTTTTCGTGGACCAGTACGACATCTGCATGGTTCAGGAAACATGGGCGGGGGACGAATGTACAAGGGTGGGCTTTGTGACATTTAATTGTCCAGCTGTTACTAGAGAGAGGGGCAGACCATCTGGAGGCTTATCTATCTGGGTTGGCTCACATGTGGGATGCCTAGCTAGTCCTTTGTTCACTTCCTCTAATGACATCCAATGTGTAATGCTTAGGTTCCCCACAATGCTGAAGTTTGCCCTTATTAATGTCTACTCCCGACCTTTAAGCGTGAGCAAGGAATCACCAACCCGTGCCGCCTAATACGAGGTTAATTGTCGGGCGACTTTAATTGCCAATTCGAGCCCTTTCCTGGTGCTCACGATTCAATTACCAATGAGGACTCCCAGTGGGCTATCCCTGAACCACAAATTCAACCGATTAAGTCCCGGTCCCCCCTGGTACTTCAAATAAATGCCATCTTTTTAAACCATTCGTTGAGAGCTTGCAATGGCCGGACAACCTCTGATAGACCAGGGAAACTAACATTCAATAAAATCGGCCAAGCCTCTTTCCTGGATTATATTTGAGTCAAGTCCAGATCATGGCACAGGGTCCTTGATTTTGCCGTTCTTTCACGGCATGATAGCGACCATAACGTGCTGGTACTGGTATTGAAGGTGTCGGACTCAGGTATTTCCCATCAGTAATCCCCCCCGGAGAACAGGTTAACACTCACCAATAATAGAAGAATAATTAAGTGGGGGGGGCAATAAAACAGACACCTGAGAAGTTGGGTGCCCTATATGAAGTAGTAGGACCACCATTGCAAGAGTTTAGCAGCATTGTAGCTGACTGGGATCACTTAACCTCTTGCAATCAAGTTGGAGAACTCTATAAGAATCTGGTAACTAAATTAGCGGACATATTTTATCCAATAGTGCGCCCCCCCAAACAAAACTGTAACCCGTTCGTTGTTCAATGAAAGTTGTCGCAAGGCAAAACGGGCGCTAAAGCTAAAAATAGGCTTTTAATAAAAACGAAGAGGGTTCTATATAAAGAGGCTGTCTCTCAAGCAATTTACAACAAGGGGTGGTGATGGACAGAGTCTCTGAATTAAGCAGAAATCTCTCACCCAGTCAAGAGATCAGGGCTAGATCCAACACCGTTTTTTAGCTCACTGCATCATCCCAGTTTCAGAACCTGGTTGTATGCAAATTAGTCTGTTCCTGTCCCAGTGCATGATGGGAACAGGGCAAACCAAACTACAAAGCCAATTCTTACACTGGAAAGGAAACAAGCTACCGGGGACCGGTTTCTGGCATTTCAGCCTCTTCGGCCCGGCTTGCTTGAATCCTGATGGTGCAGTGAGCAAGGGACTCATGTCTGAGCATACCCTTCCACGCTTAGGGTGGACAAAATAATTTACAACAAGGGGTGGTGATGGACAGAGTCTCTGAATTAAGCAGAAATCTCTCACCCAGTCAAGAGATCAGGGCTAGATCCAACACCGTTTTTTAGCTCACTGCATCATCCCAGTTTCAGAACCTGGTTGTATGCAAATTAGTCTGTTCCTGTCCCAGTGCATGATGGGAACAGGGCAAACCAAACTAGAAAGCCAATTCTTACACTGGAAAGGAAACAAGCTACCGGGGACCGGTTTCTGGCATTTCAGCCTCTTCGGCCCGGCTTGCTTGAATCCTGATGGTGCAGTGAGCAAGGGACTCATGTCTGAGCATACCCTTCCACGCTTAGGGTGGACAAAATAATTTACAACAAGGGGTGGTGATGGACAGAGTCTCTGAATTAAGCAGAAATCTCTCACCCAGTCAAGAGATCAGGGCTAGATCCAACACCGTTTTTTAGCTCACTGCATCATCCCAGTTTCAGAACCTGGTTGTATGCAAATTAGTCTGTTCCTGTCCCAGTGCATGATGGGAACAGGGCAAACCAAACTACAAAGCCAATTCTTACACTGGAAAGGAAACAAGCTACCGGGGACTGGTTTCTGGCATTTCAGCCTCTTCGGCCCGGCTTGCTTGAATCCTGATGGTGCAGTGAGCAAGGGACTCATGTCTGAGCATACCCTTCCACGCTTAGGGTGGACAAAATAATTTACAACAAGGGGTGGTGATGGACAGAGTCTCTGAATTAAGCAGAAATCTCTCACCCAGTCAAGAGATCAGGGCTAGATCCAACACCGTTTTTTAGCTCACTGCATCATCCCAGTTTCAGAACCTGGTTGTATGCAAATTAGTCTGTTCCTGTCCCAGTGCATGATGGGAACAGGGCAAACCAAACTACAAAGCCAATTCTTACACTGGAAAGGAAACAAGCTACCGGGGACCGGTTTCTGGCATTTCAGCCTCTTCGGCCCGGCTTGCTTGAATCCTGATGGTGCAGTGAGCAAGGGACTCATGTCTGAGCATACCCTTCCACGCTTAGGGTGGACAAAATAATTTACAACAAGGGGTGGTGATGGACAGAGTCTCTGAATTAAGCAGAAATCTCTCACCCAGTCAAGAGATCAGGGCTAGATCCAACACCGTTTTTTAGCTCACTGCATCATCCCAGTTTCAGAACCTGGTTGTATGCAAATTAGTCTGTTCCTGTCCCAGTGCATGATGGGAACAGGGCAAACCAAACTACAAAGCCAATTCTTACACTGGAAAGGAAACAAGCTACCGGGGACCGGTTTCTGGCATTTCAGCCTCTTCGGCCCGGCTTGCTTGAATCCTGATGGTGCAGTGAGCAAGGGACTCATGTCTGAGCATACCCTTCCACGCTTAGGGTGGACAAAATAATTTACAACAAGGGGTGGTGATGGACAGAGTCTCTGAATTAAGCAGAAATCTCTCACCCAGTCAAGAGATCAGGGCTAGATCCAACACCGTTTTTTAGCTCACTGCATCATCCCAGTTTCAGAACCTGGTTGTATGCAAATTAGTCTGTTCCTGTCCCAGTGCATGATGGGAACAGGGCAAACCAAACTACAAAGCCAATTCTTACACTGGAAAGGAAACAAGCTACCGGGGACCGGTTTCTGGCATTTCAGCCTCTTCGGCCCGGCTTGCTTGAATCCTGATGGTGCAGTGAGCAAGGGACTCATGTCTGAGCATACCCTTCCACGCTTAGGGTGGACAAAATAATTTACAACAAGGGGTGGTGATGGACAGAGTCTCTGAATTAAGCAGAAATCTCTCACCCAGTCAAGAGATCAGGGCTAGATCCAACACCGTTTTTTAGCTCACTGCATCATCCCAGTTTCAGAACCTGGTTGTATGCAAATTAGTCTGTTCCTGTCCCAGTGCATGATGGGAACAGGGCAAACCAAACTACAAAGCCAATTCTTACACTGGAAAGGAAACAAGCTACCGGGGACCGGTTTCAAGCAAGCCGGGCCGAAGACGGCTGTAATGCCAGAAACCGGTCCCCGGAAGCTTGTTTCCTTTCCAGTAAAGGATTGGCTTGGTAGTTTGGTCTGCCCTGTTCCCATGATGCACTGGGCCAGGGTCAGACTAATTTGCATGTAGCCAGGTTCTGAACTGGGATGGTGCAGTGAGCTAAAAAACGGTGATGGATCAAGCCCTGATCTTTTGACTGGGTAGGAGTGTTCTGCTTAATTCAGATACTCTGTCCATCACCACCCCCCTTTTTGAATCGTTTTGGCCACCACAAGTGTGGAAGGGTATGCTCAGATGTGAGTCCCTTGCTCACTGCACCATCAGGATTCAAGCAAGCCGGGCCGAAGACGGCTGTAATGCCAGAAACCGGTCCCCGGAAGCTTGTTTCCTTTCCAGTAAAGGATTGGCTTGGTAGTTTGGTCTGCCCTGTTCCCATGATGCACTGGGCCAGGGTCAGACTAATTTGCATGTAGCCAGGTTCTGAACTGGGATGGTGCAGTGAGCTAAAAAACGGTGATGGATCAAGCCCTGATCTTTTCACTGGGTAGGAGTGTTCTGCTTAATTCAGATACTCTGTCCATCACCACCCCCCTTTTTGAATCGTTTTGGCCACCACAAGTGTGGAAGGGTATGCTCAGATGTGAGTCCCTTGCTCACTGCACCATCAGGATTCAAGCAAGCCGGGCCGAAGACGGCTGTAATGCCAGAAACCGGTCCCCGGAAGCTTGTTTCCTTTCCAGTAAAGGATTGGCTTGGTAGTTTGGTCTGCCCTGTTCCCATGATGCACTGGGCCAGGGTCAGACTAATTTGCATGTAGCCAGGTTCTGAACTGGGATGGTGCAGTGAGCTAAAAAACGGTGATGGATCAAGCCCTGATCTTTTGACTGGGTAGGAGTGTTCTGCTTAATTCAGATACTCTGTCCATCACCACCCCCCTTTTTGAATCGTTTTGGCCACCACAAGTGTGGAAGGGTATGCTCAGATGTGAGTCCCTTGCTCACTGCACCATCAGGATTCAAGCAAGCCAGGCCGAAGACGGCTGTAATGCCAGAAACCGGTCCCCGGAAGCTTGTTTCCTTTCCAGTAAAGGATTGGCTTGGTAGTTTGGTCTGCCCTGTTCCCATGATGCACTGGGCCAGGGTCAGACTAATTTGCATGTAGCCAGGTTCTGAACTGGGATGGTGCAGTGAGCTAAAAAACGGTGATGGATCAAGCCCTGATCTTTTGACTGGGTAGGAGTGTTCTGCTTAATTCAGATACTCTGTCCATCACCACCCCCCTTTTTGAATCGTTTTGGCCACCACAAGTGTGGAAGGGTATGCTCAGATGTGAGTCCCTTGCTCACTGCACCATCAGGATTCAAGCAAGCCGGGCCGAAGACGGCTGTAATGCCAGAAACCGGTCCCCGGAAGCTTGTTTCCTTTCCAGTAAAGGATTGGCTTGGTAGTTTGGTCTGCCCTGTTCCCATGATGCACTGGGCCAGGGTCAGACTAATTTGCATGTAGCCAGGTTCTGAACTGGGATGGTGCAGTGAGCTAAAAAACGGTGATGGATCAAGCCCTGATCTTTTGACTGGGTAGGAGTGTTCTGCTTAATTCAGATACTCTGTCCATCACCACCCCCCTTTTTGAATCGTTTTGGCCACCACAAGTGTGGAAGGGTATGCTCAGATGTGAGTCCCTTGCTCACTGCACCATCAGGATTCAAGCAAGCCGGGCCGAAGACGGCTGTAATGCCAGAAACCGGTCCCCGGAAGCTTGTTTCCTTTCCAGTAAAGGATTGGCTTGGTAGTTTGGTCTGCCCTGTTCCCATGATGCACTGGGCCAGGGTCAGACTTATTTGCATGTAGCCAGGTTCTGAACTGGGATGGTGCAGTGAGCTAAAAAACGGTGATGGATCAAGCCCTGATCTTTTGACTGGGTAGGAGTGTTCTGCTTAATTCAGATACTCTGTCCATCACCACCCCCCTTTTTGAATCGTTTTGGCCACCACAAGTGTGGAAGGGTATGCTCAGATGTGAGTCCCTTGCTCACTGCACCATCAGGATTCAAGCAAGCCGGGCCGAAGACGGCTGTAATGCCAGAAACCGGTCCCCGGAAGCTTGTTTCCTTTCCAGTAAAGGATTGGCTTGGTAGTTTGGTCTGCCCTGTTCCCATGATGCACTGGGCCAGGGTCAGACTAATTTGCATGTAGCCAGGTTCTGAACTGGGATGGTGCAGTGAGCTAAAAAACGGTGATAGATCAAGCCCTGATCTTTTGACTGGGTAGGAGTGTTCTGCTTAATTCAGATACTCTGTCCATCACCACCCCCCTTTTTGAATCGTTTTGGCCCCCACAAGTGTGGAAGGGTATGCTCAGATGTGAGTCCCTTGCTCACTGCACCATCAGGATTCAAGCAAGCCGGGCCGAAGACGGCTGTAATGCCAGAAACCGGTCCCCGGAAGCTTGTTTCCTTTCCAGTAAAGGATTGGCTTGGTAGTTTGGTCTGCCCTGTTCCCATGATGCACTGGGCCAGGGTCAGACTAATTTGCATGTAGCCAGGTTCTGAACTGGGATGGTGCAGTGAGCTAAAAAACGGTGATGGATCAAGCCCTGATCTTTTGACTGGGTAGGAGTGTTCTGCTTAATTCAGATACTCTGTCCATCACCACCCCCCTTTTTGAATCGTTTTGGCCACCACAAGTGTGGAAGGGTATGTTCAGATGTGAGTCCCTTGCTCACTGCACCATCAGGATTCAAGCAAGCCGGGCCGAAGACGGCTGTAATGCCAGAAACCGGTCCCCGGAAGCTTGTTTCCTTTCCAGTAAAGGATTGGCTTGGTAGTTTGGTCTGCCCTGTTCCCATGATGCACTGGGCCAGGGTCAGACTAATTTGCATGTAGCCAGGTTCTGAACTGGGATGGTGCAGTGAGCTAAAAAACGGTGATGGATCAAGCCCTGATCTTTTGACTGGGTAGGAGTGTTCTGCTTAATTCAGATACTCTGTCCATCACCACCCCCCTTTTTGAATCGTTTTGGCCACCACAAGTGTGGAAGGGTATGCTCAGATGTGAGTCCCTTGCTCACTGCACCATCAGGATTCAAGCAAGCCGGGCCGAAGACGGCTGTAATGCCAGAAACCGGTCCCCGGAAGCTTGTTTCCTTTCCAGTAAAGGATTGGCTTGGTAGTTTGGTCTGCCCTGTTCCCATGATGCACTGGGCCAGGGTCAGACTAATTTGCATGTAGCCAGGTTCTGAACTGGGATGGTGCAGTGAGCTAAAAAACGGTGATGGATCAAGCCCTGATCTTTTGACTGGGTAGGAGTATTCTGCTTAATTCAGATACTCTGTCCATCACCACCACCCCCCTTTTTGAATCGTCTCTCAAGCAAAGCAGTCTTGGGAAGTGAACAAATGGGAGGACATCAAAACTGCTTTACAGAACCGGGACATGAAGGAATTCTGGGCCATAGTTAGAACAGGTAACAGGGAAGGCACTTTAGCCTCCGAACCGAATATTCCAGCAGAAAAGTGGGCCGACCATTTCCAGGCATTATAAGCTATGGAAACTGACCCTGGCTTGGATTTTTCTAGTCATGCCGCCACACAAGGGGACTTAAGGGCTGACACTGTCCTGGTAGAGGAGCTAACCACCCTCACTCCAGAGTATTTTGCTGAGGTGCCTGATGGGATTACACTCCTTGAAGTCACCAAAGCAATCAAGAAATTACCCGCTGGTAAAGTGCCTGGCTTAGATAGGTTACCAGGGGACTTGTTCCGAGAAGAACCAACTATCTGGGGCCCCTATTTGTGCGTACTATTTAATGCCATAATGAACGGCATGTCGCTCCCAGACACCTGGGAGGGGGCAGAAATCGTCCCAGTTTTTAAGAAGGGCTCGCTCCTACTTCCTGCAAACTACAGACCGATCAGTTTGATCAACGTCACCCAAACACTGTTTGCACGAGTGCTTTTAGATCGTATACAAGGGTGGGCGCAAGACAATGATATAATAAGCCCCTATCAAGCAGGGTTCAGGAAGAACACTTCCACCGTTGACCAAATCTATGGACTCCAACGTATTTCCTGGAATGCGGTGTTAATGGAGGGTGGCAGCCTCTATGTGGTCTTCGTGGACCTGAAAACGGCTTTTGACTTGGTGCCCAGAGTTAAACTACGGGGGGTATTAAGAGAACTGGGGATTCCCTTTTACCTGTTAAGCATGCTTATTAAGCTCCATGAGGCCAACTACGCTAGAGTAAGATGTGGAAAGGGGGGAGAGTTAACTACTAGACTCCCAGTTGGCAGAGGGGAGAGACAGAGCTGTGTGCTTGCACCGACCCTGTTTTGCCTCTGTCAACGCAATTATTACCCAACTTACAGAGGTGAAGGATAATGATGCCCCCAAGTTAGCAAACTCAAAGGTGCCAGCTTTGATGTTTGCTGACGACACCCTCTTGATGTCTAAGTCGCTGATGGGAATCCAGAGGATACTGGACAGTTTTGTCATTTTTTGTAATAACAGAGGGCTGGAGATTAATACCATGAAAACCAAGTTTATGATTGTCAATCTGGCAAGAAAGCACACCCAAGTCCCCACCTAAATGGTATAGCACTGGAAAAGGTTCCTGTATTTGACTATCTGGGGGTCACTCTCACGGAAAACATGGATTGGGGGCCACAAATAGCCAAAGCTAAGCTTAAATTAGCACAGACGTCTGGTGGGATAGCTAAATTGTTGAGGGAATCAAACTATAAACCTACTGGGCCAATCATTGAAATCTATAGGGCACAGGCAAGGGGAGCCACATTGTACAGGGTGAACTTTGGGGACACTGTTCCTGTAGCCTCCTAAGCAAAGTTGAGAACAACTTTCTAAGACAAATTCTGAGCCTTCCGCCCAGTACTCCGCTAATCCCCCTGCGGTTAGATCTAGGTATTAGACCGATTGAAGAAGTTACCTTACCCTACACCACTAACATTTTGGCGCAGGATGTGGGTAACCCCGGAACTAATAGAATACCAGGCAGAAACTAAAGAGCTATTAGGTCTCCCAGGGGTGGAAAAACAATTCCCTGGTTTGCACACATAAAGGAAGAGTGCACAAGGATAGGCAAACCAACCCTCTGGAGTAACCCCGAAGAAATTTCCCCTACAGTTTCTTGAGCTAAACTGGTGAGAATCTATTGATCTCATATACTGGAGGTCATCCATGGGAATCCGAATTTAGGTGTTCTGACAGCAGAATTTCTTGCTCTAAAAGATGAGTATAAAGTAGAACCCTTTTTGGATGAGATTCTACCGTTCCCAGTAAGAAAATTATACCTCCAGTTCAGATTCAGTACCCTTCCCCTGCGGGCCTTCACCACTAAATGGTCTGGATTGGTCCAACGTAGTTGCCCAGCCTGCAACCACGAGGAGGAGACAGAGTTGCAGGTTTTGTTTTTTTGCCCTGGGTATAAAGCGGCAAGGCGGAGTTGGCTCATACAGTTCTGCAGGAACATGGGGTTTGTGCACTGCCAGGTGGCATTCAGAGTTCTGAAGCACGACACCTCCAAACCCATCGTTTTTGCTGTGTCTCGATTTCTAAACACAATGGGGCGCAGGCGCTGGGCTTTCATAGAAAAACCCAAAACAGTATCAACCGCCCAAACTCCTAGGGCATAGACTTTTCTCAATCTCACAAGGGTAGAGGATCAGTTTTTTTCCTTTTAATTGTTTTAACAGCTTTTAATTATGAATTGATGATTTTTAATGTGATACTCATCTATAACCCTCTGCGGGTTTACTTTTAAATTTGTTATGTACTTGATGATCCTCCCAATTGAATTGATTGCTTGTATCTATGCCCATGTTTTTCTTTTTTTTCAGCCTATCATTGCACTTGCACTTTTTCCGCAACCAATGAACCACTGGCCCATGTAGCAAAATTCCTCGTGTTTCCATTTATGTAACTTCTCTATTTTTATATTTTTGGTCGGGTGCTTTTAATTATGCAATGTAATGTTTCTGATTGTAATGTATACATAATTTATGGTCGTACAGACCGAAATAATGGTTTTTGAACGAAACGGAAATTGATCAACAACTCATTTAATGTGTGTACATTCGAAAATCATTTCCCTCTGTCTGGGTGCAACCTGTTAATCAAGTGCTCCTTTCACTATACTCTGGAAGGGTTTACTTCTCCTGGGGTCCCCTCAAAAAGACAAAACAAATCCCCTTCTGGCACAGGCTCTTCTGCGTGGGTTACGATCCTCTGCAAGGATCAGCCACTATCATCCAACTTAATGATATGGAGAAATCAGTTAGCTCCTCAGTCCTCTGTTTAATTGCCAGCTATATTCTAAGTGTTGAAGGGCCACTGATGCACAACACTTTCACTTACCTGTGTGACATTTCACACTATCCAAGTCACGATCACCATTTATTAGGGAAATACTTTTGCACCCTTTCAGGAGAAATGAAAGAAACTCAGAAAACACAACAGTTACTCAGGAACAAAATGAAATGTATTTGTAGGTACCATTGCGTGTTTGCTGGCCAGCAAAGAGGACTCAGTGCACACATTGGAGCTCCTAGTCTGCTTCTTCCCGCGTGACTAGTTTTTGGGCCATATATACAATTAGTAATGCAACTTCAGCAGAACTGAAAATTGACAAGGTACCAAACATGGGCCACAGAGAAATGCAAGATTGGCAATGTGCCAAGTATAATACAGACATACAGTGTAAGCAGAAATAAACAACCTGATGAGCAAACTATCATTGTAGTCAGAAAAAACAAAGTGGGCTCTAAGTTGGTTCTGAACAGCTGTTGAAGCTTTTCCAGGCGAGGTCAGAAGATTGAAAGCCTTTGCAGCTCCGAGCAGCTTGTTAGAGGGTAAAGTGGGATAGTCTGGGTGAAAACAAGAACTAAGTGTCAAAACTAGGAAGTGCATACATATGGATGTATATATTTTATCCAACAGTCACCGCACCAACCACAGATGCCACCACAGTTCCCATGTCAGGAAGATGATATTAGTTTCCCACTGACTCTGTGATGGTACTCATACCTATCATACCTGCCAGCTTGCCCCTCTTTAAGTGTATCCCATTACAAAAACATAATACTATCAAGAACGTAAAGAGTAATTTAAACACATTTTCAAAAACACTGACAACACCTCAGTTTGTGCATAAATCCATACACTACATGATTTCTCTCAACTTGGATCCAGGCAGACTAATTCCACATTTGCCTAAAAATTTACCAGCCACCTAGAGAGAGAGAAAACTGTAGAAACTGTATTTAATTTGACCATTAACTTGCACTCAAGTGGATAAAGTTTTAGATGTAACAGGGAGATCAAAGGGAGAATTGGTTACTTATAGTTCGCTGGCCCTAGAATGCTGTATCCAATCATTATCCACTACTGTAGTTTCACAGACGCTGGTTCTGAAAAGAAGGGCCCATGTGTTGGGTCTAGTTAATTTCTATAACTCAGCTATTAGCAAACAAGGGTGTGGCAATATCCAACAGTTGGGACCTTTATTACACTTGCTGAGTAGCAAAGTTTGGAGTAACATTTTAATTTTGGGAGACTTTAATACCCACCCCTTGTAGTGTAGTTCCTATATTCCCAATAGGCTCTGCGCATTGGAATAGTACATCCTGTAGTTTAGACGTAGGACTGAGGTCGACTAGGCCCCTACCGAATATACTAGATTTAATTGTGTATGTGCCAGCTAGCTCAGAGGTCACTAGAAACTTTCTCGAATGAACAAAAAGGGATTAGTTTCTGACAACCGCTTAAAACATGACAACTTTGTTCCCCAAGAATAAGAAATATATCTCTAGATTCGCGGAAACAATAGATAATTATTTCACTCAGTCAATCGTGCATTCTTCGTTTCACCAGAGGTGCAGAGAAATAGAGAGACGGGCGTTTTCAATAAAAGGTATTTATTGAACTGTCTTCTTTCTCAAGCATAAGAAATGAACTGCTACAATCGTAATACTTGTTGTAAAGTACAATGCGTACAGTACGAAGAGTATTATAAAATAATACTGTAAAAGCATGATATGGTTTCTAAGCCATAAAATATATAAAATACATCCATTGATAAATAATGACTAAAAGTACTCAACTGGTGCTTCTAAAATACGCCTACCCCGGTGTACCTAACCTAGGTCTAGTACAAGGGAAGAAGTAAGTGAGGTGTAGCTTAAGTTTAGTATTGTTTTGCCAAGAATCTAATCCAAGAATTCTCTTAGGGTCTAATCAGCACCGTACCTTGGTTTTTAGAATGTAGGAGGTCTGGTATCTCTCTCTCAGGACTCGATTTCCCAGCAACCCGCAAGGGTAGCCTGGAAACACCGGAGCTGGTTTCTCGGCTGGAGAAAGTACAGCATCAGCTGGAGGGTCGGCTTCCTTTGGCACTTGCTGCAGCAGGGCGTGTCGGGCAAGTAGATAGTCGAACTGCTCCAAACCACCGTGTGTTTGTTTGGACAAATGTGGGCATATTTATACCTTGAAGGTGCCGAGTTTGACGTAAGATTGGACATAACAACGTCATTAGAGACTTAGGGACAGATGTAGGAAGGCTATTACCGGTCGGTAACGGCCGAAATCGGCTGTTACCAACCAGTAATAGCCTTTTTAGATGTAGGTGGTATATTTACCGATTCGGTAAATAGCGAATCGGTATTTACCGATTCGGTATTTACCGAATCATCATTTACAGATTCGGTATTTACCGAATCGGTAAATGAGATGTAGGAAGCACTTTAAAGAGTGCTTTTGTGCTTTAAGGATTCGTTATTTACCACCAACTATTAGTTGGTGGTAAATAAGGAATTCCTCTGTAAATGCAAATCTGTGCATTTATATCTGTGGCATGTGACAGACATACATGCCCTTAGGGCATGTATGTATGCCACATGTGCACACCAGCACTATTCAGGGGTGCAACTGTAGTGTAGTTCCTATCATCCCAATAGGCTCTGCGCATTGGAATAATACCTACAGCAGTAAAGGCCTAGACCAGACGTTAACTAGGTCTACTACTGTCGATACTAGACTTAAAGTTTTGGGTTTGCCAGCTAGCTCAGAGTTCACTAGAAACTTTCTCGAATGTTCAGGAAGGACTTAACTTCCCTGATTAGACAAGAAGGGATTTAGTTTCTGACAACCATAGAACATGACAACTTTGCTCTCCCCTAATCAAGAGTATATCTCGAGAGTCGTGTGAACAAAAGGCAATTTATTTTACTCAGTCAGTACGTGCATTCTTAGTCTCATCAGATTGTAGAGAAAAGGAAGAGACGGGCGTGTTCAATAAAAAGGTGTTATTTATTGATCAGTCTCTTTTCTCATACAAGAGAAATGGATCGATATTATTGCAATACTTATAGCTAAGTAAAGTGCATACATTAAAAGCAATAGTATAAAATAATACTGTAAAAACATTGATATGGTTTCTAAGCCATAAGATGTTTTAAAATGAATAAAATATATTACATACACATATACATTTGACTAAACGTACTCAACTGGTGTTTCTAAATACGCCTACCCCGTGTACCTGACCTAAGCCTAATACGTGGGCGGGAATAGAAAGTTACAGTTTAAGTTAAGTTTGTTTTTGCCAAGTGAATAACTAAAGAATTCTCTGTGAGGGGTTATTCAGTTCTGTACCTGGAATCTAGGTTGAATGAGGGATGGTATCTCTCGTCTCTGGTCTCGATATTCCAGGCTGCCTGCGAGGGCTACCCAGAAACGCCGGTGCTGGATTTCTCGGCAGGAGAAAGCAGCTTCTCTCAGCGCGTCAGGAAGGCGGGGCTGCGCCAGCGGGGTCTGCTCTGCTCTGGGCTTCGGCAAGTATGGCTGCTCCGTCTCGTCACCACCGCGTGTGTTTGCATAGGGCAATATCGGTAATATTTATACCTTTAAGGTGCCGAGATTGACGTAAGGATGGACATAGATACGTCAATAAGGATGTCATACGACTTGCTCGTTAGCACATTCTTTTGCTGAAGTTCTCGGTGAAATCAAAACAATGGCCGCAGGGTTTTGCCCAGGTTGTCATAGGTTTGATTTGTTATGAGAACTCCGTATGCCTTATCAGGGGCTGGAGGAATATCGCTTGTCTAATTAGATCGCAAGCGTTATGACCTAATCAGATAACACGTTCCTGTGCCGTAGTGTGACTGCGTCAGATAACGGTATCTGCATCATGGGGGTTTTCTGCCTCATGGGCTGACTGTTAGTTAACTTGTTGGTTTGTTTAACCAGAATAGGGTCAGGAATAGGGGGATCGATTCAGAACCTATAGGAATACATCACACCCACTCCACGCTAACTATGGTCATATTTACTAATCTATGCATAGTAAAACATAGTACAACATACTATAGAGTATTGTGTATACCTTACCACCCCAAAATACATAAATGCATTTTGAAACTTTCAAATATACGGAAAAGTTGCAATCATATATATGGTATGCACTCAAGCTGTATAATAATGCTAAGGTAATCACGCATTTGTATACATTATTGCTATTTGGTATATGAGAATTTACACATGAAATGGCTCTTAATACAGAAAAAAAGTTCGAGACCATTCCATCACAGAATAAAATATTTATGAACATACCAGCGGGCAGCTAATGTCTATAAGCTATCTAAAATTCAGAAACCTTAGTTCTTTAAGAATAGTTCTTACTTTAAGCAGAAGATAGTGTCCCGAAAAATATGAAAAAATATTTTGGGGCTCCTGAAAAATTGCTGTCCGTGAACTGGAGGAAAAATTGTTCATGTGACTTTATTTTTAAAGTTGAAGGCCGAATTCAGGGAACGCCGTGTGCGAGCTTGTTCAAAAGTCTCTATTTCTGCTCTGGTGAGAACATCATATCATTTAGGCTTTCGAAAAAACTGTCAACAGCTTCCTGGGAAAGTTCCACTAACTCGGAAATAGGTGTAATCATGCATTCGTGCGCATGATTGTTTCCATTGACATTCTGATTTGCATTGCTGACAGAAGGTCGTACCTGATCGATGCTGCTTTCATCTTGAACTTCACTACCCATCAATCGTAGTGGTGAAGCTTCCACGAATGCCGTCATCAGGATTGGTAGCCTTTGAGGGCAGCACAAAGCATGAACCTTGATCGGGCTCAACAATGTTTCTGCATCCATTGGCGCATCCGATTGTAGCGTCAGACAGGTGTCTAACACGCATTCTTCTCCGCATAGCAGACACCTTAATACAGGTAAAACACATCTTTGCCACATTGGTCGAAATGATAGAAACCAAGTCATGTTCAGGTCTCTAAGCCGGGAGAGTCCCAGGATTTTTGATATCCGGTCCCGGTATCCAATGGCTAGGATTGTTTCTTCCCTTGTCGCAAGAGTTTTGTCTGTGACATGGGTTGCCATACCGAAAAATAAGGACCAAGAATAGGATTCCTGCAATTAGTCCCAAGATCAGGGGAAGTCCGCCAAAAATCGAATGGACGAAATCTGGAAAAATACCCAGTATGGCTTTGAATGGTGTTAATGCCATCGAAAATACTGTCTTAAATACCTTTGAGACCCCATTGGTATCAGAAATATTTAAGATTTCGTTTAGTATTTCTGCAAAATGTATGGGGGAATTAGTTGATAACAATGAATGTATCTCTGCAGTCGTCCTTGCGACTTGTAGATCATATGTTTCTTTTGATGACGTGAGCCTTGTAGGCGTCTGAAGAAGCACTGTTTTCATTCTGCTTAAAGTATCTATTTGAATAGAAGTAATTTTCAAATTGGGCCATGCCCTTGCCTCCCTGTCTGGAAAGGAGCTGGGGAACAATGAGCGTCCACAGCACTTGACCTTCGCAGTCGTAGTGACTAGATAAGGAGTCCCGGGCATAAGACTACAACATCTGCGGTCTACAATTAGAATGTAACTCCCATTATAGAGTCTTTGAAAGAATGGTTCTATTTCTGTTGCAGGTGCGCCTTGCTGGTGACATGAAAGGTTGTATGAATTCCCTTCACAGGCTCCATGCAAACTAATTCCGTTACACAGAAGCGTGCCGCTTAGTGACATCGCACAATTATTGCCACTAAGAAACACTTTCTGTCCTTTATTACTGACACATGCATGTGAATAGGGCAGGTTCCATGTTGTTTTAATGTACCCCTTTCCCAATTTCTCGTACATGCCAGCCTGTATATATTTTTGGCAGTATTGAAACCTGAAGGTTGAGATTGGAATATTTATTATCCCATGTATTATCCATTCACTGACAGGTCGTTCTGACATTGTCACTGGTAATCTTTCGAGTTTTTCAATGCTCAAGATTGTATAATCAGCACCCTTTTGTGCCATACTGATTTGTCTATCAGTAAGGTTAAAGATTTGGAATAGTGACGTTGTGTTGATTAAACGCCAAGGCACATAGCCTGAACGCAGATTTTGTAACGTCCAGCCAAGCTGTACAATAGAGCGCAATTGGGACAGACCGTGTTGTAATAACAGTAAGTCTTGCGACAATATGTCGATTGCTGAAGACACAATGTTGTCCAAAGAAAAAATTCTGGAGGACAGAGTCATTAACCCATTGTCCACTACAGAAAGTGATTTTTCCAAATTAATACGGTCAATTTCCCGTATTCTCTCTGCTGTTTCAATCTGAGTAACCTTCCAGGCCTCATTGTATGCTGCATATACAGAGGCTGCGATGAAACGTTTTTGACGCTGTTTGCGCGGTCCCATAATGAAATCACGCAAGTCAGCACCATCAGTAAGTAAAGTTAGGTGTTGTTTAATTTCTGCCAGTGTGGAAGTTTGTAGCCATTGAAGGCATACTTTGCCCACACTGTAGGTGGTTATTATCCCTGGGTGATGTCTTTGGGGATATCTAGGGTCTGGCCTGGTCATTTTGAACCCCTGTGTTTTGTTCAGGAATCTATCTTGACAGTTATTTGTATCTGTGGGCCAGATCAACCACTGTTTCCAATCAGGATGTGTTCTGTTTTGGTTTAATACATAATTTACGTCTATCTCTTCATCTGTAGAGCTATTGCTGAACATTGTTGGCTTTGGAATAGACGGTTTATTTAAGTCTTTGATTTTGGCTAGGCCAAGACAGGTGGTTTGTTGAACAGTGCCATTTAAAAATATCATTTGTTCTGGGATCATGCAGGATCTAAACATAGATTCTATGCCCTGCACTTGCCATTCTTTTGTACCCCAAACACTTTTCAATTCAACATTCTTGTCCCAATAATCAAAACCAAAAGTATTCATTTTTTCAAAGAATGAGTCTGAATATATCAATTTTGTGTTGGTTATCATGGTCTTTGTCCCTGTCTTGTTTGACAATTTAAAATAGAATGCTTCAGCATTACTTGTGTTAAAACCTGAAAAGTATGAATATTTGTCATAGAAGGACCTTGAGCTTCCTTTTGGAGGTGTTGCACAATGTTCCCATTGATTATAATTTAAAACATTTCTAGGTTGTGCAGATCTATGTAAAAAATGGTTACCATAGTGGTTATAACAGTACATACTATCATAATTTGTAGAACCCTGCAAATAATCATGTTTGGTAAATTTAGCAGACATTACTAAGTCAGACATCATATTATTAATGCTTTCGAAGTCCCAATCATCAGCAAATGAGCTTGGTTTTGCAAAGTCACTCAATGAGATCTTAATTTGGTGTGGATATTTCAGGATTTCGACCGGACCATAAATTTCATAGTCAGTGTTGTCCCAGGGTACCCCACCAGGTATCGGATTGGCTGTGAAGTTGACTGAAGAAAGTTCTCTTTTCTCGATGTGTGAAGATGTGTGTGGTTTGAGGATCAAGTTGATTTTCTGACTTGCTGTGTCCATTTTAGCATATTTTCCCTCAATGAAGCGTCCCAAAGTTAGTATCATGATGAGCCAAAGTATGAGGATAAATGCACCAAAACCCACCCAAAATTCAATCCATGGAGAAATCAGATATGTTTCTTTCAGTTGTTTCAAAAGTTCTTTAGCTTTATCTTTAAAGGTTTTTGATGATGGCTGTGTCTTTGATTCACTGAAGCCTTCAGAGGAATCATCGAAGTTTATGAAGTAGCCGGATGCAGTTCTGTCAATTGTTCCAATTGGTTCAGGATTTCTGTTTCTTGCATTTTCACTTGGTACTTCATTATAGATTGGTGTGTCTCTGCTAAATGTTTTTATTTGGGTTTTCAGAGGTCTGAGTTCTATTGCATTGTTGCATAGTCCTTGTTGTTCTTCTGTAGGCGTTTCGAATGTGATGAGCCTCTTCGTTAGGACCTCTGTACTGGTAGCAAACCTTGGTGTTCTGCTACTTATTGGGAGTCCACTTGGCCTACTGTTTGTTATCGGCCACATGTTGTGGTTTTACCAGGTCGATGGATACAACTCGGTTCTCCTTTTTACCAGCAAGTGGCGGTAGTACAACTGATCTTGTCCCGTTGACAGACAAGACAGGAACTGCTTTTCTGTAAGAAGGCCCAAATTCCTTCTTTACCGCGATCTTTTCCCTGACTAGATCCCCGACTTTTGGAATCCAGACAGGTCTTGCTGGGACAGGTGGTGGTTCTTCAGTGGTTGTTGGCTGTTGTTTCAATTTTATGTTGCTCAGGTCTTTTCTTGTTTTGTTTAAGTCCTGCAAAATAGCCAAACGGTCTTTGATATCAAAGCTTTTTTCTTTCACCACTGAAGTCTGACTATCAATGTCAGAGATCAACATCCTAGTTCCAAATAATAATTCGTACGCACTGAATCCCTTCAGAGAATTTCTTGGCAAGTTATTTAGACTACGTTGGACACTTATTAGATGTTTGACCCACCCAGCTCCCGAACCTAATATCTTTTCCGTTATAGATTGCTTTATGCCTTGGTTTTTTCTTTACACCATCCCGTACCCTCAGGAAGGAAGTGAGAAGATTCCCGCTGGGCTATGCTCATTTGGTCATGTTTCCCCTCAGGCTGGAGGGCTAGAGTGAAAACAATGGTCAAACGTAGCATGCTCTTAGCGTATATGCCATTTAGACTCGCAAATTTTTGTATAACAGTCCAGACGTCAGCCAAGTGCTGGTGATCTACATTATAAGTGTAAACTAGACTGTATATGTTAATCGCAAGCCTTCCTTTATACTCTTGATTTTTTCTTGAGTAAAACGACGAGGTATTAAACTGTTTCTCTCCCCACTGCGATCTCTGTTGCAGTTTGGGCAGTTTTTTACAAACATGGTGTGACGCAGGCTCATGCCTGGCCACCAGTACCGTGATTGTAATTCTTCCAGAGAATCTTTTAGTTTTAGGTGTCTGAGACCCTCGCCCATATGTGCGTCTGCGATTAACAAGTTTCTCCTGTCCATGTTTGGAATCACTCTATCCCCCACTCCAGGGATTCGAGCAAAAGGGACGGAGTTTGCATCGATTATGTATGTATAATTGAGTGGATAGTTGATCGGTAACGCTGAGCAGTCGCCTTTTGATGACGTTTTCACCGCCAGTACTGTTTCACCGTCAATGTATTTTAATGTACGCTTTTTTCGAACTACGGGAGCCGATTTAGTTGCTGCTGCTGTGGCTGTCTCAGCCAATGAATTCCCTGCAACGTGAACGCCATCACGCTGATGACTCAGTGAGTGTGTCACGTGAGTCTTTGGTAGCTCTTTTTGTAAAAGAGCTATTTGTTCCCAGAGCATTTTCTGCTTTATTGGTGCATCTGTGTCATCTTTGTAACCGTTTTGAATCCATGTCTGCAAATCCTTGTTATATGATTTGACGCAGTAATATGAATCTGACACTATAAGTGTCGGGAATTCGCGATCCGCATTATCTAGCGCCATTTTCAATGCCATTATTTCAATCTGTTGTTCTGAATTAGTTTCTACTGAGTGTGTTTTTGTTAATAGAGGTTTTAGTTTACCTCCGCGCCACACTTCTTTTGTAATCCCACATGTGGGGTTGTATGCCTGTTCTCCCCAAACGGGGGGTTGAGCATGTCCGTCTGTATAAATTACACAGGCGTAATGTCGTAAAGGCAGAATGTCGATTGGCAGAGGGAATGTTTTTTCATATTCTAAATTTTTTAATTCCTCTAGGTGCTTGGAGTATGGCACAATATTCTAGAAAATTGTCAGCCAGGCTATACTTGATAATTCATATCCTAAGAACAGGACTGTCAGATGGGCAATTCTGGATTTTTTAAAGTTGAATTTGTAACCCTCTGCTGCGAACCCGAGTATTATGGTGTTCACTCTTTTCAAGTGAGTCTCCAAGTCATCATCTGTTAAGTATATGTCATCGACATAAGATAATGCTTCATCATCATATAGTTGTAGTAATTCTGTTACTCTCGCTGAGAATACCCCCGGGCTGTTCTTGTACCCCTGGGCTAACCGACAGAATTGTTTTTGAGTGCCATTTATTGAGAATGCAGTTAAATATCTGCTCTCTGGTGCTATGTTTTGACAAAAGAATCCATTAGAGATGTCTAATGTTGTTTTGTATTTTTTGCGCACTATGTTATTCATTAGTGCAGCACTATGTGAGTTTTGCACTGCAAAAGTTTTGCAACATGTGTTAAGGTGTCGGTAATCCAAAACTAGACGGTATGAATTGTCTGGTTTGGAGACCGGAAACAAAGGGTTGTTCATTTGTGAGGTGCAAGTTTCAATCACCCCCTGGTATTCTAGCTGATCTAGTATTTCATTTACCTGTTTTTTAGCTTCTTGCTTAATTGGGTACTGCCTTTGTGCAGTTGGTTGTGATTTTAACTGGATTTTGTGAGGAGGAGAGTCCTCATCCCATCCCACGTGATTTTTATATAAAGCAGGAGCTAGAGCCACTGCCCACTTTCTAGCAAGTGTGTATTTTTTATGAATTGGAATTTGATTTGAGAAGGCAGGCATAATTATTTCTTCGCCATGAGGGCACTCCCTGACAAACTCTGGTGGCCAGTCTTTTTCAGCTAGGAGGATATCATAGCCCTTGGAGAGATTATCCCAAAATAGTCCCCTTATTTTTCTAGTCTTATCCCCCTCTATACGCAATGTTATTTCGTATATTTTGTGAGGTTTGCTAACTCTGGTGTCTGCAGTTTCCACTTGAAGATATTCATTCGTGTCCACTGTCTCCAGATGATTCATAAGGACTTTGCGAGCTATGCTCACTTCTGCTGCGCTGTCTAGCATTGTCTGAGCCCATTCTCCGTTTTTCTGTTGTGTCCTCAGTATTCTCGGCATTGTTAACTACCTTGATACTGGCTACCTTCTTTTTTGGAAATTGTAATTTCTTTTTTAGCTGAGCAGGTTCCTTGTCTTTGGACTTGGCGTGCTCTTCTCTTTGTTCTGATCGTCCTCTTCTTTCCGATTTCTGCGAGGAAGTCTGAAAAGATTGAGAGGGACGTGTATCAATGTCTTGATATCTATCAGGCTTTTTAATATTATCCCTATTTCTAAGGTTATATCTTTTCCCAGAGGGGTCACTCTGAGGTGACCTGTGTCTTTGGTTCGGAGATTTTTCTCTTCGCCTAGGAGACCTTCCTCTGGACTGGAATTTCTTTTCTTTAGGATTGGATTGTTTGTTTCCATCCCAGTTCTTTTTTGGTGATGTAGAATTATTATTAAAAAATATTTTTTCAGGACTTTCAATTAGTTGCGGTTTTACTGGTATTCCACCTAAACTATCTCTACCTAGTTCCTCATAGGATTTTTCTATGATTCTGGCAATTTCAGCTGGTTGGTCTGCTATATCTGTCTCTTTTAACCTCTGGCGGATCGCCACGTTTGCTGCTTCACCTTTTATGTTGGCTAATAATATAGCCGAGACCTGCTTGAAGTCTTTCAGTAATTTCATACCAAGAGTTAAAGCGGGTTCTGGACCATATTCATCTTGAATTTGTTTTAGCACATCTGGTATTACCGAAATGGATGGAACACCGTGCGTTTCTGTGTAGATGGAAGCAAAGACTGTACCCCAAGTGTCACAGTCCTCAATGTGTGGTGCGATTCCCATTGGAAGACAGATAGTCAGAATCCTGTGCTTTTCTAGTGGGGTAGTGTCTGGAAACACCGCCTCTACTTGGGTGATTTTCTGCGCTAGCCAGAATGGTATTTGTTCCCGTTTAGCCGGTACTTTACCTAGGCAGGACTGGATGTTCTGTGGTGTAATTTTATTTGTGTTCCCCTGGTGAGGGGTCAGCTGTGGGAGTTTAATCGCTGGCTGAATTGTTGAAGTCCGCATCACATACTGGACTAATTGTCTATGTATTTTTATTAATTGTTTTAGCTGTGTTAACAGGTTAGCTGCAGACATCCCGTCGATGTCTGGATGTGGTGTGTATCCGGCTAGGACCGGCCACGTTGCTCCTGGTCTACCTAAAGGACCGAGCCTGGTGATGTGATTATTATGTTTTAGGGCGCCATCAAATAAGAGCAAATGCTCTTGAAATTTGAGTGGTACTTCCACCTCCTCGAAAGGAGTGTACGTTTCAGGAGGTTCCTCTATTTTGTAATAGTGGAAGTACTTTGTTACAGGATTTGCTGCTGGAAAATTTATCCATGAATAGTATACCTCTGTCTGCCGATATTCGTGTGCCTCAATTACGAATATGACTGTACCACTTCTAGGTGTCAGTCCATTTTCTATAAGTTTTATGGTTATAGATTTCCTTTTGATGACCGGAATGAGTATTATATCCGGGTCTGCTTCCTGCATGGTAGCATCAGCTGCTGCGAGTTCAGTTGCTAATCTAACTGCCTCTCTTTCTTCATCACTGTCTACCATTTTACCGACAGGATGGTTATTCTGTTTGTTTGCAGATCAGGTTTCTTATGGAAACAAAGATTAGATGCACAATATTTTGGAACAGTGTATCCTTCAACGTTGACTTTTACCAAGAACCATACATAGGAGTTCCCTCCTGCGAGGTCTGGCGGATATAACCTTTTACCCACTCCAGACGTCTTTGGAGTATTATGGGAGAAAGGGGTCTGAGTGAGAAAGCACGACTGAGTTACTCTAAATGTCTTACATTAGTTTTATCGCCCTTTCCAAACGCGTTGGGCGCCATGTAGTGTAGTTCCTATCATCCCAATAGGCTCTGCGCATTGGAATAATACCTACAGCAGTAAAGGCCTAGACCAGACGTTAACTAGGTCTACTACTGTCGATACTAGACTTAAAGTTTTGGGTTTGCCAGCTAGCTCAGAGTTCACTAGAAACTTTCTCGAATGTTCAGGAAGGACTTAACTTCCCTGATTAGACAAGAAGGGATTTAGTTTCTGACAACCATAGAACATGACAACTTTGCTCTCCCCTAATCAAGAGTATATCTCGAGAGTCGTGTGAACAAAAGGCAATTTATTTTACTCAGTCAGTACGTGCATTCTTAGTCTCATCAGATTGTAGAGAAAAGGAAGAGACGGGCGTGTTCAATAAAAAGGTGTTATTTATTGATCAGTCTCTTTTCTCATACAAGAGAAATGGATCGATATTATTGCAATACTTATAGCTAAGTAAAGTGCATACATTAAAAGCAATAGTGTAAAATAATACTGTAAAAACATTGATATGGTTTCTAAGCCATAAGATGTTTTAAAATGAATAAAATATATTACATACACATATACATTTGACTAAACGTACTCAACTGGTGTTTCTAAATACGCCTACCCCGTGTACCTGACCTAAGCCTAATACGTGGGCGGGAATAGAAAGTTACAGTTTAGGTTAAGTTTGTTTTTGCCAAGTGAATAACTAAAGAATTCTCTGTGAGGGGTTATTCAGTTCTGTACCTGGAATCTAGGTTGAATGAGGGATGGTATCTCTCGTCTCTGGTCTCGATATTCCAGGCTGCCTGCGAGGGCTACCCAGAAACGCCGGTGCTGGATTTCTCGGCAGGAGAAAGCAGCTTCTCTCAGCGCGTCAGGAAGGCGGGGCTGCGCCAGCGGGGTCTGCTCTGCTCTGGGCTTCGGCAAGTATGGCTGCTCCGTCTCGTCACCACCGCGTGTGTTTGCATAGGGCAATATCGGTAATATTTATACCTTTAAGGTGCCGAGATTGACGTAAGGATGGACATAGATACGTCAATAAGGATGTCATACGACTTGCTCGTTAGCACATTCTTTTGCTGAAGTTCTCGGTGAAATCAAAACAATGGCCGCAGGGTTTTGCCCAGGTTGTCATAGGTTTGATTTGTTATGAGAACTCCGTATGCCTTATCAGGGGCTGGAGGAATATCGCTTGTCTAATTAGATCGCAAGCGTTATGACCTAATCAGATAACACGTTCCTGTGCCGTAGTGTGACTGCGTCAGATAACGGTATCTGCATCATGGGGGTTTTCTGCCTCATGGGCTGACTGTTAGTTAACTTGTTGGTTTGTTTAACCAGAATAGGGTCAGGAATAGGGGGATCGATTCAGAACCTATAGGAATACATCACACAACAGGTTGTCAAAGTGACACCCTGCCACCCTTGACTCTTTCCCTATTTTACTGAATCGGTATTTACCGATTCGGTAATTGACATTCATTCCAGGCCCATAGGAATGAATGGCAATTACCGAATCGGTAAATACCGATTCGGTAAATACCGAATCTTAACGATTCTGTATTTTTTACCGACTTTTTGTCTACATTGCATTTACCAATTCGAAAATATCGAATCGGTAAAATTCGGTATTTTCAAATCGGTAAATTACAATTACCTACACCTAGCCCTTAATTCTCTGAAAACTCTATGAGTTCTTGGATAAATTAATATTCATGCAGGGGGAAGTCCCTGACTGCTGAAGGCGGGTTTTTCCAAGAAATCGTTGTAGATTTTCAGAACTAGTGGAAGTAGCCAAGCCGTATTAGGACTACTTGAGCTATGTCTTAATATGGTTATGATTTCTATGCCTATACAAGGATACAGTACTTTATACCTATATAAGGGCACGAATCTGGAAAATTACACTAGGGTCCTAAAACGCTATACAACACCCTGTGGAGAGCCTAGGGTATCTTGCCTGAGAGAGTTGGGATGCTCACGAGTGGAAGGGATCTGCTTTCAACATAGTACCCAAGGGGATAGTTTGAATACCATCATGCAGGAATTTAATTTGTTATCTGCCTGGTCCCTAGTAGATGAGTGCTGTTTCATGGAAGTGCCAACATTTAAGAGGAAAGGGCAGGGAACGATTATTGATTACATTATATTTTCATCTCCCCTATATTATTTTTTTTGACAATTTTGTAGTGATGGAGAATGCTCATAGTGATCACAACCCCTCAGTATTTCATGCTCTAGTCCTGTCCTATTTGCCAAAAATGTAGTTGCTCCAAGAGGTGTTGCTCAAACCACAAGTGGAAACAGGCAACTAAAATGGTCACAGATAGCTCCGGAGGGTTTCTATGAAACTATCAAGGAGGTCTTGAAGAGGACATAGCCTCTTGTAACTCTGCTGGAGCTACCCCGGATATTATTATGAGTGCTTTTGCTAATATTTCCCGTATAATAGGGGATCTACTAACTGTCCCGTGAATTAAAAAGGTTAGCCTTCAACCAAGATGGTTCGATGCTGCATGTACACAGGCCTCTAACAACTTACGTAAGGCCCTTAAAGGAATTCCGAGGAACCGTATCCTGATAATGGACATGCGATCTGCCTATAAAAAAACATTGGCAAATAGGAAATTCAGTTTGAAAAAGATGGCCTGGATGGAGTTGATCGAGGCATCTACAATTAAAGATAGTGCTAGGTTCTGGGGCATAATTAATAAATCAATAGTAGATAATGGGGAGGTAAGCGCTCTGCGATCACATATTACTGAGGAGGAATGGGTCTCTTACTTCACAGCGATGTTTGAAGACTCAAATCCCGTTATTTGCTCCCAAAACAACTCTGCTGGTGACCCTATTTTCGTTTTTACACAGGGAGAGGTTGAAAGGGGTATTGTTGGCCTAACTTGTAAAAATGCACCAGGGCTTGATGGAATACCCCCCGATCTATTTAAGTCAGACTCTGTTTTTTGTTTTAGGGCACCAATCTTAACCTCTGTACTTAATGCTGCGGCTATGGTGGGATGAACTGGGTCCTGGGCCACCTCCACCATAGTTCCCATATTCAAGAAAGGAAGCCGCGATAGTCCCCATTGCTACCGCCCGATCTCGTTACTCGATTCAGTGGTTAAGATGGTGGGGCGGGTGCTCTTGGAGAGACTTACCACCTGGGCGGAGGATAATGACATTTTAGCAGACATACAATATTGGTTCCGCCCGGGAAGGTCCACGGTAGCCCAGTGCCTTAACCTGACAATGGTTATTAGCAAATATACAATTGCACGGTCGGGAACCATCTACCTGGCCTTCATGGACTTGTCCTCAGCATTCGATTGTGTAAATCGGGAGAAGCTGTGGCAGTCCATGAGGGCCATGGGAGCTGACTGTAGCATTGTGAATTTCCTACAGGATTTACACCATGAAACCATTGCTCAGGTGCGGTACTCTGAGAACATGGAGGTTTCTAGGCCATTTGCTCTACGGAGGGGGGTGCGACAAGGATGTATTTTAGCACCCTTCCTGTTCAACCTCTATATCAACGATCTCAACAAGGTTTTATCAGCTGCAGCTGTTGACTGTCCATATATAGGGAGATGTCCACTTCAAATTCTTTTATACGCGGACGAAGCGGTTCTTATATCGAGAACTGCTAGGGGTCTGCAGTTACTTTTGGAACTTTTATCCACTTTTATGGCAGATCGGGATTTGACAGTCAATAACTCAAAATCATTTGTCATGTAGTTGGGGGCTCGGAAAAAAAAATCCCGCTTTCAGTTTAGAGCAGGCACAGCTAGGATTCCACGCACAGATGTTTTTTCTTACCTGGGCATGGTTTTAGATGATAAACTTACCTAGGGCCTGTTAAAACAGAGAAAAGAGGGAGACCTGATGAGGCAGAATGGTGCTACATTTGATTTCGCCTCGAAATTAGGCAACAGACCAATTGCGGGACTAATGAAAATATATCAAGCCAGAAGTGTTGAGAATCCCGTGGTTTCAGTATATAAAACAAATGTTGGGAAAACTTAATCGCCCAAATCTTTTTAGCAACCCCAATACATTTTGTAAAAAAGATATAGGATTAATAAAGGAAGCTTTCCTTACTCTGAAATCACAGTAAAGGGAGGAGACTGAATTGTTTAAACCTAGTGTGCATAAATTTGTTATGTTGAAATTAACACCAGGGGCTGAGCCATATTTACTGGGGGCCCTTACGAATTATGATCGCTATCTGCTGACCAGATTTCGTTTAGATCTATTTCGTCTCCTGCTTGCTGTAACAAGGTGTCAGGTTCTGAGACATGATATAACGCGCCTGCCTAATATTGGCACTATGAGTCCCAGAAGTCTTAGCGGCAGGAAGACGGAAAATATTAAGTATCATTGGACCCGGAGGTCGGGTTGTATCGGATATGTGTTGATTCCTGTTTAGTTGGTGGATGCCCGTTGGACTGTTGGACCCGTGGTGCTTCGTAGAGCTAGCGCGAAGACACGGGGTAGCGTTGCGGACCCATATTGCGGTCGGATTTTGTATCGGCGCCGGAGAGATGTGACGGCTGTTGCGCCCGGGAGGCGCTGTGGTGCTTCGCTGCATTGGGAGACGCGAAGACACAGCCCCCCCCCATCGGACCTCCGTGGTAGCGGAGAAGCGCGTCGGCGGATGCATGGTTAACACGCTGTGGTGCTTCGCGGCCTCTACGAGAAGACACAGCCCACATCGGAACTCCTTGACAGCAGAACAGCTGGTCGGCTGGGGCTTCGGTGGGACGCTGTGGTGCTTCGCAATAACTCGTGCGAAGACACAGGCCACGGCGGTTTCTTGTTTGCTGAGAGGGATTCTCTCATGGGGGGAGTGCTTTGTGACTCATGAAGGAAACTGCTCACTTCGTACTGAGGAGCCCATTGCTATGTTGACTCCGGTTGTGTGGGGTAAGGCGAGCAGGATCTCCTTTCCAAAGAGCCTCCTTGTTATATTTTTTTGTTCTTTTCTTTGCTTTCCGGGCTCTGGAGTATAACCTCAGATACTCGGGTTGGCTTATGTGACATTAACAGAACAGGGGGAGTATTTCGGTTGGTTGCTAAGAGACCAGGTTTTCTGTGAGATCTGACTGTTACCATAAGGTCCTCAGAGCGTGTGTCACCAGTAGGTACATATAAGGGAGATTCAGCGTTTGAGAAACCTTGAGAAGTTTAGGGGGAATAACATTGTGTTTATGTTCTCATAGGAAACTTCCAGGGGCGTTACGCAGGAGAAGGGCGTCAGGCGACAGTGAGGTTCTTCCCGCAAGTCCTCTTAGCAAGGTAGGAGCTCGACAGTATTAGCTGATATAGACAGACTGGTGCCCCGGAGTGTAACTAACGGGCTCTTCCTTTGTCTTCCAGATTGGCAACCCCCTGGCCGCACCATCCCGGCCATTTACATATTTTCCCTCGCCGGATCGCCTCTAAGCTTGGGGTGTCTAAGAGAACCTAGCTTGGGGAGGTCCGGAGGTGGACCCTTTGAGCATCACCCGGATCTCGAGGAGCGTGGATATTCCTGACACACGGGGCAGCAGGAAAGGCCAACACTTAGCACCCTGTGGTTGCGACGGGATGTCCTCACAGGATATTTTACATTTTATGTTTTTATGTAAGTTCTACGATGTCCCCCGGAAATATTTTTTAATTCCTGTTTTAAAAAAGATGAATTTTATACAGGCTCGGCCAGCTCTCCTGTTTCTGCAGTTATTGAGGGAAGATTGTGTCCCCTTAATTGTTGGTTTATTAAAGTCTGCAATCAAGTCTAGGGTCAGTTATGAGCAATTATTTTTATATTTATGTCTTGATTTTAAATCTGTAAATAAGAAATGTGAGTACAATCATTATGCATTAGGGCTGCTAACGATTATATGTTCTTTGTTTTTTATACAATGTATTAATGACTAAATCTGTATTGTAGGGCTGTGTTTTAGCATACTTTTATGGTTTTTAATTGTGAAAAACCGAATAAAGTTTATATTGATTGATTGATTGATCGAACCAATTTATTTTATTGTAGAGTTCCTCCTCTTCACCTGGCCTGAACTTTAGGGCTGAAATGGGGCATGCAGGTTCCACTGTATTATCAAGCACACACACATCTTTTGCAAAACTGCAGCCACAAAGTCACCCCCTATTGCTTTTTATGCCCCGGGGACCCCAAACCTGTGTATGAAGTCTTTTATCAAGCATTGTGCAACCATTTTAGCATCACTTTTCCTTGTTGGAAACACCTCCATCTACTTTGAAAACTGATCCACCTACACCAGCAAATATTTCAATCCATTCACTGGGAGCAACATTTATTTGCAGGTTGCTAAATTAACCCTGTGGTCCTGGTAAGTTATTATCTGTAGCATGGGTACCGACCTTTAGAATGTTGGTCACTGACAAGATATTCAGAGAAGATTTGCACAATGAAAGTGGTTCTCCCAGTGCAAACCCACACCTGTCTAATTAGTGCATTCATCCGCTCTTGTGCAACATCAGTGGTTCCGTGCTCAAGCCCTATAAGCGAAAGGAACATACTTCTTGGGGACACAGGCCTCCCATCCTGGTAGACCCACAATCTCTCACCATTCTGCTCACATCCAGCAACAATCCACACGTTCTCCTTATATTGTGTTGCAGACCATTGTGCTTCCTTTACATCGCGGCCACCATCTATACTGGCTGTAACATGCTCTCTCCTGCTGCTGTGTCAGACATGGCGTTACTCCTAGCGATCTTAGTATTGACTCCTGTATGGGCTTCGCATTTTACTACCAATAACCTGAGAGGTAGTAATACTGCTTTCAACAAGTACTTTTACTGAAAGGACTGCTTTGAATGGGGTGCCCTGCTGCTGTTATGATACCATAATACTGCTACAGCTGGCCAAAATCATGGACAACTCCAAAGGCACAACGTCAGTCAGTGTAAATGTTAACAGTTTCCCCCTCAGCTAGAATACATGCTCTTGTTACAGCATACAGCTCAGCTTGAGGGGCAGACTTGCCAGGTGGCAGAGCTGCACTTCCAACTATGGTGTCTGCTATTGTTATAGCATACCCTGCTCTGTAATTAGTGTCTATCAGTATCCTGCAGGAACTATTAGTGTGCGACTCATCGTCTGCCTTTTCTAATGATGTCTGCTGTAAATCTGGTCTTAGTGTGGTGTCATTTTCTACAGTGTCAACACAGTCATGCTTAGGGGGTCTCATCAGAATAACCTATCGCAGGTAATAGAGTTGCCATATTAACAGGTGGGCATCATTTAATTATGATTTTACAGTTAGACAACAAGGTAACCTCATAAGCTGTGTGCTTGGTAGCCGAAAAATGGTGTGTGCTTCAAATGACAGGAATAACTGTATTGAATGTGGCAAGTATACTCCAACACAATAGGAGCCATTGTCTCTACCATTACAACTGCCAACAGCCAGTCACTGCTGAAGGCAAAGTCACATAGTAGTATGCCACAGGTCTTTTTTACAGCTGTGCCAGCACACCATTTACAACACCGCATCATTTGCAATGTAATTTTGCTCTGACACATAGAGATGGAAGGGCAGTTTGTAGTTAGGTAGCCCATGCTGGCACAATACACAATGCCTCTTTCAGTTTCTTGAAACAGTTTGCAAGTTCATTAGTCCATACAAAGGTGATGGGACTCAAGATAGCATCTTAGGATCTGTACTCAGGGATCCACTCACTGTAGTAGTTCATCATCCCCAGAAAGGACATCATTCCATTCTCGGTAGACAGGGACTGCATGTCTGAATCCATCTTTTTCTGTCAGGTTATATGCAGCGTGTACCTTGGTATATTACATAACCCAGGTAAGTCACCTCTTTTTACTTGCATTTTGACAATGAGGCTTGGCGTCCTCGCTCCTGGAGGGTGTTCAGCAGAGATACAGTGTCTTTTTCATGGCCTCAAGTGATAAAGATACAACAAGGACGTCATCAGTGTATTGCAAGACAATTCTACCACCTTCCTGGTGTAGCCTGTTAGCTGGGCAGTGCACTGAAAACACTGTTTGGCACGCAGCAGCTGTTAAAGCTAACTTGTGGCTTTCTGGTGCTAGTCGTGAACTCAGTTTGTCCTATTTAAAACACTCCACGCCAGTCAAAATCTACAGTTTGCGGTGCGATAAAAGGAGGACTTTCTTTTTAGCAGTTTAAACCCACTACAGCAAATCCCTCATATAGTGTGAATCCCATTAATATTTAATATTATCTATCTTAAGGAGAAACAAATCTATGCCACCTCTCGCCCCCTCTCCTATTTAGAATACATAGAATGGAACCAGGATACATCACAGTGTGTTTGCATAACGCTTGCTGGATTGCTCGACCCCCATAACGGTGGGTTGAAGACGGTGTGTTTTTAAAACTACATTATGTGGAAACGCATCTGTACCACTAAAAAGCCCCGGGCCCAAGTTAACCCCCCCCTCCTCGCCACTCCCAACGTCAATTGACAAAATGCTACAAGGGGCAATTGGGGCCGTAACAACTGAAATTGAACGCACTGAAAGGCGATTGTCAATCACCCCTGATCTTTCCATCCAAACAGTAGATTTGCCAATTCCCAATACTACTTCGGCAGTACCTCCACCTAATTGAAATGTTTCCCTATCCCCCTTACCTGGAGTGAACGTTCCGACAAGTGTATCTAGAAAGGGGGATGAGGGTATAGGCACGCGTAAGAATGGGAAACGAAAGCAAACAGGCGGGAGGGCAACCAACAGCAAGAAAGCAAAAAGAGGGAACAAGCTAAGTGTAGAACACTCACCTATGTCAAACCCATCAATAGAATCTGTTATTATTACTTGTACAGATCCAAAGTACCCATCCTGGGCTCAGACCTTATAGACAGACCTGTTGATTCAACTAAGAGCTATTATAAAGGAAGAGGTTGCCCCATTAGTTGATCAACTAAATACTCTGACATCGGTGGGGGGCCCAAGGTAAAGGCAAGCCAGTGCTAATGCAATACAATCTGTACCGAGGGCGGGCTGCTCCAATAATATGCTAGACTGTAACCCTCCGGCCTCTCTGAGTAACCAGGAGACACTTAGGTCCCATGACCCTAATACCCACTCGAATAATAGTCAAGATATTAGTCGCATCTCCCAGCACCCCGGTACACAGCGAGTATTAGAGCAGCAAGCAAACACAAGGACGAGGTCACCCCGTAGAGTGGTTGAGAGTAACGCTACAACCTCTACTATGCGAAATACCCACCAAACCACTTTGAGTGTACCGGGGCCGAGTACAAGCAGAGAAGAGCAGAGGAGAGCTGAGTGCCCTGTGGGTAGGATGGAAGTAGCTGCCCAGACAACTATAGACCTTTCACCTGCTTCAGTACTGTATGTAATCATTCTGGCAGGGGTTCCACCACTTCATAACCACCAGAGGGAGTCACAATTAGAACTAAGGAACAAGAGTTTGTTCTGGCTAGCAAAACATAGGAAGTTCCCCTATGAAAGGGCTGGGGAAATATTAATGGTGCACAGAATTGATTGGGTGGACCTACCAAAAAAACTACTCAAGGAGACTGTGTGGTGATTAGTTTTAAAAATCCCCAGACTGTACATAGGCTTTTAAATCATAAAAGTAGCCCGCAGAACCCCGTACAGAGGTGAGAGCTTTTTCGCTTGACCACTTTTACTCCGACTGTTCTAACCCTGGTAGGGCAAATGTAACCTTGGGGTATGTAAGGCAGCGGATTGAAGACCAGAATGTTGATCGCAGACACCCGCCCACTAGATCTCTTTTATTTACCTTACCTGTAAATACCCAATATTGGCCCCTGGAAGATGTGGATTGACCCTCAGGGACAGGGGGACTGGGCAACTCTGAGAGACCTCTGACGCCCCTAAGAGGACGAGTGGAGTTAGATCATGGGGCACAACCCAGCCCACCGTTTCAAAGTTAGTAACAGAAACGGGGGCTCTGGTTCTACCCACCGCACAGGAGGGTAAGGGCTATGTGGGACCAGGCCATTCTTCGGGACCCACACTCATTAACTCTTCTACTCACCCTAATATTACTGCACTGGGGGTGAATCCACCAATTGTAATCCCACTGATTGCCAGGAGGAAATTTTATGGAGGAAATTTTATGGGCAGGTAATGAGTTGAAGATCCTCTCTTGGAACGTGGCTGGCATCAAGGGTAAACTCTCCTGCCCTGAATGGGGACTTTTCGTGGACCAGTACGACATCTGCATGTTTCAGGAAACATGGGCGGGGAACGAATGCACAAGGGTGGGCTTTGTGACATTTAATAGTCCAGCTGTTACTAGAGAGAGGGGCAGACCATCTGGAGGCTTATCTATCTGGGTTGGCTCACATGTGGGATGCCTAGCTAGTCCTTAGTTCACTTCCTCTAATGAGATCCAATGTGTAATGCTTAGGTTCCCCACAATGCTGAAGTTTGCCCTTATTAATGTCTACTCCCGACCTTTAAGCGTGAGCAAGGAATCACCAACCCGTGCCGCCTAATACGAGATTAATTTTCGGGGCGACTTTAATTGCCAATTCGAGCCCCTTTCCTGGTGCTCACGATTCAATTACCAATGAGGACTCCCGGTGAGCTATCCCTGAACCACAAATTCAACCGATTAAGTCCCGGTCCCCCCTGGTACTTCAAATAAATGCCATCTTTTTAAACCATTCGTTGAGAGCTTGCAATGGCCGGACAACCTCTGATAGACCAGGGAAACTAACATTCAATAAATTCGGCCAAGCCTCTTTCCTGGATTATATTTGAGTGGAGTCCAGATCATGGCACAGGGTCCTTGATTTTGCCGTTCTTTCACGGCATGATAGCGACCATAACGTGCTTGTACTGGTATTGAATGTGTCGGACTCAGGTATTTCCCATCAGTAATCCCCCCCGGAGAACAGGTTAACACTCACCAATAATAGAAGAAGAATTTAGTGGGGGGGCAATAAAACAGACACCTGAGAAGTTGGGTGCCCTATATGAAGTAGTAGGACCACCATTGCAAGAGTTTTGCAGCATTGTAGCTGACTGGGATCACTTAACCTCTTGCAATCAAGTTGGAGAACTCTATAAGAATCTGGTAACTAAATTAGCGGACATATTTTATCCAATAGTGCACCCCCCCAAAAAAAAACTGTAACACATTCGTTGTTCAATGAAAGTTGTCGCAAGGCAAAACGGGCGCTAAAGCTAAAAATAGGCTTTTAATAAAAACGAAGAGGGTTCTATATAAAGAGGCTGTATCTCAAGCAAAGCAGTCTTGGGAAGTGAACAAATGGGAGGACATCAAAACTGCTTTACAGAACCGGGACATGAAGGAATTCTGGGCCATAGTTAGAACAGGTAGCAGGGAAGGCACTTTAGCCTCCGAACCGAATATTCCAGCAGAAAAGTGGGCCGACCATTTCCAGGCTTTATATGCAATGGAAACTGACCCTGGCTTGGATTTTTCTAGTCATGCCGCCACACAAGGGGACTTAAGGGCTGACACTGTCCTGGTAGAGGAGCTAACCACCCTCACTCCAGAGTATTTTGCTTTGGTGCCTGATGGGATTACACTCCTTGAAGTCACCAAAGCAATCAAGAAATTACCCCGTGTTAAGTAAAGCGCCTGGCTTAGATAGGTTACCAGGGGACTTGTTCCGAGAAGAACCAACTATCTGGGGCCCCTATTTGTGCGTACTATTTAATGCCATAATGAACGGCATGTCGCTCCCGGACACCTGGGCGGGGGCAGAAATCGTCCCATTTTTTAAGAAGGGCTTGCTCCTACTTCCTGCAAACTACAGACCGATCAGTTTGATCAACGTCACCCAAACACTGTTTGCACGAGTGCTTTTAGATCGTATACCAGGGTGGATGCAAGACAATGATATAATAAACCCCTATCAAGCAGGGTTCAGGAAGAACACTTCCACCGTTGACCAAATCTATGGACTCCAACGTATTTCCTGGAAAACGGTGTTAATGGAGGGTGGCAGCCTCTATGTGGTCTTCGTGGACCTGAAAACGGCTTTTGACTTGGTGCCCAGAGTTAAACTACGGGGGGTATTAAGAGAACTGGGGATTCCCTTTTACCTGTTAAGCATGCTTATTAAGCTCCATGAGGCCAACTACGCCCGAGTAAGATGTGGAAAGGGGGGAGAATTAACTACTAGACTCCCAGTTGGCAGAGGGGTGAGACAGAGCTGTGCGCTTGCACCGACCCTGTTTTGCCTCTTTGTCAACGCAATTATTACCCAACTTACAGAGGTGAAGGATAATGATGCCCCCAAGTTAGCAAACTCAAAGGTGCCAGCTTTGATGTTTGCTGACGACACCCTCTTGATGTCCAAGTCGCTGATGGGAATCCAGAGGATACTGGACAGTTTTGTCATTTTTTGTAATAACAGAGGGCTGGAGATTAATACCATGAAAACCAAGTTTATGATTGTCAATCTGGCAAGAAAGCACGCCAAGTCCCCACCTAAATGGTATAGCACTGGAAAGGGTTCCTGTATTTGACTATCTGGGGGTCACTCTCACGGAAAACATGGATTGGGGGCCACAAATAGCCAAAGCTAAGCTTAAATTAGCACAGACTTCTGGTGGGATAGCTAAATTGTTGAGGGAATCAAACTATAAACCTACTGGGCCAATCATTGAAATCTATAGGGCACAGGCAAGGGGAGCCACATTGTACAGGGTGAACTTTGGGGACACTGTTCCTGTAGCCTCCTAAGCAAAGTTGAGAACAACTTTCTAAGACAAATTCTGAGCCTTCCGCCCAGTACCCCGCTAATCCCCCTGCGGTTAGATCTAGGTATTAGGCCGATTGAAGAAGTTACCTTACCCTACACCACTAATATTTTGGCGCAGGATGTGGGTAACCCCGGAACTAATAGAATACCAGGCAGAAACTAAAGAGCTATTAGGTCTCCCAGGGGTGGAAAAACAATTCCCTGGTTTGCACACATAAAGGAAGAGTGTACAAGGATAGGCAAACCAACCCTCTGGAGTAACCCCGAAGAAATTTCCCCTACAGTTTCTTGAGCTGAACTGGTGAGAATCTATTGATCTCATATACTGGAGGTCATCTATGGGAATCCGAATTTAGGTGTTCTGACAGCAGAATTTCTTGCTCTAAAAGATGAGTATAAAGTAGAACCCTTTTTGGATGAGATTCTACCGTTCCCAGTAAGAAAATTATACCTCCAGTTCAGATTCAGTACCCTTCCCCTGCGGGCCTTCACCACTAAATGGTCTGGATTGGCCCAACGTAGTTGTCCAGCCTGCAACCACGAGGAGGAGACAGAGTTGCAGGTTTTGTTTTTTTGCCCTGGGTATAAAGCGGCAAGGCGTAGTTGGCTCATACAGCTCTGCAGGAACATGGGGTTTGTGCACTGCCAGGTGGCATTCAGAGTTCTGAAGCACAACACCTCCAAACCCATCGTTTTTGCCGTGTCTCGATTTCTAAACACAATGTGGCGCAGGCGCTGGGCTTTCATAGAAAAACCCAAAACAGTATCAACCGCCCAAAGTCCTAGGGCATAGACTTTTCTCAATCTCACAAGGGTAGAGGATCAGTTTTTTTCCTTTTAATTGTTTTAACAGCTTTTAATTATGAATTGATGATTTTTAATGTGATACTCATCTATAACCCTCTGCAGGTTTACTTTTAAATTTGTTATGTACTTGATGATCCTCCCAAATGAATTGATTGCTTGTATCTATGCCCATGTTTTTCTTTTTTTCAGCCTATCATTGCACTTGCACTTTTTCCGCAACCAATGAACCACTGGCCCATGTAGCAAAATTCCTCGTGTTTCCATTTAACTTTTGGTCGGGTGCTCTTAATTATGCAATGTAATGTTTCTGATTGTAATGTATACATAATTTATGGTCGTACAGACCGAAATAATGGTTTTTGAACGAAACGGAAATTGATCAACAACTCATTTAATGTGTGTACATTTGAAAATCATTTCCCTCTGTCCGGGTGCAACCTGTTAATCAAGTGCTCCTTTCACTATACTCTGGAAGGGGTTACTTCTCCTGGGGTCCCCTTAAAAAGACAAAACAAATCCCCTTCTGGCACAGGCTCTTCTGCGTGGGTTACGATCCTCTGCAAGGATCAGCCACTATCATCCAACTTAATGATATGGAGAAATCAGTTAGCTCCTCAGTCCTCTGTTTAATTGCCAGCTATATTCTAAGTGTTGAAGGGCCACTGATGCACAACACTTTCACTTACCTGTGTGACATTTCGCACTATCCAAATCACGATCACCATTTATTAGGGAAATACTTTTGCACCCTTTCAGGAGAAATGAAAGAAACTCAGAAAACACAACAGTTACTCAGGAACAAAATGAAATGTATTTGTAGGTACCATTGCGTGTTTGCTGGCCAGCAAAGAGGACTCAGTGCACACATTGGAGCTCCTAGTCTGCTTCTTCCCGCGTGACTAGTTTTGGCCATATATACAATTAGTAATGCAACTTCAGCAGAACTGAAAATTGACAAGGTGCCAAACATGGGCCACAGAGAAATGCAAGATTGGCAATGTGCCAAGTATAATACAGACATACAGTGTAAGCAGAAATAAACAACCTGATGAGCAAACTATCATTGAAGTCAGAAAAAACAAAGTGGCCTCTAAGTTGGTTCTGAATAGCTGTTGAAGCTTTTCCAGGCGAGGTCAGAAGATTGAAAGCCTTTGCAGCTCCGAGCAGCTTGTTAGAGGGAGAAGTGGGATAGTCTGGATGAAAACAAGAACTAAGTGTCAAAACTATGAAGTGCATACATATGGATGTATATATTTTATCCAACAGTCACCGCACCAACCACAGAGGCCAACACAGTTCCCATGTCAGGAAGATGATATTAGTTTCCCACTGACTCTGTGATGGTACTCATACCTATCATACCTGCCAGCTTGCCCCTCTTTAAGTATACCCCATTACAAAAACATAATACTATCAAGAACGTAAAGAGTAATTTAAACACATTTTCAAAAACACTAACAACACCTCAGTTTGTGCATAAATCCATACACTACATGATTTCTCTCAACTTGGATCCAGGCAGACTAATTCCACATTTGCCTAAGAATTTACCAGCCACCTAGAGAGAGAGAAAACTGTAGAAACTGTATTTAATTTGACCATTAACTTGCACTCAAGTGGATAAAGTTTTAGATGAGAGAAAATTAACAAGCTTTCTATTTTTGCATACAAATATTGGAAAACTTCTACTTAAACTGTAGTGTTGGCAGGAAGAATGTTGGTATCCTGGAGTGATTTTACAGTTGTCATCAATTTTCTGAACGGATGTAATTGTATTTGTATTTATGTATCACTTACTAACCTTGACGCTACTTGCATATACATTTCCGATGTTACAGTTTGTGTCAGTTTCTTCGGCGAATGTCACTGTCAATTTCAGGATATTGTTATGATGTTTCAGTCTCCCATTTCTGTTGATTGGTGTTGCCATCTGAAAAAAAAAATTCCGAATCTTCAGTCAGATCCTGCTTTTCAGGGTGTACCACAGCCCTGCCAAGCACCACGCATCAGGCTAACGCATTTCAGTGTGGCGGTCCACCTCACCGCTCTGGAATGCATTGTCATGCATTTATAGCCCCTCAGCTGTCTGCCAGAGTGCTACCATTTAGCACCTTCACTGACTGTCAAAGCTCTTAGTTGGCAGCTTATGGCAGGCTTCGGACCTAGCTCAGCGGACAGTAATCACTGACATCATGTCATGCGTCTTCAGTATTGTGTTTTTATTTGCCCAATCACCATAGGTGGCCCAGCATAGTTTAAAGTTGTTTGGCAGACCACGGCACTGTTCCGGCAGTGCAGCGTTTCAAGATCGACACTCCAACCGACTTGCACAGCATTGGCTGAACTGGACTGCAGGGTAGGGAGGCTGCTAAGGCAGTCAAACATCACCACTCTCCGGCTGTTGTTCGGTCCAAACCATTATGCCGGTCAGGCAGCAAATGAGCAGTGTATTCCAGGCTTCTCCACAGGAGTTGAGGGGCTTCCAGCAGGAGTTGAGCAACCTCTGTAGGCTGGAGCAGTATGCCAGGTCTGCAAATCACCATGTGAGTCTGACAGGGTCGCGTCCGGGTATGAGGGTGTATGGGAGGCCATCCGAGATCTTGTTCGGATTGCACAATATGCTGGCAGTAATAAATTTAGTTTCTGCCATTACATCTTCTGTCCTGACAACTGCTCATAAGGCCCTAGTTTACTCAGTGATGGTGTGCACTACGCTGTTTTGCTTGATAATAGGCATACTTTTCCCTGTTCAATAATAGACAAACTTACCTACTCACATCCCCAAGTGCATTTTGTCCCTCTCCTTCACCAGTAAAAATTTATATGGTCCCTATTCTAGACTCCTTTGTCCACAAATAAAATGTACTTTTCACCACTTCATCTTTCTTAAATGCATTTCCCTCTCACTCCTTCGATGAAGGATTTACAGTTTTTTGTTTGTCTCCTCTGAAGTGAAACCAGCCTCTCCTTCATTTGCCGGATTGTACCCTGCCTTCTCCTGCCTTAAAGTGAACTTTGCCCCTATCCACTTAGGAGCTTTTTTTTTCCACCCTCACCCCTCCAGGGAGCATTCTTTTCTTCAGCTTCTCTAAGGGCACCCGGTTCCACTGTTATGCTTTTGCTTTGCACCCTCACTCCTCCAAGAGCATTCTCCCTGTCCCACTCTGTAATGTGTGCTGTGCTGCTCTCCCTCAAAAGAATGTTCTTTTCTCCTTTGAAAATGAACACTCTATCTCTTCTTGGCTGCTTTTAGGTGTCTGTGCCCATAAGTGTCTTTTCTAGGTGTTTCTACACAAAGTCACTACATGCTAAATGGCTGGAGGGTCGCCATCTCTCCCAGAGAATCATGTTTTAAGATTCTGCAAAGGCCCGCAAGAATAACATGGGTCTAAAACCAACTGACAGTGAGGCTGAATTCTTTGTATGTCCAGTTCTCATGCAACAGTAAAAATGTCAAGATAACTCTGGTGAATATTGGAATGCTGGAGCAAGATCAAAGTTTTGTCTAAAACATGAACCACGCATATTTGTAAAACTGCATTTTCTGAAGATTAGATGTGCTTTACTGCTTTTTGCTAGGTTAGTGCCCTTCGCGTTTCTGGTGCTTTGCAGCAGTTTTAAGATCTTGTTAGAGCTTCTAGTTGCTTCAATGGGTATTATTTCTGATATTTATGCGTTTCCCTTATTTTCATTGCTTGATTTTGCTCACAAGAAAGTGTCACTCATTGTCGTTGAATGCCACACAATATTACACTGAAATTATGAAAATGTCACACATAAGTGTAGCGGTTTGTATTATGTACAAAGAATGTTATCTAAGAATGTTATGGTGCAACAATGATCGCTCGTGCATGGATTGCGCGGTGGTGCTGAGTTCGATGTACAACGACAGTTGCAGATCGACCTTCAGACCAGCGATGAGCTTCATGCTGTGGGTTAAGTCGACATGGAATGAAGTACTCCTTTGACTTAAACAACGACGCTGGAACTAACTCGCTCAAAACTATAGCATATGCAGATAACATAGCTGTTTTTTTCAATAGAGCCAGTAGAAGCTCTACAAGCGACAACAGAGGCAGCTAATAAGTTCGGCTTAATCTCAGGCTATAAGCTAAATGTAAATAAGACCCAGGTTCTTCTTAATTACAAAACTACGGCTCCACTACAGGGAGTCTGCTCGGTGGTCACATATCTGGGTGTTAAAATAGATGCACAAATAGGTAGAATTTTCTCTCTAAATTATGAAGAGCTACTGAAGGAAACGACCAGGGGCTAGATGTAGGTAATTGAAATTTACCGATTCTAAAATACCGAATTTTACCAATTCGGTATTTTAGAATCTGTAAATGCAATGTAGGTAAATATTCGGTAAGTATTACCGAATCGGTACGATGCGGTATTTACCGAATCGGTATTTATCGATTCGGTAATTCGTTATTTACCACCAACTAATAGTTGGTGGTAAATAACGAATCCTTAAAGCACATGAGCACTCTTTAAAGTGCTTCCTACATGTCATTTACCGATTCGGTAAATACCGAATCGGTAAATAATGATTCGGTAAATACCGATTCGGTATTTACCGATTCATCCTCTACATAGGAAATGGCCCAATACCGGTCAGTAAGCCTGAAATTTACCGAATTTCGGGTTTACCGACTGGTAATGGGCCACCTACATCTGACCCCAAGTCTCTAAAAAGTGGCAAAACTGACTAGAGGCATTATTGGGAGAAGTAATATTATAAAAATGAAGGTTTTACCTAAGTTTCTTTATCTTTTCCGTTCCATTCCATTACGGGTCCCGATTTTATTTTTTAAATGACTGGATGGAATTTTCAGTAGTTTCATATGGGGATACAATAAAGCACGAAGAGCGATAGATCGGCTAAAACTACCCTTTAGGCAAGGGAGGGTTGGAATTTCCGGACTTAAAAATTAATTTTTAGTCTGCCGGTTTTACTCGTTTTCAGAGTTTTATTAACCCATTAAGTACTCTTTTTTGTCACAAATTTTCATTATCTACTGAGATTAGGATGTTTCTGTACAGAATCAGTGACCCAAATTATTTTAAAAGGGTTACATTTAAGACAATACGAGACAATGTATATATATGGTCCCTACAAATCGATCAAGGGCTAACCATCGTTCCTTGGACCCACCACGCATTGACCTACCGCCCGAGAGTGTTCCCTACGTGGTGGTCCTAACTGGGTTCCCTAAGCTGGCCCCTAACAGACTAGAATCATTTATGGAACTTAAAAACAAAACAACTCATTGGTTGAACACACACAGACCCTTGCCAAATAGTGTTCAAAGTAAGATTCTGTTTGTCAGAAGAGTTGGGTGGGTGGGTCCAAAACCAAAAGACATGGTCGGGGATTGTGTTGTAATACATTTTCAGAACAGTAGGGTAACTGACCATGTGTGTAGCAGCCGTTTTGATAGCTCAGGCACAACTATCAAAACCCTAAAGTTAAGCTACTTCTATCCACCAGTGAACCCACACTATTCTTACCACATGGGGAATCTGGACCACTGGCACTCACAAGAAGATGCCCAATGTTTTGAAGAGGGCGTGCGGGGCTGGAGGGGGAGTGATGATGTCTTGGGCTTTCCAGTTAACAACAGGTTTAGCCTATTGGACATGGTGGATTGACCACAAAGGTCCCCTATTTCCGAAGTATTACCCTTACCCGCAGATCATGGGATGGAAAAACAGGTGGGGACGGTAGGTTCTCTGGATCTGCCACCTACTATTGAAGAATGATTTCATGATGGGGGGAAATCGCCCCCACCCATGAGGGAGACAGTGGTTACTCCACTAACTTCCCAAAATACTGCTCTACCTGTCCAAAGTTTGCCCTCACAACCAGCTTTGACCCAATACGGCCTCAATACTGTACCAGGGGTATCTAATAGCTTGGGTTTCCAGGACAACCCGGAATGTAGGCTGTCCCCTCAAAATGTGACTTTAAAAATCCTATCCTGGAATATAGCAGGACTCGCTGCCAACCTAGAAATCCCCGACTGGTGCGCTTTTGTAGACCTTCATGGGATTTGCATATTCCAGGAAACTTGGGCTCTTAATCCTATGCATAGAATGGGTTATGTTACGTATATGGAGCCAGCTATTAAGGGCCCTAGAGGCAGACCATCTGGGGGCTGTGCATATGGGTAGGTGCCCACCTTGGGTTTACAATGAAAAGAATAGATACCAACAGTCCCGATCTGACATGTATTTTACTATCTCATATTAAAACACCTAAACTGGCACTCATTAATATCTACTCGCGGCCAGTCCGATCGGGAGGCACCTCCCAGACTTTAGATTCTCTGACCACTTTACTACACTCCCTCCGGGCGATGTCGCACTGCTGATAGGTGGTGACTTTAATTGTCACTACGAACCTCTCAATGGTGTTTCACTGATTACAACGGAGGAGGAAGAAACTTGGTTAGTCCCGCCCCCGAATACCTATCCAGCTAAACATTGGTCAGCCCTGACACTTCAGCTAACTTCTCTTACCTATTCTTTCTCTATTAGAGCGTGCAATGGGCGATTCCAGGGGGACAGTCCAGGGCAGACAACTTACAGTGGAATGGGGCACACCTCCGTAATTGATTATTTTATGGCTAGTATGTCCCTGTGACCTAAAATCCTCAATTTCTACATAACCAGTCGCACGGAAAGTGACCATAACCCCCTGGTTATGGAGATGAATTTCCACCTGACCAACGAGGGCAGTGAATCCCCCCAAACCAGTGATATCAGAATAATCCAAGGAGGGAGGAGAATTCGATGGGCAAACATGAAGCTGTCCATTGAAAACATGGCCAAAATGTACTTGAGTTTAATCCCCCTCCTAGAAAGGGCAAATTTAATTACTGCTCTACTGAAAATGGTGTGGGAAGTGACCTCTTTGGAATACATAAGGAACTAACCGCACTATTGGCGGATTGTATTTATAAAACAGCCCCCATCAAACCTAGAATTCAGGGTGGAAAAACCCTTGGTTTAACGGGAGATGCAGGGAAGCGAAGCGCGCACTGCTTCCGGCACTGAAACAAGGCACGTTGGCCGCGGTGACTGAAGCCAGGCGGGCATATAAGCAAATCATTTTTAATGCATCAATCAGAGTGGGAAGCAGAACGATGGCTCGCCATCAGATCTGCACTCGTGGCAAAAGACACAAGGACCTTCTGGAATCTCGTTGACACCGGGAAACCAGAAGGCAAGACCACGATCGATCCAAACATCCCCGAAGAATCCTAGTCTCTATATTTTAAAGAGCAGTACTCCATCCCCCCCATATTAAGAAGTGAGGCCCCTTTAACCCTTTTGGTCCCGGATCCTATGTGATGCTCACCTCCCTTCTCCTTGGCTGAGGTGCAAACTGCTGTATATAGCTTGCAACCTAATAAAGCCCCGGGGCTGGATAGGATTCCGGGCGACCGCTTCAAAGAGGAACCGATAGTCTGGGTCCCTTACCTTTTACTATTATACAACGCAATTTTGCAGGGCCTACCTCTCCCAGGTACTTGGCTGGGGGCGGAGATAATACCCATTTATAAGAAGGGCTCTCCGCTTGAACCTTCGAACTATAGGCCTATTAGCCTTATCGATGTTAGCCAGAAAATCTATGCTAGGCTCCTTCTACAACGTTTACAGGACTGGATCAATGATAATAATATTCTGACCCCGCTACAGGCGGGCTTCAGGGCCAAAACGTCCACAATTGACCAACTATTTCGGCTCCAAATCCTCTATTGAAGCATGTTGTTCTGGACGGGGGAAGTCTATATCTAACTTTTGTGGACTTGAAGTCCGCATTTGATATGGTGGACCGGAACCAGCTTTGGACCATCTTACTAGCCATGGGGGTTCCACCATACTTATGCTATCAACTCAAACTTCTCCACGATGGCACTTTTGCCAGAGTACGTTTTGGAAAGTACGGTCAATTAACGGGGCTGTTCCCGGTTGAGAAGGGGGTTAGGCAGGGTTGTGTGCTTGCCCCAACCCTCTTTTCCCTCTTTCTCAACGGACTTATAGAAGATCTTCTTACCATCAAAGACATTGATTCCCCAAAACTGACCTCTCAGAGATTTCCCGCATTAATGTTTGCGGATGACACCCTGCTGCTTTTTAAATCGCCAATGGGCATGCAGCAGGTGTTGAACCAGTTCATCAACTTTTGTAATAAAAGAAACCTGGAGGTCAACATCGACAAGACCAAGTACATGGTATTCAATGCTAGTACTACTAATTGTCCACATCCTACAATGGAAGGTAGACCCCTGGAAAGGGTCCCAATTTTTTATTATTTAGGTTTAACCCTAAATGACAGAATGGGGTGGGGTCCTCAAATGGCCAAGGCCAATCTAAGATTAACACAGACAGCAGGGGGGATTTTCAAAGTTCAAAAAAACTGTGCCCAAAAAATAGTTAGTGCCCCACTTGAAATATTCAAAGTTCAAGCTAGGTCATCATCCCTTTATGGGGCGGAACTTTGGGAGCACTTATCATTTTCCGAGCTATCCACCACGGAAAATAACTTTATTAGGCAAATTTTAACCTTGCCAAGAAACACTCCGCTTGTCCCGCTTAGGTTGGATTTGAACATTAGCCCTATTGCAGACGCCATCGCCTCACGCCCACTCCTTTATTGGAGGAGGCTGTGGAGTACTCCCGAGCTGGCGAGCTATAAGGAGGAATTAAAGGTGGTGTTGGACTCCATACGCGTAGGCACGATTCCATGGTTATCCTTCGTTAGGCAGTCCTTTACCTCGATTGGGCATGAAAATGTATGGTTAAACCCTGAGGTCTCCTGCTCAGCTATATCTAAGAAAACCTTGTCTGATACCATAAAAGACTTTAATCTCAGGAAGACATACTGTTCCGTCATACCTACAAGTCTTACTGATGTCTTCCTAGACCATAAGTCATATTATAGCTTCGAACAGGAGATAGATGTAATTCAACCCACCTTAGCGAAGAAGCTTTATCTTCAATTTAGATATGGAACACTGCCTCTACATTCAATGACTAACAGGTGGACGGGGGTCCTGCACGCCTATGCCCAGGCTGTAGAACAGAGGACAAAACTCCTCTTCATGTTACCCTCTTCTGTCCGGACTACTGATCGTACAAAGTGCCCTAGATGTAAACTATTTACGCCTGACATCACACACATGTTTGTAACATGTCCAGTACTCGATATTTTCTGGCTGGATGTAGGGAGGGTTCTCTCTCAGAAATTAGGGATAGGTGTAATGCTTTCACCCCTGGAGATTATGTTGGGGTATAGTACGGAACATCTCAAGAATAATAGCTTATTTTCCATACTACTGGTTTCGGCAAGATTAACTATAGCCAGAAGTTGGATATCACCAAAACCGCCATCTGTTATGGATTAGTGGGTTTTAGTGAGACAAACAAACGATATGGAACATGCATTGGCCAAAGTTAGAGGTCTTCGCTCAATGGTGAAGTTTACAACAATCTGGGGATCTTTGCTTTTGACGGAATTAATTTCTTCTTTGTTCATATGCATTTATTCGGAACGATGTAAAATGTAATGGGTATAATTGTCTCTTTTCCTTTTTTTTCTTTCTATATATCATGCATATTGTTTTTTGTTTCTGTAATAACTTCCAGCTGACAAAATAAAAATTTGAAAATATAAAAAATAAAAAGAAAGGAATAAAATACTCCTTTAGCTTAAACAACAATTCTGGAGTGATATATCTATACTAACCACATTTGGTGACGATTCGGAAATTATTTCACCCGCCGCCGACAAATTCCATGCAGTCTGTTCAACTCGTCACAGCGTTGGTAGCTGGGGCCTGGCGTCACTAGACTGGCGGTTGGGCACAGGAGGGCAAGTGCCACCGCATCGGAGACTTTCGAGGACAATGAAACTGCAGAGTTAGGCCACAATGGTCCACGGTGCTGGAACAGACACGTTGGCATTCCCACTGCAAGGCTACATGTTGATGCTTGGTGCTAGCAGGATCGGGTGAGGTGGCTCTGCTGTCGGTGGTTGCTGAGGGTGTATGGAGGCCTTCATTTCACTGTTAACAAGAAGACCAGGAAAGGCCGAAGTTTTCCTTGAATTCGGCTTGTGCGGTGAGTGGAGCTCTTGCGCTTCCCATGCGTGCTCAGGCAATTACATAGACTTGTGCTTTCTACAGCTGGTGGTGAGAGGATCAAGGCTGTGTTTGTGGGTCTAATTCAGCAGTTTAGCGTACGCTGACGCGTGTGCAGACAAGCAGTTTTCAACATGAACAATCTAGCATGTGCAGACGTGTGCGCAGATGCTAAGCTGCTCCTGCTGGCTCTATACGCATCTGCGTGTCCTGTGACGTATTAGAGCTGGGGAGGTGGTACCGCTGATAGCGTGGAATGGCTGGCAGTGGAGCAATGAATATTTGCACACACCAAAGGCCAGGCGTCTGAGGAGACTGTGATCTTGTGAGCTGCCTGGAGATTTTAAAAGTAAGACATTTTTGTTTGTTTTGACTTCTGTCTGCTGGCTTTTATCTGGCTGTTAGCTGTTAGCTAACATTTTGCTGGGGCTGATAACATCTTTAAGGCACGTGGATTATCATCTTGAGGAAACTGTTTTACAATAAGTTACCCCTCATCAAGGAAAATGTCAACCCCGCATTAGATCACACAACCCCCTCCGTTTTGGGGGAAACCTACACTGTTGTCGCTTGAATGGTTTAGGCTATTTGAAAACCATTTGTAGGCCATTGATGTGACAGAATATACTCCTGCATGTGAGTTCGCCCTGTTGTTTGGAAGCCTGGGCCAAGCGGCACAGCGTTTTTTTGATAGTATGCCCCCGATACCTCCTCTTTCAGGGCAGTCAGAGGACAGACAGTGGAATATCTACATGGAAGCGATAGCCAAATTCAAAAAGCAATTTTCTCACACACCAAATATAATGTTGGAAAGACATAATTTTTACGAACGTAAGCAATTGGAAAAAGAGAAAGTGGAGGAATACATATCAGCTTTGAGGGTATTGGCAACTTCCTATGGATTTAGTCCATTATTGGATCACTATATCAAAGTCTGGTTCATACTTATTTGCACATCTCACAAAATGTAAGAAAGATTGCTAAGTTGTAAAAATTCATCACTGTCTGAGGTGATTGACTTAGCACTGAGTTTTGAGAGATCTGCCATTTCAACTAAGGCAATGCAATTGGGTTCGACACCTAAAGTTAATTTGTTTTCAGCTCAGGAGGAGTTCTTTGAAGAAGTATTGTATGCTGCAGGCACTAAAGATAAGTTACAAAAGCCTTTGAATAAAAAAAGGGAAAACCTTTTGCTATAGGTGGGGCTCTAAATTTCATTTCAGTAACTCTTCAGGGTGTCCTGCTTTAGGTAAACATTGTTCCAATTGCAAAAATATTGGCCATTTTCAGAAAGAATGCAGAAGTCAGAAGAAGCCGGCAAAGGTGGGCAGTGTAGACTTGAAAGTGGACTTATGCTCAGAATCCATAAACAATGTGTTGTTAACTTTGGATTAAGAGATGGAGGCTGACGAGATAAAGGGTCCTTTATGCATAGCAGTCATTGATGGTGTAGAGCTCCAGGTTATGGTGGATTCGGGGTTGCCCATAACGATCCTGCGTGACTCCACATTCTATGAAAATTGGGGTGAAGACATTTCCTTGTCCAAACCTGATGTAAATCCCAAAGACTTTGGAGAGAAGGACATTGACATGGTAGGGTTCTTTATGGCTAATGTGCAGGTTGTGGGTCAGGAAACTCGCACTAAGGTGTATGTGACTGTCAGGGGAAAGAATATAGTAGGATGGAGAGACTTAGCTCGAATGGGTCTGTACTTGGTACCAGAGGATGACAATCCTATTAGGGTGAGGGAAATGTCAGTGTGTAAAGTGAATGAGTCTGGAATAGACACAAAAAGATTTTGGTTGAGTGATCAGGTAGGTCTGGTAAAAGGAGTGGAACACAAAATTAGGATGTTGCCTGGGGCCCAACCAGTTAAACACAAGGTATGGTCTAAACCTTTGAGCGTGAGAGAGGAATTAAGAACCATGCTGGAGGGGTTATATACTCAGGGTATTATACAACCCGCTGAGTCATCACAATGGGCCAAACCCATTGTGGTTGCACACAAAAAAACTGGTGAGATCAGGTTGTGTGCGGACCTCAGAGGTCTAAACAAGAACATTGTGGTGGACTGCCACCCTCTCCCCAGGATTCAGGAACTTTTGGTAAATTTGGGATGGGCCAAATGGTTCACCTTAATTGATCCAGAATCAGCCTACCATGAGGTGCCGTTGGCAAAGGAGTCTCAGGAACTATCAACTTTTGCAACTCCTTTTGGGGCATATAAGTTCCTGAGACTTCTGTTTGGCCTGGTGTTGGCGGCCAGTGTCTTTCAGAGGTTGTTGGACACAAAAGGAGTGCAAGCTTACTTGGGCGATATTTTGGTATTTGCAAAGAGTTTGGAGGAGCGTAGCAAGCTTTTGAAGAAGGTGTTATCTATTCTGGGGGAAAGAGGCATGACCGTGAGGGAGGATAAATGCAAGTTGGAGTATCTGGGACACACAGTTTCAGAGGCAGGCATAATACCCAAATTTTTGGTGATCAGAGCAATAAAAGATGCAAGGGCTCCTTGTGATAAGGATACACTTTGCTCTTTTTTGGGGGCTGGCGGAGTATTAGGCCAGATTTGTGGTTAGCTATGCACAGACTGTGGGACCATTATGTGCACTGCTCAAGAAAGGGCAAAAATGTGAGCGGTCAGTGCAACTTGAGGAAGTTTTTACAAGAGCGAAGAAGCTAATTGTTTCTGCCCAGGCCCTACATGCTTTTAGAGATGATTGTACCACAGTCATAACTGTAGGTGCAAGCTTGAGAGGTTTGGGGTTGTGCTCAGCCAGTGGGTGGATGGCAGGAAGCAGACGGTAGCATTTGCCTCTAGATCTCTGAAACAGTTTGAGTATCATTATAGTATCATTGTGTGAGAAGCATTACCTTGTGTCTGGGCGGCTCAAAAATGTAAATGTACATTTGGGGTCGCAGGTTCGAAATATATGCATGGACCACAAGCCCCTAACCTTCATATTTAGCAATGTTAATGGTAGCAGCATATCAGCCAGGCTGACCAGGTTGATATCGAAGTTACAGGGGTATAATTTCGAGATGAGGCACGTGTGAGAAGTTGGACTGATATATGATGCTCACTAGTTCTAGTGATCACCTTGTATCAGTCCAAACAACCCTTATGGTGATTGGTTGTAAGTCAACCTTATAGACCAGCTATCCTAATGGTAGCATGGACAAAGCAGTCTTAGGCTAAACTCTTTTGGCATGTGAAGCCAGCTGTTTTATCACAATATAACCCCTTGAATACCAGATGAAAGGACACCACACAGGTTATTATGAAAATAAACAGTATATTTATTAATAACAACACCTCTGAACTCTTTATGAGGTCAGAGGGCTAAGCACATGACAATCTCTTACGAAAAATACTACAAGTTGCACAAAATTACAATGGTGCCCTAGGGGCATGACAAACCATATACTAAGTAAGTGGAATGTGAGAGTCGATAAAAGGAATGGAGCTGTCCAGAGGCTGTAGGATCAATGGGACCACGCTATACTAACTTCAGGTAAGTAATAGGAGGCCCACGGAACGTGTGTGCAGAGTGTGAACTCACACGCGAGATGCGTAACAACGTCTATGGACAGTACAGTAAAAGGTAAGTACGGACAATCCTGACTAGGTAGGACAACAACGACTGTGGAATTAGACACTAGGACAGTTAGACTACCCTTGAGCACCAAAATGCTCTCGTTACCTCACCCACGGGCTGCGGGTGCATAGGTGCCAAAGTGTGTCGGGTTCTCGCGTTGAAGTCAATGGAGCCTGAAAGAAAAGATGCTGCAGGCGACCAGGAGGAAGATGTCCGGTGCGATCCAAGGGTGGATCGGTGAAGAAGAGGACCTGAAAGCAGAGGGGACAGTGTTCAAAGTCACTAGCCAGTGACCGGTGTGGAACCAGGTAGGAACCAGGTGCTGTCGTCGCGATCAGGTGAAGAGTGGACGCTTGACTCTGCAGCCACGTGGACCAGGAGGTGTCTTCGACGACCAGGATGGAGGCACAAGCTGTCCCACGCAGGCTCTCACTGTCGGCGGTGTTGGATCCGGGATTGGACTCAACAGGCCTTGGCAAAGGCAACCCACGCGGTGAGTGGAAAAGACATCTGGTGCGGACTAGGAGAGTCCGGGGTGCCCCTCTTTTGGAAGGGAGCAAGGGCCAGTCTGGAGCAACCAGACCAGCAGTGAAGATTCAAAGGTTCGTCGTCCAGGACGCCACTAGCCAGCCGGCAAGTGACCAGACAACGCGTCGAGCAGCAACAAAGCAGAAGGGCCCCATGCAGATCTCGTGGATGCTGGAGGGCTGATCTTCGGCGCAGGGGCTGCTCGGGGCTGGGGCTTCTCAGTCCTCAAAGTACTTGGTCGAGTTTACCTCGGGAGTCATGCTGGAAGCGAAGTGCAGGTTCGTTCAAGATGGCCGGTCCCACGTGTCTCGTCGCACCCACGGGTCTCAGCTTTGCTGCAGATGTGAGTTGAGGTCGGAGAGGTCTGGGAATCCGGGTCTCGTCGGGCTCTGAAGTCTGGATCCTCGAGGGAAGACGACAAAGTGAAGCCGCTGGACGCTTGATGGTGCCTGCAGTTGCAGGGTGGACACTCCTTGCCCACAAGGGAGATTCTTCAGTCTTCTGTGGAGCAGAACGTCGAAGGCCAGAGTTTCTTCTTGTTGAATAGTTCAGGATAATCTAATTTGGAATGGGACCAGCTCCTACCTTTATTCTCCTAAAGGGGGCTGCACTTCTGACTAGGTCCCTCCTCTGGGTGGGACCAGGAAGGGGGGTGGTTACACCCCCTATCCTTTGTCCGGTTTCCCGCCAGAGCTGGGGCAGGGATGCCCCAGCAACTGGTTTGAACCGGTGTATGCACAGGGCACCTTGTGTGCCCCAGGCATGTCTCATTCCTTTCAGGCCTCCCTACCTCAATACACAAAATCCTGTCTGGGGTGGTGCTAGCACCTCCCAAGGCAGGAAACCCTTTGTCCAAGCCATCCTCGCTAGAAGGACTCCCAGCAGCAGGAGGTCAGACTTGTGTCTGTGGTGGCAGCATCCATTTTGTGATGCTGAGGCTCGAGTTAACTTTAACCGGGGTTCACAGTTACATACATGTCATGTCCCTCTAGAAGGGTGGAATGATACCCCCGTCGCCAGAATTGGCGAGGGGGTAGTATTCCAAATCGTATGACACATTACTCGACATGTTTTGATAATGTTATACCAGAGTTAGCATTTAACCGCGAGGTTGATAATGCACTTAAGAGTATATGGTATAGCGTTATCATGGAACAGCTATTAGGACTTGGTTCCGCAAGCTGCAAACGGGCTCAGCTCATGCCAGAGCACCATCTCACATAATTCCAAGCACTCTGCCTTCAGGATTGATACGGCCTTCCTTAGGAGTGACTGATAGGAATATATGTGCCCATTTTAGGGTTAGATATAGGTATACTATATCTACAGCAAAGGGTGTTTACACCACCTTTGGCCCAGCTGTCATGCAGCCAGTTGTGTCAGATTTAGATGGCCAGCCAGGGGTGGCATAATACATGCTTCAGCCCCTGGTAGGCCCTGGGTACACCTATGCCCTGGGTACAGGGACTGATAAGGTGGCCCAGTACCAATTGGTAAATGCACCTAAAGTACATGGATGTCAATTTAGAAAGAGAACAGCTAGGCTGTGGGTCTGATTAGCAGGCCCACAGCCAGGGAAAGTCGTAAACCAGTGAAGCAAAAAGCAAAAATCTGGGGTGACCATAGGATTGCAGACCCCACTCTCCTACATAACCCCCCCAAACTTAGGGACATTAAACTAACCTTGACCAGGTGAGTCTTCCTGTTCTAAGTGGAAATACCTGGAGAGACCATCTGCATTGCCATGGTCAGTCCCTGGTCTGTGCTCCACTGTAAAGTCCATCCCCTGTAGGGAAATGGACTACCTAAGAAGTTTGGGGTTTTCACCCTTCATCTGATTTAGCCATAAGAGGGGCTTATGGTCGGTCTGAATCTTGAAGTGAGTTCCAAACAAGTATGGCCTCAACTTCTTCAGGGCCCAAACCACAGCAAAGGCCTCCCTCTCTATAGCTGACCAACGTTTCTCTCTAGGGGTCAGCCTTCTGCTTATAAAAGCAATGGGCTGGTCATGACCATCAATATTCAGTTGAGAAAGAACAGCTCCCACACCCAACTCAGATGCATCTGTTTGGACAATGAAGGTTTTGGAGTAGTCAGGACTCTTGAGAATAGGTGCAGTACACATGACCTGCTTTAGGTCATCAAATGCCTTCTGACAGCTAACTGTCCACAGAACTTTCTTTGGCATTTTCTTGCTTGTCAAGTCATTAAGTGGTGTCACAATGGACCCATAATTTTTGACAAACTTCCTAAAGTAACCAGGCAGGCCTAAGAAAGCTCTGACCTGTGTCTGGGTGGTTGGAGGAGCCCAGTCCTGTATGGCCTGTATCTTGCTCTCCAATGGTTGAACCTGGCCTCCACCCACAAGGTGGCCCAGGTACACAACCTGACTCTGCCCTATCTGGCACTTAGTAGCCTTGATAGTGAGGCCTGCCTTTTGCAAGGCCTCCAAAACTTTCCTCAGGTGGATCAGGTGATCCTCCCAGGTGGAGCTAAAGACAGCAATATCATCTAGATATGCTGCACAGAAGTCATCCAACCCAGTGAGAACTTGGTTCACCAACCTTTGAAAAGTGGCAGGTGCATTTTTCAAACCAAAGGGCATCACCACAAATTGGTAATGACCTCCTGGGGTAGAAAATGCTGTTTTGGCCTTGGCATCCTCAGCTAACCTGATCTGCCAATAACCAGCTGTTAGGTCAAATGTACTTAAGAAAGTTGCAGAAGCCAACTTGTCTATCAGTTCATCTGCCCTAGGTATTGGATGGGCATCTGTCTTAGTGACAGCATTGAGACCCCTGTAGTCTACACAAAACCTCATCTCTCTCTTACCATCCTGGGTGTGAGGTTTAGGCACTAGAACTACAGGACTAGCCCAAGGGCTCTCTGAGGGTTCAATGACTCCCAATTCCAACATCTTTTGGACTTCTTTCTTAATGCAGTCCCTGACGTGGTCAGGTTGCCTGTAGATTTTACTCTTGACAGGCAGACTGTCACCAGTGTCCACCTCATGGGTGCACCAGTTTGTCTGACTGGGGGTCAGTGAAAACATTTGCCTGAAGGATTGAAGAACTTGTTTACAATCCTCTTGTTGATGGGCTGAGAGGCTGTCAGAAAAGACTACACCATCTACTGACCCATCATCAGGGTTCTGAGTGAGCAGGTCTGGGAAAGGGTCACTCTCTTCCTCCTGCCCCTCATCTGTGGCCATGAGCAAGCCCATGTCCTCCCTGTTGACAAATGCTTTGAGCCTGTTTACATGAAGCACCCTGTGGGGGCTCCTGGGAGTTCCCATGTCCACCAAGTAGGTGACCTCTCCCTTTTGCTCAATGATGGTATGGGGTCCAGACCATGTGTCTTGGAGAGCTGCTGGGGCCACTGGCTCCAACACCCACACCTTTGGTCCTGCATGATACACAGTTAGGACAGCCTTTTGGTCATGCCAAGCTTTTTGAAGTTCTTGGCTGGCCTCAAGGTTTTTAGATGCCTTCTCCATGTACTCTGCCATCCTGGAGCGGAGACCAAGTACATAGTCCACTATGTCAAGCCTAGGCTTTTTGAGAGGTAACTCCCATCCTTCCTTCACAAGACATAGGGGTCCTCTTACAGGATGCCCAAACAGAAGCTCAAAAGGGCTGTAACCAACCCCCTTCTGTGGGACCTCTCTGTAAGCAAACAGGAGGCAGGGTAAAAGGATGTCCCATCTTCGCCTGAGCTTTTCAGGTAACCCTTTTATCATCCCTTTGAGGGTCTTGTTGAATCTCTCAACAAGCCCATTGCATTGTGGGTGATAGGGTGTGGTGAATTTATAATTGACACCACACTCCTTCCACATAGCAGTCAAGTATCCTGACATGAAGTTTGCACCTCTGTCAGAGACAACCTCCTTAGGAAACCCCACTCTGGAGAAAACTCCAAGTAGGGCCCTGGCCACAACAGGAGCTGTAGTGGTCCTAAGGGGAATAGCTTCTGGATACCTGGTGGTATGATCCACTACCACCAGTATAAATCTGTGCCCAGATGCTGTTGGGGGGTCCATTGGTCCAACAATGTCAATCCCCACTCTTTCAAAGGGAACCCCCACCACAGGTAGTGGTATAAGGGGGGCCTTTGTTGTGCCAACTGATTTGCCACTGGCTTGGCAGGTGACACATGAGCGACAAAACTCTTTAGTGTCTTCAGACATATGAGGCCAGTGAAAGTGTGGGGCAAGCCTGTCCCAAGTCTTGTTCTGGCCTAAGTGACCTGCAAGGGGAATCTCATGGGCTAAGGTGAGAAGGAAACTTCTAAGAGACAAGGGGATGACTAGCCTCCTGGTAGCACCAGGCTTGGGGTCTCTTGCCTCAGAGTATAGGAGTCCATCTTCCCAATATACCTTATGGGCACCTGTAGCATTCCCTGCAGCCTCAGCAGCAGCCTGCTGTCTGAGGGGTTCAAGAGAGGAACAATCTAATTGGGCCTGCCTCAAGTCTGCCCTGGAAGGTCCCCCTGTCCCAAGAAACTCAACCTGATCAGGCTCAAGTTCTTCTAGGACAGTTACTTCTGGGGTCTCTGGGTCAGTCTCCTGAGAGGGCTGATCCTCAACCTGAGGCAAGGGGGAAGGCTCTGCCTTAAGCCTACCATTCCTTCTCTTGGGTAGTGTCTGGTCCATTCTTCCAGGATCCAGCACTTGTTCAGCTGGGCATTTCTTGGCCTGGGACCTAGTCACAGCAAGGACATGTGAGGAGAGACCTAGCATTTCTACATGAGTCCTGTACTCCACATCTGACCACAGTGAGGATTCCAAATCATTGCCCAAAAGACAATCTACTGGGAGGTCTGAACTAACTACAACCCTTTTGAGGCCAGTTACCCCTCCCCAGGAGAAATTAACAACTGCCATACTGTGATTGGTAGTGACATTGCTAGCATTGGTCACTAGGTAATCTGAACCTAGCATGATCTGGTCAGGGTCCACAAATGTTGGTGTCCCCATGGTGACACAGGCACATGTGTACCTGTAGGCCTGAGCCATTTTTCCATTAATTAAAGGCGTTTGTCTGTATTTGCCCAGAGTACTAGGACTTACAGTAGGGGTCATATCCATGTCCCCAGTACAAACAAGAACTGCCTGAGTAGGAATTCTGACTAAGTCAGAACCCACCTCAGTTCCCAGGGTTAACCCAACTATAGCCTTGGGAGGTACACTACCACTACTAACTGTACTAGGGGGTGCAGGTGTCTTAGGGACAGTAGTGGTAGGAGTTTGGCCTTTCTTGGTGCACTCACTAAACCAGTGAGTCTTACTTTTACAGTATTGGCACCATGGTTTCTTAGGACCATCATTCTTCTTCTTTTGGGAAGTTTGGGACCCACCCTCCTTAGGTTGTTGGGGCCCTGTTGAAGACTTCTGGTCATTTTGCTTATTCTCATTACCCTTCTGGTCTGCTTTCTTCTGGCCACCACCCTGGTTCTGGTTCTGCTGCTTAACCCTTGTCCTGACCCATATGTCTGCCTTCTTTCCCAATTCTTGGGGAGAGGTCAGATCTGAGTCAATCAAGTGCTGATGCAACAACTGGTTCTGACAATTATTTAAGATTTGCTCTCTCATAATTAGATTATACAATCCTGTGTAATCAGTAACTTTACTTCCCAGTAACCAGCCCTCCAGAGCCTTAGTGGCACAATCAACAAAGTCAGTCCAATCTTGAGCCTGAGTTTTCTGGGTATCCCTGAACATCAACCTGTACTGTTCAGTGGTTAAGCCAAACCCATCAATCAGAGCAGTTTTTTTTCAAGACTTGGTAATCATCTGCATCCTCATCTCTAACAGTTAGGAGCTTGTCTCTACCTTTACCTTCAAAGGAGAGCCACAATATAGCTGCCCACTGACTCTGGGGTACCTGCTGTACTTTGCAGGCTCTCTCCAAAGCAGTTATCCACTTGTGGATATCATCTCCTGTCTTATAGGAGGGCACTATTTTACTCAGGTGTCTATTATCAAAACTCCTGTCTCTATCCCTAGGGATAGTGCTGCCACCAGTGGGGACTACCCCACTCAACTGTTGCTCTCTAGCAAAGGCAAGCTTCTCTTTGGCAAGGGCAAGTTCTTCCCTCTGGATCCTCAGATTAGCCTGCTTCATCCTGGCTTCATGCTCTCTCCTCTGAGGGGAAGTCATTCTCCTCTGAGCAGAGGCATGAGAGTCACAAGAGTGCACAGATCTAATGGAGTCCCTAGAATGAGACCTATCTCTTCTAACTCCATGGTTAGGCCTGCTCAGGGTCAGTACTGGGGGTCCCCCAGATCCTTCCCTATGTAGGTCTAAGTTGGCCCTTGTGAGTCTGCTGACTATCACAGAACCATTGTCTGCCTCATCCCCAGATGGTTCTTCTTCTTCCTCCTCCTCTTCTACATTCTCTGTTTCAGGGAGGTCTGGATCTCCAAGAGTACCTTCTAAGGCTGGCATGCTCCTATCTGGATTAGAGGGGTCTGTGTTGGCAGCCCTTCTGGCATCATATGTCTCTAAGAGACCTAACAGAAAAGGAGTGGTAGGGTTAGAACCCTGTTTCAATTTCCTGGAGGTACACAATTGTCTCATCTCCTGGAAACTGAGAGCTGCATATCTGGAAAGGACCTGTGGAGGGTCACTAACCACTTGGGGAGTCTCTGAGGACTCTCCAGAGGTAGACATGCTTTCTAGTGAGGTGTAAGTGGTGCACTTACCTACACTATGGGTTTTCCTACTGATCCCTTGCTAAGAGTTGTAGTCAGGGTGTGCTAGGCCCTTTCTACTACAACAGCTGGTTCAGTAGAACTCAGAGTATTTCTAAGCTTGTTATATGTACCTAGAGTACCTTATGTGATCCTTCAAATGATATTTCAAGATTATACGTGGTAAAAACAACAGCAAGCTCAAATCCCAACCACTGCACACCAATGTGAGAAGTTGGCCTGATATATGATGCTCACTAGTTCTAGTGATCACCTTGTATCAGTCCAAACAACCCTTATGGTGATTGGTTGTAAGTCAACCTTATAGACCAGCTATCCTAATGGTAGCATGGACAAAGCAGTCTTAGGCTAAACTCTTTTGGCATGTGAAGCCAGCTGTTTTACCACAATATAACCCCTTGAATACCAGATGAAAGGACACCACACAGGTTGTTATGAAAATAAACAGTATATTTATTAATAACAACACCTCTGAACTCTTTATGAGGTCAGAGGGCTAAGCACATGACAATCTCTTACGAAAAATACTACAAGTTGCACAAAATTACAATGGTGCCCTAGGGGCATGACAAACCATATACTAAGTAAGTGGAATGTGAGAGTCGATAAAAGGAATAGAGCTGTCCAGAGGCTGTAGGATCGATGGGACCACGCTATACTAACTTCAGGTAAGTAATAGGAGGCCTACGGAACGCGTGTGCAGAGTGTGAACTCACACGCGAGATGCGTAACAACGTCTATGGACAGTACAGTTCAAGTAAAAGGTAAGTACGGAGAATCCTGACTAGGTAGGACAACAACAACTGTGGAATTAGACACTAGGACAGTTAGACTACCCTTGAGCACCGAAATGCTCTCGTTACCTCACCCACGGGCTGCGGGTGCATAGGTGCCAATGTGTGTCGGGTTCTCGCGTTGAAGTCAATGGAGCCTGAAAGAAAAGATGCTGCAGGCGACCAGGAGGAAGATGTCCGGTGCGATCCAAGGGTGGATCAGTGAAGAAGAGGACCTGAAAGCAGAGGGGACAGTGTTCAAAGTCACTAGCCAGTGACCGGTGTGGAACCAGGTAGGAACCAGGTGCTGTTGTAGAGATCAGGTGAAGAGTGGACGCTTGACTCTGCAGCCACGTGGACCAGGAGGTGTCTTCGACTACCAGGATGGAGGCACGAGCTGTCCCACGCAGGCTCTCGCTGTCGGCGGTGTCGGATCCGGGATTGGACTCAACAGGCCTTGGCAAAGGCAACCCACGCGGTGAGTGGAAAAGACGTCTGGTGCGGACTAGGAGAGTCTGGGGTGCCCCTCTTTTGGAAGGGAGCAAGGGCCAGTCTGGAGCAACCAGACCAGCAGTGAAGATTCAAAGGTTCGTCGTCTAGGAGGCCACTAGCCAGCCGGCAAGTGACCAGACAACGCGTCGAGCAGCAACAAAGCAGAAGGGCCCCACGCAGATCTCGTGGATGCTGGAGGGCTGAACTTCGGTGCAGGGGCTGCTCGGGACTGGGGCTTCTCAGTCCCCAAAGCATTTGGTCGAGTTTACCTCGGGAGTCGTGCTGGAAGTGAAGTGCAGGTTCGTTCAAGATGGCCGGTCCCACGTGTCTCGTCGCACCCACGGGTCTCAGCTTTGCTGCAGATGTGAGTTGAGGTCGGAGAGGTCTGGGAATCCGGGTCTCATCAGGCTCTGAAGTCTGGATCCTCGAGGGAAGACGACAAAGTGAAGCCGCTGGACGCTTGATGGTGCCTGCAGTTGCAGGGTGGACACTCCTTGCCCACAAGGGAGATTCTTCAGTCTTCTGTGGAGCAGAACGTCGAAGGCCAGAGTTTCTTCTTGTTGAATAGTTCAGGATAATCTAATTTGGAATGGGACCAGCTCCTATCTTTATTCTCCTAAAGGGGGCTGCACTACTGACTAGGTCCCTCCCCTGGGTGGGACCAGGAAGGGGGGTGGTTACACCCCCTATCCTTTGTCCGGTTTCCCGCCAGAGCTGGGGCAGGGATGCCCCAGCAACTGGTTTGAACCGGTGTATGCACAGGGCACCTTGTGTGCCCCAGGCATGTCTCATTCCTTTCAGGCCTCCCTACCTCAATACACAAAATCCTGTCTGGGGTGGTGCTAACACCTCCCAAGGCAGGAAACCCTTTGTCCAAGCCATCCTCGCTGGAAGGACTCCCAGCAGCAGGAGGTCAGACTTGTGTCTGTGGTGGCAGCATCCATTTTGTGATGCTGAGGCTCGAGTTAACTTTAACCGGGGTTCACAGTTACATACATGTCGTGTCCCTCTAGAAGGGTGGAATGCTACCCCCGTCGCCAGAATTGGCGAGGGGGTAGTATTCCAAATCGTATGACACCTTACTCGACATGTTTTGATAATGTTATACCAGAGTTAGCATTTAACCGCGAGGTTGATAATGCACTTAAGAGTATATGGTATAGCGTTATCATGGAACAGCTATTAGGACTTGGTTCCGCAAGCTGCAAACGGGCTCAGCTCATGCCATAGCACCATCTCACATAATTCCAAGCACTCTGCCTTCAGGATTGATAAGGCCTTCCATAGGAGTGACTGATAGGAATATATGTGTCCATTTTAGGGTTAGATATAGGTATACTATATCTACAGCAAAGGATGTTTACACCACCTTGCCCCAGCTGTCATGCAGCCAGTTGTGTCAGATTTAGATGGCCAGCCAGGGGTGGCATAATACATGCTTCAGGGGTGGCATAATACATGCTTCAGCCCCTGGTAGGCCCTGGGTACACCTATGCCCTGATAAGGTGGCCCAGTACCAATTGGTAAATGCACCTAAAGTACATGGATGTCAATTTAGAGAGAGAACAGCTAGGCTTTGGGTCTGATTAGCAGGCCCAAAGCCAGGGAAAGTCGTAAACCAGTGAAGCAAAAAGCAAAAATCTGGGGGGACCATAGGATTGCAGACCCCACTCTCCTACAGCACGTTCCAGGGGAAAACAAATTCTGTGCATATTGTTTATCTAGAATGTCGATGAAAAAGGATGATGAGGAAGATCTGGTTGAGGAGGTTGTGGAGTGTGTTGCTGTGGTGGATGCGATTGAGGACTGGGGTTCGGTCATTTCAGAAAGTGAATGGGGGATGCTACTGGAAAGGATGAAATTTTATCCAAGGTGTTGGAGTATTCCTCTCAGAAATGGCCGGAAGCAAGAAGTTTGTCTAGAGACTCGAGCAATGTTGCTAAGCTGTCGGATGAACTATCAGTGAAAGATAACATAGTTACGAGAGGAGACAGATTCATTCCACCAGCGGGTTTGTGGGATTCCATCATAAGGGTAGATCATCAGGTTCACATGGGGGTTACCAAGACAAGCATGAGAGTAAAGAAACACTATTGATGTCCTGCCATAGACTCCCAGGTCAGGAGATTAGTGGATAATTGCGAGGAGTGTTTGCTGTCGGACAAGCTCTGGAAGATGGCTCACACATCATTGCATCCAACTCAGTTCCCTGAGACAGCTTGGGAGAAAATTGGGCTGGACTTCTCAGGGCCGTACAATGTGTTACCAATTGAAATGAAATACCTAATTTTGGCTGTGGACTACTATTCAAAATGGATGTATTACAAATCTGTGGAAACACTGGATACTGATAATACAAGTGTTTTTTGGAAAAATGCATTTTTGTAGGAGGGGGCTCCTAGATCTATACTTACAGATAATGGAACACATTTTGTGTCAGAGAAAATGTTAAATGTTGAATATGCAAGATATAAAACATTGCAAGGTAGCATTGTATTCACCGGCCTAAAATGGTCTTGTGACGCGGAGTAATAAAGTTCTGAAGAAAGGATTCAGTAAGCTATTGCTTCTGGCATAGATGTAGGAAAGTTTCCGGAAGAGAAGGTATGGAACTATAACACGTAACCACACTGCACTACTGGAGTTACTCCTTTCAAATTTTGCAGGGGCAGAAAAGCACACACAACCTTATTTCCTTCATGGCTGGGGGGGGAAAGGTTGGATAAGGCAGAAAAAAAGGTTTGTTCAAGCAAGATCATTGACAAAGTCAAGGCAAAGCAGTTAAGGATGGAAGAGAATTTTGATAGGAAGAGTTATCCTGGAGGCAAGGATATAACAGTAGGTGATGATGAAAAAAAACCTGTCACGGTAAAAAAAAAGGGGTGGGGGGCTCTATGATCTCAAGCCCTGTGGAAACCAGCAGGGTAACAAAGGGTGCAGCTTTCTTGGATGGTAAAGGATGGTGGAACAAGAGGCAGTTGGTGAAGCTGACACAAGATCAAGGTAGGATCATAATGCGTAGGAACGAAGCATTAAGTGAGCAGGATCACGGGTGGACTCATTTGTTACAGGATGAAACTGGAAACAGATCAAATGTTGAAAGTGCAGGGCACTCAGTAACTAGGCCTGTTGAGGGGTCTTCAAGTCTGAACTCGTCAAGCGCTGAACTTGGTGGCCAGGTCAAGAGGATTACGGCTAGATTCAAGGATTTCATAAAATAACAATTTGCTGAGGAATGGGATAGTTTTGATCTTTGTAATATTTAGTTTTTCTTTGTTTTATGATACGGAGGGAGGTGTTGTAGTGGTTTGCATTATGTACAAAGAATGTCATCTAAGAATGTCATTGTGCAACAATGATTGCTAGGGCATGTGTAGTGACGGTCTAGTTGTTGCCGGGGGGCGGCGCCGCGTGCGGAACCGGAAGTGCGGCCATTTTGTGAGCCGTGAATTCGGGAGCCTGACAGACGCGTTCCTCGGTGCTCCGAGAAATAAATGTGTTAAACACATGACAGTGTCAGCAAAGTGATTTATGCACATAGAACAGCACTGCTACAAATGGCGACAAGGCTTGTGATCTGATAAGGCCAAGAATAAAGACCACTGACACGAGGAAACAGGACAACACGGAGCGTGGCAGAGGGAGCATAGCACACCCGAGGCAAGTGATCACAGCTCAACCAAGGGGCAGCGTAAAGGACCACAGAGGCCGCCACACAGTCTGACATCGAGGAACAGGCTGGTGAGTGCGCAACCACCGCACAGGGGCGGAGAAAGGGATTGCGTCTAGGGAAGGACAGTGCTAGCGACCGCAGCCTTCGGGGAAGGAGATAAGGGAAAGAAAGGACACTGAGGAAGTCCCAACAGCAGACAGCAACTAGGGCAGGCAGTGGATAATCTACGGGGCGTAACCGCGTTTTGCTCAATAGAACACAGGACGGTTCGAGGGCTAACAAACATAGCCAGAAGCAGCCCTGGACGTCACCGGCACGTCCAGCAGCAACGGTGGAAGCCCTGTGCCCGAACAGGAAGGAAGCCAGGAGGAGAGACAACCACCGGGAAGCCCGCCCAACGTCAGCACGCCACAAAATCAAGCACAATGCGAAGCGGGAAAAATGTGCGCACAATCATCCTCCCTTACCAACCTGGCTCCGTTCCTACCCAAGAAGGGAGAACCTACGATGCCATGGGAAGACTGGAAAAGGTATTTACTGAATTACCTTTCGGCCCTAGAAGAGGAAGGTGAAGGAGAGTATTCGAGTTCCAGAAGGAAGAAAATACTCTTACATAATCTAGGACCAGAAGGGATCAGAGTATATGATAACCTGGTGAAGATAACAAGGCCACCCACGGACACTGACGAATTCCAACATGCCATTGTAGATCTTGACTCACACTATCGGCCGGTAGTGTGTGTGGCCATAGATCGGTGCAACTTCTTCCAGAGGAAACAAGGGGATAGCGAGACAATCGATGAGTAAGTTGCGGCTTTGCAAAAATTAGCATTGACATGTAAGTTTGGGACATTGCACGACGAATTGGTGAGAGACCAAATAATTATGCACACGTCCAACACTGCCATTCAGGAGAAGTTGTGGGTGAACGGGGAAGCACCGCTCAAGGAAGTATTGGCGCTAGTAAAAAAGGCGGAGCTGTCGAAAAGATGCGCAGAAGCGGCAAGGAAAGACACCGTCAGCAAAACAGTGGTGTGCAAGGTAACAGAAGGGAACAAGCCAGAAAAATACAAACAGTCAGGAGCATTCAAGACGCAATCCCAAAAGAGATACCCGCAGAAAGCAGGAGGAATGCAAAAGACCAAGTGGGAAAGCAAGGAAAACTGCTACAGGTGTGGGAGCCCCACGCACAGCGGTAATGACAAAGTTTGCCCAGCATTCAGGGCCAAATGCCCATCTAGCGGTCTCGTGGGTCACTACGAGAAAGTATGCAGACTTCGACCCAGAAGAGCTGAAGTGAAATACTTGGACCAAGAGAGCCAGGAGGAAGATGAGGCTCCAGCCGAAGAGGAAGATGAAGATGAAGTGTTATGTATAAATGACCAAGTCCTGAGGATAAATTGCACAGGATCAAAGAAACCGGTACTAAGGATGAGAATAGGCGGAGTGGAAATAGACATCGTAGCAGATTCTGGGTCCCCGTATACAATAGTAAAACAGACAGTATGGGAGAGAGACTTTCAGAAGGAGACGATGGCGGACCTAGCTCCACCGGACATACGCCCAGTAACCTACACGGGCGAGCGGATACCCATGGTAGGGTATTGCCCCCTCACATTTGAGTTCAAAGGACGTCAAGCAGACTGCAAGCTGTACGTGGCCGAAAAGGGACCGTCAGTATTAGGTTGGATGGACCAAGGAACCCTGGGCATACAGCTCAACCCGGGTGGAATCAAAAAAGTGTTTATGACGGACACGGAACGAGGATATGAGGAAGACACATGGAGGAGAGAATACCCGGAAGTCTTCAAAGGGACCATAGGGAAGATGACCAAATTCACGCATAAAATATGCTTGAAGGAAGGAGCACGGCCGGTGTGTCATAAGGTCAGGAACATTCCGTTACGCAGCAGATAAGCGGTACAGGCAGAGTTGGAGCGCCTGGAAAGGAGTGGCATCATAGAAGCCATTGAGAGCGCCGAGTGGCTCTCTCCCCTGGTGGTAGCACAGAAACCGAATGGGAAAGTGCGTCTCTGCCTGGACCTCAGGGAACTGAACAAGAACATTCGGGTAGACAAATTCCCCCTTCCCAGGATTAATGAAATGCTGGCGAGAACGAAGGGCATAAAGTGGTTCTCCACAGTGGACTTGTCGTCAGCGTATCACCAAATTGCGTTGCACCCATCTTGCAGTCACCTCACGTCGTTCATAACTCCATTCGGATGCTACAAGTTTGTAAGGATGCCGTTCGGGTTGGCGTCAGCAGCCGCAGTATTCCAAAAACTGATGCACAAGCTATTCCAGAAGGAGGAGGGAGTGCAATACTTCCAGGACGACATCCTCCTAATGGGGAAATCAAAGAGAGACCACGATGACAAACTGCATGCGGTGTTGTCCATACTGGAGAAAAATTGACTCACAGCAGAATGGGCGAAATGCAAATTTGGAGTGAAGTCAGTGACATACCTGGGACACGAAATCAGCGAAAGGGGAATTGAACCGAAAAAAACAGCAAATGCTACCACCATAAGAGACGCACCTATACCGACTAAGAAGGAGGACATCAGATCGTTTCTAGGAATGGCAGAGTTCTACAATAAATTCATTCCACACTTTGCTTCAAAGACCCACCACCTAAGGCAACTATTGAAAGAAAAGAAGATGTTCAAGTGGTCAACGGAGGAACAGGGAGAATTTGAGGCCCTCAAGCAGGAAATTTACAATGCGGTACCCCTCAAGGGATTTGACCAGACGGCCCTGTCGATATTGACCACGGACGCCAGCGACAAAGGCCTAGGAGCAGTATTAATGCAGAAATCAGGAGAAGGAGAAATCTCCACGTCAGTTTTGCCTCCAGATCACTCGCGCCAAATGAAGAGAAGTTTAGCGTGGTAGAAAAAGAAATGTTGGCCACAGTGTGGGCAATGGAACGGTTCCGACAGTTTTTATGGGGTTCCAGTTTTCTGCTTCACACGGACCACAAACCCTTAGTGAAAGTCCTCACCTCCAGTGGTCATGCCCACGCCACACCACGCATTGCAAAGATGACCTTGAGGTTACTAGACTTTGTGTACGAAGTCAAATACATCCCGGAAAACAAAAAAAGGGTTGCTGACTTCTTGAGCAGGGCAGCCGCTATGGAAAGGGCGGGAGACCAAGAACCCTCACGGTGGGAAGACTACATGGTGGCAGTAACACAAGACCACGAGCAGGTGATAAGCGAACAGGAATGGAAGGAGGCATACAACCAAGATGAAACAGTAGAAGCGGTGAAAGGCTATGTAGTACATGGATGGCCAGATAAGAAGCATCTCGACAGCCAGTTGAAGAAGTTCTGGGAAGTTAGGGAGGAATTATCAATCGGAGACAACCCAGCCTTCTTACTTAGAGGAGATAAGGTGGTTCCTCCGCAGAGCTTAGTGGAACACCTCCTAACGATCCTCCACGAAGGACATCTAGGCATCATGAAAACAAAGGCCCGAGCGAAACAAGCTTACTGGTGGCCCGCCATGGACAACCAAATAGAGAGGCACGTAAGAATGTGCGAATCATGCAGCAGGGCGGACAAAACACAGACGCTGTTGAGACCCTCCATAGGAAAGTTCACCATTCCATCCAGCCCGTGGGAAACGGTGTCCATAGACATTATTGGGCCGATCCTCAACATTGAAGGAGTGCAGAAGTACGCCATCGTTCTGGTGGACAGATATTCAAAGTGCCAGAGGTGGAAGTGAGAGACAGTGGCCACGGAGGCGGTACTGTCTTTCCTGACAGCGACATTTGTGAGGGAAGGTATCCCCAAAGTGATCACATGCGACAACGGACCACAATTCGTATCTGCGAAATGGGACGCCTTCATGACCCGAAATGGCATAGAGGTAAAGCACACCCCCATCTACCACCCGGCGGTGAACGGATTAGCATAACGCTTCAACAGGGTTATAATGGGATCAATACAGGCGGCAATCAGTGCAGGTCAAGACTGGGAAAAGGAACTGCTGAAGATGTTGTGGGCCTATCGCATCACTCCAGCCAGCATTGGATACAGCCCTTTCAGAGTACTGCGAGGACGAGACCCCTTCACGAAGGACAACCTGGCGTGGAAACATCTCATAGTCCAGAGTAAATGGTCCCGGCAGTGGTGAGACGAAACATAGAAAGAGCACAAGCCGTGTACACGGAACATTATAACAAAAGGCGTAATGTCCGAGAAGTCGCTTTGGAAAAAGAGTGGGTAAGAGTAAAGCTGGCAGTGATGAAAAAGAAAGGGGACAGCAAATTCACCCCACCACTACAAGTGATTGAGCTGTACAACAGATCAGCTCTCCTCAGCGACGGGAAGATATGGGCACAAGACAGGATGGCGAAGTGCAACAAGATCATGAAGTGGGATGCACAGGAGGAGAATAGTCCACAGGTAGGAGAGAATGAAGAAGAACAGATAAGGGTAAGGACAGAGGATATGGACGCACAGGAAGAGATTGGACAGGGAGAAGGAGAGGAAGACCAGCTCCACCGGGAAGAAGAGGAAACATCTAGAGCAGTGGTCTTCAATCTGTGGGGCGCGACCCCCAGGGGGGGCGTGGAGGCATGGGAAGGGGGTCGCGCTCTTTGTTTGATAAAAGAAAATTTACCAGACGGTTAATTCCGGGCATCTCCTATGCTGGGGAATCATATCAGCTAAAGACACTTTTCTACTAGTGTGTTGCTGGCCTGTGAAAGAAATGCAAATGTGTGCAATGAGTTAATCTGCAAATGTAAATGATTTGAAGATTAACTCGTTGTGAACATTTGCAATTCTTTCAGGCCAGCAGCACACTGTCAGAAAGGTGTGTTCAGATGTCTGCCTGCCTTTGATTACTCGGAGAGTGCAGTTGCATTTAACTGATCACATCACCTGACGTTTTTGAGTTGTAGTGCAATGCGTTCAAGGGGCCGGGAGGGCTCTATGTATTGAATGTGCGAAAAGGGATTAAAAAAAAATAGCACTTGAATTGCGATCGGAAGAGACATTATAGAACGGGACAATATTGGGGCGCAGAGTGCTTAAAAGTGCTTCGAATTTAAATAGAGAAGGGGGTGGGCTTATTTAAGAATCGTTTCTTTAAGAGCAAAAAAAAAGATTTTGTCACAACCCTGATGTGAGTATCCTGGGGAGGGCAGCAGTGAGGCGAGGTCATCTTCAGGCATATAAAATAGAAACAACTCAGACAGCATTCTTTATAAAGGGGCATAAATGGCCCATTGCCTGCTTTAGGAACAGCTTTTGCCTCTACCATTTGAAATCGTTTTATGGTTTGTTGTTAAAAGGGGCAAATAATGCAACTCGTGAGGGGCTTATCCTGTGGGGGGACTTCTGAAACAATTGCATTTTTAAATGCCCCCCCAAAACAAAACACATGCCAGCACTCAAAAGAAGGGGTTGGGGGTCATTTTAGATAAGAAATGACGTTACTGCTCTCTACTATCTCGGGGTGGATGATATGCACCATATCAAATAAGCGCTGAACACTGCCTGAGTTAAAAATATGTAAAAAAATATGTCCTTCCACCTAGGATTATGTGTATATCTCTGTTGGGGTTGGGGTCATGAGAACCGCATCTAAAGTCAGAAAACTAGAGAGGCACAGGGCGGCTCTTCTCTCATGTCCTCGGAAGAGCACTAATGATGGGGTGAAGTAATGAGCAAATTAACAGAAATGAAAGAAAACACACATTGTAAAACTCCGGCATATGGCCTAGCTTGGAGATCGGGATAGGAGCACCCCAGGAAGCAGAACCCCTGGTTATGCTCGGAAAAGATTGTCAGCCGTTTTATGGTGGGGAGTGAGTGGGAAGAAGCACAAATGTTAATAAAAGAGTCAAAAGGGGTCAAAACTGACTATATAAAGCATTGCTACAAATTAAGCAAACAGTGGATTTTCTCACTTACAGCACCAAGTGCCCAAAATGTGTGTATATATAGATACACATACACATGAATACGCTGTTTAAAACTACATATTTCCTCCAGAACTGAAGGCGCAGCATCACAAATGCTTTTTGGGGGGTGGGGGGGTCTATCAGAGCAATCCAGTATGATTCTCACGAGGAGATGTGCGTTTTCCAATGAGTGTGTATTGGAGAAGAGGTGGGGGGAGCCATACATCAACGGCCCCCACCACCAAACACCCCATTAAGCATAACAAGGCGACAGCTTAGCACTCCAGATGTGACTCAGTGCAAGGAACGCAGTTCATGGGCTAAAGAGGGATGTTGTAAACACTTTTTGGGTGTTGGTGATCAAATGTAACCAACATGGGAGGCTAAAGAGAAGGAGAGATTACCTGGGGGAGTCAGACTGAAAAGTGGGGTGAGGGGGCTGTAGAAGACCCGTAAATATACAAAGGTACTCGCCAGTGCGAGGCGGTGAGCCAGTTCTGGCATGTAGTACGGCTTCAGGGTTCAAAGGCTTCTCAAGAGACCTGCACAGGAGCTACATTAAAAAAAATGTCTGGACGCCAACGGAAAGGGCAAATGAATCAAATGTCAAACTGCAGGAAAGGAAATAGGGGCGCAGCTCACTGAGGGGGTGGGGGCGCTGAGGAGAACAAGAGAACGGCTGTAACTCTCCGATGATGGCAGGGAGGCAAGGACTTTCCGGGGGGTGGGCAAAGATACCACAGAACAGTTTGAAACATGGCGGTTCTCGCAGTTGGAAGTACCCGAATGGCTTACAGCCTTTCAAGTATGAAATGGAGTTCACACCATGGTGCAAGACGAAGGGGACCCAGATCTCTCACCAAAAAATGAAATACCTAGTTTAAACATTCCATTACCTGCATAATGGACTTTGTGAGGGTAGTCCCAGTTAAGAACTACCGTTCATGCCAAGGAGTCCAGAGTGACATGTTGTACATTACAAGCATACACAGCTTTTGCTACCACGGTTAGGTCTCGCAGTGCTTTCACTCTGAGAGCCCTTTTCAGGCCTAGAACAAAAACAAACAGAAACATTTTGTCCACACATATGCGGCAAAGTACGCACACTATGGAAGGGGGAAGAGAGGGAAATTGAAAGCATGCCGCCATGCGCGCGCGTGCACATTTTGTACACCCATACGCGCCAAGCGGCATTTTCGTTGATAGGACAACAAAAGCTTTGCAAGATGGCGTCGGACACACGTATGCTGTCTGCTTTGGACAGATGGCGAGAGTAGCCATCTTTGTCCATGCAGACGCGTGCACGTAAGCCCACGGGGAGAATTGACTCCAAAAGGTCCTCTTCATGGCTAGAGATGCGCTGCTTCCGCCAGGCGAGACCTAAAAATTGCATTACATAGGATCTGAGTATTATTAAAATCTATGGGCCTCATTTACAATGAAATGGTGTAGGGCTACAGCGATTTTATCATAATTATAGATTTGCCACATAATCCATCATCTGCCGCTTAATCTGCTAATTTTAACAAAAAAAAATATTTACTCAAAAGGTTAGAAAGTTACTAAAAAGCAGCAACAGGTGTTGCCGCTCTGTAGAAGGCCCTTTGTAAAACTGTACCGTTACCTTTTTGTTGCTTATTGCTATATTTGGGTGTTACACTGATACTAATGAGGTGCAACCACAGATTGACTGTTTCTCTGGAGAACTTTTATGGTTGTCAATGATATGGAATACTAGGTTCTAGAAATTTTTGTCAAGTGGGGGTCCTTATGCCTAAAATATTTTGATGGGTGGTCCCGGCATCAAAAAGTTTGAAGACCACTGATCTAGAGGAACCACATCCCCAATGCCAAGGAACCAAGGAAGTGACAGGCTCTGTCAAAAGCGTAGAACTGTAAGGGACAATGAAGTAGGCACCCCTTTTGAGCCCCAAAGTCAACACTCGGGACAAGAACCAACCAGGTCGGGCAGAGCGATCAAGACCCCGAAGAGATACGAAGACTTCAGTCTTCAAGTAAGACTGAACCAAGTCACAGACTCTCCTCACTGTTAAAGGGCGGACAATTACTTTATCCCTCTGTTGATTATAATGTGATAAAAAGGGGGAGATTTGTAGTGACGGTCTAGTTGTTGCCGGGGGCAGCGCCGTGGACGGAACCGGAAGTGCGGCCATTTTGTGAGCCGCGAATTCGGGAGCCTGACGGACGCGTTCCCCGGTGCTCCGAGAAATAAACGTGTTAAACACATTACAGTGTCAGCAAAGTGATTTATGCACATAGAACAGCACTGCAACAGCATGGAGTGCATGATGGTCCCGAGTTCGATGTACAACGACAGTTGCATATCGAACTTCAGAACAGCGAAGCGCTTCATGCTGTGGGTGAAGTCGACATGGAATAAATTACTCCTTTAACTCGATTCTGGAGTGATATATCTATACTTACCACATTAATCAATCTGAAACCTTGGCAGCTAGGATACAGATTCTCAACATTTACAACAAAAACCCCGTGGGAAAACCTAGCTGTGAAGTCATCTTAAAGCTATAAACAGTTATGGAAAAGATTGTGGTTGATCTTACTTTAAATTGTACCAATCTACCAAAATTTCCACCACGCGAGAGATTGGAGTAGCACCCGCTCAGTTAAGTGTTCACAGTGCTTCGGAAAGGATCACCACATTGATGTTTTCAAAATACCGAGATAAGGAAATATAAATTATACTTGTGCCATAAATACGAAATGAATTAGTCCCCGGAAGAGCATAAAAATCCTCTACATATCAACACAATACTAAAAGAAACGAAAAAGCCACGAGTTCCAAAGAAAACGCATCTCTACGATCGTTTACTTCTGTCTGTTCCTCTATAAGGGATGAGTTTATTTCCCACTAAAGCCCCACGGACAATTGATTTAAAAAAAATCACGCGAAGCCAAATGCTTTTGACTGCACTGGAGTTGCATGCAGCGACCGAAACGTGTAAACGTTGACCCATGAGAATCGCAGGCGAGCAGTACACTGCGGTTTGAGTCACACAAACTTTACGGCAGGGCCGTTGTGCGTGCAGCTGCCGAAAGCCACACGGTCTATACCTACGTCACGAGCGTGAACGCTCGCATTCAGTTCTCTGAATCCATCTCTCTGAAGCAGCTCCCGAGTCTGACGCTCCGCCCCCTTTAGGCCCCACCCTGCGCGCCGCCTCCGAAGACCGTCCGGAGTGTATGCAGGGCCCGGTCCGGCCTCCGCGCCTCCGACTGGGTGGCCCTCAGGCTTTTGAGCCACCATGGCCCGCGGTTTCCTCGTTGGTCCACTATGAAAGAGGTAAGGAGACACCGACCTGTCCGGACGGCTACGCGGGACGAGGTGCTCTGCTCCCAACAGAGCTCTGGGAGGGCGGTTCTTGCTCCTTATTTAATTAATCCTTTCCAAGACAACAGGATGCGCTGCGGTGGCAACTGCCAGGCTTCTATTACAGCACACTGAAATGTATCGGAAGCAAAGGGACACTTGCGCCCTTATTTTGGGTACGAGTTTTGATTTATAAATGTACTCTTGTGCTGTACACATTAACACGTTTCTTGGAAATCCAGTTTTAATACTTATAATTCATTGATGTAGTTAGGACGTAGGACGGTGAATTGCCTGCGCCGAACACGCATGTGTGTTAACGAGCCCATGCTGTTTTCTCCAATTATGCTGCAACGGTCCGTGTGGTGGGAGTTTGAACAATTATTTAACTTTTAAGTAGAGCGAAATTTCGTTTTCTAGGGTTGTGAGGACAGTTATTCAGTAGTGTCTTCGGCAGCGTGGGTATGGTGCACTCTCCTGCAACTGACACTGGGTCTGGCTTGGTGGAGGCGCAGTTTCCACCTGTAGCTACGTGTGGTTTACCTTCGCGTTTTTTCACTTGGGGCGCATCTGGACTAAAGAATGGCTGGTATTATCCAAATTAACTTTATCTGCATGACCCCTTCGCTTATAACTGCATAATATGTTACTGAAAAAAGTAAACACTCCATGTTGTATGCAATAATGCTTCGATTACTAACTTTAAATTTTATTACTCGGATTTCTTCTCTCGCTTGACTTCTTTACATATGGATGCCCTCATTCGAAATCCCTTTTCCCAGCATAACCCCCCCCCCCCCCCTCCTTCTGTATTGTCAACAAGCTCCACTGAACCCAGTAGGCCTAGACATACATGGCGGGAGGGAGGGTGTAAGGAAGGGGATAGGACGACTTGGAGTAATATAATTGCAGCATTACCCCCTCGTAGTCCTTGCTTATCTACCTTGCATGTTGAGATGTATCCAAACCAAAGAAAGCAAGGACAACTGACTAAATGCAGAAAACATCCTTTAATTTCATGAAGAAAACCATGGTTACCCAAGTCAAAAAGGAAGATCATCCTGGAGTGATTCTGAAGTCATTCGATGACTTCAGCCAGGCTATTCCTGCAATTAACTGGGGATATCATCCGAAGCCATCCAGAAGTCTGCCCACAGGGTAAATAATTTAAATGGGATGACTTTATCTAGAGTCATCAGAGAAACTACTCCAGGATTAGGGGCTGATTACTTCAGTGGAAAAGATGTGATGAGCTTGAACTACTGCCAGATGACACCATGATGATTTCAGGAATAGTCTGGATTACTCCAGGATGGGTTCCTGATTATTTAATTGGAATATATGTCCTGATGCCTTACCACTGCAGGATGATCTCAGAATGATTACAGGATAGGTCTGGATTACTCCAGGATGCTCCTATGGGTATTTCAGGATGGGGCTGTGTTATTACAGAATGATCGTGTGATGACTTCAGGACGAGTCAGTATTACTCAAGGATGATCCCAAAATATCTTTAGAATGGGACTACTAATCAATGATGACTTCATGATGGGGATGTATTACCTTAGGATTGGTTCTGGCTGTATTACTTACAGCATGACTATTTCAATATGCGGATGTATTGTTAATATATATGGAATAGTAATGTGTAAACCTTTGCCATACACAAGAAGTTAGGAAATCAGTAGATTTTTAGTTAGTTTGCAGAGCAGATTACTCCAACAAGCATTGGTAAACACATTAGGTTTCACCTATGTGATTAATAATAGGCTGGTTTTTTGTTGTGAGTTGTAGGTTGCTGAGTAGTTGTACAATATAAGTTACAGAAACTGTTAAAGTGTTATGATCATTTATGTACAAAAAGGCAAAATATTGTGCTGTTCCTAGTGGTTTAGTGCTGGTAACCAATAGCAAACTTTTGAAAAAGGAAAGAGGGAAATAATAGAAGTAATTGATGTAATATCAATATTATGTGTTTAGTAAAGTTCTGACAACTTTTGGGCCCAGTGCCACTGCACCATTCAAATCATTCCCCTAATGCCTGCAAGGTAACTTGTGACTGCTTATTTAGTAGTTAAACATAGCAATATTTGATGTTAGAGGAGTCCTGACAACTTTTAGCCCCAGTGCCACTGGACCTACTGCACCATTCAAATCATGACCCTATTGCCGGTAAGGTAGCTGCACTTGTAACTGCCTGTTCAGTAGTAAAATATTGCAATATTTGGTGTTTGGAGGGGTACCTAGAGCTTTGGAACCCAGTGTCACTGCGCCTGCTGTACCATTGAAATGATGACCCTTTTGCCTGCAAATTAACTGCACTTGTGGTTGCCTGTTTAGGAATAACATATAGCAATACTTGGTGTTTAGTAGGGTGCCTGGAGCTTTTGGTCCTGATGACATTGCACCTGCTGCACTATTGAAATCGTGGCCCTAGTGCTTGCTAAATAACTGCACGTGTGACTGCCTGTTTAGTAATAAAATATAGCAATATTTGGTGTTTAGTGAAGTTATGACTACGTTTGGCACTGGTGGCACTGCACCTGCTGCACTATTTAAATCAATCCCTTTCACAAGCAAGGAAACTGCAATTGTGACTTCCTTTGTAGTTTTAAATGTTAGCAATACTCTGGGTTTAGTGGAGTCCCTGGAGCTTTTGGCACCGGTGCCACTGCACCCGCTGCACCATTCAAACCAAGTCGCTTTTAACGGCAAGGTAACTGTGGCTGCCTTTTTAGTATTAAAATATAACATAGTTCTTATGTATTAACTTTATTTTTAACATCCAGCGTTTATTACATTTTAGAATAGGATAATAATGATCAAATAGCTTAGGTTGAAAAAAATCAATCACATAATGCCTACGAAATGCATAGAAAAGTACAGGAGGCATGAATAGGAAATGCCACAAACGTTCTAAGGATAAAGCATCTGGTTAACACAACTAAATAATATCAAGCATTGGCATAGCCAATAGGTCTCGCCTTTGGGAACTTATAAGTGTTTAGCCAGAGACATTGACTTTACCCATGTCTTTAAGCTGTGCTGTACAGATTCTGCAGCATGCTGAAAAGTTATAATAAAGAAGTGGCAGAAGCATTTTTGTTACCTTAGATATGACCAAAAAAGCATTATGTACAACTGGACGACCATATTAAAAAAAGTATTAAAAATAATGCCTTGAGTTTTTTTTGTCCTTTCAATGCTGGCAACTTGGATCTGCCTGTCCCAATGGTTGCTTGTTGTGGGTTCTTTTGGTAATGGGGGGCGGGGCATAAATAACAGGAGGGTGAAGGTCAGTCAGTCAGTGAGAGAGTCAGTCAGTCAGTGAGAGAGAGTCAGCGAGTCTTTTAGCGAGAGTGAGTCAGTCTTTTAGCGAGAGTGAGTCAGTGAGAGAGAGTGGGAGAGTCAGTCAGTCAGTGAGAGAGAGTGGGAGAGTCAGTCAGTCAGTGAGAGAGAGTCAGTCAGTCAGTGAGAGAGAGTCAGTCAATCAGTGAGAGAGTCAGTCAATCAGTGAGAGAGTCAGTCAATCAGTGAGAGAGTCAGTCAATCGGGGAGAGAGTCAGTCAGTCGGTGAGAGAGTCAGTCAGTCGGTGAGAGAGTCAGTCAGTCGGTGAGAGAGTCAGTCAGTCGGTGAGAGAGCCAGTCAGTCGGTGAGAGAGCCAGTCGGTCGGTGAGAGAGCCAGTCGGTCGGTGAGAGAGCCAGTCGGTCGGTGAGAGAGCCAGTCGGTCGGTGAGAGAGCCAGTCGGTCGGTGAGAGAGCCAGTCGGTCGGTGAGAGAGCCAGTCGGTCGGTGAGAGAGCCAGTCGGTCGGTGAGAGAGCCAGTCGGTCGGTGAGAGAGCCAGTCGGTCGGTGTGAGAGCCAGTCGGTCGGTGTGAGAGCCAGTCGGTCGGTGAGAGAGCCAGTCGGTCGGTGAGAGAGCCAGTCGGTCGGTGAGAGAGCCAGTCGGTCGGTGAGAGAGCCAGTCGGTCGGTGAGAGAGCCAGTCGGTCGGTGAGAGAGCCAGTCGGTCGGTGAGAGAGCCAGTCGGTCGGTGAGAGAGCCAGTCGGTCGGTGAGAGAGCCAGTCGGTCGGTGAGAGAGCCAGTCAGTCGGTGAGAGACAGTCAGTCGGTGAGAGACAGTCAGTCGGTGAGAGAGAGTCAGCGAGTCTTTTAGCGAGAGTGAGTCAGTCTTTTAGCGAGAGTGAGTCAGTCTTTTAGCGAGAGTGAGTCAGTGAGAGAGAGTGGGAGAGTCAGTCAGTCAGTGAGAGAGAGTCAGTCAGTCAGTGAGAGAGGGTGAGTCAGTCAGTGAGAGGGTCAGTCAGTGAGAGGGCGAGTCAGTCAGTGAGAGGGCGAGTCAGTCAGAGAGCGTGAGGTTGCATGTATGTCAACATGCTAAACAAAAAATGGAGCGAAAATGGCGAATAGGCTTGTCAAGTCTTCAGCATATCATCCTTGAATCACAAGGTATTATTCCATATGGTTAGTGCCTTCGTAATAATCAGAAACCCGATTTTCTATTCATCCTCAGATCATCAGGAACAATGTCCTTTTGTCAAGTAATCAAATACTCATCCTGAGATCACCAGGATCAATTACATCTTGTAAAGTCATCAGATACTCATTTACAAGTCATTCTCAGATCATCCGAAACAATTGCATCTTGTGAAGTCATCGGATACTAATTTTCAAGTCATCCTCGAATCATCAGGCTCAAGTTTCTAAACTCTGCTGATGACTTCAAGAGCTTGATGTCTGATGATGTGAAAACGACTTCTAAGGTAGTTGGATGATCATCCAATGAATCTGAGATGGCCTCTAAAGTAATCCTGTTAGACCTGGGATACTTCACCGCAGACAAAACCTTAGACCCATAAAGATCCACCACTGTAGAACCCTGAGTGACTATAGTTCTTGATAAATATAGACTCGATCTTTCAAGTGGCTGCCCTACGATCCTTAGCCAAGGAAGCCCCCTGACACTCAGCCGTAGAAGTCAACAATCCTCGAATTGACCTGCCCTGAACGGCAATGGAGATGGGACGCAAAACTGAGAATAAGCCAAGGCAATCGTAGTATGAATCCACCTGTTCAAGGCTTGCGTGGCTGGCTTGCAACCCTTTCTGGCAGGCCCAAAGTTAACAATGAGGAATCTCTCCACCCTCTCCAGGTAAATGAAAACAGCACTCCGAATGTATTTATGGCTGAGGGTACCCCAATATAAATTTCTTTTAGGTCTAGAGGAGGGGGAGAGGTGAAAGATACACTATAGAAGGACCTCTGGACTGACCTATCTGATTTCAACAATGGTATGTCTCAAGATAAACATTTTTACACAAGGACACAGCAGAACTGATTCAATACATACAAAGAAACAGTAGTTAAGGCTTAATTTATCATTTATTTCTTAGTTTATCATTTATTTATTTATTTATTTATTTATTTTTGCAATTTTTAAAGCGCACAAATACCCATACGGGTGTCTCGGCGCTGGTGATCTCAGAGCTCACTAAAGTATGACGGGGGAGTTAGGAGGAGGAGAAGAGCCATGTTTTAAGGTTCTTCCGAAATGTAAGAAGCGTGGGTGAGGATTTGATATGGAGTGGGAGGGTGTTCCACAGTCTGGCTGTGGCTGTCGTGAAGCATCTGTCTCCCCAGGTGGCCTTTCTTGTCCGAGGGACGTTCAGCAAGAAGGCTGCCGAGGATCGTAAAGTTCTGCGTTGCTCCGCAGGGCGGAGTGCTTCTTTTAGAAACCGTGGTCCAGGGTTATTCAAGGTCTTATAGGCTATACACAGAGCCTTAAATTTGATTCGACTCCTGATTGGGAGCCAATGGAGTTTTTTGATGTGGTGGGATATGGATGTGAATTTAGGAATGGACAGTAAGGTTCTAGCTGCCGCGTTTTGCACGGTCTGTAGTTTGTTAAGAACTCCTTCCTGGGCATTCAAAGAAGTGAGTTACAGTAGTCCGTTCTTGAAAAGACTAAAGTGCTGATAAGAGTTTTGCCGGCTGACTGTGGTAAGTAAGGGAGAAGTTTCTTGATTTTTTTGAGGGTGTAAAAAGCGGATGATACGATGGCATTGGCGTGGTGGTGGAAGGTCAGCTTATTGTCAAAGGTGACTCCTAAGTTGCGGACCTTTACCACTGGTTGGGGGGGGGAGCCCAACTCAACTGGCCACCACTGCGGGGACCATGATGGCTGTAATCTCCCGAACGTCATCACCTCCGTTTTGTCGGAGTTGAGTTTGAGGCAGTTTGATGACATCCAGGAGCTTATCGCCCTCATTCCCTCCTGAAAGTTGGCTGCAACACTGGCTCCGTTGTTGTACACCGATAGTACTAGTTGTGTGTCATCGGCGTATGTGGTAAGGGCAATTCCATAAGATTTTATCACCCTCGCTAAGTCCGAAACATAGATATTGAAAAGCGTCGGACTTAGCGAGGAACCCTGAGGGACGCCGCAGGGAAGTGAAAAGGTCTGGGAAGTGAAATTGCCCATCTTGATAGTCTGGGGGCGGTTGGCGAGAAATGATACAATCAGATCTTTAGCTGTACCTCCTATTCCCATGGCTGAGACACGGTCGATCAGAGTGACATGATCGACCGTGTCAAATGCAGCGGAGAGATCTAGGAGTATCAGGACAGCCGCTCCGCCTTTATCCATGGTTGTTCTAATTTCGTCTGCGGCTTTCAGGAGTGCTGTTTCTGTCCCGTGCCCTTGTCTAAACCCGAACTGGGTATCATCAAGCAAGTTGTTGTCATTGATGAATTTCGAAAGTTGGATGTTCATGGACTTTTCGAAGATCTTTGCTGGGAATGGGAGACAAGCGATAGGTCTATAGCTTGCGGGGATGAGAGGATCCAGAGTAGGTTTTTTCAGCAGTGGCTTAATGATAGCCTCCTTCCAGACTGTGGGGTAAATGCCTGTTAAGAACATGGCGTTGCAGATAGTAGACAGTGCGGGGGAGATTGCTTCAGGGATGCGGTTCAAAATAGAAGGGGGGCAGGGATCGAGGGGGGATCCAGATTTGATGCTGGTTATCAGGCGTTGAATGTGGTCCTGATCAACAGGGGTAAAGGTTGTTAAGGTGGGCTGAGTGTCCATAGGGAGTGTCGCCGGTGAGGAACGGGGGGCTGAGTGAGAGAAAGTTTGGAAAATAGAGCTGACTTTTTCCTCGAAGAAACTGGCCAAGGAGTCTGCCAGTGCCTGGGAGCCTTCTATGCGTGGAGTAGGGGGGTCGGATAGAGAATTGACTACCCGAAATAGTTCTCCTGCCGAGTTCTTTGCATGATTGATTTGAGTGGTGAAGTATTGGCTTTTCTCAGTGGTTATCAATCTTTTATAAATGGAAAGGGCATTTTTATAGTTGATTTTGTCTGCAGGGCTGTAATTGCGACGCCACTGTCTTTCAAGGTTCCTGCAGTATTGTTTTTGCTTGCGCAGGGCTTCTGTGAACCATGGGGCTGAGGGTATTTTCCTGTTCCGGTGGGAGGTTTTTGTCGGTGCCAGTGTGTTACAGGCCATGTTTAGGTTTGTCAGGTAGTTGGAGGATGCTTTAGTAGGGTCATGCTCGTTGGGAATATGGTTATCTTGTATCATCTGTGCTAGTTGAGTTAGGTTTATGTTTTTCCAATCTCTGTAAGATGAAGGAGCTGTTGCATTAAAGCTAGGTTTGATGGGGTTTGTTTGGACTGTAAAGCAAATGGCTGAATGGTCTGTCCAAATGAGTGGAATTATTTGGGTGATATTTACCCGAGGGCTATTGGTAAAGATACCGTCTAATGTGTGGCCTGCCTGGTGCGTAGGGGAGGTTATTAGTTGCATTAGGCCTGCAGCTGAAAGGTCTGTGAGAAGCTGCGTAGTGTCGTTGTTGTTCAGAGTCTCAAGGTGAAAATTGAAGTCACCTAGTAGCGTAAAGTGAGGGGCGTCCGCAGCAGCTTCGATTACGCTGCCTATATTAGCTAAAAACTTTGCTCTTGACCCTGGAGGGCGATACATCAGCATGCCCTTGAAGGATGATTTGGCTGAGAGACATAGTGTAAAGATAAGAGACTCGTATTCTGGGCAGGTAAATGGTTTCGTCGTGAGTTTAAAGCGGTCTTTGTAAATTATGGCGATGCCGCCGCCTCTTTTTAAAGGCCTGTCTAGTCTACATACATTGTAATTGGTGGGGGTGGCTTCTCTGAAATCGGGACCTGAGGCATCGTCGCCCCAAGTCTCGGTGATGAACAGGAGATCCAGTTTGTGTGCGTCGATGAGATCGGCGATTTCTAATTTGTGTTTAGGAAGAGATCTGGCGTTTATTAACGCTGCTTGGATCAACGGAGGGTCATTTGTAGAAGCTTTCCCAGTGAGATTGATACAAGTGGGACATCGGAGAGGGCCTAGGATGTGATTAGAATAGCCCAGATGCAGAGGTGCATGGGGTAGAGTAGCGAAGTGCCTGAGTTTTACTAGATCGATGGTGGAATAGGTTAGTCTCACCGTTTGGGTGGGAGGTCGAGATGTAGAAGTCGCATGGGGGTTGGCCGTTGGCCCGTCCTCGGCGCGGACGAGCGCAGACGAGCTTGCCTTATGCGCGCCTTCGGCGCGCAATCGTCGCGCCCGCTGCGCTCGTCCGCTGCGCTTCCGGTTGCAGCACATGATTTATTGTGCTGGCAGTGACCTGGAAGAGGGGGTGTGGCCAGCGCGTGTGGGCGTGTCCGCCGATTGGGAAGGCGGCGTTGCCCTGGCAGCAGTGTACCGCGTCAGCCCAGAATCGGCTTGGCGGTGTGCTGCTCGATCAAGGTGCCAGCAGGGAAATCAGCGATTTAAAAGGTTAAAATACACAGTTATACAGTCTAAAATGCTAACTCCCGGCTTTCCGCCTCAGGAGTGGAGTTCTGAGAACGCTCGCTCTTACTCAGCGCGCGCTCTTTGTAGAGGAAGGGGGCGTGGCCAGCGCGTGTGGGCGTGTCCGCCGATTGGGAAGGCGGCGTTGCCCTGGCAGCAGTGTACCGCGTCAGCCCAGAATCGGCTTGGCGGTGTGCTGCTCGATCAAGGTGCCAGCAGGGAAATCAGCGATTTAAAAGGTTAAAATACACAGTTATACAGTCTAAAATGCTAACTCCCGGCTTTCCGCCTCAGGAGTGGAGTTCTGAGAACGCTCGCTCTTACTCAGCGCGCGCTCTTTGTAGAGGAAGGGGGCGTGGCCAGCGCGTGTGGGCGTGTCCGCCGATTGGGAAGGCGGCGTTGCCCTGGCAGCAGTGTACCGCGTCAGCCCAGAATCGGCTTGGCGGTGTGCTGCTCGATCAAGGTGCCAGCAGGGAAATCAGCGATTTAAAAGGTTAAAATACACAGTTATACAGTCTAAAATGCTAACTCCCGGCTTTCCGCCTCAGGAGTGGAGTTCTGAGAACGCTCGCTCTTACTCAGCGCGCGCTCTTTGTAGAGGAAGGGGGCGTGGCCAGCGCGTGTGGGCGTGTCCGCCGATTGGGAAGGCGGCGTTGCCCTGGCAGCAGTGTACCGCGTCAGCCCAGAATCGGCTTGGCGGTGTGCTGCTCGATCAAGGTGCCAGCAGGGAAATCAGCGATTTAAAAGGTTAAAATACATAGTTATACAGTCTAAAATGCTAACTCCCGGCTTTCCGCCTCAGGAGTGGAGTTCTGAGAACGCTCGCTCTTACTCAGCGCGCGCTCTTTGTAGAGGAAGGGGGCGTGGCCAGCGCGTGTGGGCGTGTCCGCCGATTGGGAAGGCGGCGTTGCCCTGGCAGCAGTGTACCGCGTCAGCCCAGAATCGGCTTGGCGGTGTGCTGCTCGATCAAGGTGCCAGCAGGGAAATCAGCGATTTAAAAGGTTAAAATACACAGTTATACAGTCTAAAATGCTAACTCCCGGCTTTCCGCCTCAGGAGTGGAGTTCTGAGAACGCTCGCTCTTACTCAGCGCGCGCTCTTTGTAGAGGAAGGGGGCGTGGCCAGCGCGTGTGGGCGTGTCCGCCGATTGGGAAGGCGGCGTTGCCCTGGCAGCAGTGTACCGCGTCAGCCCAGAATCGGCTTGGCGGTGTGCTGCTCGATCAAGGTGCCAGCAGGGAAATCAGCGATTTAAAAGGTTAAAATACACAGTTATACAGTCTAAAATGCTAACTCCCGGCTTTCCGCCTCAGGAGTGGAGTTCTGAGAACTTATTTCAAAAAGCCATTTTTTTGGTTATTTTTCAAAGGAGATTTTTCTTAACATATACAGAAAACAAAAATACACATTTATCATTCCTATGTAATAGAAAAGAATAGTTTAGCAAATGGTACAGACACAAAATATCAAATAGCAACCCCACCTAAACATTCCATGATAAAAATAAAGTTAAAAGAAGACAACTTAAATATCAGTCTCACCAGTCATACATACTAATTCTAACATACTATGCACAGAGAATCTAGAAAAACAGACAACCAATTTAGTTATACAAAGGACCCCCAAGGGGGGATATATTTTAGATGTTATACATAGGTGTCAAGTCCAAATTTGTCTTTTTTTTTTTTTTTTTTTTTCTTTCTTTTTGGGGATCCTTTTCAGTTGGAATTTCAGTTGTCTGTGAGTGGCCACGTACATTTCGGTGTAAGAGATACAATTATGCCACCTTCATCAGGGCCAATAGGTATACAATATGCTTGAAGGTAGGGGTGTCTTCACATCTGTAATTAATACAATATTGATATATATGTAACTGCTAAGTCATTGTTGCTCATACTTCTTATTTAGTTAGTTATGATTAGTAATGACCGTGAACGGTGCTAAAAAGGGAAAAGAGAACGTGATCAGAAGACAAAAATAAGACAAGAGTGATCTCAGTAACATTGTTATTGAAATGAATAAAAAGTCTCTGAAGTGATTTTTTCAAAAAGATAGATGAGAAAATAGTATCAGGTGTGCATAAGAGATAGAAAATAGATTTCTGTGAGGAGTGGTGTCTCCTTAAAGTCCCCAGGGGATGTAAGGATTCCTAATGTTATAGTGAACTTCCACCAAGAAATAGCCGAGATGTATGTATTGTCCTCACCTACTTATGCTGTACAGACAGCGCTAATTCCAGGTTGTATAATAAGTTCACGATTTTTTTAGGAAGATTTCTGTAAAAATTTAAGTTGAAGAGAAACATTTTAAATGGAATAATGAGCCTCTATTTAAGAATATTACAATTTAAATCTGTTGGCTTGGATACCTACAACAGTATAAGGGTCCAGGCCAGAAAAATTGGGGGTCTTTATATGCTTTCCCCAAAGCTGCAATATCTAATCCCGTATCACAGTATAGGGACAGACAACTCGTCTCTTTCCTCCTTCTATATGTTCTGATAGGAAGATTCTACAGTTTTGAAAAAATGAATATTTTAAGAGCATCAACATAAACTGAAACCAGTTTCCGTTAGAAAAACACAAGATAGTCCTCACTGTGATCTCACCTTTTGAAAATAGTCTGTCTCAGAAAGAGAAAGATACAGTCGATTGATATCATTGAAGTGTATTTCTATATTTTGATAGCTGTGGTTTCAACCCAGAGCGAGTAATCACTAAAGGGCAAACAGAGGGACAGCAAATGAAACTATCTGGTTAAGTGTTTGTCATTTATACATGTCCATATGAAAAAAAAGTTTCCATAGGAGTCACAGACTTAGATAAAATCTTTCATGGTAGAATGAATTGGCATCCTAATGACGTACACAGAGCCGTTATTCTCTCTAGACAAGCAAATTGTTTTAAATTTAGCCCTGGAGTACCTTCCTATGCATTGATATCCCATGGTATCGCCCGTATGAAATATACCTTATGTTTATCTGGAGGTTTAAGCTTGTATTCATACTGGTGTTTTAACAGAGGAATGAAATATAGCTCCCCAAGTTAACATTCATGCCGGGTAAGGCTGCACCTCAAACAGAGCCAGTATTAATGTATTACATATAATGCGGTCTGCCAAGAAAGCAAAGAACGCATTAAAAGAAGCGATAAGCTTACTACAGAGATTGGCTATGCGGAACATGATGTTACATCAGCAAGCTATAAGGCCGTGTTGGCGGCTAAAATGTAGTGCTCCGAAACGAAAAACCGTTCCATGGTGCCTTGCTGCGGAAGTTAGGTTTGGAAAAATTGGCTATTAGTAGCACGCTAGCTAGAATATATTGGACCAAACAGACTTGCTAGTGGTTTAGTATGACTGCTAGTTAAACAGCATTAGCCCTCCACATTTACCGCAGTAATCTACACAAATGAAAGAAGCCGGGCGTAACCTCTCTAAGGTGGATGCAAAAAGTTACCTCATGTGGGTGGTCTGTTCTTTCCTCTGCTGGCGTAATCTATAATGCAGCTGGCCGGTGTAACGGGAGCGCAAACAGTTTCCGTTTTTAAAGGGGAGAACGACTAAGCTCCTACTGAGAATCACGTGATATAATTAGGTATGCCTTCCCTATTTGCCGTGTAGTAGAAAGCGGGCCCACGTAAGTAGTATTCTCAAAGCAAGAAAGAGCTGAAATGCTGCCGCCATTTCTAAGTGGTGTTATACAGCTTGTCGGCCAATACTTCAAAAATATATAAATCAAGCAGAGGTTCTCAAACGAAATCTCTATTGAGAAACTCAACGGTTAGTATATATAAGATTATCATCACTAATAAGTATATTCGATTTTACTGAGACAAAAACACGGGGAACCAAAAAACTGGTTATGTCGAGTGTGTCTATATAGTAAACACCCAACGGGCATAACGTGCAATAGTCAATAGTAAAACGGTGATGATGACCCTCTAACAGTATGTCTCCAAAAGGTTGAAATGCTCTCTAGGGACAAATAGAGATGCCATTCCTTTTTATTGTTAGAAAGAATGTAGTCCGTGGGGCAAACTAAAAGGCAAAGGACTCGTAAAGGATAGTACCTAGTGCTTTAGAAACCGAGAAAGACCTATATCAGACCTACATTAGATTACTTATCTGGGGTTTCTACACATATGACCATCTAGTGTTACCTCATGTTGTGTATGGCCCCAATGTCTATAAAAACAAAATTAGTATCTGATAATAAAATGGCAAAATAAACTAGCCTTAGAGGTGTCGGATAAAGATAATTTTGTAATCAACCACAAAAAATAGCGTATTTCATTTGGTAATTATCCAAATGATTTCCTCATTGAGACCATGGCGCACAGTGTTAAGGGTATAAATCCAATATGTTTTTTATGTTGCTTCCTGAGTTTAGTGGTGTCCAAACCTGGTTTTATATTGACATGTTCCAGGATTAACCAGCGCATTTCATTTTCAGTGTGATTCTGATTTTGATAATGACTAACCATAGGGGCATTCAATTTACCAGTCCTAATAGCTGATTTGTGTTCTGAGAATCACACCCGAAATTCTCTAGAGCTTTCACCAATATGTCCGAGTCCACAAGGACATAGGATAAGGTAAATGATGTTGGAGCTTCGACAATTATTCATCGTTTTAATTTTGCCGGATTTTTTCCCATAACTCCAAGTTGGACTGATGATGGCTTGATCACATGCGTAAAGTAAAACAATGGATGTGTACGGGTGCTGCACTCTCTTAATCAATGTTTTGAACGTTAAGCCAATACGTGTGCTGCGCTAGATTAGTGCCTGCTCACTGTATAATAACGAAATGTATGGCCTGGTATGGAAACCAGGACTCTAGCAAGCACTAAACAATAATTTCAATTCTCCAATACCAAATTCAAAGTTGATTTTATCTCATCATCAACAGTATATCATTAAACATTTACTTGAATTACATTAATTGTCATATAATCACATGTAGTCTATTTGCAGAAAAAATACTCAGTTGAATAATAAATGAATCATGAAATATTTTCCAAAACAATTCAACAACACCCAATGCATTTCGGGGCAAGAGCCCCTTCGTCAGGGGTCTGTCATGAAAGAAAGGATGAAAGAGAGAGAAAGGAAACTGTTACTTTTGATGCTTATATGGTCTATGGCATTTCTATGTGTTGGATAACTTGGTGATTCTTACCATAAAAATAAGATTTCATAGCCAATCGAAGATTGGAAGATAATGCTTCATGCGACTGCGTGAATTCTGAGGGATAGATAAATAATGAATGTAATGAAATGAAATGGGCGAGCCACTACTTATGGTAGTTTAAGTGTAAGCACCCGTGGGTGCTTGTGAGATAAAGATATTACCTGAGTATTCTCGTGTGGCCAAACTGTAATAACAAAACACCAAAATCAAGCTTAGGAAAGACGTAAAGGAACATGCTCTACACAATATCCATAAAAACGTATAATGGAGCTCACCTGGATAGAATTATTCTAGCCAGTCAATCCTGTGAAAGTTAAACAAAGCTAAATGAGCATTGTAATGCGTTAGCGATTTCGGGATGTGACTGTGCTCTCCTGAGTTAAAAAAACGTGTTTACCTTCTGACTTTTAGGCAGCGTGTATCGCCGTCTTGTGATCGGTAGACCGTCTTTAAACTGTGAGTAAGAAAATATGAGAATCTTCAAAAAACGGTTCTCTTGAATTCGAGCTGTTTATAAAGGGGTTTAGATGCCAGCTCTGAAATTAGAGCTTACCGGTAATTACGAGGAAGTCTCCGTGTATGTAGTCTGACCGTGCGTCCATATCGGCTGAGTCTAAGCCTTTCTCTATTGCTTATTTACTTGTGAGTGTAGGTGTAACGGTAGAAGAAGGACTATAAGATGTCCTGTTTAAACCGCCGCCATTTCTGAACGGTGTCAATTCGTATGCACTTAATGGTGTAAGCTCCACGATGTTATGTGAATTCAGACGCTATGTGTCAAGAGAATGCGGAAAAGATTAAAAAGTGAAATTAGAAAACGGATAATAGCTGAACAAAATATAACAAATATTAATAACCAAACACAGCAGTTAATATTTGCATTTTCCTGCCTATTTACAATCTTATTAATTGGTGAGTAATCCCGCAGTAAATTTCTCATTTATTAACTCAGTGTAATTTAATGAATGCACTATGGATCAGTATGTGGTTGTGTGCAATGGGCGCTCGTGTCACTGCTAGGCAGAATCCCTCGAAAGTCTAGTAGTTTAAATGTTTATAAAAAGCAAACCATTTCCATTTTATCATTGAGCCCATTGGGGGTCAAAGTTTGTAATTTGCGAATCCAAAAGGCTTCCCTCTGGAGGAGGGTCTTGGCATTATCATATCCTAGACATTGCGGAACCAGCTCAATAATTTGGAATCTGAGTTGAGCCAGAGTATGTCCTGTGTCAATCCAATGTTTCGCCAGTGGAGAAGTACTATTTTTGTTGCGGATCCGGCTTTTATGCTCAGATAATCGCACTTTGATTTTTCTATCGGTTTTCCTGATATACAAAAGTCTGCATGGGCATTTAATTGAATAAACCACATGCTCTGAGTTGCAGTTCGTAGTATGCCTCAGTGGTATTTTTTCACCTGTACGTGGATGTAGTAAAGTACTTCCCAATATAGCATACACGGAGACTTCCTCGTGATTACCGGTAAGCTCTAATTTCAGAGCCGGCATCTAAACCCCTTAATAAACAGCTCGAATTCAAGAGAACCGTTTTTTGAAGATTCACATATTTTCTTACTCACAGTTTAAAGACGGTCTACCGATCACAAGACGGCGATACACGCTGCCTAAAAGTCAGAAGGTAAACACGTTTTTTTAACTCAGGAGAGCACAGTCACATCCCGAAATCGCTAACGCATTACAATGCTCATTTAGCTTTGTTTAACTTTCACAGGATTGACTGGCTAGAATAATTCTATCCAGGTGAGCTCCATTATACGTTTTTATGGATATTGTGTAGAGCACGTTCCTTTACGTCTTTCCTAAGCTTGATTTTGGTGTTTTGTTATTACAGTTTGGCCACACGAGAATACTCAGGTAATATCTTTATCTCACAAGCACCCACGGGTGCTTATACTTAAACTACCATAAGTAGTGGCTCGCCCATTTCATTTCATTACATTCATTATTTATCTATCCCTCAGAATTCACGCAGTCGCATGAAGCATTATCTTCCAATCTTCGATTGGCTATGAAATCTTATTTTTATGGTAAGAATCACCAAGTTATCCAACACATAGAAATGCCATAGACCATATAAGCATCAAAAGTAACACAGTTTCCTTTCTCTCTCTTTCATCCTTTCTTTCATGACAGACCCCTGACGAAAGGGCTCTTGCCCCGAAATGCATTGGGTGTTGTTGAATTGTTTTGGAAAATATTTCATGATTCATTTATTATTCAACTGAGTATTTTTTCTGCAAATAGACTACATGTGATTATATGACAATTAATGTAATTCAAGTAAATGTTTAATGATATACTGTTGATGATGAGATAAAATCAACTTTGAATTTGGTATTGGAGAATTGAAATTATTGTTTAGTGCGTGCTAGAGTCCTGGTTTCCATACCAGGCCATACATTTCGTTGATCACATGCGTGGCATGTTCCACATCTGTGATTTCCTGTAGGTAATGGACGTCCGTCCATTGTACTTTGACTGGGTTTTGGACCAGTTCTAAATCTACTGTGGACCAGTTTGTCCTTGAGGTTTGGATTCCTACCAACACTACTAATGGTCTGGGCAGACTAGTCTCCTCTTCGTTGGTGTTTTAAAATTCTCCAGTTTTTGTCTATCACTCGTCTGATTTGTTGATTCATATTAGAGTGGTCTACCACACAGACAAGCATGTCTGTGGCTTTTTTAGAACTGGAATTAAAGAGTCTCCCTATTGTAGTATTTGGCTCTTTTGAGGGATTGACGAATAAGTCTTTTAGGGTAACCCCGAAGTAATAGACGATTTTTACGTTTTTCAGCATGATACATAAAATCCCGAGTACTAGTACAGTTTCTGCGAATCCGTAGAAACTTCCTGAAAGGGATTGAATCTTTCTGACAAAGGGGGTGGAAACTGGTATGTTCCAATATAGTATTTTTAGCTGTGGGTTTCCTAAACAGACTCACCACGAGCTCTCCTTCTTTGTTTTTGATCCAAATATCAAGGAATTCTACTTGTACCGACGAATAGTTGCTTGTGAAACTTAAATTTTGATTAGCTAAATTTAACCAGGCAACATAATCCTGCAGTGTCTGTTCTGAGCCCGTCCATACAAAAAAAATATCGTCGATAAATCTATGCCAACTAGTGACATTTTCAAAATAGGGGGCTACCTCATTAAAAACATGTTGCCTTTCGAATTCGCCCATAAAGATGTTTGCTATGCTTGGGGCTCAAGATGCGCCCATACTTATGCCCTTGATCTGTTAGAAAAGATCTTTTTTAAAATCAAAAAAATTATTTTGTAAGACTATTTCGAGGCACTCTAAAATGAATCTATCTGGTCTATCCCCCGGTGTCCTAGCTAGGAGCGCTGCCACCGACTCCATAGCTAAGTCCTGGGGGATATTCGTATAGAGCGACTCTATATCAAGGGTAACTAAAAATTGGGTGGCATCATTGAAAGGCTTGTGTTCTAGGACAGATATCATATGTCCTGTGTCTTTAATGTAGGACATGTAGGTCGCAGTCAAAGGACATAAAAAAGTATCTATATATTTTGAAAGAGGTTTGGTACTGGAGTTAGTGGTAGACACAATGGGCCTCAAAGGCGGGTCCCTTATATTTTTATGTGTCTTCGGTACTCCATATAGCGTGGGAGTCACTGGATTGGATTTGATGAGAAAATTCTCTCTTTTTGACAAATGTATCCATCTGTGAAAGCCCTATGTACAGTTTCTTCAATTTTAGGTCTTAAAGCAGGTAAACATTGATGTTTTGCTCACCTGTAATGTTCTGGTGTTGCCAGCATTTGATTTATCTTGCACGTATATTTAGTAGTGTCCATAATGACAATACCTCTTGCTTTATCACATGGTTTGATTGTGATGCATTGGTATTCTTGTAGGGTTTTTAAAGCTTGTCTTTCGGGGTACATTAAGTTATTTTGAGGCTTAGGAATAAACTTAGTCAGTTTTTCTAGATCTTTTAGTTTAGTACATTAGTCTCAAAAATTCTAACTTCAGGGCCTACCATATCTAAGGATGGTGTAAAATTAGATGGCGGTTTACACCCTGATAGATTAAGTTCCTCTTCCCTCTTCTCCAAGCCATTAAAGAATTTTTTTAAACGGACTTTACGGAAGAAGGAAAAAATATCTTGGTTTAACTTAAACCGATTTAGGAACGTACTAGGGACTAAAGATAGTCCCTTACTTAACACACTGATTTCTGTAGATGATAGTGTGTTTTGACAAGTTAAAAATGGGTATTTGTGCATCACTGTCTAGTTTTACTGTCTCCAATATTGGTGATTTCGGGTCCACATATATGGTTGCGGATGTGGAGGGTCTGTCGAGGGGTAGAAGTTTCCATCTGTTCCTTGGAAAACGTGTTTTGCTCCTGCCTCGGCCTCGGTAAAAGTGACTGTGTTTGTACTCGAGGATATTGTCCTGAAAAATGGCCTCTTTGGTTCCTATCTTGATAGCCATAGTTTTGTTCTTCAATTCCACCTTGGCCTTCAAAATCAGAATCTGAGGAGTTGGTATCAGAGAAGTTTAAAATTTTTCCTCTTCTATTGGGTCTTTGATTAAATTGACCCTGTTCATATGGTCTGGATTGGTCATTTGCTCCTTCTTGGGAGACGTCCGATCTAAGATAAGGGTATATCTTCTCCTGCGAGAACCATCTAACATCTTTTTTTAATTTATCTGTTTTTTTTTATTTATGAGGTAATCCTCAAACTCTTGTATTTCCTCGTTGATATTTTGTAATTTTTTCTTTGCTTCTTCCAAAGCTGGACTAGTTTTTAGTTTTTCTTCTAGATCTAAAATTTCTTGTAATCGCGGCACTATCATTTCGCGTACTGTCTCTACAATAAGTAGCATCCAGTCTCTCGAGCATCGGTTTGCTATGAGTGACCAACGCTCAAGAAACTTTCGCACTTCAATGAAGGGAGCTGGCATATTTCTGACTCTAAGCCCAGATGGTATCACTCCTGATTTGAAGTATTCACACATGAAAAAAGCATGTGATTCCATGCGTTTGGCTTTTTTCTTTAGATGTAATAGTTTGAGCCATTCGCCGTTATTATTGTTTATGGGATTAGTGTTACTGGTACTGCTACCCGTAATTTGGCCTAACATGTTAGCGAAGTCGTCATCAGTGAAACCAAACTATTTTATCTTGAGTCATACCATTGTTGAAATCAGATAGGTCAGTCCAGAGGTCCTTCTATAGTGTAACAGCTCTCCGAATGTCCAGGTAAAAAAGTCTAATCTCGTCACAAGATTGTGAGTCAGGGCAGAAAACTGGTAGAATAACTTCCGGTTGGGAATGAAAAGCCGTATTGACTTTGGGAACAAACGCAGGACCCGGTCTCAAAACTAACCTATCTTCAAATATCTGTAGAAAGGGGACTCTACAGTAAAGTGCCCTCAGTTCTCCCAATCTCGGGGCCGAATTAATGGGTACGAGGAAAAAAAACATCAGCATTAGAGACCTAAGATCAGCGGAATCTCTGGTTCAAAAGGGGCGTAAAACAAAGCCTGTACCATCAGAGGTATATCCCAGGAAGGACAGGCTGGCAACTTCTTATGATCAATATTAGAAAAACCCTTAAACAATTTCTGGAGCAGATCCAGGGAATCCTCCAGATTACCCCAAGAAACCTAACTAGCCCTTATCTTTCATTGTAGCCTTCAAGATGAAGGAAAAAGCCCGCAGAGTGAACCCATCCTGTAGAAAATGAAGAATCTGAGGAAGAGAAGCAGTCTGTGATGATGGTACATTACTGTGATAGTAATATCTATGTTACGTACGGTTCAGTGTGTTCTGTATTTGTGGTACTTTAATTCTCACTGTTGTGCCTGCCATAAACATGCTGTTCTTTGATTCATGGCCCTTGACTGTATGCGCGTCAGGTGTTTCAAAAGTGACTTCCAGGCAGTTAGACAGAAAGGCACCGGACGTGGACGCACTCCCATGGGCTCTTACTTTATGTAATTAAGCACAGAAGAAACCGATTTGCCTTCAGCCTATTTATTTGTGAATACCCTCACTTAACATCTGGTGAGAAGTTGTTCTTACCCTGCAAGCCTCCACCGATTTTGTGATTTTTCTTTGTTTCCTCCTGGAGAGTGCAGTTGCCTCATTTCTTGAAGTGGAGCTGCTTCGGATAAATTTTGAGTTTCAGCTGCTGATGCTTACTGCGCTCATCGTCCTAGTGTTGGCAACTTCAATAAAAAAACTGATTTTCAGTAATATTGATTTTGGGGATTGTTTCCTGGTATACTGGCTCACGCACTGGTGTGTGGCCAAGCGTCCTTTGAAAGAGACATCAGCTTCCTCATGTTACTTCAAGTGCCCCATATGACTGGCATCGTCACAGCCCCATGCATGTTGGCCATCTTGGATTGGGCCTTTTCGCACTCATTGGTATTTGGAAAGAGGCATTTTAGCCTTCTCATTTGCAGGCTATCATTGGAGATGAGCACACTTCTTTTTGATGTGCTAAACATTTGGTCTAACCTTCCTCGGACATGACTTTGCCAACTTTGCGGTGGGTGCTTTCCCATAATTTTATTGTTGTTTTGGGAACTTTTTGTTCTATTAATAGAACACATTGTGGTTTACTCTGTGATTGTTCCACGGGGGCGTGGCTTGGCCGCTGTTGGGAATGGACGCGTGAGCTCTGAGCTCCGTCACGGCCTTCCCCGTTTATCCTGCCCTACAACCCCCTTGCTGGCCCGCTGGCTGGGGCTTGACCACATCCCTGCCCACAGACTTTCAGGCTCACCATGGGACAGCAGAGTTGTCCCAGCGGCGGTGCGGAGACGTGTTGGGCCTGGGCTCTCCTGGACGTCGCCGGCCATTTTGTGCGGCCTGGGTATTCGGCTGCATCCCCGGCCTCGATTGAGTGGGTGGCCGACCTGCGGTAGGGGCTGCCCGGCCGCCGGCCGCCACGAGGGACGGCAACCTCGTGACCGGAGCCCCGGCGGCGGAGGACGGGCTACCCCGTGGGAGCACTGCGGCGTGGATGGCTAGCGGAGCCCAAATAGAGAGGGATCAGGCCGGCGCAGGTGACTGCGGGGGCTTCCTGGACTCGAGCCCGGGGGAACCCAGATCATCACCGGGAGACGACGCCCGGCAGAAGGTGCCTTGCTGCTCCGGCCGCTCCCCCTGTGAGACCAACGCGGACCTCTGGCGGTGAGAGCCCTGAGGAGGCGGCGCGGGAGGCCCGTGAGGTGACTGGGGCCTGGGGGACTCCACTGGACGCTGCCGGCGTGGGTGCTGGTGCCCGGACGGGACCTCTGGCTGTGCGGGGGGGTCCGACCCCCCGGGAGAGGTGCTTGTCTGGCTCGCAGTGGCGTTGACCCCCCCCTGGCTGAGACCGGGTCCTACTACCTCAGGAGGATACAAGTCTTGCCGGCTGGCCGACTCCCTGCTGTGGGGTGTTGGGCCCGGAGTCCCCCGGCGTAGTAGCCAGCAAGCCACGAGAGGTGACCCTAGGGCTGGAGGCCCACCGACGCGACAGTTTGGGGGGACGCCCTGTGCCTGCGGCCGGCTACCACCATGGGGAGACGCCAGAAGCCCTTGACAGATGCTGAGGAGGGAACGGCGTGCAGCCAGGGTTCTACAGTGGACAAAAGCTCGAAGCCGGGCCTGCCACAGGGTCAGTTGGAGCAGATTTTGCAGGCCATCGCCGACACCAGGGAGGCATTGCGACAGGACATCGGGCAGGTGTCCACGAGCCTGGGGCTCCTGCGGGCGGACCACGGCAAACTGGCGGACCGGGTCAAGCAAGCTGAGATTCGAATGGACGCACTGGAGCCCACGACCAGGGCGACTGAGGCCTCGCTGGGGGAGCTGCAACAAAGGGTGCACCTGCTGGAACAGAGGGCGGAGGATGCGGAGGGACGCAACCGCCGCAACAACATACGCGTGGTTGGCCTGCCCGAAAAAATTGAAGGAGCGGACATGTTGGGCTACCTGGAATCCTGGCTGCGTGACGTGGTGGTCCCGGAGGGTCTGACTCCGTTCTACACTTTGGAGCGCGCTCACCGGGTACCGGCTCGGCCCCCAGCTGAGGGTCGGCCTCCTCGACGAGTGGTGGCGCGTTTGCTGCACTACAGGGACCGTGACATTATTCTACAGCGGGCGCGGGCACTGGGGCCCTACCGGGTGGACAACGTCCAGGTCTCCATCTACCCGGATTACTCTTTTGAAGTCCAGAGGCAGCGCTCCACCTTTCTGGCAGTCAAAAGGGCTCTACGGGAGGAGGGGGTTCGTTACTCTCTCTTATTTCCAGCCCGCCTGCGGATCATATTGGATGGTAAATCCTCCTTCTACAATTCCCCAGATGAAGTTTGGGACTGGCTGGAGCTCTACAAGGCTGGTGCGGATGATCATCCTGCGTCTGGGGAGCCACGGAAGAGGGCGCAGAGGTCCAGGCGGACCAGGAGACCCAGGAGGCGACCACCGAAAGCTGGGACACCCTCGGTCTCGCAGACCGAGCTGGAACGCAAGGAGGCCCTTCGGGCGGTCTCTACCATTTCCAAGGCGGTGGCATCGACCTCAGCAGTGGACTCGGGCTCCCGGGAGGGCTCTGAGGAAGCGGCATCGGAGGAGTCTGGCACTGGTGGTTCTGGGCCACCTCATGTTACGCCTGGGACTGCTGATGGCTTATTGGACGAATGATCCTTATGCCCCGCCGTGATGGCATTGTATTTGCAGCCGAGCCCCTGTTTGGGCTTGGGGCAGAGGCATGTGGCTCGGGTGAGTGGAGAGTTGTGTGGTTGCGGAGGGACTGCCTTCCGCCATTAGTGGTTTCTGCCTTTGCAGGGGTGGAGATGTGGGGAGACTAGGGTACATTGGGGAGGGCCGGCCTGGTGGCACGTGTAGCTCACGGTCTGTTGGACGTAGCGACAGGCCGCCCCCTCTATCTCACACCTATTGTGGGACTCTGGTAGTTACCAGAGACTGTTTTACTTGGGCTTTTGACTTTTGGATGGGTTTCTGCTGTTTGGGGCCTATTCTGGGGTTGGGTGGGACGCGGGATTGTTGGGTGGTTTTCAAGAACTGGTTTTGGGGAGTTGTCAGTGTGCCTAGACTTTTATCTTTCATCAGAACTGTACTTGCCGATATGGATGGGGACCCTACCTGAACTGAAATGTGTGACCTGGAATGTGCGGGGACTGAACTCTATGCTGAAACGTCACAAGGTGCATGCCTATCTTGTTCGTAGGGGGATTCAAATAGCCTTCCTGCAGGAAACACATATTGACCGAACAGAGGGGCGGGCTTTACAGCGCAGGTGGCGGGGACAGCTGTTCTACACGGTCTACTCGGCCTTTGCGAGGGGGGTTTTGATCTGGGTGCGGGCGGGGGTTCCCTTCCAGCCCTTGCTGACAGTGCTCGATCCCGAGGGGAGGTTTGTAGCTGTACAGGGCCGTCTGGATGGGAGGGACGTGACACTCTGCAGCATCTGCGCCCCAAATGTGGACCAACCTGCCTTTTTTGCACGTCTGTCTGGGAAACTGGCGACAGTTCTGGCCAACACGGTCTTAATGGGGGGGGGACTTCAATTCTGTACTAGTTGTGGAATTAGATAGGTCTCACCCACCACTGGCGCAGGCGGCAGCTCACAGGCTAGCGAAGAGTAGGGGAGAGTGGCTGAGTGGCTGGGGCCTGGTTGATGCATGGCGAACCCAGCACCCTACAGAGAGGGATTTTTCCTTTTATTCCCCCCCACACGCGCTTCATGTTCGCCTTGACAGCATTCTGTGCTCGCCGGATGCTCAATGTTTGGTCTGCCACAGTGAGTACTTGGCTAAAACAATATCTGACCATAACCCTTGCCTGGTAGTGGTCCAATGGACACGGCAGCGCCAGGCTATACCGATGTGGCGGTTAAATCCGTTGGCATTGGAGGACGCGGCTTTAAAGCTGAGGTAGGCAATGGGGTGGTAGGCTATTTTGATGCTAACGCGGACACTGCTTCCAGTAGAGCCCTGGAGTGGGACGCCTTTAAGGCAGTGGTTCGGGGAGTCTGTATTTCGGCTACAGCGGGAGTCCGCAAGACCCTCCTGCAGGAGGTTACGCGGAGCGAGGATCGACGTCACCACGTGACTCCTGAATCTCGCGAGGCGGTTTCGGACGCGCGGGAGGAAGTGGCGACAGCGACGGAGAAGCTGCGCTGCTTCGATTATAAGGAGTTTCTAGTTCGGGCTCATGCCGAACGCAACAAGGTGGGCTCCCTGCTGGCCTGGCTGGCCGCTCCGGGGTCCCGCGGCACCCCGATTGTGGCTTTGACCACTCCAGAAGGGAACGAGGTTTATACTCAGTCGGAGATCAATGGCCATTTTTTGACATACTACGCGCGCCTGTATAGGAGCGAGATGCCATGTGTGCCAGTGGAACTGGACGGATTCCTCCTGGCGGCGCGGCTTCCCCGGCTTGACCCTGAACACGTGGATCACTTGGGCGGGGGCATCTCTGAGGGAGAGATTCGAGTGGCCATTAAGCACATGGCTCGCCGCAAGACCCCTGGCACAGATGGGCTACCGATCGAATTTTATGCAGCCTATGCGGACGTATTGATACCGCGATTGCAGACGGTGTACTGGGAGGCCTGGGATGCCGGGGTCCTGCCTGCCTGCAACTACTCGAGAGGCCTTGGTAATACCCTTACTGAAGCAAGGCGGCGATGCTCACTCGCGCTCGGCCTACCGCCCACTGTCCATGCTCACGACGGACTACAAGATCCTGAGCAAAGTTCTTGCGATGCGGCTTCTGGTCCACATGCGCACTTTGGTGCACTCAGACCAAGCAGGCTTTATTCCCCAGCTGTGCGTCGGCTCTTCGGGCTATGGGGGGCAACGCTACTGCCTACCGGGTGCCGCTGTCCTGTCGACCGACATTGAGAAGGCGTTCGACAGCGTTGAATGGCCGTACCTGCTCAGAGTGCTGAAGGCCTTCGGATTGGGCGAACGATTTGTGAAGTGGACCGCCTTGCTTTATGCTGCGGCCACAGCCCGAGTTAAGACCGGGGCTACCATCTCTGCCCCGTACAGAGTAGGGCGGGGGACTCGGCAGGGATGCTCCCTGTCCCCCCTACTATTTGCGCTGGCCATAGAGCCCCTAGCTGCTCACGCCCGTATGGGCCGAGCGTATGAGGGCCTCCAGCTAAGAGGCGACGCCCACTACATATCTCTCTATGCCGACGATTGCCTACTGTTTTTGGCTGACACGGACGTTGCCCTGCGTGAGGCTCGGCGCTTGCTCTCGGATTTTGGCCGATTCTCGGGACTGAGGGTCAACTGGTGGAAGTCCTGCCTCTTCCCGTTGGTGTCGGGGACGGACGATTCCCAACCGGAGGGTGAGCTGCGATGGGAATACCATTGCCTCCCTTATCTAGGCACGCACATATATCGATCGTCGTTGGACCTACTGGAGGGTAACATTGAAAGAGCGATCCGGAGTCTACGAGGCTGCATGGGATTCTGGCAGACGCTACCGTTGTCGGTTGCGGGGCGAGTGGCGTTACTGAAGATGGTGGCACTACCTCGCCTATTATATCTGTTTCGTACGCTGCCGGTCTGGATCCCGGCATCGGTTTTTAGCAGACTTCGCTCCTTAATCACCGGGTTCATTTGGGGAACGGGTAGGAGGCGCGTGGCGCTGGCCACGTTGATGCGCCCCAGATCAGACGGGGGACTTGCAGCCCCGGATTTTGAATGGTATTATTTGGCGGCGCAGCTGCAGTGGCTTACTCAAGCAGTGGCTTTAGAATTTCGAGGTCCGGAGGGGGCAGCAGGCGGAATCCTTCCGAGATAAGTCATCTCATTTATAATTCTGGGCCAGAAATTGGACCTTTCCCAGCTTACGGGAGAGGAGCGGACGATTCATAACTGCTGGCTACGATGCCATAGGCGATCCGGCGTCGCTCGCCCATATGCCCCTGAGATCCCGCTAGGGATGTGCACTGCCTTTCCGCATGGGGGAGATTGGTCTGCGCTGGCGACCTGGGAGGAACTTGGCCTGCAAATGCTCGGTGATCTCTTCAAGGAGGGATCGCTGCTCTCGTTTCAGGAGCTGCACGACGCTTACGGCCTCCCGAGGGGTGACTATCTGTTGAACGCCTCGCTGGTGGCCGGTATTCGGAGCCACTGGAAGAGGGGGCTTTCTGAGCCACCGACGTCTGAGTGCTGTCAATATGTGGTCATGGCGGCTGGCACTTACAAGGCCCATCACCTGCCTCTATCGGAGACTGTCGACTGAAACATTGCAGCCCCTGGATGGGCTGAGAGCCAAATGGGAAGGGGATATCGGGCGACCGATCCCTGAATCAACGTGGCCGCAGCTTTTGCGGCAGACTTGGAAAGGCACTAGGAATGCCAGGTTCCAGCTGGTCCAGTTTTTCTCCCTCCACCGGGCTTACCTGAGGCCGGCTAAGATCTTGCAATATTTTGAAGGTGCGTCTTCACTCTGCCCTAGATGCGGAGCGGAGGACGCGGATTTTGCGCACATGTTATGGTCTTGTGGGAGGCTAACTGACTGGGAGGCGGTGGTGGCCTGCCTGAATGCTGTCACTGATCGGCAAATTGACGCGGATATGGGCGTTTGCTTACTGTTGTAGTTCCCTCACAACCCCCGCAATCGCATTACCAGCAAATTTTATGACTTGGGCCTGATATTGGCCAAACGGGAGATCACCATGCATTGGAAATCTAACCGGGCCCCAGTTACTCGCGATGGAGGACCGCTCTGGAGCGGTGGGCGAAAGCGGAGAGCGCGTTGCGGCTGCAGCAGGCCAGGCGACTAGATAGTGACAGGGCATTAGAGGCGGTCAGAGCGTGGGAGGCCTTAGTGACTGCGCTCCAATCGCCTGAGAGTGACCAAAGTGAAGATGGCGAAATAGCGGCACCATAGGGTAGTTCTTTTGAGGGGTACCCCATTCCCAGTGCAGCACACCACTGTAGCAAGTAACGACGGAGGTCCCGAGAGCTCAGGTCCCCCATTGGTATGCACTACTTACCTTCTCCTCTCGACTGGTACGAGGAGGTAACATAATGTTGATTCTTAGCGGACTGAGAGAGAAGGCACTGGCGCACTGACTAGGGGGGGAGGGACCCAGGGAGGGAGAGGGTTAAGGGATTGTTATCATAAAGGGCGTCTGGTCAGAAATGTACTGTTATCCTGAAGTATCGGTTGTTATTGCATAACTTCCTCATTGACCTGTGATATTTCGACTTGCACTGCCAATAAAAATTGTTTTTACAAAAAAAAATACTCTGTGATTGTTCCACATTTTGGCTAATTCTCAAAGTTGTTCAACTTGCACCATTTTTGACATTGCCTGGGAAACCAAGAATACTGTGGAGAATTTGGTTTCGCTCATTTGAAAACTTTGTGGTGGCTATTGATGCAGAAACACATTAATTGAAGAGAAAATTAGCTCTACTTTTCAGTTATCTAGGCAGCCATTGTCGGCAAATGTTCAACAATTTACCACCTTTGAATCCTTCCTCTGGTGGTGCTGATAACTGGAATGTGTATACTGAGGCTGTACAAAGGTTAAAGTAGAATTTCTTGGAACAACCCAGCGTCCTGTTGGGAGCGTTTTTAATTTTATGAAATGAAAGCAAGAAGTAGATGAAACTGTAGGAGAGTACTTAATGGCTCTTAGAAACTTGCCACCTAACTGCTATTTTGGAACAGCACTGGATACATATATCCGGGATTAATTTGTATATAGTTGCTTTTCTTAAGAAAATGCAAGAGCAGATCCTGAGTTATAGGGACCCTTACCGTGCTGAATTAATAGATATGGCAAAGGGAGTTGAATGGGCTATTGTTTCATCTAAATGTATTGCTAATGAGTCTCCCAGTTACTCTACATGTAGTTTGGTACATGATGCCGAGTCTGTTTACCTGGTTTCCTTTAGAAACAGGGTGAACAGAGGTCTGGTACAGTATTCTTCAGGTGTGGTTCTCGCTCATGTCTGAGTAATAACTCCAATTGCCCAGCTCTTAGAAAGGAAGTACCAGTGTTGCAAGTTTGGTCATTTCCAGCCAGCCCATGTGCAGAGTGTAGTCAAAGTGAGCAATGTTCATGCATATGATCAAAGTAAGGGTGAATATGTGCACGGTGAATGTTTGCAGGACGAGTTTCAAAAATTGCTGCTAACCATTGATGTAGGTGTCGCCACTCCAGGCTAAAGGCTCATTTTGTCAAGTGTTGCTGGGGGATATGACTGAATACGATGGCAATTTCTGTTGCTCCTGTCACAATTATTTCTGATCAACTTTCACACAAGCAATGGTCCTCTAAGGTGCAACTACAACAAACCTTAGTCCTAAAGCTTATGGAGATAACATTGGTATGTTTGTCTATTTTGTAGAGAATGTGTCTCGTTTGGGTAGACATGTTAAAACAAATGTTTGTGTAGCAATAAAGGGGAAAAACATTGTGGGGTGACCGGATCTTGCTCAAATGGGTTTGAAACTTGTTCCTCGTTCAGAGAATCCTGTTCAAGTAAATGATTAATAAGTTGCCCTAGTAACATATTTGGGAGATGGTGAAGAAGACTTACAAAATCTTTTAGGGAGTTTTCCTCGAGTTTTTGTGTCCAAGATTGGTAGAATGTCAAGTTTGAACATGTTATAAAGCTCAAACAGAATGCTATTCCAATATCTCACAAAGTCCGGCCAGTTCTCCTGAGCATAAGGGATGATCTAAAGCATTTATTGGACAAGCTAGTTCTTGAAGGTGATTATCTCAACAGATTCCTCAGAATTGTGGTAGTGCGCCATAAAAGTGATTGATATTCGTTTATGTGCTGACTTGTGCACGCTTAATAAAAATATTATAGTTGACTATCGCCCACTCCCTAAGATTCAGGATTTGCTTTCTAACATTGGAGGTTCTAAAGTGTTCAGCCTTTTCGACTTAAGGTCTGCATATCATCGGATCCCTCTCACCCCAGAATCAAGTGCTCTCGCCACATTTGTAACCCTGTTTGAGGCACATATATTTCTTAGTATACCTTTTGGTCTTGCTTCAGCTGCCATTTTTTTCATACATTTATGGATCACTTCTGGAAGGGATTGATGTTGTGTAGGCCTATCAGAACGATGTTCTGATTTTAATTTTTCCCAAAACAGCATCAGACCGTATGACAATTTTGACAAAGGTTTTAAGCATCTTTAAAACTGTTGGGATCACTCTGGGGCATGAAAATCGCTAATTGTTAACTGACAGTCTGGCCTATTTGGGTTACACTATAACTTTGGGGATTAAATCTACGTTTTCCCTCACTCAAGCTATTTCAGAAGTCTCCTCTTCTAAAGATAAGGACACATTATTAAGATCATTCCTGGGAATGAGTGAATAATATTCCAGGTTGTGCCTGGATATGCTCAGGTTGTTTAGCCTTTACGCTCTTTGCTGAAAAAGGCTGTCCCATTTTGTTGGGGGAATACAACGTCTAATGAGAGCTTTCAGGAAGTGAATAATTTAATTCCCATAGCACCTGTTTTGTCATCATATGTTGCTGGACAAAAATGTATTTTGACTGTTGATGCTACTCAGTACCGCCTAGGTGCTGTGCTCTGTCCATGGATTTCAGGTGCTGAACATACCATTGGTTTTACGTCCAGAAGCCTGAAACAAGCTGAGTCTCACTATAGTACGATTTGAAAGAGAGGCTCTTGCCTGTTCTTGGACTGTGGAAAAATGAAAATTTTTTGTGGGGAACACAATTCAAGATATTCAAGGACCACAAACTGTTATTTAATCTCTTAAATGGCAATGGAACTGGCAGGGCCTTTGCTTGCAAGAATTCAACTTTGTTTTTACGTATATTATTGGAGGGCGAAATGTCAGGGCGGAATGCCTATCCATATTGCCCCTGCAAAACACAATGTAGACGCAGGATGATGTAGAATATGTTGCTGCTAATTTTGATGACATGGTAGTCTCTTGGATTGGTACGTTACAAGGATCGGTTGGATGAATTTAAAGGTGTCGTTTTACAGACTGCAATAGACTTAGCATGAAAAGTTTGGCCCAAGGAGCCATCACTTCCATTTCCTCTGAAACAATTTGCACAAATGTCTAATGAACCGTCAATTGCTAAAGGGATACTTATGCATGCTGATCTTTGCATTCCTCCACTTTCTATGTGCACAAAACTCATTGAGGCCGCGCACGAAGGACATTTAGGGGTTGGTGGTAAATGTAGAATATCAAAACTGCATTTTTGGTGGCCTTCAATGGATAGTAATATGTTGCAATTGATCATTAAATGTCAAACCTATGTCTTCGTCTGATAAGCACTGGAGAACCACACGCACCCCTTTGCATGTGGTGCCTATACCTGATGAGGCTTGGAGCAAACTTGCATTAGGTTTTGCTGGTCTTTCTGATCTTTTGCCTTCCGTCAAAAAGTATCTAATGGTCTTAGTGGACTATTACGCAAAATGGGTTGAATTAGAGTTTACGCCCAACGCACGTCAGTTTTATTTCATTTTTAAATAGGGTCTTCAACTCTTAGGGCAGTCCCAAAGAATTGGTAACTGACAACAGGGCTCATTTTGTGTCAGCTCAAATGAAGAATTTTCTGCTCTCATCTTGCCAAACATCTTGGGGTCGCTCTTTATTCCCCTTCTTTCAATGGACTTGTGGAACAAATAAACAGGTTTATGAAGGTGGGGATATATACAGCCCTGGCCAGTAATGTGCCTATAGAAATTCTTGCGCAGGAATTCTCTGTTCTTACTAAATTACTCCACATTAAACTACTGGCATCTCTCCTTTCCATCCGTTGAGGAAAGGGGAAGCCAGAGAGATTTCTATCTTTATTAAATTGTTTTCACTGCAAAGAAATGGACGAGATGTTATAGTGGTACATTACTGTTATAATCCTTTCTTTGTTGCGTACCGCTCCATGTGTTCTGTATTTTTGATGCTTTAATTCTCACAGTTGTGCAGGTGATGGAAGCTTGTTCTTTGATTCATGGCTCGTGAGTGTGTGCACATCGGGTGTGTCCCAAAAGTGACTTCTAGGCAGACGGAATGGCACTAGACATGGACCCACTCCTGTGGGCTCCTGCTTTATGTAACTAAACAGTGAAGAAAAGGAACTGATTTGCCTCAAGCCTATTTATTTGTGAATTCCCCCACTTTACACAGACATGGGCACAATCTGCTGCTTCCCACGCCATTTCCCAAAGGAAACCCAGTGCCAAGCATAGGAAGCCCTAGTGCAAGGCCTCCTGGCATTCTGAATAGATAAGGAAATGGCAGAAGAACAGCTTTGAGCCATCAATCTGCTTTGTCTCCAAGCCGTCCACTTGAGACGTACCAGAGACTCTTCCTTTAAGGACCATGAAGATGAGAGGAGATTACCTTGTGGGCAGCACCCACTCCCTGACCCTCCTCATCCTCTCTAGAAGAGGAAACCACAAAGTGTCCCCATGCCAGTCCAACATCCGTGAAAGGGGATCCATCATAAGGCCCTGTATATGGTATTGAATATTTTTACATCCTGTTGGCTGAAGCATGATCACACCCAGGCCGATGTAAAATCCGGCTTTGATGAAAACATAATCCTGTACTGGAAGCAAATTAAAAATTTCTGTGTGTGGATAAATCTGTTAGATGACAACACTTGGACTACTCAATTTACATGGTCTTTTGCTTGACTGGGTGAATCGGCAGACACCAGACAATCGTCCAGATTTGTCTAGAGTCAAATTCCTTGATGATGAAGCAGAGACATCAATGTAGCCAGAACCTTTTCGAAAACCAGTGAGGCAGATTTCAACCCAAATTGAAGTGCACCGAATTGACAGTGGGAGCCCCCACCTCGAAATGGCGAAACATTTGATGTGTGTGATGAATATGCACGTGCAAGTAAGCGTCCTGAAAATCGATGGTGTCCCGAAAATCCTGAAGAGGAACCAGTGGAATGAGTTTTGCAAATCGCCTTGCGCAAATGCACAGTCCTGATCCATTGGTTGAGTCTTTTTTTTTCAAATCGAGGACATGCAAGACTCCCCGGAGACCTTTTGCACCTAAAACAGAATGGAATACACCCCCCCTGGCTCTGCTTTTCCGGGAGAATAGGGTGAATTGCTGCCTTCAACAGCAACACCGTACTCCTGTCCCACAAGCTTTCCTCTGGACTGGATTTCTGGGGACAGGAGTAGAGATTCATCCCAAGTCTGGAGGCAGAGAGTTGAACTGAAATATCTGTTCTGAAAGATGCTCTGAACCCTATGTTCTGTGATGGATGCTTTCAACTGAGGAAAAAAGTATTTGAGCCTTCCTCCCACCACATACAAGGCTGGAGATTCGGAATAGTCAGGATCACTATGTTGGGGGTCCCGCATTATTGGGCCCATCCAGAGACCTCGCTGGTTTACGGGGCTAGTAATTGTGACCTTTTGAAGAGTACAACTTATACTCCTTTAAGATTATCTTTAGATTCCCTGGAGAAGGATTTGAACGTCCTCCCAGAAGAGGACTTATATGACCAGGAATATTTTTTTGTTTTTAAAGATTTTTTCATCATGTCATTCAGCTGGTCACTGAAGAGCTTCTTGCCTTCAAATGAAAGCTTCATCAGGGACGTTTTGTCCGAAAAGTCAGCCATCCAATCACAGAGCCATAGATGTTGACGAGCCATCACCACTAAAATAGAAGCAACAGTTGGAGCTTTGATGGTATCAGCGGAAACATCTGTTACGAAATTTGACTGCTGTTTCATCTGTACTAAAATCCTTTTTCTTCTTGTAACATGTTTTTATTCAGTAATCGCTCAGTATAAAATACTACAGAATTTCACATACAAGAGCGGCACAAAGGACACTGCTTCATAACCCTATGCAGCCAGCAATGTACAAGAAGCATACATTCTAGTAATCCAGTATTGCAGGCTATGGCTCTGTAAGTCGGGCAATCCTGGGGAAAAACCCTAACCATGTGCATTAAAATGACAGCTGGCAAATCGCAGGTGCATAGTAGTGCGAGAATACGATTCCAGCTCAGGATGGGAAACTATGTACAAATTAAAAAATAACCCCGCCCCCAAGCAACTATTCAATAATTAACAGCAGTGGCAGCAACAGAGCAGCCAGTGTTCTTCTTCCCCGGGTTTTCGTATGTAAGGGGAGAGGAGTGGAATCGGGGACACGGGAGTCTCTATGTTGGCAAGTCATCCGCACATGTGGGGCGGGCCCGGGAGGCAGGATTTAGATGACCAAGGAAATTTGGAGCCCAACCCGCCAAAAACCTTCTTACCTCCACTGACATACAGCATAGTAACTGCAGAGAGAGACTTGTTCCCAATCAGTCCCTGCGGATGTGTATACGAGTGAGATCATCCCTCTGGTGGTGGCTGGGTCAGGCAGAACGGTAGTGTCTCCGAGTCCTCCTGCTCTGCCAGGAAAGTAGCCCATATCTTGCGGGCTGTGCGTGATATATTGGCATACTATAGAAATCCACTGGGTCGTAGCTGATAGCAGTCCCGGACCTCACCCGCTGTGAAGAATTTGCAGTTTAGGTAAAGTTCTCCAGCTGTAGAGCACCCTTCCCTAGCGTACCGTTGCGTGAGATCCATCACTGCTTGTATCTGTAGAAAACAAGGTAATCACCTAAGGGTCAACATTCTAGCATATGAGACCTGCAAAACACCAGAGTGACCGCCTGTTCCATACCTCTGTAACAAGGTGAAGTATAAACTGGCAGTCGTCTGGGACCCCTGAACCTTTCATCCGACACCCCAGAAGATCCTCCACCTCACCCCACTAGTATGAAGTCCTCTTCATTCGAGCCCTCTGAGAAGCACTGCGCAGCGTACTGTAGTGCTCCCGTAAAGTAATAAAGTCATGTCCAGAAGACCCAGGCCCATCCAGCGTGAGCACCTTCAACTTCACCTTGTTCTGCCCGCCAGCCCACACCAGGGATATCAGAAGGCTATTCAGTCTAGCAAAAGTAGCCAGCGGTTTAGGGCAGATTGATCTTTACCAAAATCTGATACACCCACTCCCTCTTGCATCATTTCTACCAGATAGTCAAAATCTTTCACCAAAAATGGTAAAACTAAAGCCGCATTGGGAGGCTACCCGCAGGATCAAATTCGCAACTCCAAAACAGCGTTTAAGGTCGGCACCCTCCTTTTTGTCTGTAGTGTCCAATGGTGAACACTCCTAAGGGTTCAAGGAAGACCTAATCGGCAAGTGAGCTAAAATAGAGTCCACTTTAATGGCTGGCTCAACTTTGCCCCCTCCAACTAATGAGATTTCAGCAGAAACGTAGGGATCTGCTATTAATCCAGCTCCTTCCAACCGCCTAAAAATGGGCTCCTTGGTTTTTGGATGGAAAGAAGAGCCACAGAAGCCTTTTTGGAAAATTAAAGTAAGAGACCACCAGCACACTCTTCAGCAGGGGGAAGTGGACCCAAATTGTTCCGTATATGTAATAATATGGCCTCCAATTATTCTCTGGAAATAAACTTCCCACCAGAGGAACTAGAACTCTCTGGCAAAGAGTCACTGTATCGGAGGATACATCCACTGACCTCTTCTTCTTGGGATGAGAAGGCTTGGCAGCTAAAGCCTTTGCCATGCCTCATCAATCATAGCATGAACTTGCCCAGCCGTCAATCTTTCCTCCGTCTCAGGAGAGCGACTGGTCTGCTGCTCAGACACCTCTCCCGCCTCACCCATAAAGGGAGAAGGAGAACGCCTTCGCTTATTTCACCTTTTCTCCCTCCATTTGCAGACACCAAAAAGTGAAAAAGCAGACCTTATATAAGACCTGCAAATTATCATAGCTCAATAACGAAGACCAATACAGGCCACCAATGGAGAAAAATGAAAGAACAGCAGGCTAACCCTAATAGGCCACAGCATAGCTAGAGCCCAATAGGAGTGCCCCCCTTATCTGCCATTCCACCCTACCAGTATGGAAGAGCATAGCTGTCCCCAGCTGTACAGCAAAATCCCTTCCTTGGAGAGCCATCGCTCCCTCCAAATAGGAAGTTCCTCATAGCGCTGCTGTGTAGCAGAGAGACTGCCCTCCATAATCAGGAAGTGCCCCAGAGCGCAGGCGCATATTGAGCCACTCATGGGATCTCTGCTCCTGCCGCGGCAGCTGCTTGTCAGTCTGAAGAATACCACTATCTTTCTGCACTGTAGGGCACCCACCCTCAGAATGAGATGATGAAGAAAAACAGGAAGGGGGGGGGTGTATCTTTTATGCTGGGAAGATTTCAGGGGAGGTGCAGTGGGCCTCAACATGCAAGGAAGACAGGCGAGAGGGACAAGGGGGTAATTGCACTTTGAGTTGAAAGGTAGTGGTGTACCAATATTCCATTGCCACTGGACCCTTTTTACAACATTGAAAAGGCGGAGAGCTATGATATTTCTTATTTATATACCCTGAACATTAGGCTGGGCCATGTAGTTATCGGAAAGTATCCTAGCCGGTGTACAAGGCTTACAGTAACCAGTTGATACACAGCAAATCTGCTAAATTAAATATAGATGAGCTCATCAAACTTACTTCTAGTGAAGACAAGGCGTGAAAGTGTTAGAGGTTGCTAGACCTTGCTAATGGGAGAAGTTGGGGTGCTCAGCTGTCCTGTAGAATGGGATACCCCTGTCCATTAAAGCATAATCCATAGGAAATTATTGAACAGAGCTCAAGAAGTCTTCGGTTTTGTGCAAAGTAATATTTAATCCTTCTTGTTGGATAGGGTTTCAACGCATGTGAGTAATGTCATGAGGTTGCTCATGAAATTGCTTACCGAAGACTTCTTGATTCCAGAAAACCAATGTGAATTACATAATATATGATATTGCTACTCAGCTCTGTCCTACAACTTCCAATGCATAAAAAATCCTTGTACTAATTAACTCGTAATAGTTTGGTCTGGACAATGATACTGGTATATGGGTTTTAGGCAGTTGTATGCTACCTAGCACAAGCTGTAGATTGTTGACTGGCATTGGTGTCTTCCTGTCAAACACTCCCTATCAAGAAACCAAAAGCAACATCTTCAGCCAAGAGTGGTAACAAAGTGCAATTCCTTAATCAACTGTCAGGAACTCCACACTGTAGCTCCGTCTTTACTCAATCCAGACTATATTAATCTGCAACAGCTTTCTTCGGTAGGTACAACACTAGGCCAACTGGGGCTAGTTATTTTATTGTTTATTAACATATTCACAGTTTGGCTCTTCTAGAAGTACCTTATGCATGTTCAGAAAGAGCACTTAAAAAAAGTTATCAAGTTTGGATGCGAACGTAACGCATCTTTGAGATATTGTTAGTATGGGTGGGCTGAACATGGAGTGCAAAAATAAAAAATGCATTTTCATGGTTTTATATAGCATAGACCGTACCCGCTAATTTTAAAGCATTTTACACTGCAACACTTTTTAATGCACACACTGTAGTATTAAAATTAGCATTTTGCAAATGCATAAAGTACTTTGAATTCTGGTTCTCATATATTCAAATATTACAGGACATTGTTGCTGTTTTAATTTCTAAATTAGTGTACAAGCCAATATGCTGATATATTACAACATGGTATTTTTGTTATCCCAAGATTTTTACCTTTGTTGCTCTGGGAAGAGCTCTGAGCATAATACCAGTTGCTAATAATATTCAGTAGCACTCCACTTGGGGAGCCACTTTAGTGAATAAAGTACTGGGTGTAGTGGTCTGACCTCTTAAAGCTGGAGAACAGATTCATTTCTGAATTCAAAGTTGCATTTGGAAGAGTTCAGCTTTCTTTTGGTAAACCTACCAGCTTGGTACGGGACCCAGCATGGATTGTTGTTGCGCTCTGTTGGTAGTAGTATCAAATGCTTTTGTGAGGTATGTTAGTATTACAATGCATTATTTGCCCTTATCTTGAACTTTGAGAACATCGAATGTTAATGTTACTCTGCCTGTTTCTGTGCTAGAATCCAGTTTTCAGGAAGTTATTTAGAATGTATGATCAATATAAGATAGGTAAATATTTGTTCATGCTAGTAGGTAAAGTGTAGTCTGAATGGAAAGAGTACCTTAATTTGTTCAGCGTTTTTCGACAGATTGTTGGCAGACCTATATGAATGAAATAATGTAATGTTCGAGGCATATGAGCTGCAGATCACACACACTGCATAGATCGCCATCTGGTGTTGGGCCCGGATGTTTGCAGTTTGTTATTGTCTTGGAAAAAGTCTTTGGAAGTCACAAGATAGATGACTCCTCCTTTAAACAATAGTGCGCATGGTCATCGACTCCATCTTCAGATTTTTTTTTCTGCCATCGGGCTCGGAAGTGTTCGCGCGCTCCAGTTCAGTATAGTTACCATTTTAGTTTTCGACACGCAATTCTTTACCCTTTCTTCGGTATTGTGTTCGATTTGCGTTTCCCATTCGATGCGCATCTCTACAAACTTCGGTTCCGGTCGGCGACGCAGGCCTTCGGGCCTGTCTGCGCCATCAGGCCCTTTTGCTCATGGAAAGGACTCCTTTCAAAAAGTGTCCTCAATGTGTAACCAAGTTTCCACACGCCGATCTTCAAGAGGTGTGTAACCTCCGCCTTACACCAGAGCATGAGGCCAAAGATTGTCCAGCTTGTGCCTCATTCTGCTCCAAGAAAACAATAACTGGATTGTCTGGCTAGAAGCATGGCTCGATCATCAACATCGATACCGGTTGATATCTTTGAAGAAGGCATCAATATTCCGGAGCAAGAGCGGATCAAAGAGGGCAACATTAGCGCCTCGGAAGCTGACGACTCTGACGTTGAGGACATCACTCCAGGGCAGCGGGTCTTAAGTACTGATGTCGAACCCCCCCCCCCGCCCTCCCCCCCCCCCGACACCTCTGGGACGGAAGGGGATGATGATCCTAGTATATCTCAAATGACCCATGAGAAAATTATGGCACACCAGATGTTCCTAATATACCACAAGAGAATGTTTACCCATCAAGACCATCCCCTCCATAGAACACTATAGGATTCACTCCGCTTATACACAGAGCTACAGAACACCACAGTGTATATTTACACACAGACCCTATAGAAAAAGATTTCCTCATGGACTCTTTTGCACCATCTCAAAGGTCCACTTCCATTCTCCCAATGTTAAAAGGGGTTCTTAAACACGCTTCTGAAGTCTTTAAAGATCATGTAATGGCTAGAGTCATTAACCCCTGAGTGGAAAAGAAATAAGTCTGCCCCAACTGACCCTGTTTACATTGAAGGCCAGCTTCCTTTAGATTCCTTGGTAGTCTCCAATGCCAGGAAAAGGGCTAACTCACAGACCTCAGGCAAAGCTCCACCTCCTGATAAGGAGTCAAAACTGTTAGGCGCATCTGGTAAAAGAACAGCGTCCCAAGCAGCCAACATATGGAGAATTGCCAACACACAGGCCTTACTGGCTAGGTACGATAGGGCGCACTATGATGCACTAGAGACCCTACTACAACATCTTTCAGATCAATATAAAACAAGGGCCAATGATCTCATCCAGGAAGGGAAACTTATAACAAATACCTCAGTTCGATGTGCTCTGGATGCTGCAGACCCAGCCTCCTGAGCTATTAATACCAGTGTTCTTTTGCGCAGACATGCCTGGCTACGGATTTCGAGGTTCAAACTGCCATACTAAACCAACCCTTTGACCACGAAGATTCACTGAGAAATCCTCCACCTCCTATAAGATTCCCACACAGTCCTCCTCTACCAGAGATTATTACAGAGGAGGCTACGGGGGCAATAACAACAAAGGTAGAGGCAAAACTACCAATACTCGCACTACCGCCGCCTCCAAACAATGACTTCCCGTCACTCCTCCGCACCATTCTACTCCGGTCGGGGGAAGATTGATACACAGGTCCTACCTGTCTGCAACAACATTACCACGTACAGGTGGGTGAGACAAATCATCCAATCCGGTTATTGCATGGAGCTCACTTCAACTCCCCCAAACATGCCACCCAAACTGCGCCCAATGTCAACAGAGCATTTAACACTTCTAAAACAAGATGTGCTTTCTCTCCTACAAAAACATGCTATAGAAACCGTTCCCTGCATTATCAAACCACAGGAGTTTACTCCCTGTATTTTCTCATTCCAAAGAAGGATGGAATCAAGAGTCCCATCGTGGACGTCAGACCATTAAACCTATACATACCATCAGACCGTTTTCATATGGTCCCTCTTCAACCGGTCCTTCCCCTACTCAAACAAGGCGATTTCCTTGCCACCTTAGATCTCAAGGACTCCTACTTCCACATTCCCATTCACCCTGCTCACAAGAAACATCTTCGATTTGTAGTGGCAGTCAGCATTACCAGTTGAAAATTCTCCCATTCGGAGTCACCACAGCACCCAGAGTCTTCACAAAATGTCTAGCAGTGGTAGCAGTCCACTTAAGAAGACAGCAAATTCACGTCTTCCCATACTTGGACGACTGGCTCATAAAAGCAAAGTCGCATACCCAGTGTGTAAATCACACACACACACCACAATCCAACTACTTCACGTTTACAATAAACCTCCCAAAGTTTCACCTCCAACCATCCCACATACAACAATATCTAGTTGCCACAACAGACACCTCAAAATCCCTGGATAGCCAGGATAACAAGCATGCAGGCCCTTATAACAAAATTCCAACCGCAGGACTCCCTTCCAGCTCGAGTGTTAAAGCAACTAATGGGGATGATGGTCTCTTGTATATTCATAGTACCTCATGCAAGACTCCAGATGCGCCCCTTGAAGGAAAGCTTAGCACGTCAGTGGAACCAAGCTCAAGGTCAGTGAACAGATCTGGTGTTGGTGGACGGCCGCACACATCGCTCTCTGCAGTGGTGGAACACCCAAAACCTTTCCAAAGGGCGACCGTTCCTAGAGCCAGTTCCACAAATCGTGCTAACAGCAGACTCATTGCTCACCGACTGGGGAGCTCATCTACTACATCACACCATACAGGGCACATGGACACCTCACCAAGAGCTACTCCACATCAATCATTTGGAGCTACTGGCAATATTTCTGGCATTAAAATCATTCCAGAAACGTTATTATTATTATAATTTTTTTTTTGTGGTCCTCATCCTGTCAATTAACTTGTAGGCGATACTCCATTTCCAAAACTGAGGGCCGGGTGGAAATAGTCTTTCCAGACAAGAAATAGCTGCTTCCATTCCCACCCCTCATATCACATGAATAAGAGGGAACAGGACCAACAACCACAATTGACTTAATCATTTGACCCCGTTCTCTGACCCTAATCAAACAACAAGGCCCAAACCTTATCCTGGCTTCTAGGATCACAGGCTATATCCAATTGGCTGGTTCGTATGATATTTTGTTTACACTCCGAGGAGAGGGGTGGAGCAGCCAACTTCCAAGCTTTACATATTTCTCGTCTTCCTAATAGAATGACATAAAATATTTAATCTAATGGCCCTCTTATCAAATGTCAATACGTTATCCTGACATAAACCAAAAAAAAGAGTAACAGCGTAATTTCTAGCTGAATTCCTTTAACATCCTTCAGAAAGTCAACAGTATCTACCCAAAATTTAAGTTAAGAACAAAAGGCAATCATTCGCCAGAGGATCCTTACATCTTGAAAATACATATTGAGTTCCAAAAAGTTTAACTTCGCAGGGGTCCAATAAACCCGATAAAGGGTAAATAAGTGATTACGCTTAAAATAAGCTGGTTTAACTATCTCGCGCAACAGTGAAAAGGAAGCCAGCCAGGCATCGTGCAAATCAATATTTTCTAAAATCATATTGTCATAACTGTTGAATATCATCCGTAAAATTGTCCTCTGCTTCAATTAACATTCAATACCACCAGGCTACCTCTTTATTGATTTTCTCTATCTTCATAGCCTGAATTGACCATATATTATCCTGATATTCTACCCACTGCTGTCTAGCCCACCAAGCTGAAAGTTGATAATATTTAAATCTGGTTAATTCTCCTTGGGTGCATAGTGACAAAGATTCCCACGTCATCAAGTCACCACATGATTTCAAGTCTCCCCAACAGAGAAAGCATGCGTGCTTCAGTGGCAGGCTAAGGACGTTATCCAGACATTCTGGCGTTCCTGGTGAACCCCAAATAGGAGAGTAATACGTTACGCCCATCTTGTTCAGTACGAAGACCCCATTTTTCACTGCCTGTAACAAAATCTTAAGACCAACCTTTTAAAAAAAAAAAAAAGTGGATCCCCAAACTTAAACAAAAATTGACCCTGGTCATACCCATGTGCTCTCAGCATTGCTCCAAAAATAGAACCCAACACATAATCGCCTGGCTTCCTTAATAACATCCTAACATTTTTAAAGTGAAAAACCTGCACATAAATCCATAGATCCGGTAACGCCAAACCCCCCTTCTCCAACCTCCTTCTAAGCCTTTTCCAAGAAATAAGGGCACCCTTTGATGCCCGTATAAAACTGCCAATCTCCTGCATCTTAGCAAGTTCATTCTTTTCGAATGTGAGAGGTATATTATTAAAAATAAACATTATCTTTGGAAGGATGATCATTTTGATCAATTTGACCTGCCCATATATATTCAGAGGAAGATTTGCCCATCTATTCAATAATTTCCCAACCTCATTACTAATCTTTTTCCAGTTTACAATGGGAACATCCGCTAATTTTTGAGTAATTTGAATACCCAAATATCGCATCTGGGATTTAGCCCCCAGGGTCACAGATGTTTGATTCCACTCCATTACTTCTGTTTTATCCCTATTCGCACTATAGCCAGAGAAGTTCCCAAACATCTCTGCTCTTGCAAGGCGCTTAGGAATAGAATGTGAAGGATATTTTGTATATAAAATTAGGTCAAATGCATATAATGCTAATTTAGCTTCAAAATTAATATATTTAAACGGGGATATAGTAAGATCCTGTCTAATTGATGCTGCAAATGGTTCAATGTAAATATTAAACAGCGGAGACATCGGACATCCCTGCCTTGTCCCACGCATAATCTTAAACGGATCAGTTAGTTCCCCATTAACTACTACTGCAGCTGTAGGAGCTCTATAAATTACCTGGAGGGACTTAGGAAGCCAAACTTTTCCAAGGATGCCCATAAATGTGGCCAATGGACTTAATCAAATGCTTTGGCAGCATCTGTTGCCACCATAGTTACTGGAAGTTTATAGCATTCTGCCAAATCCATTATTCCCAACAAAATAGCAGTGAGGTCATTGAGCTGTCTTCCAGGAATGAATCCCCTCTGATCCATATGGATAATGTTTTTTATAATTTTGGCCACCCTGGTCGCCAATATCCCCATGAACACCTTAGTCAGTATTCAAAAGAGATATCGGCCTGTATGATTCGGCCACGAGCGGGTCCTTATTTGGTTTTAAAACTAAAACTATGGTTGCTTCATCCCATCCCAATAGTTATTTAAATACTAATATTAAATATAACTCTATCGGAAGGCCATCTGGGCCCACTGCCTTTCCTCTTGCCATCCTTCTCAACTGTGTCCGAATTTCTTCCTCCGTTATTTCAGAAGCTAAAGAAGAGATCTGGTCATCACTAAGAGATGAAAGCTCCACGCTTTCCAAAAATTCCTTAATTTTTCCTGCCTCAGGGTTGATCTCATATTATTCAGCCATATAGCTCCGTACTTCTGCCCCAATTTCAGCATTCGTAAGTAAAATCTGACCCGTAGCGCCATCCCTCAGGCTACTAATTTGATTTCGGGCTCTATCTGTTTTAGCCTTGCAAGCTAAAAGCCTACCACTCCTCTCCCCCATAAGAAAAGTTCTGAAGTTTGCTGACCTTCCATCTTTTTGCTAAGATATAGTCCAAGAAACTCTTATATTCTACTTGAAGGTTCTCTAACTCCTTAGTAAGAAGTAGAACCCTAAAAAAAGAGTCTAAAGAGGCCCTTTGTAATTCCTGCTCTATACTCATATATTTTCAAGAAGGGCCTGCTCTCTTCTTCTGTGGGTACGAATCTTCCCAATCATAATAGATGTAATCTCTGACCTTAAAAATGCCTTAGTCGTCCCAAATAACCTGTAGCTTCGCTGACCCTCTGTTAGCCTGGAAAAACATCAGAGCTTCCTGACGTACTTTAATTGAACCACTTCGTCAAGTAGAATCGTCTGATCTAATGTCCATCTTATGGCTCCCCTCTTTCCTTGTAATCTAATGGATAATAAAACTGCAGAGTGATGAGAGGATAGGGGGCAAATGGTCAACTCTATCGACTTCTCCATATAGGCCCTGATCAATCAAAAAAGTAATCTATACGGGAATGGTGACCATATTTTCTGCTATAGAAAGTATCCCTTCTCATTCCCTTTTTTAGCTCTCCAAACATCGATCAAATTTAATTCATGCTTCAAGATTTTTAGTACATTCATGGAGTTTAAAGGGGCCTTGTAAATTGACCTCGAGGTCCTGTCTAACTCCGAGCATTGAACTAAAACCCCCTCTGATAACTACTGGAACGTTAACTAACAGGAGGGCAGCCTCTAATTGAATCAGAGAGTCTGGGTTCTCCTGTTTCGAACCATAATAGCTTACTCATACCGTAGCCCTATTCTGACCTCCCAGATGAGTCCGTAGAATGACCTTCTAATTTAAAACTACAATTAGTTCTTATAATAATGGCAACTCCTCTTGTGCTACCTCTCTGTTTTGAACTGACAATGTCCTGGACCCAAGACCATTTTGTAAATATATTTAAACATTCCTTCTCTTCCAAATGGGTTTCCTGCAATAATATAATATTAGCTTCGGATGTTTTAAGGAACTGCATAATACGGGCCAATTTTTTCCACCCCTCCCAGGGAACCCACCCATCTATCTCTAAAGGCACAAGCGCCATTCGACATATCCCCGTGCTAACGAGGAGAACCTAGCGTCCTAGTGCATAATTCCACATATTTACATATTTACACAAATGACCACCATTAATTTGGCTTGTACATCATAATAAATTGCCACCTTTACTACAGATAGCATATTACTCTGAGTACCTCTAATTAGCTCTTATGGCTTGGCCCCATATCCTGCCTTATCTTAACCTTTTAACATACCCCAAGACCATCTATCTATAAATATAACAAATTGCATTCTGATAGGGGCCTGAGGGAGACACCCTCTTCAAAGCCCCTCACATCTTACTTAACAGGGCATCAACTTCCTCAGGTTCACAGAAATTATACATTTTGTTGTTCCACATTACTCTCAGCATAGCCGGAAACTTCATATGCACCTGCGCTCCCTTAAGCCTTAATTCATTGATCTTTGAGCCTAACTGCCACTGACGTTCCGCTGTTCTTTTACCCATATCTGAGCGAATTGAGTATGTACAATCCCCATACGTAGATCACCTTTCTTTTAATGCCTTAGTTAGGACAAGCTCCTTAATGATACACGTATGAAAAGAGACCAGGATCTTCCTTGGAGCCTTCCTTTCCGGCTGCAACCTATAGGGATCTCTATGCACCCTTTGAAGTTCGTTCGCCCAATCAATCTCCGCCCGATCTGAGAGTAACTCCCCCAATAGACTGGACACAAATCCCTTTAAATCTGCCCCTTCCGCATTCTCCTCAATGCCCAAAATACATATATTATTTCTCCTAGCCTGGATTTCCAGTCTCTCCATATCTAACTGTAGTTCCTTATTTCCTCGTTTTAGCTTCTCAATCTCACTAAGATTAGAGGCAGTGGTCTCACCCAAGGCTTTCACTTCCTCTTCAAGAGACTCAGTTCGTTTAGCCAATCCGTCAATCTTCTGCTCCAAGATCTCCCCTATCCTGAATTTTTCTCTGATTGTTTTCAGAAGTCACGAATTTACCTAACATCTCTTCTCTGAAACTGGCCAAAAAGTCCCCCAATTGACCATCTGGGGGGGACTGTATATATTACAGTCACCTTGCATAGACTGCAACTCTGCAACGGAAATGGCAGCATCAAGACTTACTAAACGGTCTGAAATGGGAAAAGTTAAGCTGCTTATTCTCATTGGCCTCTTTTTCAGGGATATCCTGGGGTGTCTCCACCAGACCCTCCTGCTCCTATTGACCCTCCGTAAGGGGAGAAAAACGGTTTTGCAACAACAATGGTGCCCACAACTGAACAGAGGGAGCAGCACTCCCTGCTTTCTCAACAAAGTTTGATACGGGTTTATAAACTTCACCTATTTCTTGATTTGCTTCCTCTCTCAATGATAATTGGGAGACAGCGACCTGCTCCATTATCCTAAAATAGGACCTTTAAAGAGGGGGCTGCTTTTGAAACTGATTGAGATTTATTCACACCACACTTATTAATTGATTTCTTAGTTTTCTTTTTAGCGGAGTGTTAGGAGTTACCACTCGAGGAGGATCACTTCCTTTCTCCTGAATGCTGCCTTTCTTGAGTTTTTCCAGTTCGGACCGGAGTTGATATCTGCTTTTCTCTGTCACAAATCTTCGATCTTTTATGTTTAAGTCAGTGTCTCCTTGATTAGACTTTGTAACATCTGATGAGACTACCATGTACAAGTGCATCTATTTCCTTCCCAGGTAAGTTTATCGAATATCATGTCTCAATACTCGCTCACCGGGATTGAGAGCCATTCTCCATCCAGCCCTCCTGATTTAAGAGGCTTAAGACTTGCTCTGTTTAAATTATGCCCTAGTAAGGGAACATTATCCTTCTTGGTCTTCCCTGAGCCCACCGACTGACTTTTAAACTCAGACTTTTTAGCTATCCCCAAGTTATGAACTTCAGAATTCTTAAGATAAGAAATCACTGCTCCCTACTCAAGAGGCAATTTAGTAAGGGTTGTTCTATTATTACCCGCATATATCGCTTTAACCCGGAGTCTCCTCCAAAACTCAGCAGCCCGTCTCCAGCTCCCTAATGGGGCGGAGTCACGTCTCTGTGCTGGTGATGCAGGGAAGACATTTTCACAACCAGGACCCATACGTCCTTACCTGCCTGAAGCTAATTCTATCCTTGGTTCAATCCTTCATTCCCACAGGGTGTTGAGAGCAAGCCTATCAAGGCAGTAAAGTTCTTCAGTGTCCCCCCCCCCCCGCCCCAAAATGGTAGGCAGAAAACTACTGATAGAATATCGTTAGAAAGCCTCTCCTCGAAGGACAGGGAAAGTGAAAAATAAGAAATGAAAACAAGCATTAGAAATGCAATCGGGCTCGGATTTATTTGAGTTTGAGCTAATGGCATTGTAAATGCCAATGTATTGTTGCTATGTGTTATGGAGTGTGTTCATGTGGTGTGTACTGTACTGCTAGTGATCTCCTTGTGAATGTGCGAATATTGCACCACTTGCCTGTGATGTCCTTCTTATGCACCGCCACTCTGCACCGCCACTCTGCACCGCCACTCTGCACCGCCACTCTGCACCGCCACTCTGCACCGCCACTCTGCACCGCCACTCTGCACCGCCACTCTGCACCACCACTCTGCACCACCACTCTGCACCGCCACTCTGCACCGCCACTCTGCACCGCCACTCTGCACCGCCACTCTGCACCGCCACTCTGCACCGCCGCTCTGCACCGCCGCTCTTCCACTCTGCACTGCCACTCTGCACCGCCACTCTGCACCGCCACTCTGCACCGCCACTCTGCACCGCCACTCTGCACCGCCACTCTGCACCGCCACTCTGCACCGACACCGCACCGCCACTCTGCACCGCCACTCTGCACCGCCACTCTGCACCGCCACTCTGCACCGCCACTCTGCACCGCCACTCTGCACTCTGAACTGCCACTCTGCACCGCCACTCTGCACTCTGCACCGCCACTCTGCACCGCCACTCTGCACTCTGCACCGCCACTCTGCACCGCCACTCTGCACCGCCACTCTGCACTCTGCACCGCCACTCTGCACCGCCACTCTGCACCGCCACTCTGCACCGCCACTCTGCACCGCCACTCTGCACCGCCGCACTGCACCGCCGCACTGCCACTCTGCACCGCCACTCTGCACCGCCACTCTGCACCGCCACTCTGAACCACTGCACCGCCACTCTGCACCGCCACTCTGCACCACTGCACCGCCACTCTGCACCGCCACTCTGCACTCTGAACTGCCACTCTGCACCGCCACTCTGCACCGCCACTCTGCCACTCTGCACCGCCACTCTGCCACTCTGCACCGCCACTCTGCCACTCTGCACCGCCACTCTGCCACTCTGCACCGCCACTCTGCCACTCTGCACCGCCACTCTGCCACTCTGCACCGCCACTCTGCACCGCCACTCTGCACTCTGCACCGCCACTCTGCACCGCCACTCTGCACCGCCACTCTGCACCGCCACTCTGCACCGCCACTCTGCACTCTGCACCGCCACTCTGCACCGCCACTCTGCACCGCCACTCTGCACCGCCACTCTGCACCGCCGCACTGCACCGCCGCACTGCCACTCTGCACCGCCACTCTGCACCGCCACTCTGCACCGCCACTCTGCACCGCCACTCTGCACCGCCACTCTGCACCGCCACTCTGCACCGCCACTCTGCACCGCCACTCTGCACCGCCACTCTGCACCGCCACTCTGCACCGCCACTCTGCACCGCCACTCTGCACCGCCACTCTGCACCGCCACTCTGCACCGCCACTCTGAACCACTGCACCGCCACTCTGCACCGCCACTCTGCACCGCCACTCTGCACCACTGCACCGCCACTCTGCACCGCCACTCTGCACCACTGCACCGCCACTCTGCACTCTGCACCGCCACTCTGCACCGCCACTCTGCACCACTGCACCGCCACTCTGCACCGCCACTCTGCACCGCCACTCTGCACCGCCACTCTGCACCACCACTCTGCACCACCACTCTGCACTCTGCACCGCCACTCTGCACCGCCACCCTGCACCGCCACTCTGCACCGCCGCTCTTCCACTCTGCACCGCCACTCTGCACCGCCACTCTGCACCGCCACTCTGCACCGCCACTCTGCACCGCCACTCTGCACCGCCACTCTGCACCGCCACTCTGCACCGCCACTCTGCACCGCCACTCTGCACCGCCACTCTGCACCGCCACTCTGCACTCTGAACTGCCACTCTGCACCGCCACTCTGCACTCTGAACTGCCACTCTGCACCGCCACTCTGCACCGCCACTCTGCACCGCCACTCTGCACCGCCACTCTGCACCGCCACTCTGCACCGCCACTCTGCACCGCCACTCTGCACTCTGCACCGCCACTCTGCACTCTGCACCGCCACTCTGCACTCTGCACCGCCACTCTGCACTCTGCACCGCCACTCTGCACCGCCACTCTGCCACTCTGCATCGCCACTCTGCATCGCCACTCTGCACCGCCACTCTGCACCGCCACTCCAGCGGCCGCGTGCCGAACGCAGAAAAAGTCCTTCGAGCCGGATTTGAACACCGACCTAAGGCTGACAGACGCTCCACTACAGTCCTTCGCTCTACCAACTGAGCTATCAAAGGCTCGCTGTCATCTCCGTTTTTTCCCGGGCACTGTATAACACCGCCAGAATGTTCCCGTTCGCATCTCGGCGGGGCGCCGCCGCTGGCGCTCAGAGCTAGGACCGCTCGGTCACTGCCTTTCCCAGGCTGCCTGTAGCATATTTGTGTACTGCCGATTGAGTTGACAATGCCGGGCTCGCTGCGTGGGTAAAATCCACCACCTACTGATGCACATCCTTTTTTGGTTTTCAAATATTTATTTAAATCACGAGGTCGTGCACGCGCCGTATGACTGCAGTAAAAATCTCTGCGAGCGCTACCAATAGGGCAACAATAAAATTGAGATTCTGTGCCTGTCAGCTGCCCGCCGGAGCAGAAGAGACGTTTTTTATACCGGCGAAACCCTTATTGAAGTCACCGGCCCGTGTCTACACATGGGGCCAGCTAACCCCGCGGTGCCCCGCCCCGCCAGGCCTCCCTGACCAAGTAAGACGCGAGCACCCGGCCAACCACTAAGTTCCACAACGTATAGGCCCCTGCACCACAGGGAAGGCCTGAGGTAAAGGTGAACAAAATGGCCACCCAACCCCGCCCCCCCCCATTTTGAAACTGACCGTTCCCCCACAAAATGGCCGCTGGGTGCTTGACCCGTATGTCTGGCAATGGCCATTCCACAACAAAATGGCCGCACGTGTGCTTGACCCTCCTGTCCGGCAATGGCGGCCCCGACCCAAGTACACTTAACAATTACATGCCAACTGTGAGGCCCGAACTCACTACCTCCCCCTTACGAGACTGACGCGCTGGCTCTAATTGGGCCCCTAACCCGACGAAGGACCACAGGCACCCAAAGCCCATGTCACCGTGAATTCATTCGAACACCGGAGCAACAGCGCTCCTCCAGCAGGGTGAAGCCAGATAGTATGTCCCACATCCTCACCGTGCACCAATAGAAGGTACCCCTCAAGTGAAAAGTTCCCCGACCGCGCGAGTCAGGCCAGGCCTGCTGCCCGCAGCCCCGCCACCCCCAGTTCACAATTCCGGGGGAAATACCAAGCCCGGGAAGGACCAGGCTCTCTGAAGTACCCTGGCCCCCCGGTCCCCGAGGCAGACGCGCACCAGGGTTCCCCAGTTGCCTGCTCCCCACAAACCGGCATTGAAACAATTTAAATAATCAAAAGCGCACAATGATTCACTAGTTGCGTGCTCCACACAAACCCGCCCCGCAATAGGCACAATTAGATAAATAATCCGACCCGCCCCGCCATCTGAAAAATAAAAGAACTAAACAGACGCGCACAAGCATTCCCTAACTGCATGCTTCACACAAACCCGCCCCGCAATAGGCACAATTAAATAAATAATCCGACGCGCACAAGGATTCCCTAGCTGCATGCTTCACACAAACCCGCCCCGCAATAGGCACAATTAAATAAATAATCCGACGCGCACAAGGATTCCCTAGCTGCATGCTTCACACAAACCCGCCCCGCAATAGGCACAATTAAATAAATAATCCGACGCGCACAAGGATTCCCTAGCTGCATGCTTCACACAAACCCGCCCCGCAATAGGCACAATTAAATAAATAATCCGACGCGCACAAGGATTCCCTAGCTGCATGCTTCACACAAACCCGCCCCGCAATAGGCACAATTAAATAAATAATCCGACACGCACAAGGATTCCCTAGCTGCATGCTTCACACAAACCCGCCCCGCAATAGGCACAATTAAATAAATAATCCGACGCGCACAAGGATTCCCTAGCTGCATGCTTCACACAAACCTGCCCCGCAATAGGCACCATTAACTAAATAAACAGACGCGCCCAAGGGATTCACGGTTTCATGCTCCCCTACAAACCCCGCCCCGCAAAGGAACAAATAACTTAATAAACGCACAGACCGGTAGCGGAGCACTCAAAATAAACATAAAACTGCTGCTACAAACCCCGCCCCGCAAAGGAACAAATAACTTAATAAACGCACAGACCGGTAGCGGAGCACTCAAAATAAACATAAAACTGCTGCCCAGTAAACAGTTCCCAACCGAGCACCACGAACATATCCACTGCTAAGTGCAAACAACCTTGGAGGCCCGCCCCGCAACGGAAAGCAATATTACCCATATAACCATCCTCAACCCAGTGCCCCGCAAAAACCCCCCTCATAGACGAACCCAAACCCCCAACAGCGCCCCCCCAGCAGGATGCCCGACCCAAACGGCTCTCACCTTAAGTCCGTGACGTCCTGGGCGGCATCCAACATCGAGGGCAGTGATTGTGAACGCGCCCGGCCATCTGGATTCACTAACGGAGGCACCCTGACAGCTCCTAATTATAATTTATGTACTTCTTTGCGCGAGCACGGACGAAATATGCCCAAAATGGCGGAACAAAACTACATTTACCCTATCACTTCAAGCCTATTAAAACCAAAACACAAGGAAGACGAATCACTGGCCAGATGACAGAAAACGCAAAGGAATGTGTGGAATTTCTCTCGCCAAGGCCCTAAGGATACTTCTTTTTTTTCTTATAACATTAGGATCTCGAAACTCCTCCCCCACTTACAGTGGGGAGGAGTCCGAGCCCTAAAAAGGGGTAATGGGGAAAAAAAACTGTCGGAGATGAAAACCGCAAGAGAAGCTTGCAATCCGCCGACTTCCTCACAATCTGCACGTTCGGCACCCAGGAGTAACGTACTCCTCCTACACCGGGTTTTCTTGATCGCGGGCGGAAAAACCGCCGTTCAGGTGGCTCCCCTCGTTATAAGGATAGCGAGCAATAAAATTAAAAATAACTTAACAGCGGCAGAGCAGTGGCTAAAGATTAAGAGTCTCCGACATCATCGTAGATTCAGCGTTCAAAGGGCGTCCAGGACCAAGGCTCTCTCCTCCTCACACAGGGTGTATCCCGACTGGCGTCAGCCAGCCGCCATGTTCCCTTACCTGTTTGGAGACTTCTGTCGGTTGATTTCAGAAACACTTGATCTTAGGGCGGGAATTGGAGGATAGGGAGTGGGTGCAAATGCTAGAGCAACCCCGGCGAGTCTCCCGGAATTGTAGTTTGAAAACAATTCAATTATTTATACCACATAAAGCATTCTTTGCCCATGCAACTATACGTAAAATGTTTCCCGCGCCGTCTGCGGAGTGCCCGCGGTGCAAGACCCATAGGCAGATTTTCTTCATATAATATGGCACAGTCGGGCGTTGCAGGGATTTTGGTCGGAGGTTATCCGAGGGTTGGAGGTGTTGACGGAGCGCCATCAGTGGGACACAATTGAGGCCTGCCTTCTGGGATTATTCCCCCTGCCTATGAAGGCAAAATTACTACGCAGATTCGCATCGCTCGCCATGATGTTGGCAAAACGTATGATTACACGATGCTGGAAGTCCGCTCTGGCGCCAAGGGTGGGCGCTTGGCGCAAGCAGGTGGGTAGATGGGCGATTGCTGAAAGGGAGGCTTTACACCGTGAAGAGTACAGGGGGCTGTGTCGGGCGGCCGACTTCGCTGGACTGGGCGCATCTGATGGAGCAATTTAAGGCAGTGGAAGAAGCTGACTCCTGAGTATCTCAGTATAGCATGCAGGACAGTGGTACAGGGGCCTAGGTGCTGGTGGACTTCTGCCCACCCATACTCTGTCTGAGTGCCTCCCTTGCCCTATTACTTGGTCTTTCCCTCCAATTGATCTCTCCCCTCTCTCTCTCTCTCTTTTCTCCCTCCCCCCCCCCTTACTCCCCCATCTCGATACACGCCCCCATCTAGGGCCTCTCTGACCTAACACACACCGGACGTAGGACCATCAAGACGGTGTGTAGTCAGTATAGCGGCACTTTAGTTACCAGTACTTGTTGGGGTATTGTGGTGGGAGGGTTGTGTTTGGGTGGGGGAGGTAATGGGTGCTGCACCGGATGTCTTTTGCTGGCGGGAGGACGCACTCTCTGCAGCTCTCTCAACTTGCACAGAGCATATGGAGGTGGGCGATTCCGCAAAACATATTCATTTTAGCCCAACACCTTACAGGAATACAGAATCGGATGGCAGATCTGTTAAGTAGTAAGACACAACAGATTCACAAGTGGGAACTTCATCCACAAGTCCTTCATCCGTTTTTCCAAATGCCGGGGCATCCAGAATAGATCTCTTCACCACACATTCAAACACAAAATGCCCAAGTTTCAGATATCCACACCCATTGTCCAAAGGAAATGCGATATGGATGAATTGGTCAGGCAGATTTGCGTACGCTTTTCCGCCTCTCCCTCTCATTCCATTAGTGGTACGCAAGCTGCAACAATAGTCACTAACACTGATCCTAGTTGCTCCAGCATGGGCCAGACAGCCATGGTACACAACATTGCTAGAACTATCAGTAGTTCCGCACCAAAAAACTACACCTCTTCCCACAACTCTCCACACAGACCGTGTAGAGATCAGGCATCCAGGTCCAGCACAGCTCAACCTAGCGATCTGGCTCCTGAAGTCCTAGAATTTGGTTACCTCAGTCTTCCACCTGATTGTATGAACGTTATCAAAGAGGCTAGGCGCCCCACCACTAAAGCCTGCTATGCTATGGAAAAGATTTGTGATATACTGCTCCAATAACACACTCCTCTGGATGCGTCCATTCAACACATCCTATGTTACCTGCTGCATCTTCAAAGATGTAATCTAGCATACACATCAATTAGATTACATTTCGCTGCCATAGCAGCTTACCTGCAAAATAAACAACTTTTGTCATTGTTCAAGGTACCTGCCATTAAAGCATTTATGGAAGGCCTCAAAAGAATAATTCCTCCCATAGTACCACTCTCTCCAGTGTGGAATCTAAAATCGTCCTCACTATATTAATGGGTCCTCCTTTCGAACCGCTACATAAATGCGAGCTACAGTTTCTTGCATGGAAAGTCGCTTTTCTTGCGGCCATCACATCTCTCAAAAGAGTCAGTGAGCTACAGGCACTAACTATTCAAGAAATATTTTTCCAACTCCATCATAACAAAGTGTTTCTCAGAACAAATCCCAAATTCCTTCCTAAGGTTATTTCTCCCTTTCATCTTAACCAATCTGTAGAGTTGCCAGTGTTCTTCTCACAACCACAAACAGTAGCAGAAAGAGCTCTTAATACACTAGACGTAGAAAGAGCACTTCTTTGTTATATTGACAGAACAACACCTTTTCACAAAACGGCTTTTGGTATCCTCGTCACCACATAAAGGCCATCCCATATCAAAGGCTGGAATTGCAAGGTGGATTGTCAAATGTATACAAAGTTGCTATCACAAAGCAAAATATACACTTTCCATTCCCCCTAAAGCCTATTCTACCCGCAAAATGGGGGCTTCCATGGCATCTTTAGGGAACATTTCCTTTGATATCTGCAAAGCAGCTACATGGTCTACACCGCACACATTCACAAAACAATATTGTGTAGATGTGCAAGCAAAACAACCAGCTAGTGTGGGCCAGGCTGTACTCAAAACACTATTTCAGACTACTGCAACAGAAACTGGTGGTTGCCCCTAAGAGACAGTACTGCTATGCAATTTATGCATAGTGTGTGATCTGCAGCTCATATGCCTCAAACGGAAAATGCTACTTACCAGTATGCATTTGTTCTTGGCATGTAGAGCTGCAGATTGACACGTGCCCACCCACCTCCCCGGCTACCTTTGTCTGTTCCAGTATTATCTTAATTAGAAACAACACACATGGACATCTCTTTCTGGTTTTCACAAAACTCCATCATTTCCCTTCTTGGCGAAAAAACAATCTGAAGATGGAGTCGATGCCCATGCACACTATTGTCCAAAGGAGGAGTCACCCCTATCTCGTTGCTTCCAAAGACTTGTTCCAAGACAATAATAAACTGGAAACATCCGGGCCCAACTTTAGATGGCGATCTATGCATAGTGTGTGAATCTGCAGATCTACATGCCAGGAAAAGATGCATACTGGCAAGTAGCATTTTCCTTACTTTGATGTTATACGTGTCTTTGGTATTGTAAGATGTGATCTTGTACAGATCCCTCTGAATTTCATTTGACTGAATGTGTAAAATAATAAGCAGATTCTTTCTGAAGTGAATCGGGGACCATGAGATGTTTGCAATAATTTCTGTAGTGATTTTGAGTCCAGGCCACCCCATTTCTGTAATAGTCTATGCTGCTGTTGTTTCTTGTGATATTTTACGATACTTATGTATACGAAAATCTTGTATGTTGGCCTTTATTCTGTCTTATAGCATTGAACGTGTGAGAATGCAAGCTCTCCTATTTTGCACTTTATATAAATGTTCTCTCACTCTGTAGCACACCACCCCAGCTCTTTGTTCTCTATTATCAAAGTTATAGAATACAGGCATTTTCTAGACCTACATATTTATAAATCATTAATACGTGGCATAGGATATAGTTCAGTATTCTGATCAGTATTTAATGGTTCTCTAAAACTAACTTGTGGCTTTTGCAGCTCTCTTGACTTGTGTGAGTGCTGTTATTCGATGTGAATGCAGAGGGCATGGCAATGGAATGGGATTAGCAGCTAGTAGTGGAACCTTGATGGGACTCATGATGGCTTCTTGATGAGAGGCTGTCTGAGCGTGGTTTTGGGCTGGGGTATAGTGTGTAAGCAGTTATGGGTGATTTGAGAGGGCTGAATTATTATTATGTTTTTAAAAAACATTTTATTGCATAGTTCAACAAATACCCTGCTGTTCGCCTACAATCCAGAGGCCAGCGGTTAACTTCCAGTACTCGTCATACACAGCTATGTTTTGCCAACAACCACAGGGGCAGGCAGCGAAATAATCTCTGTAGCAGTGCACAATAATAAATTATTCAATTTATCTTTATTTCGGCATGAATACCATAAAAGAGCAATACATTATAACAATAAAACATTCCTTTAAAATACATAACATACTGTAAAATTCATTCAGTTTTCATGTCGAATCTAAGACCAAAAATTAAGAAATCTGAAGGTCATAGTAGTTGTTCTAATTCAATAGGAACAGATGTAGGTGACAGAAATAGGTTACATCAAGTGCAGGCGACAGAAATAGGAATTCGTCAATTGCCCCTCAGATAATACAGAAACAATTATAACATGTCAACGACATTTTAGGTACTTAACGGTTTACAGTTTGTAACCCAATTTTTTCCTTTGGAAAAAGATGCTGTGCAAAAATCTACTAACACTAAATACGATAGGCTGGCTGCTATCAGTCAAAAGGATCCTTAGGACCTGGGAGCATGATCTTACACCTAGTGTTTGACATATGGGCTTGATCCATCTCCTCCTCGCTTTAACATATATTGGGCAGAAGAAGAGGATATGTAGCTCATTTTCTTGTTGGTTACCACCACACATGGTGCATGATTCACCCTCTGCATGATTCACTGAGTTAACACCACCAGACCAACGGACCAGTGTTGAACCAATTTGAAGGTTTCCATATCTGAATTTCAGAAATAGTGTCTTTGCTAGCGGTGGTTCTATTTCATCCAGAAATGACTCAAAGAATGGGTCACCTTTAAAATTAAGGAATCTTTGTACAAGCGACCCATTAGAAGGAGCGTTTGTGATCATACCTGAAATGTACGACCAAAAACACTTTTTTACCATGATTTTTGAGTTTGGTGGAAGTATATCTGGTTGTTCCCAATAATGTGACAATCCTATTGAGGTAAACCAGAATTTAACATGTTTAAACCAGGGTATCACATTAAAGCTGTCAAGCTCCATGATTTCTATTAGGCCATTTTTGTAAGCCTGCAACTCCGGTACGCGCCACAGCCTGATCCATAACAATAAGGGACGTAGAATAATGTGGTGGTCCGTTCTACGAATATTTAGGTCAAGCTGGAGCGGAACCAGAGGAGTACTCCTGGGGACTCTAACCAGACTTCTCAGGAAGTTGTTGTCCATGACCCTAAAGACATCTTTGGATCCAGGGCCCCAAATTTCCGAGCCGTACAATACTGCAGATTGAACCTTATATTTAAAGAGTTCAACTGCTGGAGACACGGCTTTGCTGGTACTTAAACCTTGTTCTCTGATAATGGGTTTAGTGTTCTGACTAAAGAGCATCTTACATTTTTCTAATTGGGCTTTCCATGAAAAGGTGGAGTCAAATATTACTCCTAAGTAACCAAAGTGCGGGACTGATTCCAATTTTGTTCCATTTAAAGTTAGAGAGCCCTTGTCGCTCTTTGTTGGATTTAGGACCATACACTTTGTCTTTTTCCCGTTTATCTCCAGTCCTTTCTTATTACAATAATCATAAAAAGAATTTAAAAGAGACTGAAGGCCTTTTTTAGTCTGGGAAATTAGTATGGTGTCATCCGCAAACAACAGGGAAGTAACTTTTTCACCATTTAACTTGGGAGAATCATTGTTGCATTCTTCCAGGTATGATGGAATGTCATTCACGAATAGCGGAAACAGTGTAGGGGCCAGTACACACCCCTGGCGCACACCTCGTGCAATTGGTATTTTAGGGGTTAATTCGCCTTTTGGGCCCCACCGTGCTCTGGCGAAGTTCCCTCTATGTAGCTCTTTTATTTGCGCTATCAGGATTGGTGACATCCCTACTGAACTTAGTGTTTCCCACAGTAAATTGCGTGGAACTAAATCAAACGCCGCCCTTAGGTCGACGAACGCAACATGAAGTTGTCCCTTTTTAATCTTAATGTATTTCCAATAAAGGCAACAGAAGCGGAAAATTTGATCAATTGTACTAACTTTGGATCTGAAACCCGCTTGATATTTTGACAGAATTGCCTTCTCGTCCAGCCAATCATTGACACGGAATAAAATGTGTCTTGTGTAGATCTTTTGCAGTATGTCCATTAAACTTATCGGACGATAATTTGAGGGGTCCATCCTGTCACCTTTCTTGTAAATTAAAACAATTTCAGCCCCCTTCCAACTTTCTGGGAAGTCTAGAGTTCGGGATAACTCGTTACACAAATGGTTAATGTATGGGACCCAAATTTTTAGTTCGTGTTTATACAAGTCTCCCGGAATCTTGTCTAACCCAGGGGCTTTGCCAGATTTAATCTGGTTTATTGCCAATTCTGTCTCTCCTAGGGTGAACTCCAGGGTTTCCCCCGGAATGACATGGCTAGGAGTTCTATCAGTGCTGGGTTCCTCATATTCCTTATAAAGTTCAGAAAAATGGTTTACCCAAGTCTGTTCGTCTAGATAGACATCCTTAACCACTCTACCTTGGTGATTTCCGTTTGCTATCAGCCTCCAGAAGGCTACACTATCTCGTATTTTTGCTGCTTGTAACAAGTCAGCCCATTTTGCTTCTTCCCATGCAACTCTACATGCTTTTTGGACCATTTTATAATTGTTCCTTGCTGATATAACATTTGTTTGGATCTTAGACTTAATTGCTGTCAGGAGTGCCCTCTTGGACTCCCTACAGTCCTTGTTGTACCAGGGTTTGCTATGGGATAAGTTGTTTGTCTTCTGCTGGCTTTTTTTCGGCATCTTGGTGACTAGGGGCTTTAAAGCGTTAAAAAATTTATGGTGTAGTTCCATAAAATGGCTGTCATGGCCTTCATTTGGGATGACATTAGGGTATGCTCCAAAGGTACTAGCAAAAAGCCCATAAATTTCACTTATGACTTCGCCATCGCCCAATATTAGTGGCCATTTGAGAGAACGTCTGTTGTTACTGATGTGTAACTCAATTTGGTCACCACTATTTCCGTCTCCCATTAATGGAGACACTGTATCTCCTAATAGGGAGTCCTCGACATGAAGGGCCAGAGGAAAATGATCGCTCTCTAGTCTTTCCGTTACCTCCATGTCCAGAAGGAATTCCCATGAAGACACAGAGGCTATAATGAAATCTATATTGCTTTTATAGTTCCCTCTGTAGAATGTGGGCTTCCTCATGATGTCTGATGGTAGCCGTCCATTACACGCTCTTATACAGTGTTCTGTACATAATCTAGTCAGTTGGAGGGCCATCGGAGAACATTTTACTGATTTTATGGTTTCTAGAGCAGGGATCCCATTGGCCTCATCTTCTTCTATAAAGATGTCGCTGAGCCCCACAATAGGCTCATAGTTACAATTGAAGTCGCCTGATATAATGACATAGTTCGCTCTAGTATCTAGGTTACCCAATAAAAAATCAAGGGATGTTAGTGTGGAAGATTCCCTAGTAATGGGGGTTGGTCTGTTGTAAACGTTAACTAGATACAGCTTTTTCTCTTTACGAACATCAATTTTCAAAATCAGAATATCAGGGGAGTTGGTATCCACCACTTCTATGTTCACTTTTAAATCTACCTTTACCCAGGTCAGTAACCCTCCCGAGGGTCTTCCACTCCTCGAGGGAATTGCATTGACACCATAAGATTTGTATCCCAGCCTATGAATAGTTTCAACCGCCCAGGTCTCTTGCAACATACAAAAATCAAAAGAGTCAATGAAACTTGCCCAGTCCGGGTCAATTAGGTTTTTAAGTAGCCCGGCTATATTCCAGGATACCAACTTTAAGGTTTGTCGGGGTTCCAAGAGTTTTTGCATCGGGACATTTCCCCCCTCTACAACCTCTGAAATATGGCCTTCTCGATTAATTACATCATACTCAATAGACATTAGATCATTTTGAGGTGTAACACTTCCCAATGGTATTGAACCATCCCCAATTATTGAAGCTAACACAGGCAATGTACGTACATTCCCCTCAGATCCTGCTACATAAGTATTAACACCATCTGTCTGTAAACAGAAAACACCCCTTCCCCCCAGCAAATTAGCATCCAACAATTCATTTCCGTCAACCCCCCTAGGCGCTTGGCATCAATCGCAATCATCAAGCCCACTGAAGATGTCAAATCTGTTGATAATTTCTAAAGGGGTGAACGGTTTTAAATGGTCCATTCTTCCATTGTTGGGGTTAGTTTGCCTATATGGAACACAGTTCCAACCAAAAGCATCAGGTGCCGGTGCATTATTTGGGGGGAAGAAAGGCTCCACAGAAATAGGCCTAGAAAATGGTGGCAACATGTGTTGAATGTTACCAGCCCTCTGCATGACTGGTGGATAGAAGCAGGGCATAGTTTGAGGTGTAATATGAGGGGCTGGTTGTTGATGGGAGGGAAAAACCACAGACCTTGGATAAAAAAAGGTCAAGGGTCTGGGTATTATGCAGTTACTTGTGGTACCCGGGGGCCAATTTAATATAAGTTGGACTGCATTAGGATCCCTGAAGTTAACAACCACCACGTCCCCCTCGATGTTTTTTTGTCGGCTTCCCAACCATTGGAGGCGTCGAACGTGGACAATATCACCATTTATATGGGGTGCTATTGGTCTGTATAAACTTAACCAATGCATGATCTTATTTTTTAGTTGTGCAAATCCCTCCCTCTTGCTTGTAGGTAACACTGGGACTCCGGTTAGAACTACCACAAAGGGCACTGCCTCTGGTGGTAATTCTGGATTTGGCACCGGTTTTGACCTTCCCCATCTTGATTTTTGTCCCATAGCTTCAATTGATTGGCCTTCATTAGAGGAGCTAACTGCCTTGATAGATGAATTAATTTTGGTAGTAGCTGGCTTTGGGGCCAAATTAGTTGATAGGGTTGTTGGTAATGCAGTTGGTTTAGGAGTAATTTTAGCATTCCCTTTAGGCACCGAGATGTTAGGAATCGCCAACGATGTAGGATTGGCTGTTATTGCTTGGGAGGCTGAATTGGACTTAAACACACTAGGAGCTTTAAGTGTTACTGAATTCGATGATTTGGAATTTGCCTCGCCCTTATTCCCCAATGCACGCTCAAGTGAGTTTAGCCTTGACTCTATTTCAATCAGCCTTTCCAAGATTGATGCTGAATGGCTGTTAATTAAGTTTGCTAACGAATCTAGAGAGGCAGGAACGTGAGCAGTGGGGAGCAATTTAGGCAGCTCAGAAACTACCATCATATCCTCTACAACTATAGGTGAAATACGAGGTAAAGAAGATGTAATAGTAGCTGGCCCTTCTGCGGCAGTAGAAGTATTAATAACACTAGCTTCTGGGGTCTAGGCTTTTTTACCAAAATCAGAGTGGCTTATTTTTGGTTGCACTGGGATCCCCCCTTTTCGTCGTTTTTTACATGGCGGAGGTCCATGTACCCTTGGGGCTGGTATAGGTTTCTTTACTCTGCTTGATACTATTTTTAATGGTAATGGGGTAATAGGTTTTGGAACATTAGGAGTACTTGTCTGTGCGGTACCATCGGGACTTATAATATCCAGATGGGGGGAGTGATTTATACAAGGGTTAGAGACATCCAATACCACGGGTTGGCTATCAATTATATCAATTGTATGAACAATAACATCAGTTAACTGGGTATTGACACTGAGATTCGCTAAAGGTGTGGATGTTGGCGACAGGCGCCGATGCTTTAAACTTTCAACAGAGCGGCGACGCTCAGCCCGGCGCTCTGCCAAAACAATATCTAATGGCATATCCGGTGAAGCTTTAGTAAAATAGTCATCAAGGGTTTTGTTCAGAAAAGCACCCTGCTTTTCGGCCATAATATATGAAAATAGGAGTAGAATCCCACAGCGATAAAATACAAAGTCACTCAAAGTGTCAAATATGTTAGCAATGAGTCACAGCATAAATACCAGGGATTAGGGTCCAGTCCGGTCTCCTCGGTTCTCGGAGGGTCTCAGAGGGTCCGCCCTTAGTCCGGGCTTTGTCCCGGGATATGTCCCGCACACGCGTCCCGCTAACGCGTGAGTGCACCGATTCCGTTCTCTGGAAAGGGAGGCGGAGACACGGGAAGAGGCGGCAGGTGTGCTCGCTGGATCACGCACAGCCTGCCGGACCTCGCAGTCCCGTTCTCCTTAGCAGCAGCTCTCCCCCTTCGCAAATAACCAGGTCCAGCGGGGCTCCAAACGGGCAGCAGCAGCACAGGAGTCCAACCTCCTTGGCGAGCGGCTCCCGCGAAGCGGGGGCAGCGAGGAGTTAAGGCGCACACAGGGCAGAGGGCGGAGACACGGGAAGAGGCGGCAGGTGTGCTCGCTGGATCACGCACAGCCTGCCGGACCTCGCAGTCCCGTTCTCCTTAGCAGCAGCTCTCCCCCTTCGCAAATAACCAGGTCCAGCGGGGCTCCAAACGGGCAGCAGCAGCACAGGAATCCAACCTCCTTGGCGAGCGGCACCCGCGAAGCGGGGGCCGCGAGGAGTTAAGGCGCACACAGGGCAGAGGGCGGAGACACGGGAAGAGGCGGCAGGTGTGCTCGCTGGATCACGCACAGCCTGCCGGACCTCGCAGTCCCGTTCTCCTTAGCAGCAGCTCTCCCCCTTCGCAAATAACCAGGTCCAGCGGGGCTCCAAACGGGCAGCAGCAGCACAGGAATCCAACCTCCTTGGCGAGCGGCCACCATAAGTACAGTCCAGTTGTATCTCAATGCAAAAGAAAAAACAAAATCTCTAGTACCCACCCCCTCTTTTGATCACAGGTCCACGACGTGTTTGGCCAATAAACAATCCTAGTTTGGTACATCTTGACTACCTCAGAAATAAACATCACCGCTATGCGGGTGCAAAGATCCTTCTGTGTGTCCATACAAGTGTACAACCACGACTGTGCAGTCCATCTTCCATATAACGGCCTGTGTAGCAATAGATACATGATGTACAATCTATTCTGTCAAATAATCCACACCTACCGACCTCAACCAGTCAGCAAAAGGAGCCCATATATCTGTAGGTCTGGATCTGCTAGGCATCTGCTCCCAGAAGACCGTTAATTGGTCTTTACAATATATAACTGCCCGTAACCAGCCCGCCGCTGAAGGTGGTCTCTGTTTCCTCCAATGTATTGCCACCTGTCGTTTGGCCATCAGCAGCAGCATCACGGTGTGGCACCGGAATGTCCCGCACATAACCCAACAAAGCCAGTAACAAAGATCCCGCCACTGTCCACCCCGTTATGAGACTAATGTGTTTGAATACATCTACCCAAAATCGAGCCACAGGAGAACAGCTCCAGGCCATATGTGTGAATGTGGCATCCTGTGTCCCACAGCGCCAACATCGTGTGTCTGCCTGAACCCCCATCCTATGCATCTGCGTTGTAAGTAATTAAAATGGATAAGCCTAAGTCGGTAGTTAGGTGATAGGTATTCTAGCTGAGTGCAGCAAAACGTCCATTGTTCCTCTGTTATGGTCAACTCAGCCTCCACCTCCCATGCCTCCCGGGATCTAGTGCAAGTGAGCGGGGACTCTCTCTGCGTGATGCTATAGATACGCGTGATGAGCTTTCGGGGCGATGGGTTCGATAATACATTTTCCAGCACAGGTAGGGTAGGAGGCTCATTCGGGAACTCATTATAGGTAGATTTGCATGCTGCCCGTAGCTGGTAGTATAGGAGCATATCTGAGGCCGTGGGGGCCTGCTGGTCACACATTCCCTGCAATGTTAACTCACCACCCGGGAACAAATCCCCACCCTTATGCAACTTATGTGCCTGTGCCCTGAGTGTAATGGCTTTATCTAAGAGGGGTTCAATCAGCGGATTACCACCCAGAGACCTTGACGGCGCATACAACACCTCCTGGTGTGCTCTCTTCGCAATGCTCGTCCATGCCCAACGTACAGTCTCAACAGTGTCAATCTCTTGCCGCGGGCGTTTGTACGGTTGAAAAACAGCAGTGTTGAGTGGGAGCAGTGCAATCCTGTCAATTTTTTTCACCACATGGGGCTGAAATGGGGTGGGATGCTCCCAGAAATGTAAGAACTGAGCCTGCGCGCTATAAGCATACAATTCAAAATCTGGGGCCCCCAGACCTCCCTGCGAGAAAGGCAAAGTCAAGACCTTCCAAGAGACTCTGGGCTGTTTGCCCGCCCAAACCAAGTCGAGGATGTTGGTGCGTAAGCGCTTAAAAAAATGCACATTGAGCGGCATAGGGAGGTTAAGAAACAAATATAGGAATTTAGGAAGGATTACCATCTTCGCGATGGCTATACGTCCCATCAAGGACAACGGTAGGCCCTTCCACCTCAAGGTCTTGCCCTCCAGCCAGTCCATTGCCCTGCCATAATTCGCCGTCCACAATTCTTGCATCGTTCTACTTATATATATGCCCAAATAGCGCACCACACCGTCCGCCCATTGGATAGGGAACTCTGAAGTGAAAGGTGTGGTGTCATCAGTTAGTGACAGCATCATGGATTTTTTTCAGTTGATTTGGATTCCCGTTAACCCCCCGTACCATATGAACTCCCGCATCAGCATATCAAAGTTGTCTTGGGGTTATATCATCTGCATACATGGATAGAAGTATAGCCCTCGTGGTGAATCCTATGATTTTGCTAGTGTGGTGTTGGCGGAGTTTCGCCGCTAGTGGCTCCGTGGCGATAGCGAACAGCAGGGGAGACACTGGACATCCCTGCCTCGTACCTCTGGTGATTTGGAACGGTTGGGATTACTGGCCATTAACCCGGACTCTAGCCATAGGGTCAGCATAAAGGACCTGGATCTGCCTAATAAATAATGGGCTGAAACCTAATCGCTAGAGTAAATAAAAACGTCCACTCTAAAGAGTCAAACGCCTTAATGGCGTCTAACAGGGCAGCCGTGGCTTGCACATGTGGTGCCAAATAGTGTAGTATACCAAAAATAGTACGCAGGTTGTGCGCAGTGGAACGGCCCGGTATGAAACCTGACTGATCCGTCAGCGCTATCTGTGGTAGCATGGGCTGCAGTCTGTTCACCAATAATTTAGCATAGATTTTGGCATCTAGGTTTATTAGCGATAGAGGACGATACGAGTCTGTCCTGGTGGGGTCCTTCTCCGGCTTTAGGAGAGTGATTATAGTTGCTTCGCGCAGCGTAGGTGGCAGTTTCCCAGCCTCCATGGCTTCCAGGTACATCTGCAATAACCGGGGGGCCAGAAGGTCGACATATTCCTTGTAGAAGGCCGCCGTCAGGCCATCCGCCCCCGGGGCCTTCTCTCCGGGCATGGCACTTATAACTTGCTTCACGTCCTCCACTGTTCTTGGCAAATCCATATATTTACGTGCCCCGTCATTGAATCAAGCCAATCCTATGTCGTCTAAATAATAGTTTATTTCTGCCTGCGACGGGGCTGTTTGAGAAGTGTACAGTTCAGAGTAATAGTGAGCAAATTCCCCCAAGATATCAGGCGGAGTGCGGAGAACTCCACCATCCTCGGCATGGAGCTCCGATATATATGTGGCCCCTCTTGGTGCACTGAGCAGGCTCGCCAACGTCTTGCCGGGCCTCTCGCTCTCGCCATAACGCCTGGCCTGCGCACATTTATGCATATATGCCGTCTCTCTCTCAGCCTCGTCATGTAATTCGGTGAGTTTAGACCTTATACTAGCCGCAGTGACCTGTGATGGGTTTTGCATCTGTTGCCGTTCAAGCTCCCCAATCTCACTCTCCAGTCTGCCCAGAGTGGTTCGGATATCCCGAAGTACCCCCGTTTTGAGCGCTATACACTCACCTCTTGTTACTGCCTTAAAGGCTTCCCAGAGTACACCTGGCGAGTCAACCGAACCCTCATTTGTTGCAAAGTACCCCTCAATCCAGTTACGGAGCTCCTCTCAGAACACCAGGTTCCGTAAGGCGCCCGCAGGGAACCTCCAAGTAAAGGGCTGTACGTACGCTGGGGGAGGTGTAGTCGTATCTGGGCAGGAGCATGGTCCGAAAAAGTACGGGAGAGATGCCTAGCGTCTACTAGCCATGCATGCATATCTTAGGTGAGCAGCCAATAATCTAGCCGCGACCACGCATTTCTATGGTGCGTGATACACGTCCCTTCCTTAGTTGTTGGATGTGTGGCCCTCCAGGAGTCAATCAGAAAGAGGTAGTCTGATATCATGAAGCACTTCTGCCGCTTTTGGATGATGCATTCTGGAAGACCCCTGCCTATCTAGTTCGGTGGACAGAGTTGCATTAAAATCCCCGCCCCACAGAATAGCAGTGTGTCCCAGTTTGTTTAGCTCATGCCATATGTGCTGGAAAAATTCCGGACAATCAACATTCGGCCCATACGTGTTTACTAAGGCGAGAGGGCTGAATTATTGATGGCCTTAAACACCACATTGCAAAGCTTGTAATTCCCGCCCCGTTTGTGGTAGGTAGCTGACCATCTTGTGTTGGATATTAGTGGGTAGATGACAGAGTAAGATACGTAATGTGCAAGTGGCCAAATTGATGATTCCATCAAGGAGAGTTAAAGTGTATTGAGGTAGAGCTAAGAACAGCCTGTTACATAGTCTGATTTGCGGAGGATTAGCTCATTGATAATATATTTGCCCATCTGGAAGGCTAGCTTGTTCGAGTCTCCTGATGGGGAATCTGTTAGCTGTCGTATTGGAGGTGGTAAATGAAATGAACTGCATGCTCTTGAAGCGATTACTTATGTTTGTGGCAGAGGATGTGGTTGTCAGGATGGTAGGGAGGAAGGCACGGAGGATGATGGGGGGGGGGGGCTGGGCTAATTGATGTAGTTGGTCAGTCAATTAGAAGATCTCCATCTTTATAGAGTTGGGAGTCGAATGCCACCCAGTGGCAAATGTCTGTTAAGTAATCCAATCAAAACATCGGAAGAGGCAACCGAGTCTGAGAAAGTAGATGAAGATCTATGCATACCAGGCTAGGAGAAGCTGAAGGTATAGTTGCCAACGCCAAACGAAGTGGTGCTGCTATAGCACAAAAGGCTCTGTTCAGATTTGCTTTAGACACTGATGGACAGTGTGGTTGATTGTGAAACCGTGACGTGCCTCTAAGTGGGCTAAGACTGGGTTATGAGAGATGATCTAAACCAGTCTAATTATTTTGCCATGATAGTAACTGTGGTGACCAAATCAAAGACGATTGGGTGATCAAATGCTCTGAACACTTCAAAGTGATCAAGAGGCTTAAGGACCAAAGAGCAGTGTGCAGAGGTGAGGATACGGAGGCATGTATTAAAATATTGCTTGACAGGTAGGTAGTTTGAATTGGAGGATGGGTCAGCAATGAGCTTTTTGTAACAACGTACGGTCAGCTGCCTATTTGAAGCTTTCAGGATAGGAGTCAAAGAGCCAGAGTGGAGGGAAAAAAATGAAAAGAGAGCACTGTTAAATAGCACGAGGTTTGAGTTGTGGGGTGTAATCAGACAGGATAAAGGTGAGCCTAACTATTTTAATTGTTGTGATGAGTCGCATTAGTGGTTTGTAGCGGTTCAGGTGGTTGGAGTTAATTAAATATGGAAAGTGTGTGTATAAAAAAAAAGTTAATAGCCCATGAGTAAGGCTTATTTGTGGGCATGTGTGTTAAAAATGATGCACAGTAATGGATAATGAGGCATCATAGGAAGGGGAGCGTGCATAGTGGGTTAGAGAGAGAGTGTAGAGCATTGTCCAGTTACTTGCCAGTAATCTTCAATATCCCTCCATTTTTGTTTTATTCATTACTTTTGAGTTTGCCAAAACTGGCCTTCATGAAGAGGATAAATAAATACAATCCTTGACCATGCAACATCCTTTTATTAGTGAGAATGGAATCCTGTTTTAAGAAAGCAAAACGGATTTCAAAACTAATTCACCCAAAGAATGGCCTTATGGTGTCAAAATTGTCTATTCTGTAATATCTAACAAATGTGTTTGGGGAGGCACAAGTGCTACGCAAACAAACGATGGACGGAATACTGAATCAATCATACATTCACCCCCAGTCACGAGATTTGGTTTAAATCCATTGTTTTTTGCTAACCATGCCACCCCAGTTCAGACCCAGCCATATCCAAATCAGTCTTGACCCTGTTACTCATGTGAACAGTCCAGCCCGAGGCACAAGTAGCAGCTCTGCATATTTCATTTAAGGGGACTCCCTGACACTCAGCCCAGGAGTCAGCTACTCGCTGAGTAGATCTTCCTTGTATTTCCTGAATTGCAATGTCAGAAAGAGAATAGGCCTTGTAAATAGCACAACCCATCAATCTACGAATGGTCAGAAGCTTTAGCTCTCTGGTTTTTGTTTCTAAAAGTAACAAGCAAATGATCAGTTTTTCTGAAAGTCTCGTATCTGTCGAAATAAATGGAAGGGGTTTGTGTAACATTCAAAAGATGCCGTGTCTTTCCTCTCCTTAAGGTGGGAAATAAAATGTAGGTAAGAATGTTTACTGTTCCTATGTAGCTTTAATAGAACCTGTGGCATTAGGTCTGAAGATCTCATCATCTTCTAAAAGATAAAGAAATGGAGATTTACATAGAATTTCTCCTAATTCGCTTAGCAGAAATAACTACTAGGAAAGAAGTCTTCATAGTTGGGTATTTGTGGTAGTCTGAAACAAGCGTTCAATAGGAACACCCTGCAGGACATTTACCAGAAAGGGAATAGCCAAAAGAGAATCAAGTTTTATTCACCCCTCTAGCAATAGTAAAATTTCGTTGTCATTTTATCACTAGGTTATTATTTTCACCGAAGCCGCACCAAGGTCCCAAGACAGCTTTTATAGCAGACCATTGAGATCTTAAAGAAATACTGCTATATTCTTTTAAACCCATCCAGCAGGAATGGAGTAAAGAACAAATGTTACTGGGAAGAGGAATTTTCCAGTGATGTGCTACTATCATCGTTGACACCAGAGAAAGCCAGGCATGACGAGTCTAGAATGGAAGCACTATTAACATGTCTGTTACTTATTCATGAATCTTGAGAAGCGCCTGATGGAGAAGAGGAAAATGTGGTAATGCATAGAAGTGCAGATGAGGACAAGGTAGAGATAGAACATCCCCAGCCAGTGATCCTGGAGCACAAAAGCATGAGAAGAATCTCTGTAGGGGAGTGTCTTCTTGGCAGGCAAAAGGGTATATGAAATGTCTCCCCAACTTCAGGCATATTAAGGAGAACAGCCTTGTAGAAAGGTATAGATGTTGCGATTTGAAGAAAACACTTTTCTGAGACTATCTGCTGTTTTCTTTCCTTTCCTCTGATGTGTATTGCTCCTAAAGATAGTAGATTGGGCAGAAAGTCATCTTCTATCTCTTCTAGCCACCAGATTGAGACAACCGTAACCCACCCCCATTCCCCCATGCTTACATAAGACATGACATGGTATTGTCCGTTTTGATTAACACACTGTGGTTGCAGATGGTTTCCAGAAAGTGCAAAGGTGCCCTATAGATGGCTAAAATCTTTCTCCAGTTTGAAGACTCGAGTTTCTTTAGGATTGACCATCTTCATTAAAATCATCTTGGAGGAGCATGTTGCTGCTCACCCCTCCTGGCTGGAATCTGTTGTCATTTTCATTTCCAAGGAAGAGGATAACTATGGAGAAAAGCCCCTCATGAGGGATAGGGGCATTTGCCACAATTGTAGTTGTATGATTTGATAAATTACTTAACTCTTCTGATCCCAGTCCATGTAAGGTGTCCAGCGTCTTAGAAACCGAGTCAGTAAACGTCTGAGATGTAACATGGAACACACAGGAAGTTCTATGCTCCTGTAATCTTAGTTTACAGGGGCTTCCTTCGCCAATAGTTGAGACATTAGGGCAGCTCTTAATCTCTGCCCTCTTTCCTCTGCAGCGAAGCCTCCCACATCTTGATTTTGAACAGGGCTCCATTGCAAGTAATGTGCGGTTGAGGTTGCACTTCTTGGAATCTATCAACAATCCATGTTGCTCCTGGTAATTCTTTTAACATGCTCCATCCTTCTAGCGTCTTCTCTATGAAGGGAGCCTGAAGAAGCCAGACATCTCGGTATCAGTAAATATTCATGCCTGAATATGAAGATTTCATACCAATGGTGCCATTATCTTGGTAAACACTGCTATAAACCGATATTGTCAAATACCTACTGCAAACCTTGGGTACCTCAATTGTTTTGCACCATATCATTATTTGGAAGCAGGCATCCATCAAGTCTAGTGTTAGGAACTCATTGTTTGGAATCGGGGGAATTCTCGTATGCAGAGTTTCCATTTTGAATGGAATTTTCTTGATGCATAAATTCAACCTGCAATCATTCTGTAATCCTCCCAAAGGCTTTGGTTTTATCTAAGTGCAAAGCTTGCTTCTTAATCAAACTTCTGTATTGGGGCGTAATTTAGGTCCCAGAGTCTGGTGGTAGAGAAATTAAATCTTATCGGTAGCCCTTCTTCACTAGCTAAATTCCCCCAAGAATTTGCTGTAAACTCTTCCAGTGCCTTCCTGAAAAACATTATCCACCTTGCTACTGGCCACTTTTGGCCATTTCCTTGATTGTCAGACGTGCAGTTTCATGGATGGAGGTGAGCTTCTGTTCAATTTTTCCTTTCCTTTTTGTTCTTTCTAAAGTAGGATTGAGGCATCTGTGCTCTTCTAGAAGAGTGACGGAAAGAGGCTTTGGACTGAGAAGACGAAGTACTAGCACCTGCTGACTGATTGAAAGAGATGGAGTGTTTTTAAAAAATATTTATGCAGTTTTCCTAGAGTTCTGCTCCAAAAGGTTTTGTATCTCTAAAAGGCGTCCTTGAAGCAGAAAATGTTTGTGCCAAATCTGTGTACCATCCATGTAAAAATAGAGGGCCCGTTTTAGGTCTTGGCGGTACTACTGTTGTCGCATTGGTGGTTCCAAGTACTCCGTCAAGCTGACTGCAGTCCCCCTGCCCGGTTTAGATATATGCTGGCTGATTCTCCATTCACATTGGTACACCACTGTCGACGCGACAGACTCCAATGTTGGCGGAATAGTACTCCGTCGCCATCAGGGAGGTGGGGCTGCGTGGAGCCTATTTAGGTTTTGCAGTTGTGCTGGCGGTGTCATAGTGGCTGTTTGCTGACACAGTGATTCTATCGCGGGACGCGGTCAACATTGGACTATTCTGTAGTGGCTGTAGGATGGATGCTAGTATAACACACCTTTATGTGTTTTGGGTAATTAACACCTGCATACTGCACTATAAAACGCACTACATTTCAGACCATGGTCCTCTGCACCACAACATTTAGAAGATGACATTTTGTCAGTTCAAGTCTGGAGTCTTTTTTTTTTTTTTTTTTTTTTTTTTTTTCACTGTTTCGCCTTGGTTTACCTTCCTTCATTTATATTCTTGTGGGTTGAATGGTTGAATAATTTTTTACAAATCTATTAATTTAGATAATGGCAGGGAAGAATAATCCCTATTTTACAGAGTATTTTCAGTCATGGTGGATGAAAGCATTAGAGTAGAGCCACAATTGTTTGGAGTGCAAGTACAAAATACAACCATATCTCAGTAAAGGCAAATGTGGGCCAGAATAGTTGCCAGAATGATAGCTGTAGCTAACAACCTGTGCATTCAGGAGGAAATAAGGAAGAGGCGGAGCGACCTGTGGGCAAGAGTGTTCCCGGGTCTCCCAGTGTCACCTGGAGGCCCAGAGGACTGGTGGTTCTTCCAGCCCCCCTTTCAACTCTTTCCCTGGGAGAAGGTCCTGCAGATCCTGCATTCTGAAGGCTTGACAAGAATCCCTGGTGAAGTGCTGGATGGTAAGTTAAACTGTTGAATAGGTCACTAAACCTAAATGTCCTTATTACTTTTCATTTGGCTGTTCCTAATGTGTTTTGCACCTTTTGCAAACACAGAAACCTACATATATTTGTATCAATCTATTGTTTGTCTTGGTTGTGTGTTTTAAAGGATTGTCTCATTGAAGATTGCAGGCATTAACCTCTAATACAATTCCCATGACGTAATGGTCCTAGTGTTTTTACACCAAATAACATCGTCCCTATGTCTTGTATAGTAAGAGCCTCTTTTACAACTGCATTTTAGCACTAGGTATGTTTAACTTTCAAAGTTGTGAGTGTTGGTAATACATAGTTGAAATAACTAAATGTACCATGATGCCTTGTTTTAATTTTTTGAAAGTAAGATTTCTATGTTATCTTGTCTATTCTCTTATTTTCTACATTTCCACATATGTAAGTGTGCAATGCAATTATCAATCAATAGTCCATACTAAGTATAGAAATGTTGTAAGGTTTACATTTCTATTTCGTCATATCCTTGTTATACTATGGTTATTGATGTCGTGTGTCACAAAGCAGATTTTGTTGACTTAAAAATGGTAAGGTATGTACATTTGTATGCTGAATCATTTTTTTTTATATCGACTGCAATATGTATACGATAAAAAAAAAAAAATATATATATATATATATATATATATTGTGCTGGATTGTGCTATTGGATGGCCCAGACCCGCCCCACAAGTCGAGCAAAAGCAAGGGCAGCTGCAGTGCAGATTGTGACTTCACGACGGGTCGGGTGCATTGTTATCCCTACCCCTGCCCGGCGGTCGCTTGAATTTGGGGGCTGGAGTGTTGAGGGGACTCGAGGGAGTTCTCAGACATTGCACCGACCGGGACTCATTTTGGCCACACCGTGGTTTATCCTGCACGTCGCCTAATCCACATGGATGTAACAAATAATTCCCCACGTAGCACTTACCTGGAGTGAGGAATTCTGGGACTGGTGGTTCCGGCGAGCGGCCAGTTGGTGCACGGACACATGGATGGGGGAGGAGCGACTTTTTTCCACTACTGGGAGAAGTGCAGGACAATTTAAAACGGGGGCGGATGAGAAACCTGACAGGAGTGGCATCTGAGGAAGGCCGAGACAGGCCGAAATGCATTATGCCCGTGCAGTCTATTAAAGAGCTTCCATCCTGTCCCTTCGTGTGGCCTCTACTTCTTCAGGTTGGAGGAGTTTTTTGGGATATATATATATATATATATATATCACCGCTACTTTTCTTCTCTTTTCGTAAAGAAAACAGCACTCGCGGGAGTAGGATCTAAGCTTTTATTATTCGATCCATTTGAGCACCAGACGCGTTTCGGCTCCTGCCTTTGTCAGTGGTACACTGACGCGCCATTTTTTTAACTTTTTTATACACCTCATGTGACACACATTTAGAGTAGTAGAAACAGGACTGCATTGAGCGCCATCTTTAAATGTCTACATAAACGCGTAATGACATTCTCACCCTTATATAAGGTTGTCGTTTCTCATTGCGCCCTGAATGGGCTTCCATACGTTTAAGTACTGTACACATAATTACAGATCAAATTGTATATTGCATTCACTTATTTCGCCCTTAATGGGCATTCTGGCCCTTTTGTCCGTCCCGCAACCACAAATATTTACACACCATCCAACCTTTCCCCATCACCATTTTAAAACCATAAGATTTCCTACAGGATCTCCCATTTACGTAATTCCAAATTTACATAATTATTTTCTTTGTTTATAAACAGTTCTCTCTCTATACACTAAAGATTCATTTTACATTATTGCATTCAACCCAGGTGTACTGTCATTTCCTCGTGACTGTTAAGACCTCCTGGGGTCTTAGTCCCGATATCTATAATGTGCCTGGACTCTAGCCTTCTTAATTTCTTCAATCTATCCCCTCCCCGGGGATTATTCGTTACTTGGTCCAAGGCAAAATATACTAATTGGTCACTGTTACTATTGTGGTGTTGTTTGTAATGTCTCGCCACCGGGTATGTGGGATCACAGTTCGTGATTGCTCTAGAGTGTTCTAGGATACGCATTTTAGTTGGATTTACTGTGCTCCCTATATACCTTAGTCCGCAAGGACATACTAAACAATAGACAGTATAGGGTGTGGTACATGTTAGAAAAGACTTAATTTGCCGTTGTTTCCCTCGAACTTGGTATGTAAGCATCTTCTTGCTGTTTCTACACGCTTTGCAGCGTCCACATGGGTAGAAGCCTGGCATGGATTTCCCAAAGGGGTCTATAGTTGGGCGGGGGAGGTAACTGCTTGTTAGAGCGTTTCTTAATGCCCTCGCTCTCCTATAGGTTATCATTGGTTGTGTGGGGATGTCTGTACCTATGACGGGATCCGTGGTGAGCAGGTTCCAGTTCTTTTTCATCACTTTTCGTAACACCCCTGCCCCTTCCGAGAATACCGTGATTAACCTAAGGTTCCCATCTTGTTCTAGATCCCTTTCTTTTGCCTTTAGTGTGTCTTTGCATGGGATGTTCTCCACTTTTCTAAGGGCTTCTCCTAAGCATTCTTCCCCATAGCCTCGCAGTTTGAATCTTTCTATACTCGCCCTAGCATTGACTCTGAAGTCTTCTTCTGATGTACAGTTACGTTTAATACGTAGGAGTTCACCGTACGGTATACTCCTGATCAAACTCGTAGGGTGGCTGCTCATGGAATGAAGGGTGGAATTGCCCGCTGTGGGTTTTCTATATAGTTGTGTGCTTATTTTACCCTGCTCAAGTCTTATTTTTAGGTCTAGGAAACTCACTTCATTTTCACTTATCTCATGTGTAAAGCGTAAGTTATAACAGTTGACATTTAGCCTCTCTATATATTCTTCCGCTTTGCTTTCTGAGGTACAAGGAATTCGTGTGAAGGATATCCCGGCTCTTGAAGCCTTACACGAACTGAGAGCGGAAGGGGCGAGCCAACTTGAAGATATATCACAAGTGAACATACCACAGAAAGGAGGGGAAACTAATTTTAAGCCAGCATCAACATTTGTACCACAGATGCCCGCGGACAATATAGACCTTTTCATAGACACAGTCTCTAAAGAACTAAGGAAAATCGAAAAGAAGGGACCAACGAATAAACAGTGGAACCTAACCCGGAAACATCAAGAGGCCATCAAGAACTTACAGAGTGATAGAAAATTGATTATAAAACCCTCCGACAAGGGAGGGAATGTTGTCCTACAAACATACAAGGCCTATAACGAGGAAGCGTTAAGGCAACTACAGGATACAACGTGTTATTGTAAAGTGGGGAAGAAAGATTATCAGGAAAGCATCAGTAAGTGCCATGAAATGCTGAAGGAATGGCATGGGAAAGGAATAATTGAGACCGAGGAGTTCCTGTACTTACGATGCCTCAATCCAACCACACCCTGTTTCTATCACCTCCCGAAGGTCCACAAGGACAAAAAGAAACCACCGGGACGTCCAATTGTAAGTGCCCAAGGCAGCCTCTTAGAACCTATTTCCATTTATGTTGATTATTTTTTGATTAATCATGTAAAGACCTTGCGGAGTTATATAAGAGACACAAAGGACCTGTTGTGCAAATTGGAACAGCTCGAGTGTAGAGAAGGAGACCTATTGATAACAATGGACATTGCTAGCTTGTATACAAGCATAGGTCATGAACATGGTATGGAAGCAGTGGAGAAAATCCTACAAACACGAGCGGCCACCTATCGAGAGCACAACGCAATGCTTCTGGACTTTCTTAGATTTAGTTTAAAGAATAACATCTTTTTATATCAAGACCAGTATTACAGACAATTGGTGGGAGTGGCCATGGGCACGAGCTATTCTCCCAGTTTTGCAAATATTTTTGTAGGATGGTGGGAGGAAAATATAGCCTGGGATCCCGAATATCAGGAATGGACACAGCACATACTGGTCTGGTATAGATATATAGATGATCTGCTGATCATATGGAGGGGCCCAGAAAGCAAAGCGGAAGAATATATAGAGAGGCTAAATGTCAACTGTTATAACTTACGCTTTACACATGAGATAAGTGAAAATGAAGTGAGTTTCCTAGACCTAAAAATAAGACTTGAGCAGGGTAAAATAAGCACACAACTATATAGAAAACCCACAGCGGGCAATTCCACCCTTCATTCCATGAGCAGCCACCCTACGAGTTTGATCAGGAGTATACCGTACGGTGAACTCCTACGTATTAAACGTAACTGTACATCAGAAGAAGACTTCAGAGTCAATGCTAGGGCGAGTATAGAAAGATTCAAACTGCGAGGCTATGGGGAAGAATGCTTAGGAGAAGCCCTTAGAAAAGTGGAGAACATCCCACGCAAAGACACACTAAAGGCAAAAGAAAGGGATCTAGAACAAGATGGGAACCTTAGGTTAATCACGGTATTCTCGGAAGGGGCAGGGGTGTTACGAAAAGTGATGAAAAAGAACTGGAACCTGCTCACCACGGATCCCGTCATAGGTACAGACATCCCCACACAACCAATGATAACCTATAGGAGAGCGAGGGCATTAAGAAACGCTCTAACAAGCAGTTACCTCCCCCGCCCAACTATAGACCCCTTTGGGAAATCCATGCCAGGCTTCTACCCATGTGGACGCTGCAAAGCGTGTAGAAACAGCAAGAAGATGCTTACATACCAAGTTCGAGGGAAACAACGGCAAATTAAGTCTTTTCTAACATGTACCACACCCTATACTGTCTATTGTTTAGTATGTCCTTGCGGACTAAGGTATATAGGGAGCACAGTAAATCCAACTAAAATGCGTATCCTAGAACACTCTAGAGCAATCACGAACTGTGATCCCACATACCCGGTGGCGAGACATTACAAACAACACCACAATAGTAACAGTGACCAATTAGTATATTTTGCCTTGGACCAAGTAACGAATAATCCCCGGGGAGGGGATAGATTGAAGAAATTAAGAAGGCTAGAGTCCAGGCACATTATAGATATCGGGACTAAGACCCCAGGAGGTCTTAACAGTCACGAGGAAATGACAGTACACCTGGGTTGAATGCAATAATGTAAAATGAATCTTTAGTGTATAGAGAGAGAACTGTTTATAAACAAAGAAAATAATTATGTAAATTTGGAATTACGTAAATGGGAGATCCTGTAGGAAATCTTATGGTTTTAAAATGGTGATGGGGAAAGGTTGGATGGTGTGTAAATATTTGTGGTTGCGGGACGGACAAAAGGGCCAGAATGCCCATTAAGGGCGAAATAAGTGAATGCAATATACAATTTGATCTGTAATTATGTGTACAGTACTTAAACGTATGGAAGCCCATTCAGGGCGCAATGAGAAACGACAACCTTATATAAGGGTGAGAATGTCATTACGCGTTTATGTAGACATTTAAAGATGGCGCTCAATGCAGTCCTGTTTCTACTACTCTAAATGTGTGTCACATGAGGTGTATAAAAAAGTTAAAAAAATGGCGCGTCAGTGTACCACTGACAAAGGCAGGAGCCGAAACGCGTCTGGTGCTCAAATGGATCGAATAATAAAAGCTTAGATCCTACTCCCGCGAGTGCTGTTTTCTTTACGAAAAGAGAAGAAAAGTAGCGGTGATTATAGCGAGCAGCGTCGCTCGCGACACGCACCCGTGCAAGAGTGCGCGGCTTGACGCAACAAGGAGCGAGAATATATATATATATATATATATATATATATATATATATATATATATATATATAAATTTTCATTCTAGGTTGTGTAATAGTCTTGTTTTGTCATTTTTTATTTTTCTTTGCTTACTAGACCTTGGAATGGTTTATTTCACATTTCTCCTCTATACTGTGTTCTTTGGAATGTTTGGTATATTAAATGTAATTGTAACTGTATTTTTATAGCGCTTACTACCCCTGACGAGGTGTCAACTCTTTTTGTTGTGGCACGCTACTCCGGAACCCAAACAGAATTAGTGATGAATTAGTATAGGGAAATAGAATTTAATTTGAGCAGTGGACATGAGTCTGTTAGTTGGATTGATAAGGATAATGGAGGGATAGAAAAAGGAAGAGTCTAGAAAGTGTTTATTGGGAGATCATAGTAGTAAGAGGAGATTTGGGATGGATAAAGGAGAGATTGGGAGGGAAGAGTCTCTAGAAATGGATTAGATGGATTTTTGGGATGAGTCTCAGGAGGGATACTTGAGGGAAGAATTTACAACGGTTGTTTGGGAGATCATAGTAGCAAAATGAGGTTTTGGCTTATCCAAGGAGGGAAGAGTGTGGAAAGGGTTATTTTGGAGACCATAGTGGGAATTTGGGATGAGTCCGGGTGGAGTTAGAGGATACATTGAGAGAGGTATAGGGTGAAGCATAGGATAGTATAATTCTAATTATTTTTGTCATTTCAGGACCTCTTTTTACCCACTTTTTTTATTAAATTCTGTGTCATTTAAACTGTCTGTTATTGATCGCAATACCACTGGTAATTATGTTAAATATCTCTTTCTCTGTAGGTCGCTACTTTCTTAGCTTCAAACACATTTGATGTGTAATCCAGACTTTTAATATTTTTTTTTCTTCTCCTAATGGGTCCAACACAGTATGTGGGCAAACGTGTGCCACTGTGGAGACCTCCACTCCACACTTGGAACAAGCCTTCGGTGAGGATTCCGCTCCTGCAAGTCTGGATGATGATGATGATGATGATGATGATGATGAGCTGGCTGGCTGGCCCATCTGGTCTACCTGGGCAAATGGTTCAAGTGAATCTTAATTGGCCTACACCTACACACACCTTCCACCCCAACTGTTATCACATCTCAGCCCATGGTACCTCCACTTCCTGTTTCAAAACATCACCCCAATCTTCGGCCCCCCAGTCTTGGCTACTGGTCAGCCGACTTCACTAACTCTAGTTCAGCCAGGAACCAGTGGGATGGGGTACACTGACTCAAGGTCACAGGGTAGTGGTGGGTAGGGGGTTGTGAGAGGGATTTAGTGGACTAGCAGTGTGAGGCCACTGGGTGAACTGTCACACAAGTCACCATCGACCAAGTCTTGGGCTCCCTCTATCAGTCTCAAGACATGAGGGGCTAGGTACTCGCAGAGCTGCGGGACATGAAACAGTTTCAGAGGGAGTACAGTGTACAAATGGAGATTATCAACTCCAGTTTGGGCTTACTTACTGGGATGCTGCAAGACAATGGCACACGTGCTGGGCTTTCCCAGCACCATCTACACCTTTTTGTGGTCCTTCAGCATCTGGCCCAAGTATATCTGTCACAGCCACAGAAATGGAGGACCTGCCACGAGAAGAAACACTGGCACCCATCCAAGTCCCTACAACTGCGGATTCCCTCCCCTCCATCCAGTCTAACTGCAGGAGAGGATGGCAAGTCCTCTACTGCCACCAGCAAGAAACACCAAACCGAATTGCCTCCATTCACTCTGTGGACTCTTTTCTGGACACATTTACCTTTCTGATGCCAGTTGCATTTTTGACATTGGACTTCAAAAAAATGTGGGCTCTTCAAGAATTGTTTCATTTGCCATGGCTCTCACTTTTTTATTTTTTGGTTTGCTTTTTCATTCTCATCCTGTTTAGTTCGTTGGGTTTTGTTCAATAAAATCACAACACACTAAGTCAAATATTGGTGTTGTATTTATCAGCTCAATTTGTTTCCTTACATCATACATTTACAATGTCAAAAAGCAAGGGATAGTGTAATCATAAATGACTTGCAAGTAGGTAATGTTTCTCTCAAGTTCTCAACCATGACAACAAAATACAAATACCAATAACTCATCAACTATTAATTTATCACATTCTGCAAGGATTTGTCGGTCAACATTGTCACAAACATAATCCCTACATTACACAAATACTCGGTACCATTTTCACATTGTCAATTCCAGACTTTGCCATCATGGAAGAAGGGGATAGAATGAGAATAATCTGATTCAGTTGGCAAATTATTGATTGATTGATGTCATCAGCTGGAGCTAGATCTGCCTTACGTTAGGAACCCTACATTACTCGCAGGATCATTCCATTACTGTCCCAGTCTATGGCGAAATGTCACAACGAAGTTTAAGTTGTGTACTACAAGAAGTCTGTTCTACATTGATGAGACCTATCAGCAACTTCATACAGTTTACACTAAATGAGCATAGGGCCAATGTGAAGGCAGATTAGTATGCTTTGGCTCCACTACCACATGTGGTTTGAGCAATTAAATGCACACATCTTGCCTTAGTGCCAACATACGCCTGAGAATAAGTCCAATGCAATCATCTAAACTTTTATTCGGTCACCGTGCAAGTTATCTTGGTACAAGATATGTACACCCAAAGTCTGTGTGTCTTTTCCAGTATCAACCCATGATCCCTTTGTACTTAGAAACGGCACCATTTAACTGCAAATATCATAACTTGGAAATGCCCAAATTACGATGATATGGTGAAGATACCTTAACAGATTAAAAGAAAAAGAGGTGTAAGGAAACCTATTAAATAGACACGTAACATAGACCTCTTTTGAGGGTAAATTTTCAAACACACAATCTGAGATAAACTATGAAAATGAACACAAAAGCCATTGTGTCAAAACCTTGATCCACAAAGACCCGTGGCCTGGATTTCCCTGAACTCGCCTTTCTGAAAACAACGTCCGGTACATACTTTTTTCCTCATTACATCAATAGTTGGTTTAACTGTTAATGTGATAATATGTAAAGAGATACACTCGTGAAGAAGTTGCCAATCACATCCTGATGTAAGTCAACCACTTCCTCCTCACCACTATCTTCATTTGACATTTAAGGATCCCCACCTGGTGGCTCTTCATGGTTTTAATCCTCTGCGATGTAAAGGATGTTCACTGCAGGGCTATGTTGTGCAACAGGCCATGGTGATTTTGCACACCTTCACGAGTGAGTAGAGGAGGGCTCCACCAGTCTTGTTGAGACAACGATATGTGGCCTTTACAGGCCTTGAAAAATCTACTTGCCCACTCGCAATTGCCGGTAAAATAGGTCGAGGTATTTTTAGCACCTACTTTTTCCATATGGCGCGTAAACTCAGCTGGAAATGAACAGTTTTCCTGTTCATTCAGAAAGTGAATGAGCAATAAAGATGCCATTAACTCTTGTTTTTATCTAGATACATTTGTTGTCCGTACAAGGAAAGAGGTCAAATGTCAGTTTGTCTTTTAACTAATTGCCGCTTGGAAAATGAGGTTTATTTTTCTCTCTTACTAGAGTTGGAGGTTTTTCTCAAGTGAGCTGTCTGAAGATGTCAGTTATTTTTCTCTATCACATAACATGTAAATAAATAGCCTGTAAATTAATATTCTAAATATTTCAAAATATATCCGGAATTGCAAAAGCAATTGATTTTGTAATTAAGAAGTGTGATACAAACAGAGTTAAATAGAAGAAAAACAAACCAGAACACTTTACTTGGTGATGTGCAAGTGAGACATATTTCCTGAAAATCTATTTCCAAACATTGTTTATACACTATATTGTTTTATCAGTAAAGCTGCATGTCGGAGGGAAAGTTTGTGGCCATTTCAATGTAAAAATGCTGATTCCAAATTAGTGTGCTACCACTTTATGCTTTAGGTATGGGTTTATTGAAAGTGATAGTTTTTAAACTTGCTTCCTGCCCATTCCCTGATGAAATTTAAGTTAATGAACTTAAAGGCAAGTCAGGGGTCATGTGTACCCTATATGTGGCTAGATTTGTATCGTATATGGAAAGTTCAGTTTATTAAATCAAGCAAGAGTGTTTTGTTTAGCAGACATGTTGAACTCGCACATTTGAAGGTGTGCTGATAAGTGATAATGAAGAAAATGACAACTCGATGAATTAAATTGTTTGCTCATGATCACATCATTTTAAACCAATTTATGGGTCAAGAGCAATACAAATAGGTCGAGTAGATTATTGAAGTCCCTAGACCTGTAGGTCTAGTAACATTTTATGATTTTTCAAGAACTGTCTTAATGAGTCCAAAACCCCACTCCACTGGCCTCCGTGTTCTTCAGTGGGCCTTATTGAAGCGGCTTTACTCTGGCGTTGTTGGATTCCTTAGCGGTGCCAACAACCATGGTCGGTTAGGATAAGCTGAGTCTCTTAAACGGGGGAAAAAAAGAGGAGACAAGATATGTAACACAGTTTCAGATGATTTCACCTTGAAATTATCCAAACAATATTCTGTCAGATTGTACTTGCCAACAAGCAAGGCCCTCTCAGGTCCACGTTGTGAAAATTAAAGTGGTATGCTGCTGTTCTATAGTACAAAGGAATCGTGGGCTGATCTTGTGAAAAGCGCACACACACTTGTGATGTACAAATTGGGTAAGTAAACAACTTGCACAATGATTGTTTGAATTAAAGTGCTTCCGATTCTGGTAGACTTGTTCCCTGCCTTTTGGTGGCACTAAGGTAGTATGTGTGAGCAATTTCTCCAAGTGTGATCGGTGACTCAAAGCATAGAAATCTCCCTTCACATGCGCAAAATCCTCATGTTGTGGGAACTGGATGGCGCTGTTGATGTCTTATCATTGCCGAAAGAACTTCTTGTAGCACAACACTGAAAGTTTGTTGTGATGCTCCACCAGATACTGCCATGTGTATTTGAATGATCCTGTGGCCACAAAAATAAGTACTGCCATGAGTTTGACAATTGGGGTAATAGATATGGGGTTTCTGTTGTAAGGCAGACCGAAGATCTGGCGCCAGCTGATGACATAAACCAAGTAAAGTTTGCCTATTGAATCTGAACTTAAAAAAAAAATATAAGATCCTATTCTTCCATGGTGGCAAGGTCTGGAAATGGGCGGTTCATTTGAGACTGTCATCCCGTCGCTTTCCCAGGGTTCAGATCACTACATTGGAAAAAGTATGAACATTTTAAAACATTTTCCACCTATTTATTTTTGTTTATTAGCACAAATGTCATGTGCTAAACGTATTTGTGGTCTTGCAACCTGTTGTAATCGAACACTTGTGTTTGTAGTTTTTATTTCATAATTGTAATTTTTAAGCTTGTAAATATTTTAAGTATGAAAATTTGTAAATAATACATTAGTCTTTTTTTTTTCTAGAACAATTTTCATCCAAATTGCAGTCAGCGGAGATGTAAACAGTTACTGTGCTTAAATAAGATAGTTTAACGCGCTACATATTAAAAACAAAATACATGAGTGCCCGTTGAAGTTTGAATATATAAACAAATTAGTCCCCATTTTGAGTGGTGGTGAAAAGCTTAACAGTCACAGACGCACTGTTTGACTGCCACAAATGGCGGGCGCTTGACCTCTCTGTCACGAGATTTGTAATCTGATGTGCATGGCAGAAGTTGGCTGCGTTGTGGGTGTTCAACTCCATGACGGACGCAGCTATAGGCAAATGTGTGTGAAAGCAACGTACGAAGGCTAATGGCGGTGTCAGTCTCCACTGACTATCGCGTACATGTATGCGGTGGTTCAAAAAAAGCTCACTTGCCTCCTAACTCTGCAGCCATCAAGACCTCCTACACTTTTGCTGCTGTTTGTGACCTCTGGGAGCAACCATGCCAGGTTGAGCTGGTGTCTGGGCCCCTGCCTTCTCGCCAAAGGACCTGGAGTTGCTGGCAGTGGAGGTCCTGTCCCTGTATAGCCAGCTCTGTGGTGCACCAGAGGAATCAGTACATGTTGAAATGTATCTGTGAATCTGTCTAACTGTATTTGTTCTACCCCTCCCCCCGATATTAACACAGGCTACAGTGTCCTTTTGACTCCATGAGTGGAGTGTAGTGATTAATGTTAAGTGTCATATACTTTGTTTCTTCCATAGAACAATGATGTTGAGTATTTGTAATCACTTTACCATTTTAAAAAAACATTACTTTGTTTTGTATGTTTCAAGCCCTAGATTCTCTGGTGTGTATGTAGAGATATATCTATGTATATGTTTGAATTACATGTGAAATGTAGAAATCTACCATTGTGTAAATAAGTAAACGCATACTGTTTTTTCAAATGTACTTGTATGTTTTCTGTACAAACCAAATGAAAATGTTTGCTATGTGTATCATCCCACAAATCACTCCGCCTACATCAGTGGTCTCCAAACAGTTAATGGGGAGCTACCTCTAGCTCCCAGACCCGGTCAGAGAAGCCTTGAGGACAGTTATTAGAGGGGCACAAGGTAATTTTTTTATATAAAAGTTAAGGAAGGGCTGTGTTCATTTGACCTCATTATCACCAGGCTGCAGATAGCAGGGCATGACAATGAGTAATGCTCAGTCACTCATGGGCCTGGCTGGGGCTGAGTCACAGTGGCAAACAACTGAAGCACTGAGGTATATCTGTCATAAAAATATTTCTTTGTCTATTCAAATTTAGAGGTGTGCATGCAAGAAAATGCCCCTGAATGATTATAAATGGACGGCAGTTGAAATTGAAAGTTACCTCACTCCTTGAGCTAACACTACATTTCATTTTACTCATGTGTTTCCTTTCCAAACTTCAGGCCCCTTACTACCAGTGGGCAGTATTCACTGTGCCATAAGTCTTTATGCAAGATACAGACCATTTTTACATGTTAGAATTTTAAAGTGCAGAAAAATGTTCCATGATATGAAGTGTTTATTTATCTGCTCTCTTAAATCCCCCAATTCAAAAGCACATACAAATGTAGATTTGTGTCATCCATGTAACGATGCCACTCATGCCAAAAGGTGGGTCCTGTGTTAAAAGTACGTTTCACACTGACTCGGGCACCCGTGCAATTATATCCCATTCGTACGTACACATGTTAAAACATCCCCCCCCAAAGAGTACTCTCTCACTAACACACATGGTAGCCCTTTCATAGTGCCCTTGGTCCTGGCTCTATGGACTTTAGGTTTCAAGTCAATGAAGCTGGTCATGAGTGTGTCTGGTAACAATGCGCAAGTTGTTTAGTCTTCAATAGTTCACAATGATTTGCACTGATCTGAAATAGCTCACATCACAAAAAATGTAGGAGGCCTCTGGGCTAGATGATGTAATTTGCCTGTATTAGTGAGTTCCGGCCATGACGAGAGATGGGGTAGTCAACAGGCCACTAAAATAGTCTTATATTTGTTGTGGTCAGCATGTGAAAATACACATGTTGTATGGTAACTTGTGAGTCATCCTTGTGAGAGATGTAGTACATTTTTTCCATCAATACAAAGTCAAAACCATTTTTCCCCCTCATTGCTTGTATACCTAGAGGTCAACGCCCATCAAAAGTAGAAGATCTGGAAGGCCATCTCCAGAAAGGTTTAGAATCTGGGAGTCTCCATGCGACGCAGCCTCCATTGCAGGAAGAGGTGGCAGGACCTACGAGGCTGTACAAAGTCAGCCGAAGTCCTGCTCGGGCAGACCTCCCAACGTGGGAAGTTCGTGCGCTGCAATCTGACCCCTCCTAATCGCCCTCATTCTTGCAGTGGCCTATTGCAAGCTTGATGGGCAGTTGAGAGCCCAACAGCAGCAGCAACAGGGGTGTACATTCTTATTTGAGTTTCACATGATACATGACTAAGTTGTTTGTTACAGCCAAGATTTTCCCATCAACATTAAGGGTGACTCATGTCCAATTGCCAAGAAGAGTTCTTGAAGGTGTAAGTTTTGCAGAATGTTTATGACGTTGTGATTTGTCTATTAATTTGTTGGAAAGGATTTCACCTGATTCCTGTTCACTACCAAAGCTCTGTTCTGAGCAGACACCTGGCTGCCTAAACTACACATATACATCAGGTTGTTTGATGTCATGAGGGATAGTTGTACCAAACAGGCCACTAGTCTTTGTTGTGTCAGGTGTTATGCGCCTTCGCTATTGTGGATGATGTAATGATGGACCAGTTACATGTGACATAGCTCACTATGCACTTATGATACAGTGGATGTTCCAAACATCACATTGGTAAGTTGACATTTTACACAAGCAAGTGAGCCAAAATCACAAATCACATCAAAATTAATGACTAAATTTTGGAGTCTACGCATATCCCAATTGTGTTTTGCATCCAATATAATTTTTCATACATGTTAAAAACTACGTGTTCGCCTGATTTCTTACTCCTTCACAAATGTGTATGGAAGCCAGTGTGCTTTTGTACAAGTACTTGTGATAGGCACACAATCTTTTGTAGAAACACAGACTGGAATGTGTACACAATGGGGACAGAGAAACGCGTACCGCAAACCATTTTTCAGTATCCTTTATTATGTCCAGATGAGAACTCAGTGAGGGAGAAAAATGGGATACTTTAATGGATTTTGGCAGATTGCATGTTCCATCACGTATATGTTAGAGTATCCCATCTTGAAGACTCAAAATGAGGCCCAGCTCATGACTAATTTGGAACATGGTGAAATGCATCTAGGTGTGATCTGTTTCATATTGTGAATTGCATTTTTTTCTTTGTTGTCTGTATCATGTGAATCAGTGTGTGTCATAATTACTGTGATGTGGTAGCACTTTTTGCCTAAGGTGAAAGCCACCATGTATTGTACAACAATTTTACAAAGGTGAGACAAACTTGAAATAATTTGAGATATTTTGGACTCAAACGTGAATAAATAGTTGCTTTGTTCTAAACTGGATTCGAAATAAATCAAGCCCTACGTATTTACTTATGCTATTGGATTCATTTGTCAATCTACAATAACAATATGTCTAAATTTCCTAGGTAATTACATAGAGCGTGATATTTGATCAGCTACTTCAGTACTGACACCATATAATATGTTGTACATTTGTACTCTACTTGAGGTAAGTGTTACCATTGTGAAATAGCCAAACAAAGGAGATAGGCTTTCAGTTTTTTCATATATTGGTAGAACATTACAGTATTTGTTGACACACATTGATTTATATTTAACTTTTAGCGCTTGTCATTAATGCAGTTTTTTTGACCTTGTAAACCCAGTGACCAAAAGTTTTTTTGGGTGTATATCCTTATTGGTGGCATAAGTTCACTAGTCTGGAAAACCAGTTCATTTAGAGAAATTTCTGCCTTAGAAAATCTGCTACCAATGGAGACTGAAGCCACCCTCGGAGATTTGTTTCCTAGCTGCCAGGGCTCCAGAGGGGCCTGGCTCTACAAGACTGATAACTTTTGTCCTTGTTTGTTCTCTTTTGACTGCTTGTATCCTTCTTGATGTATAAACTGTAAAGCGCTCTGATATCCTTGGTAGTCATGTTCGCGCTATAGAAAACTTTCTAAATAAATAGAAATATGATTAAGAGACCAGATCATATATGATTTAGTAGCTATCATGAGAAATTACAAAACTGTGACCAAATGGTTTCAGAAGATGTTCCTACATGCTTGAGATGATGATGTAAAGAACCACAGTTTGTGAGCCTTGTAGGATGTGCAATATGGAAACTAGGAAAATATTTTGTACTCCGTTATTGATCAGTTCTAGTCGGACAGCTATAGTAAAACGATTGTATATATCTTTTCATATTCATCCATAGCAGATAGCAGATAGTTGATGTTGGCCACGTAGGCTGAGAAGCAGCTGGCCACTGTGTCTCAGCTGGTGAGACCACTTTCACCGAAGGACACAGGGCGACAGAGGGTGAAGGGACTGGCATTGAGGCCATCAGGTCGACCTCGTTTTCGGAGACCTCCCCTTAAGCTACCGGTCCCTAGTGGTGCATCCTTGTCCACCACCCAGATATCCATATCCACCCTTTTGTCCTCACCAAGTGGACCAACCCGGACCCCCTAAAAGTGCTGGGGTCTCCTTTGCTGCAGGCGCCTCACCCCCTGCTCCTGTCCCCCTGACTGTGCTGAGTGAGGAGGCTATTGACCTCCGCAGCATCGCTGTAGGGCAGACTGCACTCCTGAATGCCATTCAGGGGCTTAGCTGCCATATGCAACAAATAGCAGCTTACCTGGAAAATCACGAATAAGGGTATGCCTGACCTAAAGCAGTCTGTTCAAGGTCAAGCCCCCTCACTTACTGCAGCCTTCCAACCATCCCAACCTCCTTCCCCAGCCTAATTCCCTATATGCAGCCCTGTCCCAAGCACACTCAAACCTCTGCATGCACTCTCTCCAACACAAGCAGCAAACGCACATAGAGACAGTAAAAATCATAGGCACGCCCCCAAACATACAGACACCACACTCACCAGCACACCCACAGACTCTGCACTCACTAACGCACCCACAGACACCACACACCGCACACACCGCCAGCACACCCACACACTGCACCCACCACCACACACTCATGCACCACCCCCACAACCAGCACTCCCACATCCACATGCACCACCACCACATCATCCACATCCACCACATTCACAGGCACCACACCCATCCACCCACACTAGAATCCTCACCCACAAAACACAAACCCCCATACTCACCCAAACAACAGGAACCAGCACCCCCAAATGTGCATGACATGCCACAGACCCACAGGTAACTGCACCCTCAACAGATAACATACACATCAGACACTGCTGCTCCCTCTACCTACTAAACCCAACTCCCTCTCGACCATTCTACCCGTTTTCCTGTAGAAGAGGATTTTAGTTTTTTTGCCCTTGGTCTAACCTCTTCCAAACCTCAAGCCACCCCTTCCACATCCCAACCCACCCATTACAGAAACCACCCCTACTAAAACCAAGACTACCCCTCCCAAAACCAACCCCCCCCCTTCAAACCCAGGGCAACCCTGTCTCACCCCACCCCTTACACCCTTCCAAGTAATATCTTTTTCCTGCCTGCTCTGCTCACTAGATGCATCTTCCTGAGAAGATTCCCCTTGGCAGTGAATTAGGAGATAATCTTTGTGCCAACACACAACTGAGCATAGGATGTCGTCAAAAACTGATGGACTGCTATTTGGCTGCTAAAGTATGTTGAGAGACTCATCTCATTATGTGAAATAAATCCATAATTTTGATTTCCCAAGTTAGTCCTGGCATTCATTTTCCTTTGCAATTGTTTCATTCCTAGCAGTGTTGGTGACTAAAATGTGAAGTACATATATTTCTTTGCCATGATGGCAGATAATACAAATGATGTTTTAATGTCTACTTTAAGTACATACACTTGTCAACATAGTATGGGATGGTCGTTTGAATTTAGGTTTAGGCGTTCAACACAGTAATGACCACTTGAACCAACTAATTGATGCTTGGCCGACGTAAGCACTACCTCGCTTGTGCTGCGCATGTCCGTTGGCCGACGCAACCCCACCCACTCTTTAATTCCTCCGCACTATGGGAGAATTTGCCACGCGGTTAAGGGGTTAAAATTCTTGTTTGGGATGTATTACTACTGGTGTGTTTGTTTCACCTTGATCATTGAGCAGTATGAGCACATATGAAGTACATCCTCCATCTTTGTCCGTCATCTCCTGGAACATCGCCGGGTTGCGACCAAAGGTTGAGGATGGGAGTATCATGCATCCTGTGGACAGACATCATATAGTCTGCTTACAGGAGACATGGTCGCCAATAGAACTCCACCTGTTGGGTTACAAGACGTACTTCTCTCCAGCATTAGTGGGACATAGGGGTAGGCCAAAGGGAGGACTAATCATTTATATAGCTAATACCATCAAAAATATACAAATAAACATTATTGAACTGGAACATAATTTCCAGATCATTTGTCTTTCCCTACCCAAAAATGAGTCTGTTGTCCTCGTCAACTTTTACAACAACCTCGAGGAATCACAGCTCCAGAAAGTGTTGGCACACTTGCATGAGAAATTAACCACCCTAAGGCAGAAACAAGGAGCAAAGGGCTTAGTATCTATAATATGGGCAGGGGACTTCAACCTGCATCACTGTACCCAGCCAGAGCAAAAATGCGCAGGAATGATGACAGAGGAAGGTAACCCCATTACTCACTTTTTTCACAATAATATTGGTGGAATAATGAATGACATTCTATCAGATCTGGATCTCCAAGTAGTAAACACTCCAGATGATAAAACTAATTATTTAGAACCGACATATGTAGGAAGGGGATATAGCACTACAGTCGACTATATTATAATATCGGCTAGCTTACAAACTAGAGTCAACCAGTTTGAAGTTTTACCAAACACCTTGAGTGATCATTCCATCCTTAAACTGGAAATGCTCCTAAATTATCAACAATCCCTACCTGTGACATTAGCTAGTGCACTGACCCAGGATAATATAAATCCGGGCCAAATAAATAGGTACACAATAAAATGGGGAAAAATAAGTCCGGGGGAACTTACCAAAGATTTGATGAAATTGGTTTACCCCCAAATTAACAAGTGCCTAGACATACAGACAGAAGAGGAAGAACTTCTTAGGAATTTTGCCCAAATCATGGAAGAAACCAAATATCTACTTACAGTACAAAACATAAACTAGGCCCTCGACAAATGAAAGGATGGTTTAACCACGAATGCACCCAGGCTCACTCAAACCTCAAAATAGCACTAAATAAAGGTGAAAGGGATCCCCACGTCATATCCGCACTAAGAAAGGAATACTTTGCCATCAGGAAAAAGAGAAAGGCGGAGCTAAAGCAAGCTTTGTGGGATGAGCTCCACTCTAGTGCCCAGGAAAAAAATAGCCAGGCATTTTGGAGAGTAGTGAGAGCCCCATTTCTAGCCGACGATAAAATCCCAAAAATTGAAGTTGCTATAGACGAGGTAGAATGGGTGTCACACTTTAACAAAATTTTCCAAAAACAATCAACAGAACAAGAACAAGAAAAAGAAAAAGAAGAAGGAAACTTAGTAGCTCCATCCTACCCCATCCAAATAGACTTTGAACTTTCTGAGGTCCTTTTGGCCCTGAAATTAAGCAAAAACGGAAAAGCCCCAGGACCGGACGGAGTCCCGGTAGACTTTTTTAAATAGAACACAGATCTCTGGGCCCCTATCATCACCAGGGTATGCACGGCTGCGGCAAAGAAAGGAATTCTGGAGTCTTGGACAAGGTCCGTGATGGTACCGATCTTCAAGAAGGGCAATCGACAGGACCCCACCTGCTACCGCCCAATATCTCTATTGGACTCATTGGGAAAGATAGCAGGCAGGGTGATCCTGGAGCGACTCCAAAAATGGGTGGAGCAGAGAAGTATCCTGTCTGAGTTACAATTCGGTTTCCGGGAGGGGTTCGGCACTGTGGAACAAGCCCTAAACCTTTCGATCATCATTGGAAAATATATACATGCAAAGAAGGACAAACTATATATGATCTACGTGGACTTGTCCTCCGCGTTTGACTGCGTCTCTCATACCAAATTGTGGTCCCTCTTGTCACAAATGGGAGTCGACTTACCACTCTTGAACTTTTTGAGAGAAATGTACTCCAAACCTTCTGCCAGAGTCCGCTACGGCACAAATGGAGAGCTGTCAGTGCCCCTTAGAGTGGAGCGTGGAGTCAGACAAGGATGTGTCCTGGCCCCTTTCCTCTTCTCTCTCTATACTAACAACTTGGAGATTGAGCTTCTGAGGGGTGCCCAGGACCTCCCACAGGCAAAACAACGCCCGATTCCCGCTCTACTCTATGCGGACGATGCCGTCTTGCTGGCGCGGACTCCCCGCGAACTTCAGAGGATACTCAACAGATATTCTCATTTTATGGGTACCCTAGACCTTCATATAAATGTGAAAAAAACCTTTGTGATGACGGCAGGGACCGGGAGAAAACACCCTAAAGATTTAATCCTTAAAAATCAAAAAATAGAGTTTGCTACTGAATATTGCTACTTGGGTATCACAATAGATAACAAATTGTCCTGGAAAATGGCAGTGGAAGCAAGGAAACATTGCTTTAAGAGAGCGATAGCGGCCTTGGTGTCTTTCTCGCAAAAACTGGGAAAACGACCACCTCTGGAATTACTAGCCATCTACAGAGCTAAGTGCCAATCAACAGCACTATATGGAGCTAGCGTATGGGGCCATATGGATGTCTCTTCCCTACAAATTGCAGAAAATAATTTTCTGAGGTTCCTCTTAATGGCCCCAAAGCGATCCTCTACGTATGCATGCCATGTTGAACTAGGCGTCCCGTACATTGAGGACTTGGCAAGAATACAACCGCTACTCCTATGGCGCCGTATTTGGACCTCAGAAAAAAACGCCCTCACCAAGACAATAGTGGCAGATGCTATGACACTAGATCATGCTCTAAAAATAAAATGGCTAGCTTACATCAGGAACTTTTTTATTGACCTTGGAGCCGAAAAATACTATTCTACTCCTGAAAAAATCAGTGAACTCTCAAAAAGACAACTACAAACACTAGCCCTGGGACATTTGCAAAACCTGAGATTGCAAATCGAAGCAGGCAAACCGTCTGTCCAACATGCTGTAATGGTCCAATCCACTTTTTCTATCCAGCCTTATTTAGATCTTGAAATCAGTGCTTTTGATCGTTTTCTTTTGGTAAGATTCAGATTAAACCTTTTTCATAGGCTAGTGGCATTCCCAGTACCAAATGCATGGGATACGAGTTTACCCCTGTGTCCCTGTGATGAGAAGTCATTTCAAACCACTTTACATACAGTCTTGTTTTGTAAATTTTATCACGAACATCGTAAACTCTGGTTATTGACCCTGTTGAAATCATGGGGATTCAGGCAGTGTCGCCCTGCTATGTTAAGCTTACAGCTCTTGGATACTGAAATTACCTGTTACCATGTTCTTAATTTTTTTAAATGCATATATAGACACAGAAAAAATCTGTAAAGTACGTTTTTCTAACTTAGAGTATTTGTAAATAGTCTTCTGAAAACTTAGCAATGTCTATGAAATTATTCTGCATTTTAAAACTCATGTTTAAAAAACTTTTTCTTTTTATGATTTACTTACTATGTATTAATATTGCTTTTATGGATTTCTAATATTGAAAGTCCGAATAAAGAATTTATTTATATATATATATATATATATAAAATGTGAAGTACATATATTTCTTTGCCATGATGGCAGATAATACAAATGATGTTTTAATGTCTACTTTAAGTACATACACTTGTCAACATATGGGATGGTCGTTTGAATTTAGGTTTAGGCGTTCAACACAGTAATGACCACTTGAACCAACTAATTGATGCTTGGCCGACGTAAGCACTACCTCGCTTGTGCTGCGCATGTCCGTTGGCCGACGCAACCCCACCCACTCTTTAATTCCTCCGCACTATGGGAGAATTTGCCACGCGGTTAAGGGGTTAAAATTCTTGTTTGGGATGTATTACTACTGGTGTGTTTGTTTCACCTTGATCATTGAGCAGTATGAGCACATATGAAGTACATCTTATAAAATATTGAGACTGTTGAAATTGGATACAGTACAGGACTTGCATCTCTCTTCTCCCCTTTTTGGGGAAAATTATAGAGAAATATGTAAATCGCCACCTATCCAGCTACATTGAGCTAGTAGGCGGTCTGGATCCATCCCAGTCGGGCTTTAGACCAAGACACAGCACTGAGACCACCTTGCTGTCAGTCGCAGACGATCTACGCATGTTCCAGGATAAAGGGCATTCTGTTATCCTGGTTCTGCTGGATCTGTCTGCGGCGTTTGACACCGTGTCATACGACATCATGACAACCAGGCTAGTTAACATCGGCCTGGAAGGCAAGGCGTTGTCATGGCTGAGGAGTTTCCTGACAGGTCGTACCCAAAGGGTCACCCTGGGGGATTATCGGTCAGAGGAGTTGGAGATCTCTAAGGGGGTGCCACAGGGCTCTTGTCTGAGCCCTACTCTTTTTAATATCTATGTGGCCCCCCTAGCTAACATCATGAGATCGTATGGATTTATTCCTGTGTCATATGCAGATGACACCCAACTCCTCTTTCCTTTTAAAACCCTTACGGTGGAGGTCAGGAACTCCTTTGCTCAGGGGATGAAGGCGGTGGCACACTGGATGGCATCCAACCTCCTGCAGTGTAATGTTGCAAAAACAGAGGTGATGCTGTTCGGTGAGGCCAAACTTCTGTGGACCCCAGACTGGTGGCCTCAAGATCTTGGCCCGGCTCCAGAGCCCAAGCAGGTAGTGAAAAACCTTGGCGTCCGACTTGATCAGGAGCTTTCATTAAAACATCATAGCAATCAAGTGGTGGGCTCCTGCTTCCATATCATCGGGATGCTACGAAAGGTATTCCCTTTACTACCAGACTCTACTAGGAGAACTTTGGTGCAGGCCCTAGTATTGAGTCGCTTGGACTACTGCAATGGGCTGCTGCTGTCAACAAATGAAGCGGTAATCTCTAGACTCCAGGTGGTCCAGAATACTGCTGCCCGTCTGGTCCTGAACCAGCCCTCTCGCACCCCCTCTAAACCCCTTCTGGAGAAGTTACATTGGTTATCCATCAAACAGAGGGTGAAGTTTAAGATCTGCTGTACAATGCATAAGTGTATACAGGGAAATGGTCCAGCATATTTGATGAATAAATTCTCCTGGTACACACCGACACGCTCTTTGAGATCTAGTGAGCAGGCATTGTTACAGATTCCAAAATTTAGAAAAGTAAGACAAGGGGGAAGATCTCTTACGGTTGCTGGTCCGACCTTGTGGAACAGCCTCCCACTGTTTCTGAGACAGTGCAAGGACCACCTTCCTTTTAGGAAGCAATTAAAGACATTCCTTTTTCAAAATTGATCTACGCTTATGGTTAGGGTCCACTAAATGCTTTTTTGGCTGCCAAAGGCGCGGAGATACTCCTTCGGGAGGTGATCCTAGCGCGGTACAAACACGCAAATAAATAAATAAATACAGTACAGGACTTGCACTAGACAAGGGGAAATGTTACATGGATGTATATGTTGAATACTTTGGGACTGACAATGATTTTACTGGTCATTTATAAGGTAAAGTTTATACCTTGTCTTGTGCTAATTCCTCAGGTTACATTGACCCTAATGATGTGTGTTGCCTATGTTTTTGGTGTAAAGAAAAACCAAAGGTGATGATGGTCGGAGCGTTGACAATGCAAACACTCACCCCCAGTCAACTGATCTGGGTCTAATCCATCACCGTTCTTTAGCTCACTCTGCCACCCCAGTACAGACATGGCCATATGCAAATCAGACTGACCCTGTGCCTCATGGGAACAGTCCAGCCCGAACTGCCAAGCCTTGTCTTCCCTGGACCGGAATCAAGCTTCCCAGGACCGGTTTCTGGCATTACAGCCGTCTTCAGCCGGGCTTGCTTGACTCCAGTGGCAAAGTGAGCAAGGGACTCACGTCTGAGCATACCCTACCAACTTAGGGCGAACAAAGAAAAACCAAAGGTGATGATGGTCGGAGCGTTGACAATGCAAACACTCACCCCCAGTCAACCGATCTGGGTCTAATCCATCACCGTTCTTTAGCTCACTCCGCCACCCCAGTTCAGACATGGCCAGAACGGTGATGGATCAAACCCAGATCTTTTGACTGGGTGTGAGTGTTTGATTGGTTCAGATGCTCCGTCCATCACCACCCCCTTTTGTACTGCTTTGGCCGCCATAAGTGTGGCAGGGTATGCTCAGACGTGAGTCCCTTGCTCACTTTGCCACTGGATTCAAGCAAGCCGGGCTGAAGACGGCTGGAATGCCAGAAACCGGTCCTCGGGAGCTTGTTTCCGGTTCTGGGAAGGCATGGCTTGGCAGTTCGGGCTGGACTGTTCCCATGAGACACAGGGTCAGACTGATTTGCAAATAGCCATGTCTGAACTGGGGTGGCAGAGTGGGCTACAGAACGGTGATGGATCAAACCCAGATCTTTTGACTGGGTGTGAGTGTTTGATTGGTTCAGATGCTCCGTCCATCACCACCCCTTTTGTATGTTTTTGATGTGACATTTTTTTTAATGTATTTAAACATACCTACATGGGGACATTTTGATTTGATATCCTTTTTTGTGCAAGAGTGCTTTTTTGTGAAGTCAGCTTGCACCAAATTTATACATACAATGTGATCATACAGGTGTTTCATTACATTTCTTGTACGTCCACATTACAGACATATGCATTGCCCATTGGTATGCTGTTGCTTGTAAGAGACTTAAAAATGCATGAGTTCAATTAAATGTTAACAGACCAGTCAAAAGATAACCAGTAAAAGTGGAGCTTACTGTTGATTCCGTCCACGGCTGTGTTGATTTTGTTTGTCATCAAGCAGCAGCTGCAGCACTAGGAAGATCGGACTCATGGCGGAAAAAGAAGTATGAAAGTGAGAAAATATGGGGTTCTGCCTTAAATCCCTTCCAATCCGCCTACGAAGGTGTGGACGTTAGACTGCCACAGTCACGTCGGCAGGAAGGCACTTTGTGATCGGCCCAGCAGACTGTCAGTCCGCCAGGTGTGTTTGCCTATTGCACAGTCGTTGCGGGTGAACATACATGGCGGAATCAGTGACACTTCGATCTTTTGTCCGTCGAATGGCCAGCATCTAAATAGAGTGAAAAGACTGCTTAGTGGGCGGGCAGAGAAACCATTGAAAAAGCGGCAGTGGGACCATGCTCAGTCTTTTTTACTCCTATTATGGGTCCCTCTGCTAGGGTGGCAGCTTCTATAACATCAAATGAAATTTCAGAAATGCATTTTATCTGCTTTTCAATTTTCTCTAGAAGAGTATTTCACTCATCCAAATAGCCTTATAAAGCTCCAAAGTAAAAAAAAAAAATCAGAAACTGCAATGTGTAGTTGTCCCACATTACATCCTGAATAGAAAAATGTGATCCAGAGTAGCGTTTTTTGAGTGGAGCTTCAATCTTTTTATCCTTCCGGTCTTTTAGAATACTTTCCTCAGCCACAGAAGTGTGTACCTCCAAGCTGGCTACCAGGGAATCCACAGCCACTAATTTGGGTATGGTTTGATCAAGAGCATAAAGTAGGGACATGATTCTTGGAATGCAAAATGTTTTCTGGACCCTGCCATTCTTTGAAGACAGCCTTAGAAACATGTTCATGTCAGGAAAGATCTAAAGCAGGAACCTTCTGAAACTGCCTTATTATGGGATTAGCAAATGCTGGGAATTTGTTCCACAGGAAATCCCAAATTAATTTGATTTCTTCTCAAAATTTCTGGCTACAGATCCATGTCAATATATTTCCCTTTCTGATCAGAAGAGACTGGTTTCATCAAGCCTCCTTACAACTGGACACAGCAAAAAATGAGGGAGAGGGATTTTGTAGTGTTGTCATTGGAATCTTCCTAAATGATGTTTCCAGGGCTGGGCCCTCCTTCTCACTCCTTAATCTCTTGGTGTGAAGGAAAGATGTTTTAGCAGAAGAGGAGGAGGAATCCATAAACTTTCTCTTGGGGGAATGCTTCCCCATCTTTGACAACCAATTTGCCACCAAACATCAGCATCTAGAATAACCCGGCAATACTCGCTGTAATGTAATGTGCCATCTAAATAAGGATAAAGTACACACTGAACAAATCCGAAGTCCATCCATGCATGCTACACCTGTTGTAAACGTATCTAGGACCCTATTTAAATATTCCCGATTCATGCCCTTATGTGGTTATAACAAAACATATCCTTATAAAGGCATAAGAATCATACCCATATGTAGTCATAGCCAGTGCAGTCCAAATACGGCAAGGCTACTCCCATAGGCTCCTAGAAAGGACAACGCGTTCTTATACAAACCAAGCCTCCAGCAGCCTGGGAAATCCCCCTGCTTTTGTTTTGATTTGTGCAAGAACTCCTGGAGTCCAGAAAGAACTAAGTTCTAAGTGACGTCTTATGTCCAACCTTGCGTCAAACTCTGCACCTTCCAGGTATAAATATACCAACGGTGCCTTAAGCAAAGACACGGTGGTTTGGAGCAGACCGGCTATCTACTTGCCCGAAGCCCAGCTGATGCGAGTGCCGAAGGAAGCCGACCCTCCCCTTGACGCACTGAGAGAGACGCTGTCTTTTCTCCTGCCGAGAAATCCAGCTCCAGTGTTTCCAGTCACCTTTGCGGATTGCTGGGTAATCAAGTCCTGAGAAAGAGATACAAGACCTCCTTCATTCTATAACCAAGGTACGGAGCTGATTAGATCCTTAGAGAATTCTTGATTCAGATTCTTGGCAAAAACTAACTTAACTTAAACTGCAGCTCATATACTCCTTCCCACGTACTAGGCTTAGGTTAGGTACACCGGGGTAGGCGTATCTTAGAAGCACCAGTTGAGTACGTTTAGTCAATGTTTTTATGTATGTATATATTTTATCCATTTTAAGTATCATATGGCTCAGAAACCATATCAATGCTTTTACAGTATTATTTCATAATACTACTCTTACTGTACGCACTTTACTTTATAACCAGTATTGCAATTGTGGCAATTCACTTCTCTTGCACGAGAAAAAGGACTGCTCAATAAACACCTTTTATTGAAAACGCCCGTCTCTCTATTTCTCTGCACTCTGGTGAAACTAAGCATGCACGATTGACTGAGTGAAATAGCTGTCTATTGTTTTCACACGACTCTGGAGATATACTCCTTGTTCTAGAGGGAGCAAAGTTGTCATGTTTATGCGGTTGTCAGAAACTAATCCCTTCTTGTCTAATCAGGAAAGTTAACTCCTTCCTGTTCATTCGAGAAAGTTTCTAGTGACCTCTGAGCTAGCTGGCATTCATAATTAAGTCTAACATATTCAGTAGAGACCTAGATGACCCCAGTCCTACGTCTAAACTATTGTTTGTTATTCCAATGCGCAGAGCCTATTGGGAATATAGGAACTACACTACACACCTGCTTTACCATGTATTGCAAGACCCAGATGTTCCATATAAGAAAATGCCATAGTTGGGGGAGGAGCCAAGCTCGCGTCCGTGATGGCCGCGTTTTAGCTCGGCTCCGTTCGCTTTCCTGCCTGGAACGTCTATCCTGTGTCTTATCCTGCCCCGGGAAGTATTCTTTGGTAGACTATGGAACTACGACATTTCGCTGGCACTTACCGTCTGATCCGCCTGTTCCTAGGTGCCGCGGATCCTGAGCTGCGCCCTTGTTCGCTTCGGGGCCTCCGGAGCGGGCGGGCCTGAAACTCCTCGGCGGCGCCCGGGCGGGGCGGAGCGCTGTAGCCGACCCTTGGTGGCGGTGTGGGCTCGGTCGGAGAGGCCGATGTGCAATTAGACCGGTGACGGCTCTCCGGGCCTGACCGGCGATCCTGCGGCCTAGTGTTGAGGCGCTGCCTTCCATGGACGGGGGTTGACCGTGTATGTGGCTCGTCTCCCCTTTGTTCTCCTGTCCGGCCATCTTGAGTCCCTCCGCCCGGACTCGGAGAACGGAGCCGGTGGCGTGGGGGAGCCGGCGACCCTCCTTATCCTGGTGGCCCGCCTTCCTGCCCTGGGGGTGCCTCTGTTTGTGGTCGGCTGTATCCTGTGTGACCCCGCCTGGGGCCGGACGGGGGTTGGAGATTGCCGCGGCCCTGCCGGGCTTCCAAGATGGTGGCCGGCTCCCTGTCTCTCAGCCGGGCCGAGACTGGCGACGCTGGTCCGCCGCATGGCACGTTTGCTGAATACCGTAAAGGTGAGCCTACGCTTGGCGACATTCTCGCCGCCTTGCGCTCCTGGAGTGCTTCTATGACCGCACCTACCGCTGGACTGGATGATGATCATTTTGCCGGGCCTGCTGGGCCCCCCCCCGGTGTGTGTGGCTTCATCGCTGCTGTGTGCTGCTGGGACTTTCCTGGAGGTCGTGGACCCGGCGGCTGCCGCTTGTTTGGGTGTACGGATACCCGCTGCTCTCAATCGTCATGTGATTTCCCCTGTGCTGGGGGTCCGCCGGCCGGGTCCCGTCCGGACCGGTCTCGTTGGGTCTCCCATTCCTTTTTTGCCTCGAATGGCCGCACGAAGATCCTGTGATTGCTCCGCTGAGACGGCTTTCCTCCTAATGTCGGCGGAACTGTGCCTGCAATACCTGCGGTGGTTGCCGTCTTTTCCTGTTCATCTGGGTCGAAATCGATATGACTTGTGTGGATCGACGATTGGACTCCCTGCTATTCGCCTCTGGTTCCTCATGATCTGGTTCCTGGTGCGTTGTATGCCTACGGCTTTGGATAGACGAGGACAGGGTTGAGATGAACTTGCCTCGGTGGACTATTATTTTGCGGTATGGTCGGATGATCCGCTTGTGACTGTATGACTATGTTCGATTCTCCTTCATGTTCCTGGACTTATCCTTGTAATTATTATCTTCCCGTGGGCACTGAGTATGTTCGGACGGGGGGGGTGGGAGCTGATGGTTTTGATTATGTGGCTCCTCTCCCGTCGTTGTTTCCCTATTTCCCCTTCTTCTTTTTGTCTTGGTGGTTCTTTCTTTACTTTTAACTCTTCTATATTTCGGGTTTCTGGTTAGGGCGACAGGCACGCTGCGGGGGGGGTAGGCCATAGCCTTCTGCAGGGGTGCAGGGTGGGGTGTGCGGGGTGGGGGGGGGGGGGGTCTCTGTCATTTTGTTTCCCCCCCCCTTTTTTTTTTACTTTTTTTGGTTCTATGGCTCTTATGTATCCCCTTTTTTCGGGACGCGGTGTCTGCATGTGGGCCCCCTGGGGTGTTTTTTGCTAGCATGGCCCTTCTGGTCTCCCCGCCGTCGCGGTTTACTATGCATCTATTACTCCTGTTACCACGGGTTCCCTGTGCCGGTCTATTTTTGAGTGCTTTGTTAGCCATGGGGCGCATGCTGTGATGCCGCGTTCTTTCTTCCCCCCTTTTTTTCTTCCCGATGTCCTTTCCCTCCCCCCCCCCCCTTTTTCTTTTCTTCCCTCCCCTGGGTTGTTGTAGCGGAGGGCTCTTTGTTTTGCAAGCCTATTTTCCGTTCTGTGTATCACTGTGTGTTCTCGTAGTGGTGGGTGGGCGCTGGGCAGCGGTTGCAATTGCTTATTAATGTGGGACTCACGTTCTGCCTTTGCTAAAATGTAACTGTTCTTTTTGAATTTTCCTGTGTTCTGTATTACTGCTTGCTCGCGGCCCGCCACGGCCCTCTGGACCTTAATGATTGCCATTATTCTGTTATACCCCTTCTTCTATTATAAAATCAACCTTCTCTCATCCTGCTCGTGATGGTTGCTCTGTGTCTTTTCGCCTTTGATTCCCGTTTGGATTACTGTGGTACCCTGCTGGAGCTTCTGTCCTGACCAATGTGCTTCTATAATTGTGGTGGCCGGCCCGATGGGTTGTAGGCCCGTATTTGTGAGCAATTTCTGCACAATAAAGGTTTAAAAAAAATGAATAAATAAATAAATGCCATAGTTGTGCCTGTGCATAAAGAGGAAGAGGATGTAACCCTGAAAGGAAAAAGCGGCCACCTCTCCTTTCGTAACACAGGCCTGACTAAGGTTGCCTTCCTGCATCTCCGTCATGAGGCAGGAGAAAGAAACCGGAAGTTACTTGGGGGAAGCTATCTATTAAGCAACCTTGGTCGGTTGGATTTAGCTTATTTCTTGTTCCATTTTCCTCTGGGGAGGTAGATTCACTTTAAAAGTAATGACTGGAAGCAAGTATGGAGGGACGTGGAGATAATCAGTAGTTCTCTATAGTTGAGCCTTTTGTAGGGTGATGAGGTCTGTTAAATTGGAAGAATTGGCCACATCTAGGGTGGCAGTATTTGTACTTGAGACATCTTCTTGGAAGTCTTTACTTGGTCAGTGCACACCTGCTTTCTCGATGCAGGTGGATGAGAAGATGGGCGATAATGAGTGTTGAGACAGAATATTGTGGATTTTCTTCTCATCCTATTATGGCTTAGAAGAACAACTAGTTTCCTGTATTCTGACTTGCATGGCTTTTAATGTGTCTGCACCCCTTTTTAGGTCGAGGCTACTAGACGTTGCAGGCGCAGTCTGTTGCGAGGCATATTGTGGCTTACCATGAACCTAGAGGTGCTTGGAGCACCCCCTATTTCTATCATTTGCTGGCTTTCCTGGTCACTTTCATGTGCCTGCTTCTTATTCATGTCCTGGCTTCTCAAACCTGTGTTTATCCGTACCATGGATCACTTCCTTTTTACCCTCAACATGTTTGCCTGGTGTCTGTGCTCGATGTTGGGGAACTACTTTTTTCTTTTTGTGCAAGCACTCGGAGTGTATGTGTGTTCAAACCATCTTCCTCATGTATTTCTCTCGCCCCTCCCCAAGCTGCCTGTTCGTGAAGCGTTCTCCCACCCTTCACTGTGTGTGTTCTCAGTATTGCATTTTCCTCCCTTACCCCCATGTTGCTTCTGTGTCCCGCAGCCCTCCTGTGTTGCTTCCACATCTCATGCCTTTCCCTTGTTTCTTCCATGTCACCCCCACTCTGTTTTGCTTCTGTGCTACCTCCCAGTTTTGCTTCCAACACTACTGTTGCTTCCGTGCCACTGGCCACTTAAAAATACACATAAAAAAATTCCTTAGTACTTTGTTTCTGTAACTTAAAAAAAAAAAAGGTGGCTGCATCATTTTGTAGCTGCGCGCCTACAAAGTGACGCGGGCAGTCACATAAATGTTTTTGTCTGTTTTACTTTATCCATGCCACACTGCATTGAGGATGCTGCGCAGTGTGAGTGTAACCTTTTTGGCTTTTCCAATTGTTTTTGAAGGTGAGACCGATTACCTTTGCCAATGCTTGTTTCGCTTTTCATTGACAGTAAATATATTAGGAATTTAGGGATGTGCAAACTCTAGGTTGTGATCCTACTAACAATTCATTCTTGGCTACCAATAGCCATTCATTCTTGGCTACTGTTAGTAAAAAATCCTCATGTTTGTACCACTCTTCCTTATTCCAGTTTTTATGAGACAATTGGGTCTTGTGACAATATTAGCATAAGTGTTCTACCAGATGGGGATATTTCTTCTCTATCTGGCTAATGGCATGGATGGACCCTCAGGATCTCATGTTTTGTTTTCATGACAATGCACCATACACAGCTGCCTAAACCTTTCCGAAGCTCTGTCTAGTCCTTTGATTGTAAGACTGATTAACTCCAGGAACTGCAACAGAGGACACAGTTTTCACATAGCGGGGGAAGTGTTCTTTGACTCTTCTGCTTTTTCCAGACGACAGAGGACTAGTTCAACAGGAATACGTGTCTTCTATGGCAGTCAGACAGAAACTTTGCTTATACAGCTCTATTAGGTATTGTTATACTTATCCAGTTTCAAAATGAATTTTGTTTTTCAAGCACATTTTTGTGACAACCCCAAGCCCACACAGGATTGGTTGAACAGTTGTTTCAAGCCTTGGTGGATGGGCAAACAGGCCAGGCTGAGAGAGACTTGTGCCACCACGGGTGTGCCTAGTCAAAGAAAGGAATGAAGGCATTTCCACTAAACGAATGCCTATCAGACCAGTTTTGGCGGAGACCGGGGTGAGGTGGCATATCCAGTCAGTGACTGATAGATGGGTAGTGCTAAAGAGAAGTAATGTGTATTTAGGCTATAGGAAAGGGAACTGCTAAGGAGTAGTGAGGGATTTGTTTGGGTCAGGCATGGATAGTGCCAAGGCATTGTTTGGGTCAGGCATGGATAGTGCCAAGGCATAGTAATGTTTTTAGGTTTCAGTGAAAGGTGGTGCTGAGGAGTAGTAAGGGGTGTTTAGGATTCTGGGGTGGGTAGCATGTTGGAGTAGTAAGTAGTTATTAGGATGCAGTTATGGGTAGTGTTAAGGGGTAGAAGTTATTTTTTTTAGTGTTCTTGGAAAAGTAGTGTTAAGAGATGCTGAGGAGTTTTTGAGGTTCATGGATGGGTAGTGTTTACAAGTGGTAGGGAATATTTTTCTGTGTGATTTATATAAATACACATGCACACATACATTATAATTTGTTTATGCAATGTGTGCTTGTGGTTTGCATGGTGATGGTAGATGTCATTGTGTTGATGGTTATGTGTTGTATTTGTGGTGCTTGAATGGTAAAGTCATATGTGGGGTTGGTTTGCTTGATTGTGACCTATATTCAGAAATATATGTAAAGTGTGTTGGTAATTGATACGGCAGAATGTAGGGTGACTGAATGGTCCGTGAAGATCTAGGAGGCAGTCTGTCCTCGAGATGGCTACCTTGCCGTATCTGTAGGTGCCAGAATGAAAAACAGAGTCCTATACAAATGCCAGAGACCGGTCTGTGTTGAGCTGGTAAGTACCTTGGTTGGTGATCAGAGTCCCAGGCCTGACTACTATTAGGAGAAAGGCTTGACACACAGGTCTCTGGTAGGAAAACAGAGTGTGTTTGACTTTGGAGGCCCTTCAGGAGGGCTGGCTCCTTGTTGAGACATGATCCTGAAAGTTTACTTGGTGAGGAGGAAATGACGCAAAGATGGGAAAAGATGAAGTGCGCACACACCCAAAACAAGCTGGGCAAAAATGCCAGATTCAGAACTGAAAACTAGAAGTGGGGAAAATATGGTTCAAGGGAAAAATCTAGATGATCACTTCCCCAAGTGAACCCACAGATACTGCTAAGATTCTTCAGACAATAAAAAATACTTGTGCTGCACTTCAGATAAAAAAGGTGAAGTGGGCCGGAATTTCTCCCTTATGAGATCAGATCTGAGGTATCCAGTTGATAGGGTTAGCGAAGTGAAGCAAAGATTTTCAGATATAGAAGACACCTCAACAAATATGCAAAGATTGCGCGGATGCTTAAACACAGCTGAAAAAATATTAGGAGAGGCAGTTTGTAACACAAATTTGCAAATTGTAGGCATTCCAGATGGGCCTAAGAAAGTACATCCAGAGCGTTTCCTGTATGAAGAGCTAGGCTTGCTCACTGGCAAAGACCAACTGTCTGTATATTTTCTTATTGAATGTGTGCATAGGGCCCTCATCCAGAAGTCTCGGCCTTACCCGTTATCGCCAGATTCCTCAATCAAAGGGACTGAGACAATGTCCTTAGATTAGCAAGGGAACACCAGGAAACTACCTACATATGCTCTATAGCCATGTTCTTCCCAGTTTATATAGCAGTCCTGCAAAAGAGATGCTTTTTCGAGGACTTTAAGCTAAAAATGAGGGCCATGGACATCCATTAAATGCTATTATTCCCTGACTGACTCAGTCATCTTCAACAACAAAACTTTATTTGACACTCGAGAGGAGCCTTGGCAATAGGTCAGTGAAACACTGAACTTTCACTATCATAACAAGATGTCTGGTGGTCCCCAACAGGATCCTCTTGGGCTACCAGTGGAGCATGGGAAAGGAGAGATGCAAAGAGATGGCAGATGACTACATGAGGAGATGGCAGAGCTATTGAATTCAGGGAAATGTGAGTGATATGATTAGGAGAAGTAGACTTTCACATTGCCAAGAACCACTGAATTGGAAACTTGGTAGATGAGTGATGGCGGGGCGGATGGTAGAAAGGGGAAATGTGACACTGAATGAAATGGACTATTGAGAATTATCCAGTAGAGTTGGGTGGCCGACCAACCTTTCCTAAGTTGGGGTGCAGGCATTTTGGAGCCTGTATAGAGGAAAAATGGGGTGTGGGTAGGGGAGAAGTTTCCAGTTACAGTCGAAGGCTGGGAGTTGCAAATGCATGGCAGAACATGGTAGGTGGAGGAAAGACAGGGGCGGGAGAATCTCCAGGTGGAGGCGAAATGGCAGTGTTACCCAAAAGGACAATGAGGAAGTGGTTAGGACTGACTAACAAATGTCACAGGCCTTTGTCAATATTACCTGGAGCTTTACACTCCCAGGATGAGCTGCACCGACCAAGAGAAAGAGGTCTTCGATGAACAGCAGCTTCAAGTCCTGAGTGCCCTGGAGTGAGAGGAACTAGAAACCGACCTTTCCCTGAAGCAAATATGTGACTACCTGATGCAAATGTCGTCAGAGTAGACACCAGGGTCTTATAGCTTTCTGGGGGAAATGTACAAAAGACTGGTCCTGTTGTTGACTCCTTGTATTTTGTCACAGTTCCAGGGGGCTAGGAAACAAGGGAACCTCTGCTAGACCTTAGACATGCTATGAGAGTCGCGATACCAAAAAAGATAAACCCAGGAACCACTGTGCCTCATATAGGCCCATTTCACTTCTAAATATTGAATGTAAAATTTTGGCGAAAGAACTGGTGATGAGAATGAACAATCCCCAAAAAATCTGACCTGGTTTATGCCGGGGGCAATTGTGGGGGTGATGAGACTCAACCGCCGGAGACTACAAGTTTGGTTTGATAAGACTAAGAAGGATTGAGATCCCAAGGCTATATTTGCTTTAGAAGCAGAAAATGGATTTAACAAGATTAACTGTTTATATCTCTACCTGACATTGCAAAAGTTTGGCCTGAGCTTCTGTGGTTTGGTGATGCTGCCTTACCAAGCCACAACAGCAGCAGCAAAAGTAAATGGGATAGTTTTGGATAGATGTAAGTTAGGAAAGGACACTAAGAAGGAATGCCTGCTCTTTCACCTACTGTTTGACCTGTGCCTTGAGCCTCTGGCATGCTGAGTTCGGTTAAAAGCCAACATACGAGGGATCAATTGGGATAAAACCATTCTTTATGAATTGTGCAACTGGCCTGGGGTAGGAGACATGTGGCTAAAGATATTTAAAATAGCCACAGATCTCTTTAGATACCCGGGTATAGTGGTGTCTATAGATGAAGACCTTGTTCATGGTGCAAATCCTAGAGGAAATTATTAAAGAATTCAGAATAGATGGCGAAAGCTCCAGCGCCTATTATTGAGAAGGGAGCTACTCTTTAAAATGTTTACACTAAGGTTTTTATGTTTTAAAGAATACCCCCTTCCTGATACTGGGATTGTCCTTCATGAGAAGGAACAAAATACTCTGGACTCTTTCTGGGATGTATGACCCCTAGGATTGCGCTGCAGACCCTAACTAGATCAGTCTACTATGGAGACATTGCCCTTCTGTATGTCAGAGCATGCTACTGAGCTGTGCAGCTGCAGTTTATCAATGAGTGGAGCTTCATGGCACTGTACAAACTGGCAACTAGAGTAGAGAAGCAACATATAGAAATACCTAGGTCCACTCAGTATTTGTATGATTAAAAAGCATAGGAAACGACTACTATTACCCATGGGAGCATGGGATGGTGTTACGACTGGTGTGAGATGGACGGGAAAGGTAATGAAAGCAGCCCTACTATGGACAGGGTGTACCCCACAGCATACAGTGAAGAAGCTAATGGGTTTTAAAAACTGAGACCTTTTTGGCATTGATACCCTGAGGGACATTCTAGAAGGGGGAGAACTGAAACCTTATAGACCGAATACAAACTGCCCCATACTCAATAATGTATATATTTACAAGTCCAGCATGCCATGGCCACAGGAGGGTGAGATTGGGTGGCAGTGCCAGACAGTAGCCCCATAGTCGGCTCCGTGCTGGAGGGGGGAATAAGGACAAAAGCCAGTGTCCTACGCTTACAACATTCTCCTGAACAATAAACCTGACCATTTGCAGAGAATACAGAGTGCATGGGAGTAAGATCTGGGACCCCTAGAAGATTTGGACTGCTAAGTGGCATTAAGCACCCCGAAAGGTCACAATCAGGGCGAGACTGCACCTCATTAAACTAAAAATACTACATTGCATATATTATAAAATAAATTGTTTAGAAAGGGGAAGGCAGCATGTCTGAGGTGACAAGTGACAGACCATACTTTTCATCATACTATCTGAGAATGCCCCCAGGGGAACCAATACTGAGTAGGTATGTTAAGTGAGTTAGGGGCTATTGTAGGTGTACCAGTCACCTGGTGATTCTGGGTATTCTGGTGCAGACTGATCTCCCCAGAGCTACACAGTGTTTTTTGTACACTTGGATTTATGATTGCAAAGATAACATTTGCATGGAGGCAGAGAGAGTGGTATAAAAAGGGATAAGCTGTCCCTGAAAAACGGAGAAAGTTTGGGACAAATGGCGATAATCCCATGTGATGGGAGATGAAGCACCTACACTCTCCGATAGTGACTCATCTTTGGACTCCCCAGAAGACACCAAGTACAGAACTATATGCCGTAGAAGGAGTAGGTGAATAGGGGGGAAGACTGTAGTGTTCCATGAGGGTGTGTACGTGAGGGAGAGTGGGGTGGAGGCAGTGTGGGAGGCATTTGTGCCATTGTAATGATGAGCAAAACAAGCAAGTACTTTTATTTCAAAATCTTTTTATTGCGTTTTTATCGCAACACAAGAATCAAAAACATGACCGATACATCTAGCATGTTTTACAGGCCAAGTGTTACAGATTGCTTCCAGGCAAACACAGCTTGTTAACGAAGACTCAGCCCAATTAGTACCTGTAGTTCTATGTCCCATAGTAAACTTTCCACACCGCGTAGCCTTCCCATTGTTCAACAACCCTGTTTTAGGGACTCTGAGCAAGTATACAGATGTGTTCTTTCCCAATTAAGAGCCCCACCGGAGGCCTAGTGTGAAGACCAGAAAGAAGAAAGCAAAAAAAATTATATGTTGAAAAACTAGAGAAAAAAAAGGAGGTTAACTGGTGTATCATGGTGGGTGTGTTCCAGAGTGGCGAACTTTGTGGGATGGCCTGGTGGGCGGGAGTTAGGTATCTCTCACGCTAGATGGCCCTGAGGGGCTCTATACTTGGTTAGATGTGGAAGAGGTGAAGGGCAGACCCTGTGACCGGTATTGCACCAGCAGAGACCAGATATATTCAAATCCCTTTCTTGTATCCTCTGTAATATCTGTCAGGCACTCTAGCGCTAATGCTCGCCAAAGCCTAGCGTGCCACTGCGTTCTAGACTGGGCCTCCGCCTTTTTCCAGGCCGCTGCGACCGCTATCTCGACCGCACCAAGATGCAGCCACGTGATGGCGCGGTCAATATTTGTTTGTCTTTTCAGTATCGGGTCTCTAAGCCCCAAGAGGGTATGCTTGATGGTATCTGTGATGGTATAACCTAAAATCAGTTTTATCTGTGAAACGATTTCTTTCCAGAATGGCTTGATAGAGGGACAGTCCCTCCGGATGTGTCTGAAGTCTCCCAACAAACCGCAGCCTCGCCAGCATCTATCTGAGGTGTTAAGGAATATTCTATGAGGTTTCTGGGGGTGCAAGTACACAAGTCTTTTTAGAATATAGTTGCCCATGTAAGTAAATCCGCTGTCACTCGTGGATTTTTTTCTCCAGCTTTGGCATTTTTTTCTGATGCTGATACAACCTCTGGTGATGCTTCCCACTTAGATCTACTCAATTCAAAGGAATTATGCCCTCTTGAAATATCTCTTGAAGATTCCCTCGAGACCCTGACAGCCATTGCCCCTGGAAAAGCCATGGGCTTTGATGGTATACCTTTGACTTATTTGCTGCAGAACCCTTAATTTGGAGCCCATATCTAAATCAACTTACTCAGTCTATTTTGTGTGGTGGACCCCTACCGAAGACATGCGGAGATAGTGCCTTTATTTCAAAAGGGCAATCGTGATGAACCCTGCCACTTACATGCCTATCAGTCTGATAGATTGGATGCAAAAACTTTTCAGTCACAAAATTCGGGGAAAACTTGCTTAGTGGGTCTATGAGAACAAAATACCATCCGATCTCCAAGCTGATTTCCGGCAGAAGATGAGCACAGTGAACCAGATCTTCCGCTTGTGCACAATCGATTGGAAAACTGTTAGTGGAAAGGCCACTTTTATGTGTTCTTTGAGGACCTGAAATCGGCCTTTGACTCCATTCCCAGAAACAAGCTATGGGCAGTTCAGGGTAACATGGGAGTACCTGATGGAATTCTCTCAATTATGATAAGATTGCATGAAATAAATTTTGCTCCAGGAAGGTGTGGTAGAAATGATGAACTGACAAACAGTTTTTTGATTCCAGAAGAGAGTGAGCCAGTGCTGTGTTCTGGCTCCCAGTCTCTTCCCATTATATATAAATGACTTACTGAACTTCCTGGATTTTCCTGGAAATGATGAACCAAAAATCGGGCCACTCAAAGTCCCGACATTATTATTATTATTTTTTTTTGTGAAAACCTTTATTTGCATCAATAGGATAGACAAGCGTGGGCCCACAACCAATCAGGCCGGCCACAAGTCAAAAAATGATCAAAGTCAAAACAAGCGACACAAGGCCAGCTGGCAGGCAGGCAAACACATTTAAAACAGTGCTCAGGATAGGACAAGCGACATTGACGGCCCAACATCAGGATCAATAAGGTCCATTTTATAATAAGGGGACAAGGCTCATGGCAGACTCATAAAAATACAGGAAAAACCAATAAACAAAAATACACCCTCGCCAAAATAGGAAGAGGAGGGGGGGGGAGGAGGACGTGAAGACACGAGTCGATCGTAGCACAAAACAAACGCAAAATATAGTAGATAAGCATACAAGTACTACCAGCATCTCATGCCCCCCACCCGATAACACGCTAACCAAGGCAAGGGGAGCGGATAAACTGCACGATCGAAACCTACTCGCCATACGAGCCTGGGGAAAAAAAAGGGGGGGGGAGGGAAGGGGGAGGGGGGAGGGAAAGGGGGAAAAAATAGGGGGGAAACAGAGGGGAGGAAACCAATAAGGGCAAGAACAGGGAAAGGGGAAGAAGAAGGAACAAAGAAGAAGGAATATAAAAGGAGAAACACAATCGTGCAAGATGGGCGCCACCCCGGGCCAGGCATCCCGCGGCTAATAATACAGAAGAAAGTAGAGAGCTAGCGAGAAGAAGGGTGTGGCAGTCGCGACGGAGCATCGAAACTGATAAAAGTGGCATAGCAACAGACCCCAACCCACTCATGCCAGAGAAGCGAGGACAGAAGCGGCACCGCTATAAAGGGACAGAAAAGGGCCATAGAAACAAAAAAGAAACATATGAAAGACCCCGCCCACCCGTCCCACCCCGCACCCCTGCAGAAGGCTACGGCCTACCCTCCAAACAGCGTGCCTGTCGCCCTAATCCGAAACCCGAAATATAGTAAAGAAAGAAAGTAGAATAAGGAGACAAAAAGAAGGAGAGGGAATATAAAACAAAAATAAGAGGTGAGGGAGGAGCCAGAGGATATGAAAAAACACACTCGGCTACGACCCTCCCCGGACCAGCAAATGGATAATTATCAAATCAGTACTACACCTTCACATACAGCAAAAACCCCACAGGGAGGGGGGGAGGGGGGAATTTTAACGTTTCACAATGTCGAGAGTACAAGCATCAGTGCAACGGACAGATAAACCAGCAATCTATCAGTGTTGTGCAGCTTACCCCCAGCCCTTCCTAATCACAAAACCAACCCAATAAAGGATAACATGGAGCGGACCACCCAGCACAGAATAATCGTAATGTTGCTATCACAACAAAAAATACCTGGGGGTCAAAAACATAAGTCAAACAGAATGGATCACAACTCCAATACTACACAAAAAGACACCTGTGAGGACATTGTGCATGTTAAATGATGCAGGCCAATTCAAGGCTCAAGAGCATATGGAGAAAATAGTTCCCATCAGAAGCCACACTGTACCGCCCTCTTTCTCATCATTTGGGTTCTCCTTACCCAGGAGACAAAAACGGCTGGTCTAATGTTACCGTAACCGATAAATGTGACAAGTGGGAGGTATATATAGTGCAAAAATTAAAGAGGCTCCTGAATAAAGCAGTGTATGGTGATGGTAGTGAAAAGTGAAAAATTATTGTAAAATTAGGTGAATCGGGTAGAAAAACAATATTTATTAGTATCTCCCAATCCCTAAGGTTAAAAAGCAAGTGTAAGTGCGGGTTTGAAATAATAACCGTACTTGATGGTGGTCAACATGTTTCTGCATTCAATAGAACCAAGTTTCCAATGCATTCGTCAGGACCTTGATAGAAAACACTACTGCTTTGAATAAATAATGAAAAAATATCACCTGAAAGTCCCAGGTGTGTACTCAACCGTGTACTGTTATCGCGTTGTATCACACGGTATTGGATCCAGACAGAAAGACAAACAGACAAAGACAAAAAACATGAATGAATCATATTCTCGTGGTTTTTATCAATAAAACCCCCAGTGTGATGAAGACACATTCACAGCTACTCGGACTAAACGTTCCAAAGTGCACTCACCCATAAATGATGGTTGAGAGGCTTCACCCCACCTGGCTGCAGCTCAGGTTTGAGGAGCACCGCTCTAAAAATAATTATTAAATTACTTTTAGAATTGGATTAACATAGAGTTAAAAGATAGGTTTACACGGAGGTTTAAAATGGCTTTTTGAATACTCCATCAACATTTACGCTGATTTTATGTAGGTGCCCCGCCAGTACTACACCCCGGCGGTCGAATTAATGGCTAAAAGGAATTATACCGCAGAAATATCCCGCTTATATGCATGTAAACAAACTCAGATGGAGGAGTTCAAGTATAGTGGCAGCAGAGGATGCTTGTTTACTGTTAAGCACTCACGCTGATTTTCATGCGCGTGTTATTATCAGACTAGCTGGGTGTGCGCTAGCGCGCGAGTGCGAGGCAGACGCTTACCTATCCGTCGGTGTCTCCGGGCAGTCGTCTGTACTGTCTGGGGGGGCACCGGCGATCAAGCAGGAAAGATGTTTGTATCCTCGTATTTCGCCGAGCTGCATCACGTGATCAGAGACCAGTCACGTGATGCGTAGCATGCTGGGACATGTAGTTCCAACTGCGCTTTCGCAACAATTTACTGTTAAGATAGTCGATTAATTTACAGACAGTGTTTTACTGGGACACGAAAGTATATTTATCGTGTCAATGCAATATTTTGCCAAGGCGACTTGTAAAAGAAGCCATTTTAGGGTCATTAGCAATAATTACAAATTAAAATTAAAAACGAGTTTTATCGAGAGTGGGGGTAATTTTGGAAGAATCTGGAAAAAACTCAAGCCTCTCTAGTGCTGTTAACTCCCTGAAGGGGTTTACAGGGATTTAAACTATTAGTCATTTTCAACAATAATGTAAGTTAACGATGAACTCACGCCTGTCTGATGCTGTTAAAACCCTAAAGAGGTTTACAGGGGTTCATACTGTTAGTCATATTCAACAAAGATGTAAGGTAATTAGAGGGACATCCAAGGTATGGGCTCGTTCAGACCCTCCTTATCACTGTTCAATCGGTAGACCCATTTTTGTTCTATTTTGAACAAGAAACGACTGATGTCGGTACATGACTCGGGAATATATGGTTGTTCCAGGACTGTCCAACACAAATCATCTGGGCCATGCCCTTTCTCCAAGAAGTGTGCAGTCAGGCGAGTAGCTTGCTTTCGGCAACGCACTGTACTTTTGTGCTCTTGTATCCGTGTCCTTATCTTCCTAGTCGTCATCCCAACATATCGTAGTGAGCACGGACATGTTATCTGGTAGATTAAGTTACTGCTATTACAGTTTGTAAATCTGTTTTGTGTCCATGGTCGGTTGGTCCCTATGTCCACCACAGTGGATTTACAAGTTTGGGGACAGACCGTACACGACCCACAAGGGTGGTGTCCGACAACAGGAGGAAGGTCCCACAGGGTGCCAATTTGTCTGGGTTCCTTGTGCCGTGGGCGTGTATGAATTAGCTGATCCTTTAGGTTTTGTCCTCTTTTAAAGGCAAAGATTGGTAAAGCTATATCATCGCCGCCGGTTTTCAAGATAGACCAGTGTTTCTTTATGATCCTTTGTACTTGGTTCGATCGACTATTGAATGTGTTGACAAAGGCGATGCGGTTGGTCTTCTCTTTAGGAGGATGTATCTCCAAAAGGGACTCCCTGTTGTTATTGGAAGCCCTCTTCTTGGACTGACGAATAATCTTCTTTGGATAGTTTTTCTCAATCAGTTGGCATTCCAGATTTTTTGAGTGGGTCTTGAAAGCCTCCTTACTAGAGCAGTTCCTTTGGACCCTGAGGAACTGGCCAAAAGGCAAGTTGTCCCTCAGGGCCCGTGGGTGGCAACTATCATATCGCAGAAGTGCATTTCTGGCCATCGGCTTGCGATAGAGCTCAGATTCGATTCCAGTTGGAGTTGCATGTAACCTCAGATCAAGGAAAGCCAAAGATGTCCGACTATACTCGATGGTGAATTTAAGATAGGCGTTCTTGCTATTCAGCCATCCGTGGAAAGACACGAGATCTTCTTCCGTTCCCCGCCACACCACCAGGATATCGTCAATATAACGTTTCCATACGTGTAGTGATGGTAGATAGGGGTTGGCGGGTGTAAGGACTACTTGCTGTTCAAAGTTATGGACGTAAAGATTCGCCAGGCTCGGCGCAAAAACGCTGCCCATGCTGGTCCCGGACACCTGCAGGTAAGTGGTGTCCTCAAAGCGAAAATAATTCTCTTTCATCGCAATTTCTGCTAAATGCATAATGAAACGTATTGGAGTGATAGACTGATGGTTACTCTGCTCCAGCAAAGCACCTACCACCTCCAGGGTTTCAGTTTGCGGAATTGACGTATAAAGCGACTCGACGTCGAATGATACAAGGATATCCCTTTCGATATCAAATTGTACTGTTGGAAGGAGTCTCAGGACATCTTTCGTATCCTGTAGGAACGTGGGCATAGCCTTGACCATGGGGTTCAGGAAATAATCGACAAAAGTCGACAAAGGTTCCAGAACTGAACCAATACCGGAAATGATAGGCCTCCCGGGTGGCGGCCTCTGAGGTTTGTGCACTTTAGGCAGACAATAGAAATACGGTACCGTAGGGTGTTCAGTTATTAGGTATTGTCCTTCCTGGGATGTAATCCAGCCCTCGGCGGTTGCTTCCTCGACCAACACTCTTATTTTGGTTTGTATTCTCTCTGTAGGGTCCTCTTTTAATGGCAAATATGATTTCCGATCACTCAGCTGCCGAAGGCATTCGTTTCTGTAGATCTCAGTATCCAGGATCACTGTGGCACCGCCTTTGTCGGCTTGCTTAATGATAATTCTGTCATTGGATGATAATGAATGGAGGGCCAGTTGTTCATTTCGTGCGAGGTTCATGAATGGCCTGGTTTCTGTTTTATAAAGACGTGTTATGTCGTTTTCCACGGCTGTTTCAAATGTCAAAACCTTGGGAGGTAGTACAGCACTAGGTGGATTAAATGTGGAAGGCTTCTTCAATCCAGTGTTTTTTTCTGTTTCATCGATGGCAATAACAGTGTTTCCTGGTCTAGAAAAGAAATAGTGTAGTCTTATTTTCCTGAAGAGCTTTGCCAATTCGATTTGGGCTACAAAAGGATCCCCTTTCTGAGTTGCCACAAAACCCAGGCCTTTTTTCAAAAGTCGCTCAAATCGTAATGTTGACCAGGGTTACGGCAGTGATGTAGATTAGGGAGAGCCACCATACTAATGGAACACAAAAAATCAATGAAGCCAGTCAATTGTAGCAGCAGCGACAGGGCAAGCAAAAGCAAGCCGGAGTCCAGTTTCGCAGTTCGACAATGCAAAGGTACCCCTCCAGGACAAAAGCTCGAAGCCATCGAAGCGGGAGCAAACAGCGGTCCACCATAGTTCCCAGTTGTCCGGGAAGGAGCAGATCTCCACGTCGTGTGCAAGTCCTCGAAGTCCGGGCGGTGAAAAAGCGGAGGTTCAAAAGCCACCGGCCCATCAAGCGGCCGAAGAACAGCGGCAGCAACTCCTGGCGCAGCCGAAGGGGGCGAAGCAATGGAGGCATCAGGACGACAGGGGTGCAGGAAAGAGCGGCGACCCAAAATGGCGGCGGGCCGCATGGGGTCGGTAGAAGCACCGGGGGCCAGGACAGCGTACAAGGACATCAAGGCGTCCAGGACATCTCCGAGCGTGGGCGCACGAGCACACGCCCAGGCCTCCGCGCAATCCGGCCAGCAAGGTTCGTCGGTGCAGAGCGGATCACCCCCCACGTTGTTGGCAGCCATCTTGTGAGTTTCGCAGCCCCGCACTCCACCGTGGGCCCCCAAACAGTTCCCAAATGTAGGACTTTACAGATCTCCGGAGGTTCCCAACAACAGCCTCACCGGCACAGAACGGGCAGGCGCTCGATGGGGGGGGGCCCCCTCCGAACCGTGGCGGGCCCCACAAACAGGTGCTAGGCGCGGGGTCCAGGGCTGCCGGACAGAACAAAGGCGAAGGGACCCCTGCACACAGTCAGCCCCCAACACATCTCGTCCCCCTCCAGCCGCACGGTCCACAAATCGGGGCCGGTTCAGGATCGCCGGGGCATACACACAACGGCTCCACCAGTGGCTCACTCTCGCGGCCGGGGCCGGCAATCTCAGCACCGCCGGTCGGGTCCCACAGGCGAGGTCCCGGTCTCGAGCGCCCGGAGGCCCCAATCCCACCGAGGGCACAACCGCGGATCCACAGCACGCAGGAACCTCCGGACCAGACGGGGAGTAAGAGTGGGTCGTTAAATTCCAAAATCTGTAGTGAAGTATCGTCGTAGCACAGGATATATTGCAGGATATTCGAGGTTGGCCGGAGGGCCGACGGAGCCGAGCTAAAAGGCGGCCATTACGCTCTCGAGCTAGGCTCCTCCCAGTCTCGACATTATTGACGCCGAAAGATACACTCACTGCTCATGTCTAAAAAAACAAAACGGCTGGCTTGCAGGCTATAGGGGACTGCTTTATGTAATTCTGTACCAAAAGTGGTCTGGAATGGAATATCAAAAAGACTAAATGTATGTCCTTCAGCCCCTATACATTGAGGAGGTGCAGTATCCAGGCGTATAATGAACTGCTCAAACAAGTTAAAGATTTTGATTACTTTGGGGAATTAGACTCACTAATACGCTGGCCTGGCATTTGCAGTTAGCGAAGAGTGCACTTCAGCTTTAGCAAGAATCCAGGGTGATCCTCATGATGACAAAAGTCAAAGACTAGGTCACTTTCCCAGCGGTTGAGAAGTATCATGCCTGGGCCAAGGGATTGTCTCTTTATGGTGCAGAGCTTTGGGGCCATGATATGGCTAAGAACATTAAGGCAGTAGAAAATGAATTAACCCCTTCGATGCTGATGACGGCCCCCAGCCGTCCTGCATCACGGGGCTTGTGTGCTGATGACGGCTGGGGGCCGTCATAAACCCGCCCACTTTGAAAAACGCCGCACAGGCGCAGAATCGCGCCCGCGCCCAAGGGGTTAATGAGGGCTTTACTGAACCTTCCACAAGGCACACCCGAATACCACAGTTAATAGATGTGGGTATTTTTCACAATAGCTTAGTAAGCAATCTGCGACCTGTCCAGATTGTGGTCCTGTGATGAACTGGCAGCATACAGGCTCTTTCTTGCTGAATTAATGTGTCCTAAAGTTTGTGGACAAATTCCTTGGCTAAGGTTTGTTAAGGATATGATTTTCAAGCTTGATTTAGCTGCCCTTTGGAACTCTCCTGCTGGTGCTCCCTCTATTTCTAGATCTGTGGTAAAAGACAGATTAAAGTCTTTTTTGTGCAAGAGAAATTGAGAAAATGTAATCTGGGCAGCAGGACAGCCATTTATTTTTTATTTTTGAGTGGTTCCATCTTTCGATCCTTTTACACCATTATAGCGACTACATTATTCAACAGCGATATGCACACAAAAAAATAAGAGACCGTTCGTGTACAGTGGTGGTCTTGCAGAGAGACTGTTGTGGTCGCATTTGGTGTGTCGTCTGTCCCTGTATGTGTGGTGTCGTCCGGTACTGGCGACAGCTCTGGGGAGGGCATAATGATGAGCTGTAATGTGGGGCTGCATGTTCTCCCTAGGAACAACGTGTTCCCTGGCCATACCCTGCAGTCAATGCTCGGCGTATCATGTTAGCGTAAGGGGAGGTACTGAGCGCCAAATGAAGTGCAATTACCAATATCATATATGCAAATTTAGAAGAGTCTTACCAGTGGTGAAAGTACCCTGGTTTTGTAACGTAACCATTGTATGAACAGGGAGGTGGGATAAATCAGGGAAGAAAAGAAGAAGATCGAAGAAAGACTTCTTTAGGTGTACAAATAAGAGGGAGGAGATTGTGAAAAGAAATAGGGTATGAAATAATTAGTGAGGTGAGAGTGCTGAGGAGGCGTGAGGAGTGCCGATGTGTAATCGCAGGGGGAGTTCCATTAGGTCACGGCGAAGATGTTGGCCATGTCCAACGTGTGGGGCGGGGGGTTCCCGCCTAGGGGGAGGGGAAAGACAGTGCAGCTGTGTCTAGTGTTCAGGAAAGCGCTAGTATCAGGGGGCGCGGGGGTGTTTGATACATTATGCGTTATGCCCTCGTGTCACTGCTGCGTTGTAGATTTGCATGTCGTGTCATGCATCCAGTTACAGGTGGGGAGGGAGGTGGTGGGCGCGTGGGGTTACTGCCGTGTCCCATGTCTATGGTCATTTCCGAAAGAGGGCCATATCTCAAGTGATTCCTTGTTCCAGGTTTGCTTGCTGGAAGGACTTCAGGATATCATCCCAGAGTTGTTCAATGGGGAATTTCCTCAGTCCCGCCGTCTCCTCTCGGCGCAATATCGTGCCTTCCGCTCTCGCCCAATTGGTAAAAGAGGCATACCAATGTCGAATTTGAGGGGGCTCGCTGTTCTTCCAGCGTTTGGTGAGCAGACGTTTGGCCGTAACAAGTCCCAGGTCCCAAAACCTAGCCGGTACTTTATTCAGTTTAGTCCTTTTATAGAGCCCCTGGATGCAGGCTTCCCATGTGCGCAGTATATCCTCTTCATTGCATTGTGTCAGCAGTGTTGTGATCGCGTCCCAGTACGACTGAATGTTGGGGCACAACCAGAGCATGTGTAAGAGGTCTGCTCCAACCAGTGTCGGTGACCGAGAAATACCTGTTGATCTTATCAGGCGACAGATATGCGCGGTGTAAGATGTCAAATTGTATGATCTTGAAGCGGGAGTTACGTGGAACATTGACTGGACTATTCAACACCATTTCCCATTCTTTGTCGGTCCAGGCCCTCCCTCTATCCGCTGCCCATTTGTCTCTTACTTGTAGGGTGGAGTGCTGCGTATGTACCAAGAGAGCTTGCGCTAACCAGTGCACCACATGGGTGCCATTACCCATTACATGTAGGTATTGCATGAAGTGGTGCATTGGCGGCTCCTCAGACATGTCACCCCAGGTATCCGCTAGCGTACGTACTAGAGACGCATGTAGCAGAAACTGCCCGGCCAGCAGGTTTGTGCCCGCAGCGAGTTCAGCAAAAGTAAGCAAGGTTCCGTCCGCATAGAGGTCTCCTAGTGTCTCCACTCCCGCCTGTGCCCATCTCTCCAGCATGGCTTCCGTCACCACCAAATTTGTGTGTGAGTGGAGTCTGTGGCAGTGTCTTTCAAATTCCTGCCGCACAGCCATCCTGATACCCACTGCAGCTGTGCTGCCAAATAGTACAACTCCAGGTTGGGGACCGCAAGGCCCCCAGCTTCAGTGGTCATATACAGCTTTGCCAGCGCCACACGGGGTCTACCTGTATTCCAAATAAGGCCGCGGAGTAAGGCTTCCAGGTAACGAAACACTCTGGTAGGGACGTAGCTCAGGATATTGGCGTAATAATACAATAGTCGTGGTAGGGCTATCATTTTCGTCAGCGCCACGCGGCTTGGCACATTCAGGGGCAGGGTTTTCTAGAAGGCCATCTGCGCGCGCAATGAGGAGATCGCTCTCATCAGGTTCCCGGCCAGTATGTCGGATGGGCTCCTGTAAATGTGTATTCCTAAATACCGGAACGTAGTGGGATACCAATTGAGTCTTTCGCCACCGATTCGGACATCACACTCTGGCGTCTCCGGGCTAAATGGATAGGCGCCCGATTTGGTCCAGTTGACTCTTAAGCCTGACATGTCCTCAAAGGTCTGAAATATATCAGTTCGAGATCTCGGGGTGCAGGTCAAATCCCTGACGTATAGAAGCAGGTCATCTGCATAGAGCGAGACTGCATGTATACCATCCGCCATCGGAATTCCCCATTCCTCCCCTCGTGCCCGCAGTATCGTGGCCAGAGGTTCTATAGCCATGGAAAACAGCAGAGGGGACATGGGGCAACCTTGCCTGGTGCCCCTTCGCACTCGGACGGCATCCGAGAGGAGCCTGCCCGTGCGCACACGGACGGTGGGTCTTCGATACAACAAGTTAGCCATGTCTGTATAACCATCTCCCAGGTCGTACTTTTCCATCACTGCAGCAGGTATGGCCACTCCACTGAGTCAAATGCCTTCTCGAGGTCCAGTACTAGGCACCCCGATCGTGGCCATTGATGAGTAGCGTATTCTTGTACACGGAACAGCCTGCGAATACTATGTGAGGTGTTGCGTGTGGGAACAAAGCCATTTTGGTCTTGGTGCACCAGTGTTGGAACCAAAGGAGCCAGCCTTTGGTTCCAGGCTAGGGTAGAGGCGAGTATTTTGTAATCCGTGTTTAAGAGGGCCAACGGGCGATAGGAGCCCATGTGTGTACCATCTCTGCCGGGTTTGAAGATGAAGATTAGGTTGGCCTCATTAAGCGTGGGAGGGAGGGAGGAGTCTTCCGCGGCCGCAGCATATATTTTCAGCAACTCGGGAATGAGGATATCTGAGCAGGCCTTGTAGAATTCGGCGGGTAGTCCGTCCGGGCCGGGGGATTTGCCATTGGACAGGTTAAAGATGGCTGTGCGGAGCTCCTCAGATGTGATCGGTGCTCCGAGATCTCCCTACTGCGCAGCAGTCAATCGTAGCATTTGTAAAACCGAGATGTATTCCACGATATCAGTTTGGGGGACTCGTATGCGGGAGTTATATAGTGTTTTGTAGTGTCCTGTGAAAGCTTCGTGTATTTTATTCTGCGTGTAGACCATCCCACCCCCATCAGTGCTTATCGCTGACACCGGCGCCGCACGATCTTCCTGTTTAATTAGCCAAGCAAGCAGCTTGCCAGGTTTGTTGCTGAGGTGGTGTGTGCGCGCTGAATGAGCTGCTTAATTAAGGTTACAAAGACGTTCCAACAGTCGCGCATGTTCCGCGCGCGCCGCCAGTAGAGGGCCGTCAGCGCCACTTATTGCGTCCTGCTCCATTTGGAGCAGGTCGGTCTCCACCTGTGTCAAGTCACCCTCTAGTTGTTTCTCCATGCGCCCCTGTGTGCCCAAGCAGTGTCCCCTGATCACAACCTTAAAAGCGTCCCATTCGATCTGGGGGAGGATGCCGTGCCTGTGTTGTCCTCAAAATATTGCGTTGTTTGCGTGAGGAGGGAGTCTCGGAAAGCTGCATCCTGCAATAGGGCTGGCTGCAGCCTCCAGGTGGGGATGGGTGGATGTGGTCGCTCCCATGCTATGTCTAGTACGTGCGGGTTGTGGTCAGAGTGGGTGCCGCCCATGTATCGTGTGTCAATGATATGGGGCAGTAGTTCAGCAGATACCATGTATCTATCCAGCCGCACATGTAGGTCATGCGCTCCTGAGTAGTATGAATATATCTTAGTAGTGGGATTGTGTGTGCGCCAAGCATCATGTAAGTCCCATTGTGTGGCCCAGCTGGCCAATGCTCTCATGGCCCCGTGCGCTGGCGTGCCGGCTTGAGGTGGGGAGGAGCGGTCTAGTATTGCGTCTAAGATACAGTTATAATCTCCCCCCAAGATCCATGGGACGCCATGCCATGGCGCCAGTGTCATCGAGAGTCGTGCGAAGAAATCTCCCTGGTCAGTGTTCGGAGAGTACAAGGAGACCAGAACCACTGGTTGCCCATCCAGTCTGCCCTGGGCTACCACAAATCTACCATCAGGGTCGATATGTGTGTGTGACACTGCCAAAGGGGTCCCAGGCCGAACCCACAGTAGCGCCCCGCGGGCATATGAGGAGTATTCTGTGGTGTAAATTTGCCCACGCCATCCTGCGGTGTAATGTACGCACTTCTGTTTTGTTCAAATGAGTCTCTTGTAAGAGTGCAATATGTATCCGGTGGCGTTTTAGATAGGAGTATATCTGATATCTACGCAACGGTGTGTGCATGCCCCTGACGTTCCAGGTTGTGGAACATTACCCATATATAGTTTCTGCAAGAAAGCTTTTGTGTCGAGGTTGACCAGTGACCCACCTTGATGAAATTGGTTATCCAAGAACTTTTGTAATGCCTGCTGTGCACTTATTGTAATTACGGTACTTTAAGACAATGTACGTGCAGTCTCATAGTAGCCTCATTGGCGAGTACTGGGTTACACACTGATAGCTCAGCTGTGCAAACCTTTGATACCTCGAAGTGCTAACTTTAGTAGTTCCATTCAAAGTCATTGTTACATTAAACCTGACTAGATACCGAAGTCGAATTTGATGCAACTTTTAAAGACATGCAACTTTTAGAAGATTGGCACTCTATTTCCTACGTTTTCCAGTGGCCATTTGCAGATGCTTTGGCACAAGTCTTGCCCTCCTGGGGAGAAGTGGTAATGACTCCCAGGAGTGGCAATAATAGTGGCCTGCCATTGAAAGAGGTGTTAGTTCTCCTTTGCATGAAGCCACACAGGGTGTGAGCTCAAAAGGCGAGCTTCAAAAGGTAAGTCGCCTTTGAAGGGCAAGTGTTGGACACATGAGAAGGGATTTTATTGGAGATGGGTTGGCATCTGGGACAGAGAGGGCAAACCAGTTGTCAAACCATTTTTTCTGCTGTGTGTAGCCCTCCGGTAGCCACAATTTCAATTCAATTCAATTTATTTTATTATGATTTTGGCTCTCCGCAGAGGGCCACATAAAATTTTCCAAGAAAAAAACACAAATACAAAACAATGCAAATACAAAGGGTAAGCCACCCAGGAAATATCTAGCATAGATACTGATTAATATTCACACCAAAAAATATACAAACATACAATACAAAACAGTACGGATGCAGAGGTTTAGCCTCCCAAGAAATATCTAACCTAGATACTAGTTAATTTACCCACCAGAACAGTAAATGATTGACAAGTCAAAAAGCATCTCCATAATATATCAGTAAATGGCTAAAAAACCTTTAAAAAAATTAAAAATGTAGAAGCAGAACATTTCGCTAGGAGGAAAATACAATGCATGACAAAAATCATTCAAGGTTAAGATACCAAGACGAAAACAGATTGCTTTTATCCATCTAGTGCGCCATTTACATAACGCCGGGCAGATCAGTAGGACATGCATGCAATCCTGAATATTTAATTTACATAGGTTGCACAAAGAGGAGGCGCCATACCATTTAGATAGCAGAAGATTTAAGGGTATTAAATCATAACGTAACAAAAACCAAAATCTTCGTATGCCATGGGGGAGGGACCATCGCACATACGGTTGTGGCTGCTTCATCATGTAAGTATCAAGGAGAATATCTATATTCTTCTTTCCCTGAATTGATTTTTTATCTGATTGGAAGCAGAGGTCCCAAGAGGCTGTTTTTAAAACATGTTTTAACTGTATAGGTGAATACGAAAAGAGGGTAGTTTCTTCTAATTTTAGAAACTTTACGGCTATTCTGAAATTACGAACGAGTTGGGAAAACTCATTGAAACTACCTAGAAGTTCCTTTTTGAGCAAAGCTCTCAGTGTCCCAACTTCCGCTCTTGCAAGACAGGACACCCATCTTACAAGGGCACAGAGTCCCTGTACCCAACTGCTCCTTAGGCCAAATTCAATCCTACAGGCGGCCAAAGAACATGCAGTGTTTAATGAGGAGAAAGATCTTAAAAGTTTCCCCTCAATCCGATTGCAAAAGTCCCACTTTTTTACCTCTATTAACTCTATACCGTAAAGAATAGTTGCCGGGATTTTGGCTCTGTACACCTCCAATAAAATCGAGAAGTGACGTTTCCCCGTTGCTTGATATAGAGAGTTTAGACCTTTGCCATGTGCAACAGCTTTGCGGGAACAGTGCTCTATGTGGAGTTTCTCACTCAGATTAGCCGTAACAATTTTCCCCAAAAAAGTATATGACTTAACAACCTCTAACTTTTGCCCCCCAATGTACCAACCAAAATCTGCTACTCGACCCCTCCTTTTACCTACTATACACATAACCTTACTCTTGGATATATTAATCTTCATGCTATGAGCCACAGCATAACTATGAAGAGCATGTAGCCTATTTGAAAGTCCTTTGGGAGTTAGGTCAAGGATGAGAACGTCGTCTGCATACATCAGACAAGGTAGAGGGGACCCCCCCACCAGAGGGGCAATACCCTCAGTGTTAGACATGGCAACGGGCAAATCAGCCGTGTATAACGAGAATAAAAGGGGAGCCAGTAAGCAGCCTTGTTTAAGGCCGTTACACGATGGAATAGGGTCAGAGAGGCCCCCTTCACCCCCCAGCAGGACCCTACACCAGGTCTCTGTATGGAGGGCCCGGACCAACTCCAACAGGTAGGACGGGAGGCCGAGAGCAGCCAATTTTCTCCACAACATTCCACGGTCCACTTTATCGAAAGCGGTGGAGAAATCGATAAATGCTGCATACACCGTCCCCCCTCGCACCTGTACATATTTGTCCGTAACCACATGTAGAGCGGTAAGATTATCCAGGGTTCCGTGATTCCTACGGAACCCAGTCTGAGCAAACGGCAGAATATTGTTCTCCTCGACCCACGCGGATAGGTATCCTAGGAGACATTTCGCGAACACCTTCCCGATTGAGTCAAGGAGCGCGATCAAGCGATAGTTGCTCGGGCAATCCCTCATTCCCTTCTTAAAAATAGGGACCAGGATACTCCCCCTCCACGAGGCGGGTACCTTTTTAGTCATAAAGCATACCTTGAACAAAGGGTACAAAATTGTACTCCACCCGAGCGGGTCCTGTTTAAGGACCGTCATGGGGAGTTCGTCTGGACCCATTGCCCCAGAGACACGCATATTTTTTATGGCCGTCTCAATTTCCTCTGCTGAAGGATAATTCATTAGGCCAACCACATCCGAACCCATGCTACTAACATCGCATAGGGTATCTTCAGGGGCAGAAGTTTCAGACATGCAGTTCCCTGCATACAGGTCCCGTATATAACTGGCCCATATCTCTTCCCCGATAGGGATAGGGGAGGGGCTTAATCTAGATCCACACCCCTTACCTATTATTGCCCAAAAGTCTCTAATCCTGCCATGAACCACAGATTCCCGCAGATCAATCCAGGTAATATCTTCCTTAGCCTTTTTTATTTTTAACTTAAGTCTATTCCTCTTTCTTTTTAACCTGGAAATCTCTCTTCCACGTTCAATGCCTCTTTCTAGATATTGTTCCCGGACAAGGTTATTAATTTCCTTGTTTAAAATACACAATGCCCAGGGAACTTCAACCCCTCTTTTTGTTCGTGAAGATTTTTTAGCACAAGAAATGACCTTACGCAAAAATTCTTCAAAATGTACTATTTCGTTACCCTGCCACTCATTAAGAGCTAAAATGGTATTAAGTAACATTTCCTTCACCCCTTTAATGGCAAAGGAATTCCAATAACACCTTCCCGTAGAAACATGGAAGGCAGCATCACTGCCATTAAGGGACCAGGGTGTGGTGGGCAGGCTTTTTAAGGAAATAGTTACCAATAATGGAGTATGGTCACTCAGGGGGGTAGGTATTGTCTTGAGATCGAGAATAGATGGAAACAGTCCATAGTCCACGATGACATAATCCAAGATGGAATACCCAAAGGGGGACTTATGGGTAAATTTTGCCGGAACATCCGACGGTAATCTCCCATTTATTATAAGCCCATCAACGGCCATCAACTCTTCTAACAGAATCTTCCCTCTTTTATTTGTTACTGACTTTTCCGGGAAGAGAGCCTGGGGGACAAAGTGAGCCTCTTCTTTACACTTATTCCTGAAAAGCTCCAGACTAACATTGGAAATCTTACAATTAAAATCACCCATGATCATGACCGCTGGAGGAACAGGAACATTTTTAATTTGATCTACATAGCGAAATATCCGCTTCATTCCCACATTAAAACATTCGTCTGGAGGTATATAAACATTTAAAATCACAATAGGGGCCTTAATACCAGCATTAAACAGATTTTCAATAGTAACGGCATGGAAAAGCTTGCAGGAGTCAATATAATGAGAGAATCCCCATTGCACTTTATTAGATAGTAAACAGGCGATCCCCCCCCTGGCGTGACCTTTCTTGGAAGGGGCAGCGGGCACTTCCAAGACATAAAAATCTTTGGACACATTCAACATATTGACACACCAGGTTTCCTGCAAACAAATCACATTCGCTCCCAGTGAAAAAAGGAAATCAAATTTCTCTGGGCTACTATGAATCCCTGATGCATTCCAAGAAATAATATTCAGCAAGCTGTTAAAGATGCTGAAACAATCTGGGGTTGTCCTTAGTTTTTGTAGTCAAGGCTCCATGTAACCAATTCCACCGATCCTTATCCTCTAAACATGAGGAGGTCTGTATTGGCGGCTGCGGATTCGCTTGTGAGACCAAACGTTTTCCCTTGGAGACCCGAATCTTCAGATCCCCAAGGGAAGAGGACACCCCCTTAAATTTATCTCCTCCAAAAGGCTCTCCGAATGCATACTTAATGTTGCCCAAATTAAAGATCGGGAGAATATCAATACCCGTCCGTTGGAAAATCTCTGCGTGCTGCAGTATAAGGTTTACAATAATTGGTGAGTAGAATTTAACCCTTATACTCAATACCTTAACTTCACCAAACAGGGTGACCAACTCAATATCTCTAGTTTGGATATGGCGGAGGCTTTCGCTCTCACTAAAGCGCTTTAATAACCAAGCTCTATTTAAGGGAAGATCCACATCAAATAAAGGACAAAAGTCCAGGACGAGAGTGTCCACTGGACCTTTAGATGTAAGTTGGGGGACCTCCATAATAGGGTCATCAACAGTATCTCTAGCCGAGGAAAAGGGGGGGGCCAATGGATTAAGAGATCCGGATGGAAAATTACATGGGTCTCCATTCACAAGTGATAGAGGCTTATTTGACAAGGGACCCCCCATTCGCAACAACACCTCCTGAGATAATAGGGGCCCCAATTCACATTCTCCATTTGAGGGTACAGGAGAGAAGGAGTTAGATTCAGCATCCGCCATTACAGATGGTGAGCGGAATGCCGAGTCAACTACTTCATTCTCCCCTACAATCGAACAATTTTGGAATTTTATTCGGCGCTGCCTTTTCTTCTTATGTTTACGGATAGGTTTCTTTTTATTTCCTTTATTGTTACCATATTTACCGGTTTTTTTCTTTACAACAGGATTAGCTTCATACTCATCTTTTCTATTCTCAGATGTAAAGATGGGAAAAAGATCTAGAACCCCATTCCGTCCAACAGTAGAAACATTTTCCTCCTCAATCTCTAGAACCGAATTCTTAATACAGTTCGACGCTGCTGTTAAGGGGCACGCTACAATGTGTAATTGAGGAGATGTCAACATATCCTTCATCTTAACAATTTGGGCACCATCATTTATTTCGCCCGTTTGTAAGCAATGCTCCATCATGGTACCAGGGTCACCTTTTAAGACAGTAGATTTTTGTAATAGAGCCTTCAGGATTTGAGTAACTGAGTCCAAAATGCAATCTGAGCTGCCAACAAATTTCCCCAATAGGGCTAATATCGAGGATAACAATTGTTCCAAAGCAATCATGGACTCAGAAATAGGTTTTTCACATGCCTCATGAGGATGACATATACCATATAAATTAAACCCCAATGACCCGGAAGCATCCAACAAATTAGATGTGCCCTGATCATTTAAGGAAGGGGTACTACTATGCATCATAAGCTTAGAAGGGGTCACATCGGCCATAGGTCTACAAGGAGCCTTAGTCTCCACTTCAACAATGTTTACACAATGGCCGCGGGATTCTGGGCCGGTGGATGATGACAACAAACCGCCACCCGACCCCTCAGCCTGTGAAGCATAGGACAACAATGGAAGCGTTGGATGAACTCCTTCAAGTCCCACTAGTTCAGCCGTGCCTTCTCCCTTCCCTTCAAAATTAACAAGAGGTGAAGACACCGCCAATACCAAATGTGGTGCAGGAGAACGCACCAAGTTGGATGGGGGAGACATGAGAGCAGAGGTTTGGATCTCTTGGCCCATAGCACCGGTAACTTTATTCATTGACACGTTAGTGTTCTTAAGATTCGGCAAAACCCAGAGATCCAATAGTTGGGATTGACCCTTCAGTGGAGGGTTGTTCACAGATTTGTTTCTTATGCGAACGGGCTCTTTTTGTGAGGCCAAAATGCCTCCAACTTCTTTCCCTGAACGCAATGTTTTAGCCATTTTTTACACAAGAATAAAAGAAAAGAAAATAATAACACAAAAGATCCGGCCTCCAGAAGAAGTAATATAAAATATTTAAAAATATATATATTTTTTTTTTTTTTTTTTTTTAAGAACCTAAATAAAATTTATAGTCCAGAGGATCCAATAATGACCACAAAACAAAACTGTTCAGGAGGATAATACAACAGTATCTAAATAGTTAATAATCCTGAGATCGTCCGAGACACTCAATGCGACTCGAGTTCAAACAATCCAGTTCTCAGTCAAAGTAAATAACCGGGCCCAGCCCGGCCTACCTCGGCCACTGAGGGCCACAGAGGGCCCGCCCTTGTCCCGGGCTTCTCCCGGGCGCTACCCGCGCGCTCCCGCGCAGCGGGGTACGAAGACTCTTTTTATTGACTGCCCTTAAAAGGGGGCGTGGCCTTGAGGGAGAGCGTCACCAGGTGGGATCGGTGAGGCAGCTGCTGGGACTCTTGGGAGTTGGAGTCCAGCAGTCTGCACGCTCGCAGCCCTGAGTGCCTCAAGCCCTTATTCCTCAGATGACAGTTGCAGCAAGGAGCTGTCCCAGTGAAGCGGGACCCGCGAAGCGGGTCCGGCGAAAAGTAGCGCTGTCAAATGCGCTTCAGCACAAACACAGGTCGCTGTATGTCAGTCCTCCAGCGCTTAGCTCAGGTGCAGTTCAGCAGGCAAGGGGTGTGGAAAGGTAATCTCTGCTGTTAGGGATCTGGCGCCTTTTGCAGGATAGAAGGGGGCGTGGCCTTGAGGGAGAGCGTCACCAGGTGGGATCGGTGAGGCAGCTGCTGGGACTCTTGGGAGTTGGAGTCCAGCAGTCTGCACGCTCGCAGCCCTGAGTGCCTCAAGCCCTTATTCCTCAGATGACAGTTGCAGCAAGGAGCTGTCCCAGTGAAGCGGGACCCGCGAAGCGGGTCCGGCGAAAAGTAGCGCTGTCAAATGCGCTTCAGCACAAACACAGGTCGCTGTATGTCAGTCCTCCAGCGCTTAGCTCAGGTGCAGTTCAGCAGGCAAGGGGTGTGGAAAGGTAATCTCTGCTGTTAGGGATCTGGCGCCTTTTGCAGGATAGAAGGGGGCGTGGCCTTGAGGGAGAGCGTCACCAGGTGGGATCGGTGAGGCAGCTGCTGGGACTCTTGGGAGTTGGAGTCCAGCAGTCTGCACGCTCGCAGCCCTGAGTGCCTCAAGCCCTTATTCCTCAGATGACAGTTGCAGCAAGGAGCTGTCCCAGTGAAGCGGTAGCCACACTTTTAGAGTCACATATATGGGTAAATCCATTATCGCACTTTAGCTCACTTCGCCTCCCCAGTTCATACCCAGCTATATGCAAATCAGTCTTGACCCTGTGCCTCATGGGAACAGTCCAACCCGAACTGCCAAGCCAGGTCTTCCCTGGACTGGAAACAAGCATCTTGGGACTGGTTACGGGTTAACACCCCTCATCAGCCAGGTTAGCTTGAATCCATTGGCAAAATGAACTAGGGACCCACGTCTGGGCATTCGGGCCAAACGATCTTCTGCAGGCAAGTGCTGTACAAACTTCACCTTTGGGTGAATGACAGTCTTTCGGATTTCCAGGCTGGTTTGAGACATAGGATTAGTACAGTGGACCAGGTCTTACTCTTCAAGACAATGTGTTGGAAAAACAATGTCTTTAAGCCGGACCATCTTTATGTGGCCTTCATGGACTTGAGGGCCCCCTTTTACCTGGTCCCCAGGGACAGCCTGTGGAAGGTCCTGGAAAACTACAGAATCTCTCGAGATCTCCTGAGGATTATCCACCAGGAAACAAATGCTGAATTCTGAGTAAGGGGCTCACCCCATGTTCCATCAGAGTATACCAGCGAACCGTGGACTAAGGCAATTGTGCGTCCTTGCTTCTATGCTGTTCAGCCTGTATATCAATGGTGTGGTGTACTGGATTGGTGATTGCAGGCATGATGCACCCAAATCTACAAATAAAATGCCCCCGATCCTGAAGTTTCGAGATGATATCCTGCTTCTCTATAGAACTCCTATGGGACTCTAGATTCTGTTGGGTCACTTTGCCTCCTATTGCAAGGCACGGGTAGAAATAAATTCTGCCAAATCTAAATGTATGGCGTTGAACCCTCACGAATCCTTTCGAGCCAGGAATGGTGGCGGAGGGGTCGCCCTTGGAGCAAGTGAGCCACTTTGATTATTTGGGAGTCTGTTGGCAGATAATATCTTAGGCCACCAAATTATAGCAAAAAGTAGATCTTTTTTTTACACAAAGGGGATCTGCGGCATGTCAAGGAAGTATAGGGCCACCAACAGCGGTGCAGTTACCCTGGCCCTAGAAGTCTATAGGGCCAGGGCAGTGGCTGGTGTCACCTATGGGACAGAGATCTGAGGCTATGCTGATCTCTCCTCCCTAATTCAAGCTGAGAACAAATTAATCTGTTCACTGCTCAGTTTGCCATCATGCATTTCCCTTTTGCCCTCTCCCTTTTTGCCCTTACGCTTTGACTTGGCCCTATTGAAAATCATATTATACTAGTATGGCTCACGACTACACTGGAACTGGCTTCATGGTAGGGAAGCTTTATCCGAACTAATCACTGTAGACCGAAATCTGCGTATCCCTTGGCTCAAAAACATTAAACAGCTATATGTAGCTATGAATATATAGGGCGTCTGGCATTCTCCAACTGTAATGACAAGATGCACTTGCATTAAGCTAAAGGAATGATTCTGTGAAACATTGTTAATTCCTTGAATGAAGTAAAAGAGAGGATCACCTTGTAAAAATCGTCCTGAAAAAAATGCGCAGCCATGGTTGAGCTTTATCTGGCAAGGATGATCCCTTGGCAGGCTGGCTATGAGATCATTAGCTAAAAGATGGCACACAAATGCACCACAAACTTCCAACTGCCCTTTCTGTTTGATGACTGTTGAATTTATAGTGCATTTCTTATTCTTTTGTCCAGGCTACATTAATCTGTAAGGAAAGTGAGTCCAACCAGTTTGCATAAATATGGGTGCTGTGCACTATTGGGAGGCCTATAGGTCTCTAAAAAGCGACAAAATGGAATATATTGTATTAGCAATCTCTAGGTTCCTGCTTTGGGCCGGGAGACTAAGAGCAAACCGGATTGCCAAAGAGGGTCGGATTCCAGGGAGTGACTGATTGTCTTCTTCCAATCTAATTATTTCTTGATTTTAATTGTTGGGTGTATAGTTTCTTAATGTAAATATCCTTTTTATGACACTATTAAGGCAAATCTGAATATTTTTATTTTGTATCTATTGTGATTTGAATGCGAACCTTGGGACTCGGATCTATTTATTTTCATGACACCGCATGGATGTTATTTGAGTTGGGACTTGTATAGTTTCGATCATAGGACATGACCGACCCCAATCGTTTTTTCAGTATGATTCTACCTGTCAAACCAATGTGTGTCTAATCATATTGACATGGGAACTTGTTTAATGACTGTTCTTGTTTTTGTAACTTTTATGGCCAGTGGGAAAAATTTTATTTATATATAGATATATATATATTATATAATATATATATATCTATTTATATATATCCTTCATTTCTTGGTTCAATATACATGGACTGCATGACACTCAGTTAGGTGCGGAACCTCCTGGTAGAACCACTACCATTCCTATTTTCTCTCCGTTCTTTTGTTTCCAAACGAACAAATGAGGTCGCACTCTTGCAGGTAGTTTCTATGCGATATTAATTTATTCTTAAATCTAATTTATTGCAGGAACCAGGCGAGTAACCTATGCGTTTCGGTATAACATATACCTTGAACACAGTCCATTTACTCCCAAGAGAGCAGTGTTTTTTGTAATTCCAATATTATTACATAATTTCCTGTTCCATTCAAAATCTAGACACATTAAATTGTGGGATATGTAGTCACCATAATTAATAACATAATAAAACACAAATTTGTGAAATAAATACATCAATTTAAGGTTCACACATCTAATGTCATGACTTGAAGCTTTCTTTTGTGTTTCTATAATGTCCAATGTTCTTATTTTACATCTGAATGCATTCCTTTCTTCCTGTGCATCCAGCGTTTTGGTCTCTCTCTCGCTCGCGCTCTCTCTCTCTCTCTCTCTCTCTCTCTCTCTCTCTCTCTCTCTCTCTCTCTCTCTCTCTCTCTCTCGTGAATTTTGACCCTCTCTCTCTCTCTCTCTCTCTCTCTCTATCGTGAATTTTGACCCTCTCTCTCTCTCTATCGTGAATTTTGACCCTCTCTTTCACTCTCGTGAATTTTGACCCTCTCTCTCTCTCTCTCTCTATCGTGAATTTTGACCCACTCTCTCTCTCTATCGTGAATTTTGACCCACACTCTCTCTCTCTCTCTCTATCTCTATCGTGAATTTTGACCCTCTCTCTCTCTCTCTCTCTCTCTATCGTGAATTTTGACCCTCTCTCTCTCTCTCTCTCTCGTGAATTTTGACCCACTCTCTCTCTCTCGCTCTCTCTCTCGTGAATTTTGACCCTCTCTCTCTCTCTATCGTGAATTTTGACCCTCTCTCTCTCGTGAATTTTGACCCACTCTCTCTCTCTCTCTCTCTCTCTCTCTCTCTCTATCGTGAATTTTGACCCACTCTCTCTCTCGATCGTGAATTTTGACCCACTCTCTCTCTCTCTCTCTCTCTCTCTCTCTCTCTATCGTGAATTTTGACCCACTCTCTCTGTCTCTATCGTGAATTTTGACCCACTCTCTCTCTATCGTGAATTTTGACCCTCCAGTGGGTTATCGCTTTCAAGTATTGGACATATATGTGTTAACAACCCGCATGTTTGTTGTTACAATTTCTAACCTGCGTACGTTTAGTTATGTTTCTTGATAAAACACATGAACAGTTCTTTAAATACCGATAGTCCTGTTTGGGTTCTGTTTCATATTGTTGATACATGTTCATTGGATGGTATCCATTATAGGTTAGCATCTATGAAGATGGAGAACAATATTGAACACAAGGTAGCACAAGCCAGCAATGTGCAAGGACAAGAAAAAACGGATAGAAAAAATCATAAAATAATGTGAATATAGAAATGAATTCATTACTGATGAACAACCTGGGGCTTCCATATCATATGCATAGAACAAACAACTATAAAATCAATGAGCAAGAGTGTAAGAGACATTTGTGATCAGTAATAAAATACAAGTCCCATAATGCGCAAATATGACAAATGTATAAAGTTGGAAAGCAAGGATTGACTCACGTAAACCGTGAGAAAGACCATTTCTTGGTTGAAACGTCCTTGATGGTGGTGGTGGAGATCGTGTTTTTAATAAACAAAACCATTATAGAAGACGCAAGGAGTGCGGTGCATTTTTTGATTGAAAATAATTTTGCCATGTATTGTCCAACCTCGACATCCTGCACCTGCTGGGAGACTCAGTGCGCCATTTGTGGACTGTTTGGGAGAAGAATATATATATCTGTGCTGAATACCAAATAAACGTTTTGTCTGAAAAGAAAATGGCTGGAGTTGCGGCTGATTCGTTTTTTTCGTCAAAAAAACTTTGTTGGAAATATATATATATATATAAAATAAATCTACTGGCTGTCGGCAGTAGGTATAGTTAGTATGCTGTTTCCATAGAAAGAGTGTCTTATGTTTTGCCAATAACTTGAGGGCTGCTTGACGAATCCGCACAAAATATTTAGGCCTAGTACGACGCTCACCACAGCTGCTGTCTTGAAAGTTTTGGGGAGCTCCGGCAAGCAGGGCCTGAAGGAAAGGGGGGGGGGTCCCCAAAACTAATTTTGCCCTTGCAAATTTCGATAGAGATTTTAGGCACAACTGTAGCCAGAGCAAACACAAGGAGATGATGGACGGAGCACTGAAACTTTTCAGACACTCACCCCCAGACACAGATCTGGGTTGAATCCATCATCTTTCTTTAGCTCACTTCACCACCTCAGTTCAGACCCAGCCATATGCAACTCAGTCTTGACCCTGTGCCTCATGGGAACAGTCCAGCCCGAACTGCCAAGCCAGGTCTTCTCTGAACCGGAAATAAGCATCCTGGGACCAGTTACTGGGTAACACCCTTCATCAGCCAGGCTAGCTTGAATCCATTGGCAAAGTTAGCAAGGGACCCTCGTCTGGGCATACTCTGCCAATTTAGGGCGCACAAAGCAAACACAAGGAGATGGACGGAGCACTAAAACTTTTCAGACACTCACCCCCAGTACACTGTAGCCAGAACCAGATTTGGCAGAATGTTCGCTGTTGGTTCAGAAAGCGACCTTTTTGTGAATTTGTGTAAATCCGTTCAGTAATTTTTTAGATATTAAAAGAAATTCAAATGTATATCTCTCTCCCTCCCTCTCTCTCTATAGATATATAAATAGGGACGTAAATCCTCAGAGGATCCGATATTCCCTCTGCTGAAATCTGATTGGCTGCAAAAACTTCAACCAGGAAGTATTGTTAGCAATCTTGAGAGACTGTTTCAGCCGAGTCCCACAAAAAACATTTAAAGAAAAGGGGGCAGGGTAGGAATACCCTGATCCCCAAGCCTTGGTCTTGGGGTCCCAGTGGGACCCCACCACGGCAAAAAAGCACTCTCATTTTTTTTATTTTGCTGCTGAAATGCGAAGTAGTGGGTCTCCAGCGCTTGTTATTAATAAAGCCCCTGGGCGGGCCAGTTCAAGGGGGCATGCTGTGTATAGTAAATATAAAAGGAGGGGGGTGCACATGTCCCCACCTCCAAGGGCATTGTTTATGCCTCGGGACCACTACCTGCCCGGGGCTAAATAAGCAAAAGGAAGGGGGTCTGCGCAGATCCCTGGGGACCACCACCTCCCTGGGGCTTTTTCTTAAAAAGAGGGGGGATGCACGGAACCCCATCTTAGGGCTTTTAGAAGCCCTAGGGACCACCACCTCCCCAGGGCTAAACAAACAAAATGAATGTGGAACCCCAGCGACCACCACCTCCCCTGCACCAAATTCAAAATTTACACATGGAGGGGGGCCACGCAGCCCCCCTCCCTGGCCATGTGTGGGCAGGGCTGGCAAGTGCATATCAAAGGAGTGGGGCAGTGGGGCCCCCACCTGGAGTCATATGGCCCTGGGGACTGTCCCCAGCACCCCAGGGCCGGCTCCTGCTATATCCCGGGATGTCCACCCCGGAGCATAGCTGTTTGCTCTAGCTTGGCGCGAGCTGTGACAACTCCTGCCAAGCTAAAGCAAGCTCTCTGGTTCCAGTGGGCAGGTGCTGTCAAAGTGCTCCCTCCTTCAGGAAGCAGAGGTTTCATCTTTTACTGTCCGCAGACATTTGGGCAGGGAAACGGATGAAACCATTGCTCCTCCAAGGAGGGAGCTGCCTTTCCAGCAGCTTCCGCCATGCAGTAGTAATGCTGGCTTCAGCTGGAGGTGGGAAGCTGTCAGGGACCGTGGGGTTCTTGAGGCCTTCCCGCCTGTTTCGGGGATAAGAGAAAAAGGAGGTAAAATATTGGTCAGAAAGAGGCAGAATAAAGGTCACAAACCAGCAGAAAGAGGCTAAATAAAGGTGAGAAACAAGCAGAAAGAAGCAAGATAAAGGTCAGCAGTAAGCAGTAAGAGGCAGAATAAAGATCAGAAAGAGGCAAAGTAAAGGTTGGAAATGTGAAGAAAAGTAAAATGGAGATCAGAAACTATCAGAAAGATTCAAAATACAGATCAGAAACTACGCGAAAGAGGCAAAATAGAGATCAGTAACAAGCTGAAAGATGCAAAATAGAGATGAGCAAGAGGCAAAATAAAGATCAGAAAGAGACAAACTAAAGGTCGGAAATGAGTAGAAAGAGGAAAATAGAGGCCAGAATGAGCATAAAGGCAAAATAAAGATCAAAAGTGAGCTGAAAAAAGGCAGAAAACTAGCAGAACCCACTCGGACACTTACACACCCATTCAGTCATGCACCCACATACACATCCAGTAAAACGTACGCACACACTCACACACTCACACATGTGCACTCACTCACATACACACACTTATGCACTCACTCACACACTTACTGTAAAAGGTTACAGGTTATAGTTAGGAAATGACTTTGAAAAACCTTAGAAATTCACTGTAAAAAATCAAAAACAAAGGTTACAGGGACATTATAGTAAGGAAATAGAATTAAAATAATCCTTGAAATAAATTGAAAAAAACAAAGGTTTCAGGGACATTATAGTTAAGCTCAGAAATATTCTCTTACAAAATTATAGAAAATCAGCAGTTACAGTTACCTGAGGTAACAGTAACTTACTCCCTGCAATGCACTGCTTATGACCTTACATATTACATCACCCATGACATGGTCAGTGACATCACTGATTACATCATCCACAGAACCACCATGCAACATCTCCTATACCCACTCACACACCGACACAGCCACTCACATACCCATTCATAAACCCACATAAATACTCAAGCACCCACTCACTCATGAACTCACCCACCCACCCACCCACCCACTCGTACAAGGATTCACACAGCCAGCCACTCAGCCATACAGGTAATAGCACATATACTCTGTCACCTAAAGTCATTGAGAAAATCACTAGTCTCCCCTAGAGCCTCTCTCACACTCATCCATACAGGCACTCGCATACCCACTCACCCAAACACCCACTTATGCACCTATTCACTCACTCACCTACACACTCATACAGTCACTCGTGCCCTCACACGCACCCATACTGACGCTTATGCACTGCTTACTCACCTATACAGACACTCATGCACTCTCTCATACACCATTTACCGCCACTTTCACAAGCACTCACCTATACAGCCGCTCACACGGCCACTCATTTACTCATAGAGCCACTCGTTCACCATACAAAAACTCACATAGCAACTCCCTAATCTATACTCTCTCATACCCACTGCCTGGTCCATACAACACTTACACCCCCACCCACTCACCTACCCACCCACACTCACACAGCCACTTGTTCATCCATACAGCCACACATGCACCCACTCACACGGAGATACACAGTTACACAGACCCTCGCATAATCAGTTTTTAAATAGAATCACTCATTAGTAGTACACAAATCTAACTTTTCTGATACCTTAATATACATGTTTAACACGCAGTAACGTTTAGAAAACACTGACAAACACTGGATGATGTCATCAGTGATGTCACTGACCATGTCATGAGTGATGTAATATGTGAGGTCATAAGCAGTGCATTCCGGGGGCATAAGTAAAGTTTGCTGAGGTAACTATAACTGCTGAATTCAATGTTTTGGTACGAGTAACATCTGAGCCTAACTATAATGTCCCTGTAACTTTTGTTTTTTTCAGTGAATATATATATATATATAATATAATCTATCACTGAGACCCTCCAGTTGATTTTGTTAATGTCGGGGTCTAAAAATTAATAAAAGTAACATCCATTTTTATAAATTAGTGTTGGATGGATTTCTTTCATGTTGTGTGACTTTATTTAATTGATTTGCTACTTCTAAATGCTTTAGTTATTCCTTTGTTTAAGCTTGACTGCTCAAAGCCACAGCTACCCGAAGATTGAGTTACCATTTTTAACAAACATGCCTGACTGTGCCCCAGTCAGTGTTGTGAGTGGATCACACCGTGAGGTCAAATTGCATATAAAACCCCACTTTCCTTACAAGAGTACAAAGATCTCAGACCTCCTAGGTTTCTCTTCTTGATCTATCAAGCCAGTTTAGTACAGGAGCATACCTACTCATTGGACAGCCTGGGGGCTTACATCCTGGCAGAGTATGCAGCGGAACAGGCCACTAGAGCACGGAGAAGCTTCCAGGCGTGTTCCCAGTAAAGAGGAAGCACATATTATTCAGCTCTATGCTCTGAATTTGCCAGCAGTTTGAGGGTCTATGCAGGTCCAAGGTCAATAGGTGTTGAACAAGCAGAAGGGAGAGACACCTGCTTAGAAGTACAATTTACACAGTTGGGCAGCAGTTAGCTGCCTGTCGAAATCGGAACGTTCACAAATGTTTAAACTCCAGTCAATCAGAATGGACACAAAATGAGATGCAGAGGTCATTGTCTACTTGTTGATGCCAAGGTACACCTTCTAGGGGGCTACTCTGGCAAGAAACCATATGTATTCCCCTCAGACAAGAATGAAAACATAACAGCAGTGGGAGAGAGGAGGTGGGTGATGGGTTTGTACTCTGTGTGTACTATCCGTCTTTTAACTTGCAACTAACATTCCTTCAAGAAATAAATGTTTACAAACAGCAATGAGTAAACACCAGTGATTAATTTGAGCCAGTCGTTGCAGTTGGGCCCACTGGTTCTTTTATTGGCCTTTTCTGTCATTAGACTTTAGCTCAGAACGAGAGAGGAAAGCAGGAAAGTAAGTGGAAGAGAATGGTGGAAAAATAGTAACTAAGGGAGAAAGCAGGCATGAACAAGAACCTGAAAGAGGGATATAAAGGGCTGAAAGTGTATGGTGGTGGGTGAAAGGCATGAGCTGGAATCATGATTAGATAGCCACAGTATTCTGTAACCCCAACATTCAGCAGCATCTGCCCTAGGCTCCTGTGAAAAAGTTTGGTCACTGGCACTTATTGTTTTGCAAAGTAAGCACTGGTAACCTCAATACCAATACTTTGGTATTGTTCGTAAAACATTTACCTTGTACACAGGTTTCCATTAAAGCAAACACTTGTATCAGAAGATATGGGCATAATGAGCACACACATCTCGAAGGTTCAGCAAATAATAAACCTGCAGCTCAGTGTGGTCTGCTCTAAGCTTTTGGATGAAGGTTACACCGGGCGTCTAGTAGGCAGTACACCTGGGTGCTATTATGCACTTTGAATATACTGGTATGCTGCCATCTACTTGGGCCCTAAATGCACCCTAACTGGTCTTCCAACCCTGCAATAACAGTGTGAGTTACCTCAGGATGTAGGGCCCGACAACCATGTGCCAAAGAGTAGTTAGTTGAGTTGGGTGTTAGCCCAACTCAAATAATAAGCACACTCCTTCTCAGGGTGATCCCCAGAAAGTCCCTAAATTAACTTGTGCTTAACCTTCTGGTACCTTGGCACAAAAGCAACCAGGCTTAACTTAGAGGTAATGTGTATAGTATTTATGCAGCACACAAACTGTAATAAAGTGAAAACTCGACACAAGAAAAATCCCAAACCAGTTTAGAAAAATAGAATAAAAAAAAAAATGGCACCAAAGCAAATGAAATGTAATCAGTAGAACCGTAGTTATGATTTCTAAAATCTTTTTGTGAAAAATTACACCAAAAAGAATAAAGCACCAATAACAGCGGGTATCTGAATGTGTGAGGGCAAAGTCACAAGTTTAAGACAACTGTGATGGCGAGCAGATCGGCTACAGACATCAGCTTCATCTCAGTCTTAAATTTTACAAAAGATCTTAAAGATAAAGAAGAAGGTAACGTTTCAGAAGGGTATGGCAGCAGGTGGTGGCCGAGAGCTGGTTGTCATCGGGAGTCGCTGGATGAAGTTGTGATGAAGATTGCTATCTTTGGACTTAGACGATTTTAGGGAGGTTGTTTTTTTGGGGGGTGGGCTTGCTTTGAGGTGCTTGGGGGTGTTGGGGGAGGGGGTTCGGGGCAGTTGGGGAGGAGTAGGGGCAGTGGAGGGTAGGACTCACTTCAGCAGCAGCCTTTGGAAGGTTGTTGCGTCCCTGTAGCTCACACAGGAATAGCTTTTATTTCAGCTAAAAGCATATATACAGTTTTACATCACATGAACAAAAATCGATACAGTAGCTGCATATCAATCACTTTTTCAGAACAAAAAAGTTCAATCAATATAGATAAATGGCAAAAACTGGTTAAAACCATTAAATAGTAAATTCATAACAGGTTAAAATTTCAGACCCATCTGTTCTCATGCAAATCCTATTTACTCAAGCCGAAAACTATGTGCGTAGTTCTATCATATTTTAGAACTTCCAAAGCTTCTAGATATTTCCCAAATTACTGCAAATCGTGCCAATCCATTTCCTTCTAAATGTGTCATACACCGTGAAAAAAAATAACATGCATGCAATACTTTTGATGTGACCCAAAGTCCGTGAGGTGCAGATAGAATCTTCATCCATATTATTATACAGCTTCCACCTTGCAGTAAAGGCCTTAACCTGATGAGTTTCATACCGAACTTTCATGTATAATATTTTTGCCAAATGGGGTTGGACAGTATCTGGGAACCCTTCAACGCTTGGATTCAGTTTGACAATAAGAAACTTTGTAGTCAACTTACATAATCTGGGATTTTGGTGAAGAATGTTCAAAATATACTTTGAAGTTAAGGTTTGTGGTTTGCTCCAGTAGGAATATAGACTAAGTTTGACGAACCAGGCATTAACATGTCATAGCCAGGGAAAGGTTACAGAACTATCAAGTTCCAACAATTTCCTGAGGTCCTCTATGGTGTGCCAGTTCCTATGTTGTCCATAATCTTATCCAATGGAGCATGGGTCTCAAACCTGCTATGTGCTCTTTTTGTTTAATAATTAAGTCCTGGGACATAGGTATTATTGGTGTAAACATAAGTAAGCCCAATAGCCTCCTCATAAACTTGTTTTCGCTTAGCATGAGCTGTTTTGGGCTATCTATGTCCCACACCTCAACCCCATATAGGGCTGCTGCTTGGGCCTTATGTTTATACACCTCGAGAGCCAGGGTGATCGTTTTAGAAGCAGATATTTGGTATTTTTTAATGATGGCCATTGAGCTCTGAAGGACAGTGTAGTGATGGAGGGACCGACAGTACACACCATGGCGGGCTAGTTTGTGTTTTATTGGGTGCAGCACAAGGGTGTACATTAAAGAAAACCACAAAAAAAATAAACAATCGAGTCCACTAAGTCTCTCCAGTGACTTGGCTGTAGGTGACTGGTTCTTCCTTTTTCGCAGGACGCGTTCCTTCTTCCAATATGTCACAGGGATCTCAGGTTTGAAAATTAAATGAAGGGAATAAAAGAACCAAAGAAACAGGGTTTTAGAAATAGAACTCTCTATTTCATGTTCTTAAAAGGGTGCCACCGTCACCATGTGAAGAGGAGTGCTTGTGCGTGTGAGATGTAGTGATTATCACACTGAGAGGCAGGGTATTGCTCCTTTCTGTTCCCTATCATACGTGCCCCGGGGAGTGCAGCCCTCCACCAAACACCTCTTCATTCGCTACTACTGCCCGGTGCCCCACCAGCTCAGCCAGATGCCCCGGTAGGTCTTTGGTACATGCCTTGAACCACGACCCGTCTCCTGGGTCGTGGTGTGGGCGGTAAGGGCGCTCTTCTCCTCCTTGGACGTCTCGAGGCTGTGTCCGGAGAGACACGGTCGTCCGGTCGTGTTCTCTTCCGCGCTGTCCTTGGATTGAACCGATTTCTCTTCTTGTTGCCCGCTGCCCGTCTCTGCCGGTCTGTCACCCCACGCCTCTCTGCTCTCAGCGTCCTTCTCCGCTTCCTCGTCCTGACGTCTGCTGGAAGGGAGCTCCTAGGGGTTGGTGGTCCTTTTAAGTCCGGCTCGGCAAGGGCTGGAACGTTCTCCGTCGGTGGAATCCGTCCCCAGCTGTCCGCTATGTTATAATCCCACGTCTCCTCACATAGCTCTCCCCCTAGGAATAGCCGCAGTGGCCATTCATGTAATGGACGTCAGGAGAGGTGATCTAGTAAAGAACAACAGGAGTGTGACCCATAGACCAGATTGAGATCTGGGTAAGAATAAGTTTTTAAACAACAATGTCTCAACTGGATTCAATGACTAGGCAGATACACAGGTATGTACATGACATTACAAGGTAGCAAAGAAAGGAGAGACTCCCGGTATTTCCTCAAAGGTGCTCATGGCATCATGTATTAAACAAATTCCCGACCCTGCCAGCATCCCCCGCTGATTCCCAGGTCATCCTTCCGGTAGCCACACAGTGGATCGGGATCTGACCCTGCGCCTGGTCTCCTCCGCTCACCCCGTATTTCACCACGGCCGCCGTACCCCATTGACAGCCGCCTCCTTGTACAGCACCTGACCTCCACCTCCACGTATTCTGTCTCGCTTCCTTCCCCTTCATCACCTTTAAATTTGGCAACCCGGTCCTGATGATGATCCTAACTTGAGAGGATCGAAACGCTGTCAACCGATTATACTGCGCAACTCACGGCGCACCCTCAACTTTGGTTCACAAACAGTCCTATGTCTTCCAATCATTGAAGAGGAACCATTGTTTTGTATATAACATTTTTTCACTTTGTCACCTTGCGTCCTTCGCTGTGTTTCCACTTGTCACTTACCCCGTCACTCTTTGTTTCACAAGCACTACGTTCACAAAGTCCCCTTGGGTTGCCTTCGCCTTTCATTCCCACAGTGCTGTTAAAACTGTCCTGTATGAATTGTGAATTTTTTTAATACATGATGCCATGAGCACCTTTGAAGAAATACCGGGAGTCTCTCCTTTCTTTGCTACCTTGTAATGTCATGTACATACCTGTGTATCTGCCTTGTCATTGAATCGGGTTGATACCACACATAACCCACTATCGAGCTTGGGGTGCCAAAGGGATCTGCCAATACCCTTTTGTGAGGTCGAGGGTAGACATGAATTTCGCTTTCCCCAACTGTTCCACCAGTTCATCCACTCTGGGCATGGGATACGTATCGAATTTAGTGATCTTACTGACCTGCCTGAAGTCAATACAGAAACGCAGACTTCCATCCGGTTTCGGTACTATGACCACTGGGGAACAGCAATCGCTTTGGGAGGGTTCGATGATGTTGAGTTGTAACATTGCTGTGACTTCCTTTTCTACGGCCTCCCTGCGGGCGGCGGGTATGCCGTATGGTCTGAGTTTTACTATGTGATCTTTTAAGAATACGATTTTGTGTTGTACCAAAAGGGTTAGACCAGGCTTTGTGGAGAAGAGGCCCGAGTATTTATCTAACAGCTGGAGGAGGGGTCTATTACGGTCCCTATGTTGGCCCTCTCATTTTCGCTTTCTTGGTGGGAAAACAAAGGTATGTCTATGGGGGTTGTTGTGTTCACATGTAATACGGGCATCTGACCATTCTCCGGGGAGGATGGGTCCTCCCATTTTTTTAATAGATCAATATGGTATATTTGTTGTTCCCCTGACCGCAGGGGCAGGAGAACACTGTTAAGTGACAGGCGTGACTTTTCTTTCTATGACCTAGGGCGCTTGCCAATGGGTCAGTAACTTATTCTCTGTCGAAGGAAGTTATTAGAGCACTATATCCCCTTTTTTGAGCTCTCTCAAGCAACTCCCCCTATCATAGTACTTCTTTTGGTTTTCTTGGGCCTTTTCCATGTGTTCATGTACTAAAGACCACAAGTGGGACAGAGAACATTTTAGATTTTCTACATATTCGAATACCGGTTTCCCCTCCTCCTTCTCCTCCTGTTCCCACTGTTGAACTGCCATGTCTAAATATTATCTCGGTTTCCTCCCAAACACTAGCTCAAAGGGAGAAAACCTGGTGGAGCGTTGTTCGTGTGATCTAATCGCAAAAAGTACCAGAGGTAGGTGTCGGTCCCAGTCTTTCCTTGTCTCCGAAATGATCTTGCGCAACATAGTCTTAATGGTTTAGTTGTAACGTTCTACAAGGCCATCTTTCTGGGGATGATACACCGAGGTTCTAATCTGATGGATCCCTAATACCGTACAAATGTGTGACATGAGACATGACAACCTTAATCCGTCACGGTTTCTGTTGTAAAACCAACTCTTGAGAAGAAGGAGATCATGGCCTGGGCTACGTTGGTGGTAGTCATACTTGTTAGAGGAAAAGCTTCCGGGTAACGACTTTCATAGTCTACTAGGACTAATATGTTACGAGGACCACGCGCAGAGGGAAGAAACGGGCCTACAAGGTCCATGCCCACCATTTTGAAGGGTATATCAACGATAGGGAGAGGGATCAAGGGGGCTTTCTTTACAAGCGCTGGGTTCTTATACTGACACTGTACGCAGGAGGCACAGTGTCGGGCCACATCTTAATGTACCCTGGGCCAATAAAACGTATCTGTAAAATATTTAAGAGTGTTTTCTCCAGTATTAGGGTGTCTTTCATAGATTCACATGCTTGAATAATTCCCCGTCGTCGAAGTGGGAGTCCCACGGTACATAAAATAGTAGTAATAAATATATATATATATATATATATATATATATATATATATAAATAGAAAACATATAAATATACATATAAATATATGTATACATAGATATAAATAAGTACCATAGGACAATAAAGGCCATAGAAGCCTAAAGGGAGAATTCACTTTAGTAACATATCCATGTCATTATAATAGTCCACATCCCAGCCAATCAGGCTGCAGCACCCTCTAGAACCTTCTCCTCAGAAGCTCAAGCCCTCATCTCTGCTCAGTTTCTTCAATCTTCAAACCTTTTTCATCTTCAACTACAATGTCTTCAACAAAGAAATCTTTATTCAGGCCTTGTTCTGCTTGTGGAAAACTTCGCCTGTTCCATGAGGATCCTCATAAGAAGTGCATCTACTGCCTGTACCCGGACCATGAGGTGAGGGACTGCAAGTTTTGTAGAACATTTTCTTCTAAGACTCTAAAGGATAGAGAGGCCCGTCTCCTTCTGTGGCTACAGAGGTTAAAGACTTCGGACAGTCCTTTATCTGATGTGGAGAGTGTGTCTTCCTTCCACTCCAAGACCTCTCTCAAATGTGGGTCAGAGGATGAGATGCCTTCTCCTTTTCTAAAAAGGGGGAAGTTGGTGGATGCTCCGAGGTCTGTCTCCCCACGGGATCTGCCGGCCTCTACGCCTACGGGACCTGGTTCTCTGGCATCGCAGTCCCAATCTGTGCCCTCGTCATCCAAAACGAGTGGCAGCTTGTCGACGTGCCCGTCGACGACGACCAGATCCGTCGACGTTGTGCCTACGGTGACGACGACATACTCTATGTCGACGACGACTACATCTGCATCGTCGACGACGAACCAAGATGTTAGGCCCATAACCCCCATTGTGAAGATCTCGTAGACGGCGAAGAAATACGTCTCGTCGACGGCCTTGCCAAAGAAGCGTTCGTCGACGACGGCTTCGTCGACGCGCCGTTTGTCGACGCGCCGTTCGTTGACGAAACCATCTTCGCCGACGGTACCATCTTCGTCGACGGTACCATCTTTGTCGAAGGTAGCCTCGTCGACGTCGAGTTCCTCATCGACGATCACCTCCTCGTCGACTGCTCCGTCTACGACGAAGAAGAAGACCCCGTCGACGGCCGCACCGTCGACGGGAAAAGTCCAGGCTCCGTCGACAGCTGCCGCATCTTCGTCGACGCCTAGTTCTTCATTGGCGGATCCCTCGACGCCGGTTTCGACCACGAGCTTGTCGACGGGACACTATTCTCTGGCAACGGCAACAACCTTTACTGTGGTGACAGCTTCTCTTGTTAAACGTCCCGCTCCACTGGTTTTGAGTCCTCTTCAAGGTGGTTCTGGCCCCCCTGCACAACTTTTTGCATCTGGAGAGGAGGAATCTTCGGATGGGTCTTATGTTGATGACCCCTTTCGTCCTGCTGCCAGTCCTTCGGAGCTCAATATCAAATATCAGGACTATGAGTATGAGGACAATAATGACAGGGGTTCACTCTTCCCAGTTCACGATGATCAGCTGGATGTTGACCACGAGGTTCCTATGGCACAAATACTGGTGTCTCTGATATCTAACCTTCAGCACATGTTAGACGATTCTAATCGTCGTTTCCCACCTTCTGCGCAGACTTCTCCCACGCCGCCGCCTCCAACACAGGAGCCACTTCCTGTTGCTCAACCAAAATCAATCGACAATGTCTAAATTAGTACAGCGATGATTAACATTGAGTTAGTGGAGTGGGATAAACAGTGTATAAACAGAAGGTCTGTTTGTGATTGTGAATAGAAGGTGCAGTGCAAGAAAATCATAAGAGTGGTGAATTAAGATAGGATAGAGGACAAAAAGATGGACAATTTTATTGAGAATATGACCTCTTCCTGGTTAAAAACAAGAACAGTGCAAGAAAGCAGTATAGAACAAATAACTGCATAGGGGCCAACATGTTTCAGCCTAGATGGGAAAGACCCAAGGCTTTCTTCAGGGCCTCTGTTCATAACGTTGCTACTACAAAGTGAAAAATTGTTAAATCAAGTTCAATTAAATGAAACATATAATAAGTGAAGAAAGTCCAAAGGATACAATAGATTAGTTACAGATCTTCCGTGTAAGTGGATCCTTTCTTAGATCCAGCATAACCGGGGAATAGACCTCACCTCACCTGGACTCAAACTCAGGAATAATGAGGCCACGCTCTATCCGTCGTTGCCTCTGACAGATCCCGAGTCAGGTGGGGGGCTCCTGAGTTTGAGTCCAATAAAATTGTCCCTCTTTTTGTCCTCTATCCTATCTTAATTCACCACTCTTATGATTTTTTTGCACTGCACCTTTACCCATTTTTTCAATATCACTAGGTCATAAAGTGCTTGTGGGCAGTGACCCCGCTCTGTTACAGGGTAAGAATTTGGTCTCAATGATCAAGAGACTCATTACCTTTGTTGGATGACCAGATGATAAAATTGATCATACAATACTTTGATGGATATCCTATGAACATTTTGCGGGTTCTATTCACAATCACAAACAGACCTTCTGTTTATACACTGTTTATCGCACTCCACTAACTCAATGTTAATCATCGCTGTACTAATTTAGACATTGTCGATGACGGATTGAGGCTCCTTCGTTATCCTCTTTGCTAGACCCCTAGGTTTCTTTGTAGGCATGGTCTTTAAACATCCCTTGGACCCTTTCTCTACCCATTTGTTTTGATAAAAGCTCAACCAAAATCACCAGTTCTTCCTGATCCAGATACTGACGATGATGACGTCCGCCATGATACGGACCAGGACGATGACGATGTCCTTGCGGATAAGGACAATTATCGGGCCCAGACCCCTCCTCCTCATACTTCTCTCCTGGCTTCTCCTCTAGTGGACATTGGGGGTTTCCACAACTTGATGGTGAGAGCTGCAAAGCGTTTTCATTTGCCCATGGAGGTCAAGCAACAAGACTGTTTCCTTTATGACTTCAAGGATCAGCCTCTGAGGCAAGTACATACTATCCCAATAATTGACTTTAGATCAGGAGGGACTTAAACTAATGGAACGGCCTAACTCCATCCCGGCCGTGCTTCAGCGTCTTGACAAAAATTATAAGGCGCCTGTGGATTCACCGGCATGTCTAGTATCGCAACCAAAAGCTGACTCAGTCATTACACAAGCCGCCCAAAAGAGGTCACGTAACCCGGCAACTCCGTTAACATCGCCACCGGATCAGGAGGGTCGCCGCCTGGATACCTTTGGAAAGAAATTCACCACTATGGCTGCTACGACGGTCAGGGCGGCGAACTCTTTGGCCATCCTCAGACGATATGACCGCCGGATGTGGTCAGAGACCGCGGCTTTGGTTGACCAGCTTCCGGACTCCTCCAGGGCGGAAGCCCTTAAGATCGTGCAGGAGGGAGAGAAAAAAATTTCTGAAATTATAGACTGTGCAGTTGATATTTCTTCTACGGGTTTCAGGCAGCTCGCAGGTGCAGCAGTGGCTTAAGGCTACGGCTTTTCGGCCTGAAGTACAGGCAAGATGCTCAACTTGCTTTTTGATGGAGAGTCCCTCTTCGGCAAGCATGTGGACGACGCCTTAGAGTCCATCAAGAAAGACACGGACACTGCTCGTGCCCTGGGTTCTCTCCAGTACCGGAAGCGGCCCTTTCGTGGCGCACGTGGCAGAGATACCTCCTCCAATTTTCGCGGCTCCTTCCAGTACCGCTCCTATGGTGACAGCAAGCAGCGCTACTCCTATCAAAATCAGAATAGGCAATCCGATTCCAGGCCTTATCGACGGAAAAACACCTACAGGGGAGGTGCCACCTCTAAAAAAACAGTGACTTTCCACGGGTCAAGTGTTCTGCTGCTTGGAAAATTGGAGGTCGAATCTCTCAACACTTCTACAATTGGTCAAAAATAACTTCGGATCGTTGGGTCTTGGATGTCATCTTAAAGGGCCACTCTCTCGAATTTCTCAAATTTCCTCCAACCCGCCCACCCTCTGGACCTCCCCCTGCACATTTGAAAGAACTGTTTGCGCAGGTCTCAGTTATGATAAAGAAAGGGGCTGTCATAGTGGTTCCTCGATTACAACAAGGCAAGGGCTTTTATTCCCGCTTTTTCCTTATCAGGAAAAAATCAGGAGAGTGGCGCCCTATCTTAGATCTCCGAGCCCTCAACAAGTACATCAAATCCCAAACATTTCGAATGCTGACCTTGCTGGAAATTTTACAGTTCCTGAATCCCGGAGAGTTCCGCTCCACAATCGAGTTCCAAGATGCATACTTCCATGTGCCAATACATCACAAACACAGGAAGTACCTTCGTTTCACAGTGGGATCGAAGCACTTCCAGTTCAAAGTTTTACCCTTCGGCCTTCGTTCCGCTCCGAGAGTCTTCACAAAGATCATGGCTCCGGTTGTGGCTTTTCTGCGCCTACAGGGCATAAAGTTCTACCCTTATTTAGACGACTGCCTGATAAAGGCTCAAACCTTTGTTACAGCGAGACAACTCACTCAGACTTGCCTATCCGTCTTTCACGCCTTGGGTCTTTCCATCAATCACGAGAAATCACACGTCCATCCAGCCCAGCAAAGGATCTTTCTGGGGGCATTAATCGACTCTCGTCTCGAGAAGATGTTTGTTTCGCAGGAACGACAAGATCGCATTGTCAAGATGGTGGCTCTTCTACGATCGAGAAGGTCCGCTTCTGTCCGGATGTTAAAATCTTTTCTAGGCATGGCATCGTCCTGCATACAGCTGATCCCCAATTGCAGGCTCCACATGCGAGTCCTCCAAGAGGAATTAGACAAACAATGGCGGCAAGTCTCAGGGTCGTTCAACGACAAAGTCTGCCTGACCCCCTGCATTCAGGGCGCATTGGAATGGTGGGCTCACCTTCCAAACATCGCAACTGGGCGGCCGTTCCAGGACGCAGACCCCACGCTTACCCTTACGACGGACGCTTCATTAGAGGGTTGGGGCGCACACCTCGAAGGGTGTCGGTCAAGGGCAAATGGACACCAGTTCAATGCATGTGGCACATAAATTGCTTGGAACTCTTGGCTATCTTCCTTGCCCGAAGTCTTTCCGGCTGGTGGTGGAAGGGAAGTCGTTGCTGGTACGTACAGACAACACCACCAGTATGCACTACCTCAACAAGCAAGGAGGCACAAGATCTCTTCTGCTATCCAGACAGGCACAACAAATCTGGGAATGGGCGATTCATCATCGGGTCCAGCTAACAGCAGTTCACATGCCGGGTGCCTCAAACGCCCTTGCCGACTCTCTCAGCAGATCGGCTACGGACAATCACGAGTGGGAACTCCATCAACCGACTCCGGAGTATGTTTCGCTTGTGGGGCCAGCCGGAGCTGGATCTGTTTGCGACTCCATTCAACCGCAAATGCCTACGCTTCGCAAGTCGGCATCCCCACAGCGGATCGAGTGGGAATGCGTTTTCGATCAACTGGTCGAACAAATTCGTTTACGCTTTTCCGCCGATTCCTCGAATTCCGCGCCTACTGCGCAAGATGAGACTTCAGTCGTGTCACGTCCTCTTGATTGCGCCCATGTGGCCGCGTCGCCCGTGGTTCACGGATCTTCTACTATTTTCTCAGTGCGATCCGATTCTTCTTCGTCCCCTGCCTCATCTTCTCACCATGAGCCAGGGCCAGTTTTGCCATCCAGATCCGCCGTCTCTCCAGCTTCACGCTTGGAACCTGAGCACAATGAGTTTGCACATCTGACTATTGCTCCTGAGTGCAGAGAAGTGCAGAGAAGGGCTTGCTCATGCACGCGCTCCTTCCACAGTCAAGACCTATAAACTGAAATGGAAACGGTTTTGTGTCTTGTGCCACAAGGAGAAGGTCGATCCTCTGCTCGCCACACCTGAGCAAATCCTGCCTTTTTTTCTCCTTTTGGCAAAGTCGGGAATTTAGCATTCCACTCTTAAAGTCTTCCTGGCAGCGATTTCCCGCTTTCGCCACGACGGTTCCACGTCACTGTACTCCTCTCGGATAATTTGTCCGTTCTTTAAGGGCCTGTTCCGGATGTTTCCACCTATCCGGCATCCACCACCTGCTTGGCGTTTGAATCTGCTCTTATCACAGCTCCTCCGACCTCCTTTCGAGCCTATTCATTTTGCGGAATTAAAGTTCCTTACGTGGAAAGTTGCCCTCCTCCTCGCACTTACATCCTCCAGGCGAGTGAGCGACATCCAGGCTTTCACCATTTAGCCTCCTTTTCTTCAATTCTCAAGGGATGCTGTTACACTTCGTATGAATCCTGCATTCATTCCTAAGGTTCCTTCGGACTTCCACCTTAATGAACCTCTCATTCTCAAGACTTTTTTCACAGACCCTCAGTCTCCCGCTGAGCGCTCTCTTCATTCTTTGGACTTGAAGCGCTGCCACAAATTCTACATCCAACACACTGCTGCCTTTCGTAAATCAGACCAGCTCTTTGTGGCCTATGGACGGATGCGCAAGGGACATCCGGTCACTAAACAATCCATTGCTCGCTGGATTTCTTCTGCCATCTCCTTCTGCCATCAACGGGCTTGCAAGCCTCTTTCTGCTCCGGCGCGAGCACACTCGACGAGGGCAGTTGCATCCTCTACCACCCTCTTTGCTGGAGTGCCTCTACATCAAATCTGCAGGGCGGCAACGTGGTCCAGCAGGCACACGTTCACAAGGCCCTACTGTCTGGAGGCAGCTGACGCTGCAGACACTGCTGTGGGTCAAGCGGTGCTACGGAATCTCTTCAGATGAAGGTGAGCCTCTGTTCCTTCCCGCCTCCTGTCATAAAAGGTTCTTTCATATATATGCAATGTTCATATGTGCATTTATTTGCTTGCATTTGCTCTTCTTGCCTTTTATGACTCTCATGTGTTGACGTACTGCTTTCTATTCTTATTCAAGCATGTGAATCTATGAAAGACACCCTAATACTGGAGAAGAACAAAAGTTACTTACCTGTAAACTGTGGTTCTCCAGTATTGGTGTCTTTCATAGATTCACATGCGACCCACCCTTCCTCCCCTCAGAGGCTCTCTTCTCCTCATGCACTCTTAGTCACTTTGGTGCTACGAAAATCTGAGGGCTTGAGCTTCTGAGGAGAAGGTTCTAGAGGGTGCTGCAGCCTGATTGGCTGGGATGTGGACTATTATAATGACATGGATATGTTACTAAAGTGAATTCTCCCTTTAGGCTTCTATGAGCCTTTATTGTTCTATGGTACTTTTAACTCTCTTATTTTATATCAAGTTATATATATATATTATATATTTATATTTTATATATATATATATATATATATATATATATATTTATTTATTTATTTATTACTACTATTTTATGTACCGTGGGACTCTCACTTCGACGACGGGGAATTATTCAAGCATGTGAATCTATGAAAGACACCAATACTGGAGAACCACAGTTTACAGGTAAGTAACTTTTGTTCATCCTTTCCATAGTGTCCCCCCCCACATCTAATTGTGGGCGTACTGTAATACTTGTTCCCTGTAAGGGAGGGGTACCAACAACTGCATGCTCTAATCTTCTCCCTCCTTTGTTATGCGGTATAACAAACCCTTCTTAACAGCAAAATAGGGACCTACCTGATCGGGTTATTGGTTTTGTACCGCTTCCCATGCGTATCGGAGGGTATTATCCACTCTTTGTGCAGCTCGAAAACTTTTTGGGACAGGTTTCTCATCTCCTTCAGGGGTACAAAGGACAAAAGAAGGATGAGTTAACCGCATCCGGGTGAAGGCCTTTTTCTCCTGTCTTTTTTCCCCGTCTGGTTTTCTTTTGTTTGCTATTACTTTCCATCTTGTCTAACTCGCTTCTGCTAAAGGGGGCCTCTTGCAACCAAGGTAGCTTGGTGTCCCCTTTTGGTGTCCCCTAAATATTTTTCAAAGTGAGGGTGATCGGTGCTGATGATCGGGGCTTCTGGTAAGGATGGTACCACTCCTACCTTCATAAGGTGGGGGTCGTTATCTACATCTAAGAGGAACTCAGCTACCGGATAGACTTTTGAATTCCCATGTATGCAAGTCACACACATCTGCTCACCCTCCTTAATTTGAGAGACAGGAATTAAAGAGGGATTTACAACAGAGAACCGACATCCTGTATCTAGCAGAGCCTGTTGTCTCTTTCCATTGACATACACTTGTCTTCTGTATTGGCCTGTGGATAGTCCTGTGGTATATGTGTAGCTTCTAGTGTATCCTACTTCAGTGTGTTCAGCCGCTGGTGTTTTGTATGGGCATTTTCTGGCTATATGTCCCCATTCAGAACAATAATAACATTGTGGGCCTTTGTTAAGGGGAACAGTCAGGGACCTAGAGGGGAGCGAACAGGATGTTGTCTGTGGTTTTTCTGCACGGACTGGTCCTCTTGAGGGGTTAAGAGCAGGTCGTGTAGGGGGAGCGATGGAAAGCACAAGCGAGCTCAACCGCTGTTGAGGGTGTTAAATGGGGATGTTGTTTGACCCAAGAACGTGTGCTCATTGGCAAAGCCTTTAAGGAATTGTTCTAAGTAGATCTTCTCTGTTACCTGCTCCATACTGGCAGTATGAGGAGATAACTATCCACTCCCTAGATCCTGGATCCTATAATAGAGAGCCCTGGGATTATCTCCTGGGACTTACCTCTCCTGCCTACACTTAGCCCGATAGTTTTCTGGGTCACAGCCTAACCTCTCTAATATCGCCTTTTCTATATATTCGTAGGGAGTGGTTCCAGATGGATTTGCGGCCTGCAGTTCCCTCGATAAAAGGGGGGCTATATACTGTCCCTATTTCTCCTGAGGCCAGGCAGCTGTAGTTGCCACCTGCTCAAAGTTAATTTTAAAAAAAAAGCCGGGCCGTCCCCTTCCTGATACTTCTGAAGGGCAGTCCCTGGGACATTGGGTTGGACTTTTGAGCTCACTCTGGCGTCGGTTAGTCTCAAGATAGCATTATCCTTCATCTGTTGGTTGGTGGAAATGAGCTCGGCTTGTCCTTTTAAAGCCTCCTGCAGGGCTTCTCTGTCTCTTTGGGCTGTCCGCGCTTGTTGTTCTATGATTAACTGTAGGTGTCTCTGTCCCTCCGCTAACTGAGTAATGATTCCTTCTATGGGTAGGGATTGTGTCATGGTGCAACACAGAAAGTCTTGATCTCACTTCTGACAAAACTGTAGTGGTGGAGGGACCTACAGTACACACTATGGCAAGCTAGATAAAGTGTTTTATTGGGTAAAGCACAAGGATGTACATTAAAGAAAACGAGACAACAAAAAAATCAAGTCCACTAAGTCTCGCCAGTGACTTGGCTGTAGGTAACTCGTTCTTCCTTTTTCTCAGGATGTGTTCCTTCTTCCAGTATGTCCCAGGGGTCTCTAGTTTGAAAAATAAATGAAGGGAAAAAAAAAGAAGCAAAGAAACAGGGTTTTAGAAATAGAACTCTCTATTTCATATTCTTAAAAGGGTGCCACCGTCACCAGGCAAAGAGGAGTGCTTGTGCGTGTGAGATGTAGTAAATATCACAGTGAGTGAGCGTAACGCTCCTTTCTGTTCCCTCTTTGCTATCACACATGCCCCGGGGAGTGCAGCCCTCCAGCCAACACGTCTTCATGCGCTACTACTGCCCGGTGCCCCACCAGCTCAGCCAGAAGCCCCAGGAGGTCTTTGGTACTTGCCTTGAACCACGGCCTGTCTCCTGGGTCGTGGTGTGGGCGGTAAGGGTGCTCTTCTCTTCCTTGGACGTCTCAAGGCTGTGTCCGGAGAGACACAGTCGTCGGTCCTGTTCTCTTCCGTGCAGTCTTTGGATTCCACCGGTTTTTCCTCTCGTTGCCCGCTGCCCGCTACCCGTCTCTGCCGGTCTGTGACCCCGCGCTGCTCTGCTCTCAGCGTCCTTCTCCTGACGTCTGCCGGAAGGGAGCTTCCAGGGGAGGGGCGGTCCATTCAAGTCCGTCTCGACGAGGGCTGCAATGTTCTCTATCGGTGGAATACGGCCCCAGCTGTCCGCCATGTTGAAATCCAGTGTCCGCCATGTTGAAATCCCGTGTCTCCTCACAGACCGCTTTTGCTTTATTTATATGTAGGAGCCATGATAACCTAGAGTCGAGTGTTACACCCAAATAGCTAACGTTTGTTACTACTAAGTTTTTTCTTTCAGATTTTAATATTTTTCTTTAAAGTCCTGTTGGATTTAATGGCCATACACTTGGTCTTACTAATATTGATTTCTAGACCCTTTATCGTACATTATGCATTAAAACTGTCAAGTAATTTATGGAGACCCCTTAGTGCAAAGAGTTATGCTGGGGTGGGGGGGAGGGGGGTCCTGCAAAGTTTTGCGGAATCATGGCTGCACTAAGATGATCAACATCATTGACATAGTGAGAACAGGGTGGGTGCGAGCACGCATCCCTGTCTCACTTCCCTTTTAATAGGGATAGGTTCCTTAAATTCACCATGCAAACCCCAGCAGACTTTAGCATAATTACCTTTTATGCAACCTGATTTTCTGGTTTAAAAGATGATTTGGTACACCTTGGCTCTTCAGCATGGCCCATTAGAGGCCATAAGACTCCCTTAGCTCAACAAATACAATATACATGTGCCCTACCCTCAATCTGGTGTATTTCCACAGGATACACAGAAGCCGTAAAACGTGATCAATTGTACTTACGTTAGTCCTGAATCCTGCCTGATAGGCTGTTAGGACATTGTTTTCGTCCATCCAGTCATTCAATTTAATCAAGACCTGCCTATCTTATATTTTCTGCAATGTATCTAGAAGGCTACTTGGCCTATAGTTTCCTGGTACCTGTTTGCTCCCTTTTTTGTAAATTGGGGCTATTTCGGCTTTTCTTCATGTGGACGGAATTGAAGCTCCCAAGCCACTGCATTGCTATTTCAATTTACATAAGTAGCCCATACTTCTTTATCGTGTTTGAATAGATCTCCCAGGATTTTGACCAAACCAGGGCCTTTTCCCAGCCTAATAGCGTCAATATCCTCCTCTGGTTCTTCTATGCTAAAATGAACTGTGTATTCCATGGCTTTATTTATGTGAGTATCCACAAACCATTTTGGTTCTTGGAGATACTCCATGGGTTCAGAATAAGATCGGTGAAGTGTCGGGTCAACGTGACAAGTTACAAATAGTGCTCCGTGCAAGGGGAAGCTACCATAAGCGAATATTTTCCAGAATGTAGTGGTGTCTTAACATTTAACCGCTTGAAGCAAATCACTTTAATGTATCTCTTCACAGCTCCTTTCAGCTCAAGATAAACTTTTTTATAGTTCGCCCTAGCCTCTCGCACAGCCAGTACATTTTCAGTCTTTAAAACTTTAAGCAACAACTTCTTGGCCTCTTTGTAATCCTTAGTATATCAGGGATTACACAGACATTTTCTTCCAGCCCCTTGTCTTTTCTTTTAGACTGGCAACTTTAAGTATGGCAATAAGGTTGTGATCAAGGGGTGGTGAATATTCATAATTGGGATTTCAGATGGAATAAAATTGGTGAAAGGGCTCATTACATCAGAAAATTCATTTATAGATGTTATCCATGGTCTCCAGGTCGTTCAATATGGAGGGCCATTTTTCTGTTTGATTATTTCCAATGGCTGGTTGTATTGGCAATATGCTCCTAACAAGTGGCTGTATTTCTGGGAGACACCTTAACAACTCTAAACATAGCGGACAATTGTCACTGTCTTCTCTGCTATCTATTTTGAAAGCAGTTTCCTGTTCTATGTTGCTGTACTGTGTTGAATATAATCTTTGATCAGACATTGCCCCTTTTAACTGTATATAGGCTGGTATTGTCAGAGCATATCTTACCGTTACATTGTCTCAAGCCTTGTTCTAATGTAAGGTGTACCAGTTGCATAGCTGCTGTTGTGCATGGTCCCACTGACCCGAACGTCAATTGAGGGATAACTCTTGCCCTGTCCTCTCGATTGATTCAAGACCTTGTATTGGCTCATACATACAAGTAATATAGATGGAGATTTTAATTGTTTCGTAGCGGGCTATAGATTTGAGAACGCCATCTAGTATTTCTACAACTTGTGATTGTAGATTGCTTCTCTTCTGTCTTATGTACACCTTAAATAAGTGTAATGAAATTCTGCTATGAATACTCAAGCTTACTCACAAAATATCTGGCGAGCCTATAGGGTGTACATTAACAGAGACGTTTAAGAAGACTTCTATCCATAAAATCAGCCCCCCGATGGCCTGCCACACGATAAGGGAATTGCATTTTAATAATAAGTTTTGTACTCTGACTTATGTGGTTTATCCAGTAGCCAAGTCTTGTGGAAAAGGCAAGGATGATACTGATCGGCATACTGGTGCCAGTCGGGATCCATTAACTACTATCTTAGTCCTACAACATTCCAGGAGACTAGGCGTATGGGTTTCAACCCAGGTATTCTTGAGATACTGGGTACAACCTTTGGCTCTGTCGCAGTACCTGTGGTGTTTTTGGGCTTCCCTCTTTTTTCTCACTGTGGTACCTGGTCCTGTCAAAGCTAATATCTGATGTTCTCTTCAGCCCTTGGCCCTGTTCGCATGATGATTTAATGAGGTCTTACTCAGTCAATCTACAACCTCGAGGCTTGTCTTATTATGGTTATGTTTTAGTTGACAAATCAGGACCTGCTTGGTTCCTCAATGAGTAATCTTCATCAGCCGATGGCCTATGCATCTTGAACCTTATTGTAGGTTTTAGAAGTGAGCTGGATTTTAAATCAATAGCAATCAAGTCATCCACTATTGTTTTGTTACTAACAGTGAGGGCAATAGTATCATTGCTTCCATTGCTACTTTATAACCGTTCTGCTTTCACTATAACTGAGTGCACAGCTGACGAAACGTTGCGCCTACTCCAATTAATTACTTTTTTAAGAGACCCCATCTCCCAGCTAGCTTGCCTTAACTTCGGAACATTTGTCAGATACTCTGTGTTCCCTGATTTTATTTTATTTTTTAAATGTTTTTATTAACATTATTCAACAGAGCGGCAATAATGACAGTATACAGATGTATAGTTAGGGTACTTAAGTCCATGTACATTTCTGGTATAAAAACAAGAGTAAGTTGCACAAGATGTAATAATCCCTTCGGCAATGCAGTCCCTCCCAGGCCCCCTACCCTATCCCTAGTCTTCATCTGAACTATCCATATCGGATTCCGGCAGTGGGTCACAGATGTCCCCCCGGTAAGTATTCCAGGCTGCCCAAATTTGTGTCCATTTGCGGGGGCTTCCCCGATTAGCATACACTGTTCGTTCTGTGATCATAGTCAGATCCATAGCTCGGCACCATGCTGTCAATGAGGGTAGCTCCACTGCGCCCCATTTCTGCGCAATATTCCGTTTCGCCACCATCAGTCCCAACGTGACCCATGTCTGCCCTCACGCGTTAGATCATTAATGTGTGTTCCCTGATTTTGTTTGTGTTCTCACTAAAATGTCGCATGTTTTGGGGGTTGGAGTCCTTCCTATACTGGATCATATTACACGACATGCTTGCCTTTGCCGTTTGTTGCATGGGTGGAATTTGATGCTGTGGGATTTTTGGGGTGGAATTATGTTGGTCTATCCTTAGAGCACTAGACCCTAGTGTATCTAGTAATCTAATCTTTGGGATATCATCTCTGACTATCGGAATCCTACACTCAATATCATGCTTGCCCCGCCAAGGAGGCAGCCTAGTAGATTTATAGTAGGCCTGAGTGGGACTAGTCCATGGTTTATGCTATGTAGTTGGTGAGCCTGGATTCTGAGGTTGGGTTAATTTTAATAACGTGACCTGCTTCAACCTGCTTGCTGTGTGGCAATCCCTCTTGATCAAGGATCTAACTAAACCTTTTAAGTCCGCTACCACACTGGTGGATTTGTTGCTTTTTATAGTTAATTCGCTCACTTTTACATCATGATATATACTCCTTAGTGTTTTCAGGGTGTTTGATTAATTCCCTTCCTGCTTGGGTCTCCTCTATTGGTAAGGGCCCGTGGGTTACAAAGATGGGGCCTGTTGGATTTAGCACTATAGTGTTAATTGGCTCCCTGACAGCCAGAGGTGAATATCTGTTTGTACAGGTAACAACAAAGCCCATCCCTTTCACCCCTGGTTCTGAGGACATTAGATTCTCTAGGGCAGGGCACGATGGAAGAGTTTGGGCCACTATAATTGAGTCGTGGCTACTGTTGGCAGAAGTAGGGATCGCTGTTGTTCCACAGCAGTATGGGACAGGGAGTCCCCTGGACACATGGCTCCTTAAATGTCCTGTGCCGCAGGAGGTAGAAGGGCTCTATAAGCGTTTGGCACCAGCAGTATGGAAGGGCATGTCCCCTGGACACAACATAACTCCCTGAACGTCACCAGCTTGACTTTGGAGTCACTCTGGTGGTCCTGAATTCAAGGGAGCAGATCCAGGCGTCCTTTATGCAGCAGGGCAGTCCCTCCAGCAGCCCTTCTACTGAATCTTCCTCAGGTCCAGAAGGGATCTGATTTGGAGCCTGAGAGTGCCACCTTTCATCCCAAGGGCTAGGCTGCAGGGTCATATTATGGATTTTTGGGACCGCGGTCGAATTTATTGTAGAGGCCCCTGTTCAGGAACAGCTTTGAATTAATGATCCAGTTTCAGCGCCTTCATGCCGCCTTTGGCTACAAGTGCAGTAGGCCAAATTCTCAAGTTGGTATATCTAATATTCAGGGATAGCGACATGTGTTTTCAATATTGTAACCCAGTATCAGCCCACTAATATTACTACAAATAATCTCTATGGCACTCGCCCCTTTTTTTTTCCATATGTGATGTCCTGTTTTAGCCTATAAAACTCTTTAGGTCTCGCTAGAGCCAGCGCATGGGCTGTCTCAGGTGAGACATTTAGTAAGCGGATTTTCAAATTGCTACCCACCGGCTTTTGCCGCCCAACAGCGTGCTAATATGCGCACAAGCGCGCGGCGTGCACAGCTGCCTCTGTAATGGCTCATTAAGCCTTATAGCGCGTGCCCAAATCCCTCCACTAACCCCCACCTCTCCCACACCCTCCTCGTCAGCTCTTGCGGATTTTCAAATTGCTACCCACAGGCTTTTGCCGGCTACCAGCTTTGCTGTTATGCGCACAAGCGTGCGCGACGTGCACAGCTGCCTCTGTAATGGCTCATTAAGCCTTACAGCGTGCGCCTGAATCCCCTCCACTAACCCCTCCCTTCTCCCACTCCCTCCTCGTCAGCTCTTCATTTTCGTTTCAGTTTCGCGCTGCGCGGATGTTTCACTTTCACGGCCACACCGCCATTTCTTGTCTGTTTGGTAACCTGATCAGACGCACGCATACCTACGGAATATTCGCTGAAGCTTAACCAATATATTTTCAGTGATGTATATGTCTTTTGTCTGCAACTATGTTTTATAGTTATTTAGAATTCCATTTTTGTAAAAGCTGTAACCCCTCTCCCCACCCGCACTGATGTGTTCGGGAGCTATGCAAGTTCACGCTCGAGCAAAATCCTATTTCTGACTATCACCTTTAGCGCTCTGCTGAGTTCGGCTGTGTTTGTAGAATGCGTAAGTAGGTAACCCTCTGCACATCCCCGCCGCTCCCCCGACTTCTAGAACCTTCCATCTGTCAGAGATGCTTATTGTGCTGGTTTTAGAATCCTCCTTTCTCCGCCATGCGGGTCCCTGAAGGAGAAAAAGAACGTATCATCCCAGAGACAGCCTTGCCACCAGCCCGCTATCTCCCCCAGGGCCCAGATTGAGACAGAATTAGACAGGGATAGGAGGTCTGCGCGCTCTGATAACTGCAAAAGGATTTTTATGCAAGAAAAATAAAGAGATCATGCCTTGACATCAGTGTGTCGAGTTTGAGATAAAAAAAAATACAGCTCTTGTGCTCGTTTCTTCATCGCTTCAACCGGCCCGCCTCATCCACTCTCCTACCCATTTCTTGTTTGGCAGTTTTATTAATTGTTTCAGAGTCTTAAAGCTTGGACGTGCTGACTTATTCCTCATGGCGACACAGCCTGGAGCAGAAGGGATTGTCATTCCCTTAAAGACGCGCTCCCTGCCGCCGGATCGCCTTGGAAGGCGCGAGCACCCTCTGCGTGCGCGCTGCCGCCTGTTTCTTGCTGATACCGGCCCTATCAGATCGACTAATCCAACATTTATATTCTGGCGGGCGACAGCTGTTCATGACTGCTTAATAGAATAGAATGCCGGGGCCTGTGTTGACTGCGAAATTGGTGCGTTTTTGAAATGGTGGTTGTTTTGTTTGAATACAGTAAAGTGTTTTTTTTTTCATTTTAAAGAATATGATTCTGATCCCCTCTGTGGTCGAGATAAATACCTCAGCTCACAACACCTGTGATAGGCTTGCGTATGGTGTTTTTTTGTTTGCATTCCTAAATGACAGCGTGGGGCAGCCAGAGGACTTGGGGTCGTCTACATTAGAGTAATAGGCAGGGCTTTAAGTGGGATGAAAAAACTGGGGGGTCTCTCAAAGGGGCGTAACCAATGGAATTAAGGGCTTGGCATAAAAACACCTAAGCTAAAGATCTGTGCTTAGCATAGTGTGCCGCTGGACTTGTGTTTTGCTGTTTCGATCATTGCATCCAGATATCTGATACAACAAGTAACATCATACCTACAAGTCAGTACTATTGGCTTTGTCAGTGGTTGTTAACTGCATAAGATAAATACGCAGCACCTGTGGCATGTATATAATATTGAAAAAGCTTGCACTTAAAGCCCAGGTGACACCACGACAAAGTTGCTGCTCCTGAGTTTCAAAAAGAGAAGGGAAATCCAGAGAGAAAATGGCTCTCTTTAAGGGATTTCCCGTCCCTTACAACGCTCACCTGGAATTATGTCATGCCGTAACTTCTCCAGTAATGAGAAGTGAACAGTGTGAGGACGTGCACATCCATGTCTCATGTCACTGCAGTCCGGACAAAAACAGACCGCCTGTGCCAGGGCACAAAACAGAGCATGATAGAGACCTGTTTCAATACCCCTTTAAACAAGCATTGGTATAGCCAATAGGTCTCACCTTTGGGACCTTGTAAGTGTTTAGCCATGCATCAGTTGATATTGTTGCACCAAGGATATTGTGCTGGATAGCTAAACACTTATAAGGTCCCAAAGGCGAGACCTATTGGCTATTTCAATGCTTGTTTTATGAATGTTGCTTGAATCATAAAGACAAAGTTTCTCTTCAGAATGTCTGTAATAGACTCTTGTGCCTCACTCTCATTAAAAATAAATTAAAGGGAAACCTATACAACTTTTTCCATGGAAAGTGAAAGAAAAAAATTGCTTTTCATAGAATGTCCTTAGTCATCCTCCATATTATTTTTAATTTTACATATTTGATGATTTTGGAACCCATTATTGACACCAGCGTTAAATGGGGTCGCTCTGGTTTATAATTTTGGACTGGTTGAACACCGATTGGTGCTATTTTTGATTTGTGTCATCTTGTTTATTAATGTGTGATTTATTTTGGTATATGGAAAAAGTTTGTATAGGTTTGCGATTCTTTTTGTTATTGCTATTTTTTCTTAAATATTGAGCAATGTTATGTCAGGATGATAAAATGTTATAATTGATTTACAGGTCATGTTTATAAAATAGAATATTCTTGTGTGAAAAGTAAAAAAAACTGAAAAACACAACCACCAACTGTTCTGGTTTTTGAACTTTCTAAAAGTGGCATTTTTATATTTGCATCTTAAAATCTAACTTTACCACTAAGGAGAATTTTAAATGAACTTTTAAAAGAGACCAGGAAATTATTTTCTACCGTCTCCCAAACTAAAGTTAGCACTTTTTAAATGTAAAAAGGCAACGCAGTGTTAGTCTGTGTGAGAAGTAGGCCTTACAACAGTGAAATAAAACAGCATTAGGAGATTTACAGTGGCAGGACATGAAAAATTTAAAGCCACTCGTCCTACTTTTTAAACATCATGTACTCTGTCCTAGGAGCTTTTTGTTTTAATTAGCTGAGCAATACTATTACGCCTGGCACCACTGAGATGTGGTCTCATGCTCTTTCTGAAATTTCATATGATAATTGAGCGATATACAAAATGAAATTCTAATAATAATAATAATAATCCACATTTGTAAAGCGCACAATCACCCGTTAGGGTCTCTAGGCGCTGGGGGCCGTCGGGAAGATTAAGCAAGCTATTGCCCAGAGTCACATGGTGCTGGGCTAACCTGCCGCCGGAGCCGGGGATCGAACCCTGATCCCCAGATTCCAGCGTCAGTCGCCCTGGCCGCGGCGCCACACCTCTCCCAAATGAGTGCTCAATTCAATGCATTGTTTATAGGTTTAGCCTGTGACAGTATTTATTGAATACCTTAAAAGTCAATATATATTCTATCACTTGACAGTATTGGCCTTCATTCATTGTGCCTAGATTCTACCTCTGAAGGCCTTAGAGTTCATGACCTGTGGACACACAAAAAGGAAAACATGTTTATATTTACCTAAAGAACTAAATTGAACATGTTTTAATGCAATTGGATAATCAATTAAAAATGTCTACCACACAAGTTATTTAGTATACAAGAACACGTCTTCTTTTACAGTATTTTATTTTGAGCACATGGTATGGCCCTATAGGAGTCTTATGCATTAGCTTCTGCCGCAAGGTTTTCCTCTTTTTACCAGTCTCTTTTTTGACAGGCCATGTGTAGATTTCTTACTTGGCATGCCAAATATATGATTGCACTCTCTGAAACTTAACTCTTACAGGCACATTGGCTTTTGCAATTCCTTAATTGCTATTTTTTAGGAATCACAATTAAGGAATCGCAAAAGCCGATGCATGTAGAAATCTCTTTAAAAATAGCGATTTCTAAACATTCCTTAATTGCGACTCGCGAATTGCAAGTCGCAATTAAGGAATACCTCCCCATTCATTCCTATGGGCCTAGAGGCCCATAGGAATGAATGGGAAGACATTCTCAATTTGCGATTCTCAATTAGAGAATCTCAAATTGAGAATGCAATTTCAAGGGTGCCAGTGTGTCAAAAGGACACCCTTGTTGCACCCCTGAAATTGATCTGTACACATATGTTGCACACACACATGCCCTAAGGGCATGTGTGTGCGCAATATGAAACTTTGAAAAATGCACAAAAGTGCATTTTTCAAAGTTTTTGCAAATTACCATGAAGTTCAACTTCATGGTAATTTGCTCCTCCTATTAGCGAAATCGCTGATTTTTTTACTTTAATGCATTACATTTAAGGAATCGCAAAATGCGATTACTTAAATGCAATCGCAATTTGAGAACTCACAATTAATAGCGAATTCCCAAATTGCGAGGGCCTTGACCCTTGATGCATCGCAAAGCAAATTTTGCAATCGCAAACGGCTGATTTTTGCGAATCGCACAGTTTGCGAGCGCAAAAGGCTTTCATGCATCTGCCTGTAAAACATTTATCTGCGATTCCCCTAATTACCTTGGTTTCTTCAGTTGCAAAGCATTTCTTAACGTAGTCTCGAGTCTATCAACGATATTGGTGGAATTTAATTGGATAATTATGTCGGTTTATGCTGTTGATATTAAATAATCTCACTCTTTTGATGAACAGTAAGTAGTAAAGGGGCTTTACTGTCGGAAGATTTGTGACATTTAAACTGCTGCCTTTAATGTACTTCGGGCGTTATATAAAACTCTAAAATAAATAAATGTAGTGGATTATGTCTCGAGACTCTCCAATATGGCTCAGTATGTATCTCTCACATTGATTGATTCAAGGTAGAATTATTGAACTCTAATTGAAGACTCAAAGTTTGACGGTCTTTGTTAGGCCAGTGGAATGAACCCATATGATTTATTTTGCCACCGCTGACCGGAAGTGCTGCAGTTTAAAAGGCTTAAATCCCACCCCCTACACGCGTCTTTCTGCAGTTGAGTGCCCACTGCAGTAAACAAAGCCTTTCGTCCGTTGTTCCCCAAAATGAGTATGATTTGTACAAGAAATAATAAAACGCTCAATCGGCACCCAGTAAAGGAAACCGTGTCAGGTATTTGAAACAAATATAAATACTACTTGCTTATTTGTTAGTGAAACAGCATGGCGACCCACCTGGCGCACTGAAAAAACGTGTCCATGGATTACTCCATGTAGGGTTCACAATGAAGTAATGGGAGTATTAAAATAAAAATTGGTTGATTGCATGCGCCGGGATTTACTGGAGTTACTTTGAAGGGTAGAAGTTTACTTTTGAGTACTGCCATATGAGAGGGTGACAAGCTGCCTTTTAAAAAAAACTAACAAAAAAATATATAAGGTGTGCCTAGAACACGTTTAAAGAATAAAATGATTTGATGGGGTCCGTTGCATAGTGGCACGATACCGTAGTGTATTGAGTCGCCTAAGATATCTACACTTCGTCGAGATCCGAACAGAGGAGGCCATTGCTATTTCAATCATAATAGGTTGGCAATGGAAAGCTGCGAAATATCGAATTGACTTTATCGCGTTTTTTGAACACGGGAACGTGCGGCTTTGTGTCTGACGCTCCCAGCGACTCGGGCAATGTGAGTGGAAGTACATTTGGGATTATTCTGGTTTTAGTAATCCTGCATCAGACAGGGATACGAAACTGCAAGTATCCGAATACAATTACAAAAGCACAACACGGTGACCTGTTGACTCTTCAAGTTAAGAGCCCAGTGTTTCTCCCTCACCTTTTAAGTTTACCATGAAATACGGATGCATCGTCTTGTTCTGTGTTTACATTCTTGATTCTGTCTCAGGAGCCGTGCCCGAGGTGACTGTGTTTTGGTTACAGCCTGTGTGCTGACTTTGTTTCTTTTCCCATTGCCAGTGACAACAAGAAGCCTGCTTTTCTCCCGGGGATCGGCAGCCGCAGTTTTACCTGGCCCTCGACGTGCCGGGCGGAGGAGGAATGTTCAGCCTGATGGCGAACTGCTGCACTTGGGTGAAGCGGTGGAGAGACCCTGTCAGGTATGGCCAGCCATGGGAACACCAGAATTCTTGAGGCGGGCATAAAGGTCTTTCTTTTCTTTTAATGTTTGTCGCTTTGTTGCCTTGTCGCCTTTATTTAACTGGATGTTTTCGCTAAACCAACAAGCATTTACAATGCAATAGGTCTCGCACTGACATTGTTTTGAGCTATTGTGTAGTGATAATATATATATAATAAATACGAACTAAATTACTGAAATTGAAATACAAGTATTTATTACAATAAAGGAACTTGCGGGGAGGAACAGGTGACCGACATGGAAGAAGGCGAAGCTGTCAGTCAGGCTATGATGCTGACGTCACATTTATACAGAGTGTGAACTGTCAGCTGCGCGAGCCCCGCAGCCAATGACCAACAAGGGAGCTAATAACAACTAGACCTACAACATATTGCCATCGTAAATGACATTGTTTTTTTTTTGTTTTTCTTTTGTAAAACATAAATAAAAGGCATTGTAATTTAAAATGCTAATAGCCAAAAGTTTTGTAAATGCGAAATGTATTGCATCGCATTTACACGAGCGTGAGCTATTGACATTGTAAATGGTAATGGCTTTTATTAATGTTTTTTGTTTTTTTTAACAACATCAATATTATATCACAATGGGGACTGTATATACCAAGGGAAAAGTGTATCATAATTTGGGCTGTGGGTGTAGGGCTTTCTCCCAGGGACACTGCGGAGCTCTTCCCCTTTGATGACGCAGGAAGGGGGTGGGAAGGGGGAGTCGCACTGCACTATAGTGTTAGTGTCAGGGTGTAGTGCCTTCTCCGAGGGACACTGCGCAGCACTGCTCCCATGATGATGCTGGAGGGGGAATTGCAGTGCACCTCAGTGTCAGGGTGTAGTGCCTTCTCTGAGGGACACTGCGCAGCACTGCTCCCATGATGACGCGGAAGGGGGGAGTCGCACTGCACCTCAGTGTTTGGGTGTAGTGCCTTCTCTGAGGGACACTGCGCAGCACTGCTCCCATGAAGACGCGGGAGGGGGGAGTCGCATGCACCATAGTTTGTGTCCGGGTGTAGTGCCTTCTCTGAGGGACACTGCGCAGCACTGCCTGCCCTAATGACGCAGGAGGGAGTCCCACTGCACCACAGTGTCAGGGTGTAGTGCCTTCTCCTAGGGACAGTGCGCAGCACTACTCCCATGATGATGCGGGAGGGGGAGTCGCACTGCACCTCAGTGTCGGGGTGTAGTGCCATCTCCTAGGGACACTCTTTCAATTTCTAGACATAGCAGCCTGATTCTTAAAGGAATACCCATTAGCCAGAACTGTCATTCAAAACAGCAGAAGCAAGAGGGCGAGAAGGCAGTCACAGCAGCCCACGTTTGCTTCATGGTGCTCTACGTACTCATCAGTCGACCTGCTCTTAAAAAAGATAGAGCATTTTTGAAAACCACTGAGATTGTTACTTAGTGTAAACAAGGGGAAGGGGAGCGAGCAGGCGGCTGACACGGCCAGTGCTAGTCCACCCCCCAGAGACCAGCGTGGCACAGGGCACCCGCCCGGCCACCGGCCTAAACAGCACAGCGCAGCTCCGGCTCAGCCGAGGCCTCCGCCTCCACACTCCCTCCCCCCCACACCTCCCTGAGAAAAGTTACCCTGGAAACCAGCCATGCTAGCAGCCATTCCACCAGCACCTTCCCTGCATGCCAACTTCCTCTAATTTGAAGTGGGAAGGACTCCTTCTACATGTTAAAATAAACGCATTCCAAGTATACATATACCAGAGGATTCGTATTTTAGACCACGTTTGTATCCATTTCACCCACGCCCCCAAATCAAACGACTACTAGGATATACAATGGTTCCCTTTCTCTTTCTGCCATGATATAGTCCTGTTCGAAAGAAATAGAAAAAACTTCTATTTCTTTCATTTTGGTATTATCGCGGCACCGCACTTTACTTTCAAAATATTATAAGTAAAGCGCGGGTGCCGTGATTATACCAAAATGAAAGAAATAGATGTTTTTTCTATTTCTTTCATTTTGGTATAATCGCGGCACCCGCGATTTACTTATAACATTTTAAAAGTTAAGCGGGGTGCCGCAATTATACTAAAATGAAAGAAATAGAAAAAACATCTATTTCTTTCATTTTGGTATAATCGCGGCACCAGCGCTTTACTTGTAACATATTAAAAGTAATAACCGTGTGCCGCGATTATACTAAATTTAAAGGATTTTCTCTTTTAGAGCCGTCCCACTTGGATGGGCTTGGCCTGACTTACGTGTGTGGTAAAATGTTTGTTATTCTTCTTTATGGAACCATCTGTTTCGCCCCATAAAGAAGATAAGAAACCTTTTACCACACACGTAAGTCAAGGAAGCCAGTCCAAGTGGGACGGCTTCAAAATAGAAAAGAGTACGTCACTAATACCTCTTTTCCAATGGCTGTCCACCGTTTAGCATGAAAGGTGACGCCAGCCAATGGAAAAGAGGGGCGGGGCTTAACCTCTCTAGTGAAAGTACTCATAAAACATAAAATATCGCGAACTTGACTGCGCATGTGCGCAGCCTACGCTAGCGAGACCTAAAGATGCATAGCACCAGTGGTCGAAGTGGGGGGAAAAAAGTAGGGGAACTGTGGGCTGAGCATCCGGGCGGGAATAATCCAGGAATTGGGTCAGTGGGCTGAGTCAGAGGTGTGGCTAGAAAGATCAAAGCATACCAACTATTTGTATATTCCGCATTTTCCTGACCAGTTACAGCTTATAACGTTATTTAATGCAACCAATGTATACACATGCTTATTTGATGTTTAATATGAGTTATTGACATTAAAATACATTCACAATGTGGTATACGTTTTCAATCACAGAATGCCCCAAAGACGCTTATTAGTGAATCATAAGCCTTTAGGATCCAAAATGTAATACATAGGCTGGTTTTACTAATAAGAACGTGTTTCTACCCAAACAAACCCATTTTAGCAGTTTTAGGATAATGAAAGACTGGGGGTAAAACATACCTTCCAAACCTGTACCAATCAGTTTGCATGCAGCACTGTGATGGCAGGTCTTAGCTCATGGTGCTAGATTTATTACGATTGTAGGGGAGAGGATGTAGCCTTACGGCTAGAGCAGTCGACTATGAAGCTGGGGAACCGGGTTTGAGTCTGGCAAGTACGCGCAACATCCTGTGATTCTGGGAAAATCACTTAATCTCCCCTTGTCTAACAAAAAAGATGAAGTGTCCTTGTGTAACGAAATTGGTGCTATGTAAAGCGCTCTGATACCCGATATCTTCGGGTCTAGTTTACGCTATATACAACTCTAAAATAAATAAATAAATTGCAAGTTATGCACTGCAAGTAACTAAATGATCTCTGTCACAAAAGCAGTAACCCACTGAGCTATTCACATGAAAATACAGTTCTGTGATCTGTATGGTACAAGTTCTTTGCAGAAGGCATATTAACCCTCTTCACTACAAGAGATGAGTCAAAACTGCCAATAGACAAAACTCTGATCTCTCTCCAACAGGAAAATAAACCACCAGGAAGATCAATCTTGACTCTTTTATCGTAGCAGGAGAACTGCTGGCTTTGCAAGGAACACTGCATTTTTGAGAGTGTAAAGTAAGTCATTGTGCTGTACAGTCCTAATGGTTTTGTTACTGAGGGCCGGTTATGCAGCCACCAGTAACAAAACCAGCCTCCCATCCGTGCAGTCTCCCGCCCGATGTCCAGCATACAAGCCTGGCCTTGGTGCCTGGGCCTATTTGTTTTCACAGTCCGACCCGTGATGGGGCTCGGGTGTCACAGAACTGGACACCTCCGGTGTTATATCCTTAAAAAGGTAAACTGTATGTTTTAAAAAGACCACATCCCTGAACACAGATAGAGAAATACACATTTAATAAAGTAAGGAAAACAGCTGATAAGAGATTAAATGTTTTCCACAGTTATAAAAAAAAACCAAATTGCAACGCTGGATTCCTCTTCCTTTCCCGGTGGCGTCGTCTGTCTGGGTGACCCCAAAAATAAAGGGCAGATGAGACCAAGGGCTGTCATTAAGATAATGGGGTAACCCAAAAGGTACTGGACCTGGGTATCATGCATTATCGAAAAAACAATGGTCCAAGACCTCTATGATTTCTGGACTGAATTAATCAGTGAAGAATCATTGATTGAGCAAATTTAGAGCATGTACAATGATCTGCTCTATACATTAATGCAAATATTCACTATAAGGGCATAAAACAAGCAACAGTATCAACACAGAGCAATATTTTTAATCCATTGTCTCTTGGTCAAATAAATACCATAATTTATAACTGCAAAACATTACAGATCATAGTGGTTGCCCCAAGCGGAGTGTGCAACATAGCAAAGGGGTGCAGAAAGGATGTGTAAAGTGATTGAAAAGGAAAAAATTCAAGAAGAAGTGACATAAAATATTCAAATTTGGCCCAGGCATAAATGACCATATGGCCCTAAGACGAGTCGAAACGTCGACGCTGTATATATAAACAAACCTGGACCCTGTTGTTCGTTGTATTGATGTGCAAAATGTATGATATATTTATCTTTGAAACAGAGAAAAAAGTTTCATTCAAATAACTCAGTGGTCAGGTTTCATAGGACGGATGAATGTGGATCCGTCACTGTGTCGCTAATCAATTTGACATTGATTGAGCTGTTTGCTCGATCAATGATTCTTCACTCATTAATTCAGTCCACAAATCATAGAGGTCCTGGACCATTGTTTTTTCGAGACCAAGGGCTGGGCCACCAATGCATTTTGATGTCACCATTGTATTGGTCACAGTGGGGGCAGGCAGCTAGCGTCGTCACTAAAAGAGGTGTAAATCACTGCAGCAGCAGGGCCATCATAGGTAGCTGTTTTCGCGTGCTAACCTAAGATTGATGGCCCCTTCTGTGTTATTTTGCAGGCCACTGACCCCAGATATAGAGGGGAAGGGGGAGGAGGTCATTGGCACTGCAAAGGCCTTCCTCGATCTACACCACACAGGGCTGGATGATCATATTATAATTTTTAGGTTCGGACCATTCCTACCATCCTGGGACGCACTTTTAAAATAAAAGACGTAGGGGAGCGGACTGTATTAAATTAATCCGATCCGACCCACTTCGACCACTGCGTAGTACGCTACCTTGTGGGAGTATAAAGGTCTTTGATGCGAGATGTATTTCTGAAGTAAGGTTTCTGTCCCATCTTTGTCTACATATAACCCACAACAACATATTTTGCTTTTAGAATTTTTTTCTTTCTGCTTTTTTGTTAGTACTGTCCATTTCTCACTTTGTTTCTTTTGATAGGAAGTTGTTTTCTTTTTTTCTTCTAGTTTTCCTTATCTTTTTATGCTTTTTATAGCCTTTTAAAGTGTGCACATTCACAGCTTCTGACTGCACTTGTTCTGTACTGCATGCCTTCGAGGGCTGCTAGTATGTAGACGATCTGCATGAAGGCATTCTTTCACTGCATTTTCATAGTTCTTCGAATTTTACACAACTACCTATTAGAGTTTTTTTGTTGCAGCCATTATACCCATTGTATGTTGTTTTCTTTTGTGAACTGAGATGATTGTTACGCACTGTTTGCACCAGATTTCCGATGATGGGAGACTCTTCGAATTAGGGCCAGAACTGTGCGCATCAGGTGAAAACAGATTGGTGCACGTAATGAACTGTCAAAGGGATCCTCGGAATATGAGCAGCAAGGCTTCCCATTCCATGATTATGGTATATTTCTTGAGTCTCTGGGCCTCCTCCCTACGCAGTGTGGTACTCTCTGCCTGTGTCCAAGCCTGGAGGGAAAGTCTAAATGCCCCGGGGTCTGATGGGTCCACCAACAGCGTGTAATGATGTGCTATACCAGGACTCTGGCAAGTTGCGGAAACTCTACTCTATTACGCAGAGCGCGGGAAGCATACCTCCCAGTAGTAGTGCTTAATTTGAAACAGTGGTTTCCGGTGCTCAGCACACTCACATAATTGCCAACACTGGCACTTGTGAAAGTCTGACACATGATGGGGCTGTTTGTCTTATTTAGAGATAAGCACAACAACAGTTTTCAATTCAGTATACATTAAACATTACTAATACATGCCACCCAAGAAATTCTTATAGCTTTAGGGGCCTGGAATAGTTTGAATTGTTACACTTGTAGGAGTGTGATGGTTGCTAGAGGTATTTGTACTGCCATTAGCAGTGCTGACTGGGGCAATGAGTGGTGCACGCTACAGTGGCCTCCTGAAGAATTGAGCACTGTCCATGAGTGGAGGGGTGCTGATCCAGTCAGCTGTGCAAGTAGTCGCCTCTGTCCAGTACTGCGATTGTGATCCACGTGCCCCCAGCATGTAAATCAAGTCTGCAACAAGAGTATGACAATGGGGCCAGGTTGCAATCAGTCCTTGGGAAGTACTGGTTGATTTTTGCTGGGATTAGGTAAACTATGTGTGGAATATAAAATCTGTGTAAGTTTAAGTCTAGCATTTTTAGACGTCATAGCTGGATAAGCCAGCACTGTGTACCATTCTTTATCAGGAAGGGAGTCGACCCAGTTCCTCTTCCCAGGCCTCACAAAGAACTGCTAGTGGCATTGGGTGGAGTTCTCAAAGGGCTTCCGTAGTCTGCTTAAAAGGAGGTGGCAGTGTTCCATAGTATATAGGTTTTGTATGGGAGCGTTAGATGGGGTCTCACGTCTGTGATGAACCAAGTGATGAGCAGTGTGCAGGATAGAGCTTGGTGTGTTATATATTGCCCCTGTGGAACTTTGCAGTGTTCGATGAGTTTAGTAAAAGGTATTAAAATACAATCATTAAAGAGGTGACACAGGGTTGAAACTCCCCTATTCTGCCATTTCTCTGACAACAGCACCAATAGCTTTCCCCAGGTTTATGGGGAGCCCAAAAGGGGAATCGCTGAAGCGTAAGTTTGGGTCAAGGTAGCAAAGGGTACACCTCTGCAATAGCAGCAAAACGCGCCACAAAGAATGTGCAGACTAGGATGTCCACCGCACATCACCTGCGGTGGACATCATAGTCCGCGTGGGTGGAATAAACTTAGCAGCTGGCCCTGTCGCCAAGAGGGTAGGATTGAAGCTGTATCATCCTGATGGCCATCAGCAAACCAGCGGCACACCCACTGCAGCTGAGATGCTAAGTTGTAATGTTCGTAGTTGGGAGCGCCACGGCCACCTTGCACAATGAGTTGTAATGTTCGTAGTTGGGAGCGCCACGGCCACCTTGCACAATGGGCAGGCGTAGCTTCGTCAGGGCTGCTTTGTGAAAATCCCCGTTCTTGATGAGGTCGCCGAACAGCACGTTCAACAAGCAAAAGAAGGCTGCCAGTAGTATAAGGGAGGGAGTTGTCTACCTGTATAACAGTTGCTGCAGAATAACCTTTCATAAAGCACTATTCTGTGGACTACTGAGAGTGGCAGGGTATGCAAAAAGGAGATCTGTCTGTGTATACCTATCACTGCCCAAAGAAGGTTGTAATCCAGAAGTGTCTCCTTGTCATGAAAAATCTGTATCCTCGGCTATTTAAACATAAGCGGTCCCCTTCCCACATTCATATTAGGGATTTGGGCATCTGGATGCACTTGGAAGAGGCAAGATTTTTCCCAGTTGGCGCAATGTCTGTAGACCTTGGCGAAGCCTGCAAGGGTAGTGGTGATGTTAGAGGCCCACCTTTGCGTTTTGGGTGTAAAGCAGAATGTCATCTGTGAGGAGAGCAACCATGTGAGTTCTTACTAATGACCTTGTAAATTGTATTAAGCATAGTTAATGGGCGATACGAGGAGATGTTGGAAGCATCTCTGCCTGGTTTGGGAATAGATATTAGTGTAGCATCCCATAGGGACAGAAGGCTATGGCCTTTCAACACCGCTGCATTATATAACCGTTCCAGGCCAGGGTGTGTGTGGGGGGGGGGGGAGGGGGTGTAAGGTTGGTGAAAAAAGTCTTGTAAAACTCGGTCAGGAGGCTATTCAGGCCAGCTGTCTTGTTAGTGGCAATAGAGCCAATTGCTTCCTTAATCTCCTCTATGGTAATAGCTAGAGTGCGTTCCTGCTGATAGTCTGGTGTGATGTGGTGCAAGGGGAGATCTTAAGGCTGCAGTGACCTCCTCTGTTTCATTCAGGTCAGGGCAGTAGAGTTGTGCATAGTGTGTTATGAAAGCCTCGTGTATGTCTGCTTGAGTGTGGGCATGTGTTGTGGTTCAGGCAAAGCGATGGCATTGTATGGCGTTGTAGATGGGGAGCGGTCTTGCCTTATCCACCAGGTGAGGAGGGCACCGTATCTGTCTGCCTCATCATGGGTCTACGGGACATACACAGCCTAGTTGACTCAGCAAAGCCAGGACTTCAAGGCAGCATGCTCGATCTGCGCCATCAGGAGCGCTTCGACTGCCGTCATTTAAAAGTGCATTGGCTTCTAAATTAAGCATATAGGTTGTGAGTGGGGAGGAATAAAAGGAGTGTGCCTGGAGGCCTGCGTTGTGCCTGTGCCTGATGTCCTCTAAACACTAATCCCAAAGCAAGCACCGAAGATGTTTGGCTTGCTTCGCGGTATGTGCCTGAGGCAAAGGAGCGAAAGTTGGGTACAACACCACGTCTAACACACACAGTTAGTCACCGCTGATTATCCATTGTAGTACAGCCTAACGGTTTACTACCCCAAACAAGAGTAGAACGAAGCCTGGTCTGCGTTAGAAGCATATATGCTACCTATGACTAAATGTTGACTGTCCAGGATACCCTCAACTAGCGCATATCATCCCTCTGTGTCAAGCACAGCGTCTCGTGGTAGGAAGGGACCCCAGGCTTGATCCATATCCAAGAGCCTTAGACAAGTGATGAATAATTTGTAGAGCAGAATTGGCCTCACCAGTGCCTCAGAAGTCGGCCTATTTTTGGGTTCAGTGATGTGGGAGCAGACTTCTTACAACAGGTCACCCCTTCCATCTGCAGCCCGCATAGTTCAGAGGGGCTGTCCCGGCCCTCCAGCTACCCAGTCACCCAGTTTGAGCCCCGATCTCCAGAGGTTTGTCACCCTAACGCCGTAACCTTAATTGTGGAGCTTGTGTTTTCTGTATTGTTAGTGCCGCTGCTGTCACCTAATCACCATACTTGGACCCGCTTTCCTTGTTATATTGCTGCTGTTGTTTTTCTCTGTATAGGAACACCTTTCTAGAAGAGATTTAATAATTTTACCTCTTTGAGTAAACTTTTCTCTTGTCATATATGTATACAGACCATATTTTATTGATCGCGCTATATAAAACTTCAAACATAAACCTGTGTGATTGTTTGCCCCAGCTCGGCCCGCCCCTCGGCTGGTTTACTCCGGTTTCACCTGCACCATCTTGCCGCCGTCCCAGCCCCCAGCCCTCTCACCTCCCCAACAGCTCCTCCCACGATACTTAATGGAGGCTGCAACATGGCTGCACGCAGCGGGTGCGCCAAAGGCAAGCCCGTCTGCGCCTGGCCTACACCCGGAACCCTGGTCCTCAGCACTCCCAGAGGTACTCCGGCGCAGAGCTCCGTGCCTTGGACCCGGCACGCAACAGATGCTGCCTGACATCTCCACGCTCCACAGCGGGACCTTTCTCCTGCATCCACTGCCACTTCACCACCTCCCTATCACCGATCATCACTGCATCGAACAACATCATGCCCGCCCCAGATACCAACACCCCTCCAGATCAACTCCGCTGCCCCTGATCAATGCTAGATCACCATGCAAACACGCCACCAAAATCTGGGACACCATCCCCACCACTGCCCCCAACGTGACCTTCATCACGGAGAACTAGCTTACCGCCACGTCATCACATGACGTTGCCAAAGCTACCTCCAAAGGTTACAAGATAAAACGCAGAGACCGAACCAACAGACACAGTGTGGATATTGCTATTATTTACAAGTAATCAGTTACCAGTACCATTACCAAAGACCACCTCATGCAGGCAATGGAACACATGAAATACCAGCTCCACGCCAACGTCAAAACTCCCATCAAAGCACCCTCGCATACAGACCGCCAGAAACAGACCTCAGCAACACCATTGCTGAATTCATCAACCCTCTCATGTCAAATCTGAACACTACGTCTTCCTGGGAGACCTCAATTTCCACCTGGGCTGCTCCAGCGACACCAACATCGCCGACTCCTGGAAAGACTAGATAACATAGGCTTCAAGCAGGTTGTCACCAACCCTACCCACAGATCAGGACACGCCAGACCTTATCTTTAAGTCCAGCAACAGAATCAGATACAGCCACACATAACTCATCTGGACTGACCATGCCATCATACACTTTACCATCACCGGCTCACTGCACACCACCCCCATCCAAGACTGAACTCCCTACCCCAGCTGGACCAAATTACATCAGCTGCAATGAGCAGATGCCTTCAACATCTCTCTGCCGATCATCACTACCAACCTGGACCAGGCAGTGGAGCATTTCACTGCCTGGATCTCCAGTGCTGCCAACCAAGTCGCCCCCTACCAAACCAGTCATGACACACAGAAATACCAAAAGCTCCAGCTGGTACACGCCAGAACTCTGCACAGCAAAACACGAGTGTAAACAACTGGAAAGAAGATAGCAGACCAGCAAGAATAACACTGACTGAGCCACCTGCAAGACAGCACTCAGCAGCTACTACTGCCAGATTGAAGCCACTAAAAGGAGGCCCTCACGCCTCATCAAAACCAGTGCCAACCAAATCCAAGAACCCTTCACCATCGTCAGAATTCACCTGCTCTTCTGCCACAGAAAACGCAACCCCCCCTCACGAGAACTCCATGACGTCCTTGCAGACCAGTTCCACAACGAGATAGCAACCATCTACACTAACTTAGATCCCAAACCCTCTGACATTCTTAGCAACCCAATGACTACAGCCACCAACCACGCAATCACCACATGGAAAAAACTTGGTACACCAACCACAACCATCCTGATGAAGTCCATCCAGTCAGGAGCACCCACTGCCCCCTGCCCCCATCGACTCTTCAACTTGATCAGCGACCATTCTCAACGCGTTCATATCCACAACCACATATCCCAATGCATTGAAGCACACGGAGGTCAGGCCACTCCTCAAAAACCTTCAGCCGACCTCAAAGATCTCCAGAACTTCCATCACATCTCCCTCCTCCCTTTCTCCAAAAAAGTCTTGTAGAAGGACATCAACCTCCAACTCACCGATCATCTGGAAATGAATAAATACTGGACCCTTCCCAATCTGGCTTCAGAACCAACCACAGCATCGAGAAATCCCTGATCGCAGCCACAGACTGCATCCAATCCCTACTCTACAAAGGAGAATCATCTGCCCTTATCTTTCTCAACGTCTCCGCAGCCTTCAACACAGTCTCCTACCACACACTCATCCAGAGACTTCGCCAGTGCGGAATCTCAGATGATGCACTCAGATGGATGCCATCCTTCCTCACAGGAGGCATCCAAAGAGTCAGCCTCCCCTTCACCTCGCACCCCAAGCATACCATCTGCAGAGTACCTTAAGTCTCCTCCCTCAGCCCCACCCTCTTCAACATCTACATGACACCACTTGCAGACATTGTCAGATCGCTCAACACCATCTCATATGCCAACGACACCCAACTCGTCCTTTCACTCTCAGCAAACCCCACCTGGACGAAGACCAATTTTCACAATTGCATGTAGAATGGCACAACATGGATGACGGAAAACGGCCTCAAACTCAACACAGACGAAGCGGAAGCCTGATCTTCGGCAGACACACCTCCCTCAGGAACGTCTCCTGGTGGCAAGCGGAACTCAGACCCACCCCGCACACCAAGACCACGCCCGCAACCTCAGCATCACACTTCACATCGAACTCTGCATCAAATAGCAGGTCAACGCTGTCGCCTCAGCCTGCTTCCACACAATTTGCATGCTCTGAAAAATCTACAGATGGCTTTCCATAAGTACCAGGAAAACTAACGCAGGCCTCATCACCAGCCGGCTCGACTATGACAACACAGTCTATGTTGGCACAACCTCTAAACGCTTGCAAAGACTCCAGACAACACTATATAGAGAAGGAACCCCTTGAGAATACTTTGTAGGGCTAAGAGCAAGGGGGAAAGGCAAAGAGAACAAGAAGACTCCCACGAGACCTGTATTGCTTCTTTGTAGGCCTGCCAAAGCTCTATGGGCTGAACACCACTGAACTTGTTTATATGTGAGTCACAAACATAGGCCTACTAATATTCATCTTTTGTTACATTTTTTATCTTATATTTTTAGTTAGTTTCTTCTTATTTGATTATGCAAAATTAAACACATATTTATGAATCCACATATTCATCATTAATTCAAATATTCAATCCATCCCCATTATGGTATATCAAATGTTTCTTTGTGAAATAAAACAGATTGAAAACTGTACATTTGTGAAAAGACATACCAACCATGACATAAACTCTACCCCCTATAACTAGCCACACATAACCATTCTTTCTTCATACATAACAGCACACTATCACAATCTCATCTCATACATAACCTTCCCAACTGCATTACGTGTGTTGTTGCGCTCCGCTTCGGAAACGATTCTCGGGCTCCCCCTTGGTGCGTACTTCTCTATACCTCGGCGGTATTTTTCTTAAATGTGCCTCTCTCTCCGAGGTTCGAATAAAAACTCAAGACTTTGACATTTCGGGCCGAAGATCCGCAGGCGGACCCCATTTAGATTCTCTCCTAGTGCCAAGCGAAATATCCACCCACAGACTCCCATCAGGTGTGTGTGTGCTTATCCCCCGAGCACAAGGAACAAGACTGCGATGCCTGCCGATCCTTCAGATCAAAGAAAACTCTGTGATCATCGGGCTCGACGTTGAGATATGCAGTGGTTGGATGTCACACTGGATCCCTTCGGCGAAGACTCCAAACAAGTAGAGGTATCCGCGGCAGAAGAAGAGCTGGCTTTGGCTGCGTCCGACTCCGGTTCAGGATTGCAGACCGACCTCGAAGACAGTGATGTGCCGCAGGGACAAGGGGTGTGAGTACCGAAGACACCTTTTCCCCCCCTACCACCGTCCCTAAAAAATCCAAGACACCACCTCTGCCTCAAGGCCAAGGTCAGCACCAAAAAGAGGTTTCTCACGCTCCACCTTGTAGCTCTGCACCGAAACACGATAAAAAGCCTTCCGGCTCGGGGCGAGTCGGCCACAGCCTACTTCCGAGCCGAAACCTTCGAGTTCCAAATTCAAGATCGGTTCCAAACCGAAAACTTCGGATCCGAAACCTTCGACACCGAAACCCAAGAAATCCTTCAGCACCAAAAGGACTTTCCGGCTAGGCTCCGAAAACTTTGATGCCGAAAAGCAAAGACTTGCCTGCAACTCAACCGATCCAAATAACGACACTGTACCTATTAAATTCGATCCCAGACAGAATAAGCTGTATATTCATCCAGATACAGGACACATTCATGCTAAATCACCATCTAAGCAAAAGCTTCCCGATGATGATGACCCATACAAAATTCCTTTGAAGAGGAACATTTTAGGAACTAACCCTTTCCACACATCTCCATCTCCTCCTTCCTCTTCACCACAGCTAGATCCATTAAATATTACACCTAGTCAGTCTACTCCACCTCAACTTGACACAGGTGACACTGACAATGATGATGCACAACTACCAGATTCTTGGGCAGATTACACCACTGATCCGCCACAAGATACAGGCCCAGAACTTTATCTTGCCAGGCAATCTCCACCTGATGACAACCTGTCAAACCAACTGCTTATTGCCAGGGCAGCAGAATATCATGGGGTGGAGCTACATAAAAAGTCTTTAGAGGAAGATTTTCTCTTTGACACTCTAGGAACACATACATCTAATCAAACACTCGCTATGCTTCAAGGGTATGTTAAGGCACACAGATGATATTTTTAAAGAGCCTGTCTGTGCTAGTATTCTTACTCCTAGAGTAGACAAAAAATATAAACCTTCCCCCACAGATGCCATTTTTATTAAGGGTCAGTTACCTCTTGACTCTTTAGTGGTATCAAATGCCAGAAAGAGAGATAATGCTCAAGCATCTGGGAATGCCCCTCCCCCAGATAAAGAGTTGAAGCTTATTGATGCCTCGGGCAAACATGTAGCGGTGCAAGCAGCTAATCAATAGAGTATTTCTAATATGCAGGGCCTACTGGCAAGGTATGATAGAGCCCACTGGGACGAAATGGAACAATTACTGCAGTTTCTCCCAGAGGAGCAAAGGGCAAAAGCTCAGGACTTCGTCCATGAAGGGATTTTAATTTCAAGTGCCTCTATCAGATGTGCTCTAGATGCAGCTGACACCGTAGCTAGAGAAGTGAATACCAGCATCTTACTGAGACGTCATGCTTGGTTATGGATTTAAGGATTCAAGCCTGAAGTCCAACAATCTATACTAAATACACCTTTTGATAAAGAGCATCTTTTTGGCCCTGAAGTCGATTTAGCGCTGGAAAAAATGAAAAAGGACATCGATGTGGCAAAATCGATGGGAGCCCTTCAATTCCCTCAAATAGAGTTCCTTTCGGCACTCTTTTTATAGGGGCGGGTCCAAGTCTACAGGCACTGGCCAGAACACTTCCTCATACAAAGGCAATTCCCAGTCCTCCTTTACAAAAGGATTTTTCAGATGGGGTCATGGTCCCTGGGGCAGAGGTAAAAACACCACACCTTGCAATTCCCCTTCCTCAGGCAAACAGTGACTCGTCAGCACTTCCCGCCGACTATTCCACAACTGTTGGCAGAAGACTTCAAAACTTCCTCCCCATTTGGAAATCACTAACAACCGACAACTGGGTGCTTGGAATGATCCAATATGGCTGTTGCCTGGAGCTATCCAACAATCCTCCAAACATTCCTCCTCAATCACACAAAATATCACCAGACCACCAGCACTTGCTTCAACAAGAAGTGCACTCTTTATACTCAAAGGGGCTATAGAACCAGTCCCACTTTAATACCATGGGTCAGGGGTTTATTTCCTTTACTTTCTGATTCCCAAAGAGGACGGCTCTTTGAGACCTATTCTAGGTCTCAGAGAGTTAAAGAAATACATATCGCCAGAGCATTTTCACATGGTCACTCTTCAACAAATACCTCCCCTGTTGCAGCAGGGCGACTTTGTCCACACTAGATCTAGAGGACGCCTACGTTCATATTCCAATTCCTCTCGCTCATCACAAATACCACAGATTTGTGATAGCAGGCAAACATTACCAGTTCAAGGTACTTCCATTTGGCGTCGCCACTGCCCACAGAGTGTTCACCAAATGTCTTGCTGTGGTAGCCGCTCATCTCAGAAGACAATGTATACATGTCTTTCCTTACCTGGACGACTTGCTTATCAAAGCAAGCACTTACCAGACCTGTATACTACACAGGCAACAGTACATCTGCTTCATCAGTTGGGCTTCACAATAAATGCACAGAAATCTCACCTGTGCCCAGCACAGGTGCAGTCTTATCTAGGAGCTTCCCTCAGTACTCTCAAAGCTCCAGACACTCCCAGTGTAGCCAGGATTCACAATATTCAGGCCACAATATTAGTTTCACCCCATTCAATCATTACTAGCCAGAGTCTTCATGCAACTGTTGGGAATTATGGCATCCTGCATTGTAATCGTACCTCCTGGAAGGCTTCACATGTGTCCTCTGCCTCTAGACGTCAGTGGAATCAATCACAGGGACTATTAACCGATTTAGTGCTGGTAGACAGCTGCACCCAACACTCTCTGCAGTGGTGGAACCCTCAAAACTTAGGAAAGGGGTAACCCTTCATAGACCTGATTCCACTATTATATTGACAGCGGCCGCATCTCTAACTGATTGGGGTGCTCATCTTCAGCATCACACGGTACAAGTCCTGTGGTCGCACAGTCACAAACGTCTACACACCAACTACCTAGAACTGCTAGTAGTGTTTCTAGCACTCAAAGGTTTTCTCGCCCAACTTCTAGACTGTCTTAGTTCGCACACACAACATGACAGCCATGTATTACCTCCTAAAACAGGGAGGAATACACTCGCTCAAGCATTTGGAATTTGGCGATTCGCCACAAAATATATCTTCTAGCAGAACACCTTCAGGAGTAGACAACCAGATTGCAGACCTGCTCAGCAGACACAGGCAGCAAATCCACGAGTGGGAACTTCACCCCCAAGTTCTTCTTCCCTACTTTCAAACATGGGGATTTCCACAGATAGATCTGTTTGCCACAGTGCACAACGCAAAATGCCCCAACTTCGCATCCAGGTTCCCACACCAAGCTTTCAAAGGCTAGGCTCTATGTATGAATTGGCCAGGGATATTTGCTTACGCTTTTCCGTCTCTCCCACTAATTCTGTTACTGGTTTGAAAACTCAGACAAATGTCCCTCACACTGATCTTAGTAGCCCCCACTTGGGCTCGCCAACCTTGGTACACAACCCTGTTAGAACTCTCAGTGGTCCTCAACAAAAGTTACATCTCACACTCTCTCTCCTCACTCGGAGCCAGGGAGAAATCAGACATCCAAATCCTAAAGAACTCAACCTAGCGAATTGGCTCCTGAAGTCACAGAGTTTGGTTATTTACCACCAGACTGTATCAATATTCTCTAAGAGGCTAGAAAACCTACTACCTGAGTATGTTATGCTGTGAAATGGAAACGGTTTGTTGTCTATTGTAACAACAACCATATCAATCCACTTGATGCTTCAGTACAGAATATCATTTGTTATCTGTTGCATTTACAGCTATGTGAATTAGCCTACACACCCATTTGCTTACATTTAGCAGCAGTAGTTGCATAATTGCAAAACAGACAACACTTTTCCCTATTCAGAGTACCAGTGATTAACCCATTGACTGCTTCGAACGTTCTGCGCCAGTGCTGAATGTTCGAAGAAACGGGTGGGGCCGCGTCGGCCAACGGACGTGCGCAGCACAACAAGGTACTGCTTGCGACGACCGTTGGCCGAAGGCAGCAGCCAACGGGTTAAAACCTTCATGGAGGGATTAAAAAGGGTAATACCACCAAGAATTCCCCCTGCTCCAGAGTGGAACTTACACATAGTTCTTACAAGACTAATGGGTCCACCTTTTAACCCAATGCACAAATATCAGTTGCAGTTCCTGTCATGGAAAGTTGCTTTCCTCATAGCAATAACTTAATTAAGGAGAGTTGGTGAGCTTCAGGTATTGACTATACAAGAGTATTTCTTTCAGCTACACAAGGTTAGAGTGGTTCTTCGTACTAATCCTAAATTTCTCCCTAAAGTAGTTTCTGCTTTTCATATCAGTCAGTTGAGTTACCTGTTTTCTTTCCTCAACCTGATTCGGTAGCAGATCGAGCTCTACATTACTTGATGTTAGGTGGATATACTTTTCTAAATAGAAAGAACCAGAGAGTTCAGGAAAACAAAACAACTATTTGTTGCATTTTCTCCACCTCACAAGGGCAATCCTATTTCTAAGTCCGGTATTGCAAGATGGATTTTAAAATGTATCCAAACATGTTCTAATAAAGCAAAGATAACTTTGTTAGTACCCCATAGGGCGCATTCTGTCAGGATTGCACTCCGCAGGATCCGCATGCAGCAACAATGCTCCACCTCCAGACCCTCCGAACACCCTGAAGTATAAACACAGGGTGTTCAGATGATACGGTGAGGGAAAAAAACCCAAAAAGGGGAAAAAAACCCGAAAGAATAAAGAGGAGAAGGAAGGGGCAGCAGGGAAAAAAACTGTAAGACAAAATATACAAAGGTTAATACAGTTTTAATTCCTACACTCATTAATGTCTCACTAAAGCACAACCTGTAGATTCACCTGTAAAGAATGCGTACATACATCAAACTGCTGATCCTTCAGCCTTCCTTCTATCCTGTATAACACAAATAAAAGGTATGAACAGGAAGCATAGCCCACCATCTGCCTAAAAACTGTTAGCTATATCTAGTAACATACCCCATTGCCTTTTAACAGCAGGCTCGAAAGAAATAGATCCATATCAATTAAGTGCAAGCACCAAAGGAAATTAAGCAGCTGTGCTGTAAGTAAGTAAGGCTCCTCTTTAGAGTTCCATAAATCCTCCTCTGTATAACAAAAGCGAGAAAGTGTCCTTAAACGATATTATCACTTGTAGGTGAAACCAAACACGGTATGACTTAGTTCCCTCACTACAGTCATCCGCTTTGGTGTTTGTAGTTCCGCTTAAATCAATTTGTACAAACAATGTCACTGTTCGTGACGGTAGTGCGGAGGTCCGCCAATCCCCCCCTGCACTCCGCCACTGAAATAAATACAAGAAACTAAAGGCTCGTCTCACAGCTGTTAGCAATCACAGCGCAAGCCCAACAAGCCTCTGGACCCGATTACAGTAAGAGTTCCTCGCAGCCGCGAGGCAATATAGAACACAGAGAATCCTGAGATCCTCATACAAACGCGCTAGCCAGCGCGAGTAACACAATACCGGTACAGATGATTCTTTTCTCCCTTTGGAATGGGGAAACAGCAAGGACCACCGAGAAACAAAACAGGAACAAACAGAGGAGCAGCCGCTACCTCCGTAACAGAATCTCGAGCCCTGGCTGTCGGGCTCCGCCCCGTATTATCCTGTGCTCGCCGGGAATTCTGGGTACCGTAGTTTGAAGCCCAGGGTTGCTGGGTAACGTAGTTTATGCAGGCGCGATGACCTGCTATCTGACACATTCCACTTGCAAAATAGGGGCTACTAAGGCCTTCTTGGGAAATATCCCCATAGCTGACATTTGTAAGGCAACAACATGGTCTACACCACACACATTCACCAACCACTATTGTGTAGATGTGTCCTCAACACAACAGGCAAATATGGGCCAAGCAGTACTTTAAAAACTATTTCAAACAACTACAGCCATTACAGGTTAGCCACCGCTTTGGGAGATTACTGCTATATCGTCTATGCAATGCATATGATCTACAGCTCACATGCCTTGAACGGAAAATGTTACTTACCCTGTAAGCATCTGTTCTTGTCATGTAGAGCTTTAGATTCATGTGTGCCCACCCACCTCCCCGGTCTCCTGTAGTGGTTGTTGTTCCTAATTTACATTCATATGCATGGATATCTCTATTCCACACTTCCTAGCTCAATTTCTCACCCTCTGTGGGAAAACAATCTAACTATGGAGTCGATGCCCATGCGTACTATTACCGAAAGGAGGAGTCACCTACCTCGTGACTGGAAAAACTTCTTGGAACAAAAACAACTTGCAAACATCCGGAGCCAACACTAAATGGCAGGAGTATGCAAAGCATGTGACTCTACAGCTGTACACGCCAAGAACAGATGCTTACTGGGTAAGTAACATTTTCCTTATTGATGGTAAGCTCATAGAGCTTTAGCAAGCCTATAAAGAAGCAATACACCTCTCGTGGGAGTCTTTCTTGTTCTCAAAGACTCCAGACAATCCAGTACGCAGTAGCTAGGCTGATCCTCAATGTGCCCAAGAGAACACATATCACGCAGCATCTAAAGAAGCTTCACTGGCTCCCCATCCAGCAAAGATACCAGTTCAAGCTCCTGACCCACACCTACAAAGCACTCCACAACCAAGGCCCACACTACATGAACCACCAACTGACCTTCCATCAACCTTTCAGAAACCTTTGCTCCTCACACCTCGCCGGCGCTTAGATGTCGCACATCTGCCGCAGCTGCATCAGAGGATACTCATTCTCCCACCTCACTGCTAAAGCCTGGAAAACCCTCCCACTCCATCTTCACACCTCACCATCGCTGAACCACTTCAAGAAGGGACTAAAGACTCAGCTTTTCAACTGAGACCTGCAGGGCAGCGCCTGGATATCCCCAGGGTGATGACCTGTGCTATACAAATACAATTTATGTGATTGATGGACGAAATGTGTGTGTCTGCGTCTCAGATCAGAGAATATGCTTAGCGCTTACTGGCATGTTTTTATATCTTTAATGTTCGAGGTGAGGATCTTTTAATAGCCAAGCGGCGTGTGCTGATGTATCAGGAGGTGGGGAAGTGTGCTTCTGAGAGTACATTTTTTCCAACGCCTAGGGACTGGGGATGGAAAATGAGATATATCCTGCAAGGAATGGAGGTATAAGGGCGGAAGGCAAATATCTCTCAGTCCAAACTTCAAACAGGTGGACTGCATGTTGCAGGGCAGTAGCTAACCCGGGAGGAAAATTGATGACTTCTGGAGGCCCGTATGTTAGTGTGTGCTGGGAGTGAGCATCAAAAAGAGCGCATATAGAGGGAGACAGCGAGGTTGGGACCCAAGGGGGAGGAGCCTCAATGCAGTGGTTCCCTGCCGGTACCCATCCTTACAGGATGCAGGGGGACAGATCTCCGCGTCCCGAAGAGTGTCAAGGAGCCAGGGAGCCCACGTCAGGGGTAATTGTCTCTCTTTATCTATATGTGCGGCACCGTCTGAAGCATTACGGAGTTGATAGCATCTTATCTGTCATCTTTGAAGGATCTCATATATTCTAACATGTCCTCATCATTATATAATTCCATGATGTGTTCAGATTTGCTTACTTAAATTCCTTGACCTTTTTAAGTAATAGTTGCAGAACGCATGCCAGCTGTGCGATTGTTAGGGAGAACATGAGTTGGGATAGAGAGCAACCCTGGTGAGTCCTCTTCTCCAACTATTTTATAAGAAATGGTAGCATCTGTTTTGAGCACTTATCGCATTTTTTTCTTTTTTTAAGAATAATTGAATCCACTTTAACATGCCAGGTACAAAATGAATGTTTTTGAGGCTGTGGAACGTTTTGCCTGCCCAGCTGTGTCAAATGCCTTTTCTGTATCTAAGGAGATTTAGACAAGCTCCACGTTGCAACATGTTTTTACTTCATAACATGAGACCTTTTAAAAAAAAATTGAATGCTTTTAACCCGTATGGCATAAACCTGCATTGGTGTTTGTAAATGAAATCCTGGACAAAAGATGCGGCCCATTCGATATTGTTTTCCAAAGTAATTTAGGTTCTACATTAAACATCAAAAGTAGTGTGCATGCGTGACTATCAAGCAGGTCTTTGTCAAGTCTAGGGATTAGCATTAGCAGTGCTTTACACAAAGATGGAGAAGAGCAATTCTTGTTCATCCCCTGTCCGGACCAGCAGAAGCGTATCTTTCAGAATGACTTTTATATTTTGAGTAAGAATTCAGCATAAATATCATCCTCTCCTAGCTTCTTCCAATAAACAGTTAAATGTCGATCTTGAAATTTACTGTTATTTATTTCTGAAGGCCGTGTCATTTAAACAAATAACTAAAACTTGCATATATCTGATTAATTAATTGATTAGGACGTGTACCCGTCTTCCAACCCAATTGAGCCCAACAAACCTTTCTTCCAGCTCACATTCCCCCCACCCCCTTTCCTGCGCTTTGCAGCATGTTGTTAAGTCAATCTCTACGGTTCTGTTATGTTCATTGAGTTGCATGTACTTTGTACGTTGAGTTAAATTGTAGGAAGTCCACAAGTGGCCACATTAAAAGTTTGAGTGGCAGTGTCCTATTCATTTAGAGTGTGTCTGAATTTTAGATTTGGGAGAGGGGCATTATCTACTGGCAAATTGCTAAAGGTAGATTGACGCCTATTGACTAGCAATTAATTTGTGCGTGGGGCCACCAATTGGGAGTCGTTGCTATTACTTTATGGAAGTAAAATGACCTATCTGGTCAGTATTAAATGTATGTGAAATGTTCCAAGAAATGCAAACTGGAAATTTTAGATTGGCCTGATAGTGCCTTGTGTTATTATAAGAAACACAATAGGTAGATATGCTGCCTGTATGTGGTGTATGGGATGTATTGTCTAATTATTTTTCGATGTGGAATATCATGGTGGTCATAGCTCTCGAGGGAGATAATTAAGGGTTGTATGATAGACGGTGGATGTTTGCAAGATTGTTAAATGTGTTCTGTTGGATAGCTGTCTATCCTGTGGAAACAATGCATACATTACATGGTACATGCCGCTGACAAAAAAAACCTTTCAACCTTTCTCTACACACAGACATTAATACACTGCTCACCCCCACTTTAGGCAAATGCCTAAAACACAAAGGGTCACCCCGTTTAAGAAGCACTCTGCCAATGCCAAAATCTGGAGGATCATTGCTTGATCACTTGCTTACCACCTGCCAAGTAAGATGGTTGAAGGAGAGGTTGCTAAAGAACTGCAAGTCTTCATGGTATCACACAGCTTTTTTTTGTACAAAAGTCAGTCAAGCTAAATACCAAAGTGCAGGACAAAGTCGATGTTAACTGACGGGAAGACCTCTTCATAACCTCGTAGGAGGATCACCCATCATTGTTTGTGCTTCTTGACCTCTCTTCCTCCCTCGACCCTTACATAATCTTAAAATGGCAGTTCCTTTTAGTGTGTCACTTGAGTAGCTGTACACTGGATTGAATATTTCTCTGCTTTAGAAGAGCCTATGGTACAATAGATATGGGGCACTAGAGTTCATGGTGAGTAAAGGGTTCTTCATTATCAGCAACATCTGTCTACATATACTATGCTCAGTTGCCCAGCTCAACCAGTTATAGCATTTATAATTCCAAATATATGGTGACAACTAACATATCCACCTCTGGCTGAGGCATGTCTCGGAGAATCTTATCTTCCTCTCAAAATGTCTAGAACACATCCACAATTACAAGTGACAATGTTATCTGTGCCTCAGCTGATCTAAGTCTCAGATCCTTACAGTACACAAGACAAGCAAAGTCTTAACTTTTCTTAGCAATGTCCACGAGGTGATACTTCTATTCTAATTCTGCCACTCCACTCTACGACACTTTATACCACTTCACTCTGCCACTCTACTCTGCAACACTACTGCACTCTTTGCCATTCTACTCTACGACACACCATGCCACTTTCCTCTCCACTACTAACTTTTAGCCATGCTGAACAGCAGACATGCTGGTGTATTACATAGCTAAAAATACATTGGCAAAGCCAATAGCAAAGCCAATAGCACTTGCATAGGCGAGACCTATTGGCTTTGTCAATGCTTGTTATATTTTGGTGTTCTAACCCTTTGACAAAGTTAGTAGGTATACCTTACGTTAAGTGACACCATCTATATTGTAATATCCTGTTCTGAGCAGTACACGCCCACACAGATTGGGCACAGGCCTTGCTCCCAACCCACGCAGCAAACAGCGATGGACATCTTACTTTAAATTAAAAACAGACACTTTAACTTTATATAAAAAAAATTGCTTTAAAAAAACAAAGGTTAAAGTGACATTATGGTTAAGAACTGTAATTTGATCGATCTTTAACTTGAAAAAGAAAACCTTAGAGATTCACTGAAAAAAGCAAAGGTTAAAGGGACGTTATAGGTAGGTGAAAATGTCAGTTCAAACATACTATTTTAAATGAATAAAACCACTCCGATTCCCAGGTATAGTTATCTCAACTAACTAACTTGTGGCCTAAAGTAACTGTAACTAAAACCTCGCCATGCAATACTAATTACCTCACATATTGCATTACGTATGACTTGTTCAACGACATCTTTCAAAACAATCACTATAGCATCTAAAATGGCATCATTGAGGACAATACTGTACATGGTTGGGGGCTCGAGGTATAGGTACTTTTAGGGTACACGTTATAGTTACTTGAGATAACCATATCGAGTGCATTTCAGTGGTTTTGTTAGTGTAAAACGGTATGTTTTAGCTGACATTTTCACCTAACTAAGATGTCCTTTTGACCTCTGTTTGTTCAGTGGAAAAAAATACATATATAATTTAGAGAGCAAGAGTATTAGTTGTGGGTTATCTTAAAATCTAGTACTTTGGTAAAGTTAGGATGCTACAATTCTAACTCACAGTTTTGCACATTGTGCTCCACAAATAAGATTTTTTTTTCGGTTAAATATCTTCCAATATATCACTAAGTGGCAGTTAAAAAAGTGTGTGTTTTCTTCATATCCACTTGATTGTGATTCTCATATGTTGGCCAGAATGCGCTTAGTAAGAGAAAGGAGCAGCAACCCTTTCTCCAGGCTAAAGAACATCCAGCCCTGCTATGACATTCATTTTGAGGGAAAATACATATGGCTATGTTTAGGAAGTGCCTCGCGTTCGGGGCTGCAGTAGTGACCAGAATAAACGCTATGGCTTATGGTATTTCACATTGAACTTAAATTGTTCATACCATACATATTTCACATTCAGTTCCAGGAGGTCTTTATGATTTACTGACGCCAAGAATGTCCTTAAAAAGGCATTTTTGTGCCTGTGCTTCTGTAATGGAAACTGTTAGAAATCTTTTTTTCTACACAGAACTTCCCATGTCCACGTTCTTGTATTAATCAGGCTCCATGGCACAGTCAGCCCATATGCTAAATCCGCTAATCAGCGTGAACCTCTTTAGTAAACCTCAGGGAGGTCAGCAGTTTTACTCCCACAACCACCTTATATCTGGTTTATCCACAGGTCTGCAGGTCTGAGAATAACGTAAAGTGTGTTAATGTTTAGCTCGGACGTATATTAGTGAGCAATTTAAATGGTCTCAACGGGTTGGTCATCTGGTAGAATGTTGAAAATGCTGGAATGTAAGCAGGCTATAATTGCTTAATATCCAGGAGCCCACGTGCATCCGTGATGCTCAATGTCCTCTTCCACTGAATAGTTATTGATTGTTCCTCACTCTTTGCATTTTTACTGAATGTTTTCCTTGTGATAGCTCAATATTGTACTTACATTTGCAAGGTTATATTCCTTAATGTCAGTGCAGCATTAAATGTTTTTTCCCATTTTGCTTTCGCGGCCTCTGTAGCATGAGTATACGTTTCTTTGTAATAAATACCTTAATGTCTTGGTTGAGGCAAATGTGTTCATGTTAAAGCAGGAAGTCCTTTTATTTATGTCATTATGGCTAGTTGTGTGGGGATTATTGCCAGTAGCCTTATGGCTACTTCATAGTCATAGTAATGCCAAAGTGATATTTTTATTTTCCTAATTCTTTGACCCAAAGTTTAGTGTAGGGGGTTGTCTTGGATTAATTCTGTCTAATAAATTGAATGCTTAGGCTCACACCCTTCTTTTACTTTCTTGGAGCCTATTGAACTATTTACCTCGAGGTGTGGAAGTGAGGTGCTCCCTAGACTTTACTCCTCGCATCCTAGGTGCTGAATAGGAGATTTATATGCTAAATGTTTATGCCCGGTTTTTGTTGCTTGTCTATTTCAATGAAATGCAGTGCCCTATGTTCAGAGTTCATAACGTTGGTTTCCACTGTGTATGGGATATCCGTGGTTGACCAGTGAGACCTGCTAGGGGTTGGACTCACCCCCTTGGTAGCTTGGCACGAGCAGACAGGCTTATCTCAGGCAGTGTGTTAAGCATTAGTGAATATACACAGTAATACAGTGATAAAATTACAGATGGACACACACAGCACAGGTTTTATAAAAATAAGTATTCTTTATATAGACTTAACACAAGACCACAAACGACAAAAATCCACAATACTACACTTAAGATTACTTAAAAGACGATTAAAGTTGCTTAGGTCAAGTTGCTGTTAAATGCGACAAAGTTCTCAACAAAGTACCTGGATGCGTAACGCAAAGTAAACAAAAGGCTCGCAAAAGGGGAGATGCGTCGATTCAGTGATCCGGGAGAACGGTTGCATCCTGCCTCAATGCTTGCGCAGAGTAGGGGACTCGTCGTGAGCCTTACCGGTGCGGAGGTGATGCGTAGATTCTCGGCCTGCGGGCCCGTTGCGGTGGGCAAGATGGCACCTCGATGCGATCCGGTTGCGATGCGAGAAGATGGCGCCCTTGATGCGGCGATGACGATGCGATGACGACCTGGCAGCCTTGCGACGACTCTGTACTTTGGAGCCGCGATAGGCCCTGCGACACGCTTCTCCGGTGATGCGATGGCGACTCTTACGATGGCGTCACGCTTCTCCGGTGATGCCACAGCAGGCAGCTTAGATGAACACACGCTTCCAGGGAGATGCGGCGAAGGCTCGCTTCTCCGGCGATGCGATGATTTCAGCTGCGGCGGCGACACGCTTCTTCTCGATGCGTCTTGCTTCCAGCTCCCAGCGGCACGCAAGTGTCTGGAGTCAGAATTCCCAGCAAGGAAATTTAGGGGGGAGCTGGATGTGAAGTCTTTTGGTCCTAAGACTTCAGCAGGAGGCAAGCACAGTTCAAGCCCTTGGAGAATATTCTGTAGATGAAAGTCCTTTACAAAGTTCCTTCTCCAATCCCTTGGCAATGAAGCAACCACTGCAGGCCAACCCAGCAAACAGCACACTGGCAGAGGGGCAGTTCAAACTCTTGCAGCTTCCTTGGTTCTTCTCCTTGGCAGAAAGGTTTCTTGTTCCAGAAGTGATCTAATTTCTTGGGATCTGGGTCCCAATATTTATACCCCAAAATCCTTTGTTCGCTGAAGGCAGAGAGGCCTCTGCCTAGTCCTCCTGAGCACTTTATTTACATGACTCTCTTCTTCCTTTCACTGTGCAGGGCAGAGACATCAGCCGCCCCATGGAGGTGGAGCCAGCACAGGGGAGGGAAGATACAGCTCTGGAGCACTCTGTTGACATGATTCCTCCTCTCCTTTCACAGTGCAGGCTAGAGACATCAGACAAGCCACAGGGGGTGGCGCCAGCATTGTAGAGGGAAGGCCCAGCCCTATTCAGGTCCCAGGTGCAACTCCTCCCTCCCATCTAGATGCAGATCTCTCTATTCACCACCGGGCTGCCCCAGCCTGTATCCTGGAATCCCCCAGCCCTGTCACTCACAAACCCAGACAAGGAATACACAACCCAGCAGAGGCAGGCCTGGATAGTTAGGCAAGAAAATACCTACTTTCTAAAAGTGGTATTTTCAAACACAGAATATTAAAACCAACTTTACTAAAACGTAGTTTATTATTCAGAGTTCAGGTATATTAAATTCGAATTTCTACCATGTTCCCGGAGTCAGTTAGGATTATAAGAATGTAATAATCTAACTGCCCATTCTGGTCTATGAGAACAGGTAGCCTTCAATAGTCAACCGCGAAAATGGCTGTAATTCACCATTAGAACATGCTACGCACATCAGAGCATGCCCTACCTTATACTTACAAATCACCCTGCCCTTGGGCCTACTATAGGGGTGTCTAATATGAAGCAAAGGGATGGTTTAGGGACTGGCAAGTGGGTGCACTTGGCCAAGTTGACATGGCAGTGCTAGACTGCAAACATGCCTTGCAATGGCAGGTCTGAGACACATTTTACAAGCTGCTTCTGTGGGTGGCACAACCAGTGCTGCAACGCCACTAGCAGCATTTGATTTACAAGCCCTGGGCACACATGGTGCACTATACTAGGGGCTGACAGATAAATCAAATAACCCAATCATGGAATAACCAATTAGTACATCAATTTAACATAGGGAGCACTTGTACTGTGGCACTGATTATGAGTGGCACAGTGCCCAAAACATATAACCAGCAAAAACATATCAAAACAGAGGAGTCAATCCGTCAAAAGTGGAAGGGAGACTCACGCCAATGATGTCAGTTCTAACAGATAAGCTCTGCTAGTCATCCTGACTGTACTGAAACTGGTAAGTGCTAAGTAACCCCATTCACTTCCTAGGTCTCGTTTGGGGTAATGCTCTGGAATGGAAAGTAACTCTCTGACTACACTTAAACCAGTCCTCCAGTCTATAGATAAGCAAATGCCAATATTTTGGTGGGAGAGCTGCAAGAAGCTGCTGGCAGGTATGTAATGGCCTTCAATCCGAATAGAAATTGTGGAGTCTATTTGGATGTCTAATCCATTTCGATTCGGAAAAGGTTAAAACAACAGTTGGACTTAATAAAACAGTGACTTGGACAACTGGAACGTGACATTCAGGCGGCATGGCCATCCGCATCTGGTTGCCGAGCTCCACTGTTTTAAGTGAATATCACGAATCATCATACACTGAAAACAAGCATCTGTTTCGCTGCTCCAGGGCACGTGCATATGGGGAATCTGATGGGTTGAGACAGACTCTAGTCCATCTGTTAAATCACTGCTGTGGTCCTCAGGCCGTTGTGCATTTTTGTGTATACAATACATCATATTACTATTCACAGGCATCAGAAGATGGATAAGCTGATGACATTGAGCATGTGCTAAGTGTGACATATGACCAACAGCTTAAGTCTTCGTCATTCCACTTGGCCCACTGTTTCAACATAATTGTCCAGCATGAACACAAGCAGTACAGATTCATGAACACGCTATCAGATGAGATCTTTGACACTGAATAACTACATTAAAACAAGTCAGCACATTTCTTTGTGGGTCAGGGGTAATGTTGTAGTCCCCTTACAGGTGTAATTGTGGAAATGTATGGCTTTGTGATGCTTGCCATGTCGTGCGCTCCTGGTGTCTGTGGGGTGACTGGCCAGTACCTCAAGTCTCGGTGTGAGGGTCGATCCCCATCCCTTGTGGCATCCTGGAATTCCACTAGTAAAGCGTCCTATGTGGCTGCATGGAGTATTTTCACAGCCCCTTAGCGTCTTCTCTGTGAGGGGTCCTGCTTTTGGCTTGTGCCTACGTAGTCACAGAGATTGCCCAGCACTTTAGGTGGGGGGCTTCGGTGATTTCTATTTTTGCATGATTTGGCGCTTCACGAGTAGTGTAGCTAGTTCAATGAGCCGGGCTGAGGCTCTGTTTTTCTTGGTGAGACGCAGCTGGCCTAGAAAGCGTTTTCCACAGTTAGGTTGTGTTGTGTGAGCTGTGCTTCAGGCTAAGTGGGTTGTAATCGCGCTTGAGCATTGAGTTAATAACGGGCACTTCCAGAGCATGTGAAAGAGTCTGCGTCTACTCTGTGGCAGCGTGGGCAAGTTGCATCAGTGCAATGAAACTACCTATTGATTTCTTTTGCGAACTGAGGTATGCCTTGTGAAGTACATAGCTCTGTATAAGGCGGAAGCGGGTATCGCGGGGCACCAAGGTAGGGAATTCCACAATATGTTGCCACTCCTGATCGGTGTGTGGTCTGCCCAGATCAGTATCCCAATGCTGCTGCAGCGGTATAAGGGAGGTAGCAGTGTGCATGCAGGGAGCTTGCAAGCCAGTGTACCAGGTGACGGCCGTCTCAGATCAGCTGCAAGTATTGTATCGTTAGGTGCATGTCTGGTTCCTGTTGTATCTTACCCCAGTGCGCTGTCATGGATCTAGTTATGGAGGCATAGAATAGGAACTGTCCTGGAGGTAGACCAGTGTCTTCCATGAGCTCTTCTTTGAGTTGAAGTTCCCCATTGCTGTAGAGATCGCTTTACATATGTATTGCCTCCGCATGCCAGGGTACTAGTTCCTGCTGCATATGCTTACTGCAGCGTGCAGCATGTCCATGAGTGGAAGAGCTTCACCATGTGCCTTTCTAGCAGAGCCGCGGACCCAAGATGAGATAACTACAGCTACAACTGGACTATCCACCTGTAAAGCTCCAGGGGGATGGCCTCACCACTTCATTTTAAAAGGCGTATTTTGCTCTTCTTGCTCATCTGTTGCAAGTATATGAGGAGGCATTGGAAACTGGCACCCTGCCTCCACCTTAAGTGAAACCATCCTCATCATGCTTTTAAAGCCTGATAAGCCTCCTGATTCCCCAGAATCCTACCGCCCTTTTTCCCTCATCAACACTGATGCTAAAATATTTGCCAAGGTACAGGCCAACTGATTGATCGTGTTGCTCCCAGACATAGGGCCTGATTTAGATCATATTGGCTTTATATTTCAGTGGACGGGATACCTGTCACTGTTGTGATGGAGTAACTCGTCCGCCAAGATCTAAATCAGCCCCTTAGTCTTGCTAGACCAGGCTGGCTTTATCCGAAACCGCTCCTCTTCCCTCAACCTCCGGACGCTTTTTGCCCTTTAGCACCAATTGACACCTGAGCAAAAGGCCGTGGCTTTCTTTCTTTACGCTACTAAAGCTTTTGAGTCTCTAGAATAGTCCTTTTTGTTTGCGGTTCTTTATAGAATCGGGGTCCCTGATCTTTTTTTAGATTGATCTGGCTACTTTTCTCTGCGCTTCTGACTATGATCCATGTCAATGGTCTATTGTCGAACCACATTCATATTGACAGAGGTACATGTTAGGGATGCCTTCTATTGCCTTTGCTTTACACCTTGGCAACTGAGCTGCTGGCCTCAGCTGTACGCGAGCTACATGGGTGTAAGGGCCCGGCTTTCTCGCAATGCAATATAGTGATCTCTCTATATCTGGATGATGATATCCTTTATTTGAGAAACCCGGAGGAGAATCTTGCTCTCCTTATACAACAATTCTTCTTGTTCCGGTTGGTAACCAGCTTAGCTGTCAAGTGGACCAAATGCTATATTTTCCCCTTCACCCTGCGACTAAACTTGGCCTGCTTTCCCTTCCTGTCCGATGGGTAACTGACTCCAATACTTAGGGATCGGAGTCAGTGCTAGGAAATCTGATGTTTTACTTGAGAATGATGGAGTAGTCATTCATAACCTGGAAGAACTACTCCATGGCTGGATTAAATTACCCCTTTCATTGGTTGGACGCATAGCCATAATGAAAATGGTCATACTTCCGCTGCTACTCTTAAACATACGTATTCTGCCCCCTTGCCACTTTTTCCATCCCTTGTGCACCCTTATGGTGCAATCTGCTTGGGTGAAGGGTAAACCTTGATTCTGCTGGCAAACACTGACCTTACTGTATGATTGGGGAGGCCTTGCGGCCCCTGATCTGGAACTTTACTACCTCTGTGCTCAGGCCTCCTTTGCCTACTATTGGCTGCAACCTCCCCCTAAGTGGCACACTATGCTCCTGGACGTGACCAGGTGTACCCTACACCACTCGCAGCTTTTATTGGCGAGACCTCATGCCAGTCGTGCTGCAAAATCGACACAGTACCCTTTACGCAACAGGCTTGGATCCGTCTCCAGGCTAGTCTTGATATCAAGGTCCTATATTCTCCTGAGCAGAAGGTATTGCAGTTCTCATTCACTTGTATATTACAGAAGGGACAAGCTGCCCAACAAGTGATGCAATGGTGTATAGCTGGGATGAGTGGTTTCTTCCCCAATGAGCAATTTTGCGAGAACCTCCCAACTGAAGCTAGTTTACCGCTAGACTCGCTAGATCTCTTTAATTTTTTCCGTATCAGAGTACTGCTTTGGGAACACTATCCAGAGTCCCCAATGGTGCCCCTAGAGTATAAGACCTTTACATTCCTCACAGCATCTTCCTTGAGGCACCCCCTCTCTCGCCTACATGCTACTTTGCAATCTGGATTCCAAATGGACTCCCAGCCTCAGGCTTCATTGGAAAGTGGATTTGGGTAAATCTATAACTGATAGAGTGGGAAGGCATATGCGGTCTGACTCAGTCCCTTTCTCCTAATGGAAACTCAGTGTTACACACATCAGTTTCATACATCAAATCTACTACACACCATCAAACTTAATAAATATAAAATTGATTGCCATGATGAATTGTGTCAGATGCCATGGCAGAGAGGAAAAACTTTCTGCATTTGGCTTGGATGTCCCCCCTCCTTTCCTCTTCATTGCGGCGTACTGGTCTGCTGTCTTCTCTACCTTCTCAGACATTCTACAGATGCAATTACGCCCATCTCCTGGATTGTCGCTTTTTTGCCTCAGACGGAAATGCCTGACAATAATAAAAAGATTATTGTCTTAGCACTGATACTTGCTAAACGCAGAGTGGCCTGTGTGTGAGGACGCATGTGGACACCCTCTATTCGTGATTGGGTAGTAGATTTGGCCCGCTGTCAGGAACATTTGAATATATATTACTCCATGCTGCCTAATTATAATCAGCCCAAAAATATTTGGGGCCCTGTTCAAACTTACCTTTTCACACAAATGTCCAATTCAGCCTCATGAACTCGCAGATACTCTTATTATGCCTATGGGGCCCGTATCCTTGCCCAAGTACTTTGCCCCTTCTCCCTTGTTGACTCCATTTCACTTCTTTGTATTGTATTTTGATTCTATCATTGTTCATATGAATTCTCTTTGACCCCTGCTCCACCATACTGTATATTCGTAGCATTTGTTGGCTGCAGGTACACGTTATGCACACTCCTGCTATCTAGTGTTGGGCCTGGACTCTGCAAGTTGTTTTTTTCGAGGAAGTCTTATACTGTCGCCGTCGTGTCTCCCACCTCCTCGGGGTAATGCGAATGTTCAACGGCTCCTTTGTTAAATAATTATTTCCACCGTCGGGCTGTGTTGGACTGTGTCGGAGCTTCAACGCCCTTGCAGCCTACGGACGCCTACCAGCTTAAACGAATCTCAACTCTATGATGGCAACATACACACAGCTCCCGCAACTGTTAGAAACGTCTAAGATTTCATTGAAATGACAACATTCCCCGAACTTCGACATCATAGCCTTCCTAAAAGACATTGAGAAGGTTAGTCTCCGGGTAATAGAAAGTAGAAAGAACAGCCTTTTTTTAAAGCGCTCTGTGTGTGGATTGAAATACGCTTACTCCGACATGCAAAGTGTGTAAGACCTCTATCGCCGAACTGCATCACGTGCAACCTATTGAAAAATAAAAAAACCTTAGAAGCAGATGTTACTGCAGATTATCCATAACATGGAGATCGCAGCAGCGGCTGAGTTCTCTCCAGAAGAAGCTCACCAGCTCCAAATCAGGGAGGGTGTGGTAGACACTGATGTCACTGCGGGAGAGGGCTACATCATTGTCAACCCTCACTACGTTGCCTCCGAGTCCAGTGAGGGAGAGGAGTTGGATATGTAGGTCCAGGACCCTATGCACGAGGCTAATCCGCCAGGGTCGGGCCCAGAATGAAGACAACACTGTGGCCCGTGAGTACAGTTAATCCACCCACACAAAATAAATTACATAAAACATCCCCTCCACGTCAAGGTGTGCCACAGCCCTCTGACTTTGGCCGAAAACAAGAGCAGGTCTCTGAGCCAAGACATGACAATAACATTCTCAATCCAGATAGGGTAGAATGGCTAAGGATGGGCTGCTGCTTCTTTGGGTGTCGTCATCGTTACCATTCCTCTGTGGAATCCAGGATGAATGTCGCTGATAACTTTGCTGGTTGCGAGACCCTACAACTTAAAATTGCGGATTTGGTCGACTTGATTCTGTAGTAGGGGATCTCTGTGTATAGTCATAATCTAGTGAATAGTCCCGCTCATGTGCGGGGATCCCGGAGCAATCGAAAATAATCTCTCAAGCTGTCTTAATGTGCAGTCCTGCATAGACACTTAAGAGAGAATTTAAAGACAAATAATGCAGCCTATACTTAACAGGCTACACTGTCCAGTACTTCAACTAGATATTCCACCAAAATTAAATTCAGCACAGCCTGCCAAGTTTCTCTCATAGAAAAACTTCCCCTTTTACAAAGAAAGCCTCTGGAAGATAGAGAGGAAGGGGTGGACAGACAAGCCCCATAGGCTGCTCAAAAAAGTATAATGTGCCTTTAAGGAAACTTTCTAGAACTCTCAGTATCCCAGAATGCACAGCAGGTCCCCTCCACTTTCAGTTCTTTTTTCTGGCACCTACGAGCAGGACCCTGGGGAATTGAGCTCTCATTTTTTAGGGTTTATTTAAAAAAAAAATTGCACTTTTAAAGTGTTAGTGTGTTCACTCGATGTATTTTTGAGTCTTCTGTAATTGCTGGTGTTTTTCTGGGAATTCTGAGCCCTCATTTATCAAATATGCCTGCCCTATTTGATAAATGCCCCGAGTGCTCTGGGAAGAAGGCCAAGTCCGATCCACACGAGGTGTGTATCCTGTGTCTTCCTTCTACACATGCTCCTGAGGAGTGTGAGATCTGCCAGGCTTTCACCTCCAGGACCCTGAAGGACAGACAGAAGATCAGGCTCCAAGGACTGGAGCAAAGAAAACATCAAGGTCAAGGTGGGTCTGGGCATGCTGGATCTGCTTCATCTGCCCGTGCTGAGGCCTCTGGGGGGTCCCCAGTGAGAAGGAGGCCAGAAAACGCCACCGGTCTCCGTCGACGTCAATAGCCTCGACGTCGGCGTAGAGAGGAATGACCATGGTCTGTTCCCCGTCTCCCCAGTCGAAGCGGCGTCAACGTTCGACGTCGAGGGGACTGACGTCGAGACCGCCGACGAGGTCGACGTCAGATACAGATTCGATGTCGTCGTCGAGTCATCGACGTCGAGGCGACACCGCTGGTCGACGTCGAACAGGAGATCGTCGACGTCGAGAAGATCATCGACGTCGAGACGAAGAGCTTCGTGGTCACGGCGATCTTCGACGTCGGGAAGGAGAAGTCCACGTTGAGACATAGATCATCGACGTCGAGACGCCGTTCGTCGGCGTCCAGGAGGCGTTTGTCGACGCTGAAGAGGCGCTCTGCGCCGAAGAGGAAGGCTTCGTTCACCGACAGGGGGCACGGCCTCTCGGTCTCCCCAGTCGGGTCAGGCCAGGAAGAAGAGGAGAGAGGAGTCTCCGGGCTCTGTGTACTCTGTGGTATACTCGCCCCCTAAACCGAGGTTGACACCACCACCGCCTCCGTTGCCAAAGGATACGGTCCCTCGGATTCCGACGCCACCTCCGCCACCTCCTCCTCAGCATCCTCCTCCTCCGCCTCGTGGGCTGCCACCGACCCCACTTCCGCCACCTTAGGGGCGGCCACCTGTTCCACCTTGTTGCCACACTTTCCGACTCCACCTACAGGGCCTCTTCTCCCGAGGCTTCCGGTCAGGCCGCCACAACTTCCGCCGCTGAAACCTGCAGAACGACCAAGGCCGAGGAGGTCTAGATCCCGGTCCGGCCCGAGAGGGAGATCCAAGAGTCGCCATTGTTGGTCTACTAGATCTAGACGACGCCACAGGAGGGGCAGGTCTAGATCCTGTACGGATTCGTCCAGCGCCAGGGACTACTCACCTACCCTGTCGGGGTCCCCTCCTTCCAGGATGTACTGCTGAGAGGGGCGAGCAAGCTGGGCATAACGCTTACTGTGCCCACGCCGACGACCTCAGTCATTTTTGAGACCCTTCAAAAGAAGCAATTGTCTCGACCTCTGTTGCAGTTGGTCCCGGGATTGGAAGAGCCCGCCATGGAGTTGTTCCTCAGTCCTGCGACTACGAAATCAGCCCCCTCCGGCTCCAAAAGAAATACAGGACTCCTGACTCGGACCCAGCATTTCTCAGGGTGGATCCAGCACCGGATTCGTTGATAGTGACGGAGGCACAGAAACAACATGCCACCACCCCGTCATCTACAGTGCCTCCAGACAAGGAGAGCTGCTGGATGGATTCGGAAGGCAGGAAGATCTGCGGGACGTCCGCCACCTCCATGAAGGCTGCGAGTGCCTCAGCGTTGTTGGGGCGGTACGATCGGGCTCTGTGGGAGTCCCAAATAAAAACATTTCGCTGACCTCCTTCCCAAGGAGAAGGAGGATTTCATGGAGATCCTGAACGAAGGGCTGCTGGTCTCTAATCAACTGGTCAGCGCAGATGCGGATTCATCGCTCCTGGCAGCCCACGGTTACTGCCATGGAATCAACCAGAGACGTCATGCCTGGTTGCGGCTTACGTCCTTGAAACCGGAGGCCCAACAGAGGGTGGCCAACTTACCATTTTCGGGCGAGACCCTCTTTGGAAAGCACGCTGACGATGAAATGGCCCGGATGAAGGCTGAGGCTGAAACCCTGACGGCTGTCGGGTTGGAGAAGCCCAAGGAACAAAAGAAGACCTACCGCCCATTCCAGAGACTGTACGGGGCGCAGGGCAGGGGCGAGGCCAGCAAACTGGACAGCAGCAACAACAGCAGTTCCAGAGGAGGCCCTTCGAAAAACGTCAGAAGGGCTGGGGTGGGCAGCAATCTGCCACCGCGACCAAGGGCCCGGCCGGGTCTAGGCCCTGAGCTGTTACTTCCCCGTCCTCTGTTACCCACTCCGGTGGGGGGAAGTGTCCAATACTACCTGGCAGAGTGGAGAATAATTACTCAGGACAAGTGGGTGCTGAATATTGTTTGCAATGGATACAGTCTTCGGTTCATCAGCCCGCCTCCAGCAAGTCCACCGGTTTGCTCGCAGTTTCAGCTGCGCGAGCCCCAGACGGAGGCCGATACCCTGTTAAGAAAAAGGGCGATAGAAGACGTCCCTCTGTCTCAAAGGGGAAGAGGTCTTTACTCACGGTTCTTTCTGGTACGCAAGAAAGACAAGAACGAGTTCAGGCTCATTCTGGATTTGCGGCAGGCAAACAGATGGATTTGCAGGGAAAAGTTTTGCATGCTGTCCTTGCACCAGATTTACCCTCAACTGCAAAGGGGAGACTGGCTGTGCGCGATAGACCTACAGGATGCATACTTCCATGTTCCCATTGCACAGAAACACCGGAAGTTCCTGCGATTCCAAGTCGGCGCCAATCACTATCAATACACAGTACTACTGTTCGGGCTGAAGTCTGCACTCAGGACTTTTTCAAAATGCATGGCAGTGGTAGCGGCACACCTGAGAAAGAACAAGGTGTTTGTCTACCCGTACCTGGACGATTGGTTGATCAAGGCATCCTCCTTCACGGAAGCTCAATCGCACTTCCAGAAGACTTCCGTTCTCTTGAACAAGCCTAGGTTGCACATCAACATGTCCAAGTCTGTCCCGATTCCGGTCTAGTGCCTCCAGTACTTGGGAGCCTCCATCAATACGCTGTCAGCAAGCATGTCTCCTTCGGAGGAGAGACGTTTATCACTCCTTCGGAAGGCTCAGGCTCTTATGACCGCTCCATCTACAACAGCGAGGACGGTGTCTTGTCTACTGGGGTCGATGGCCTGCTGTATCTTCCTCACGCCACACGCACGGCTGCACATGAGACCACTGCAGGAGTGTCTGGAGGATCAGTGGGACCAGAGGCGAGGGAACTGGGACGACAAGATATGACTGTCTCTGCATGCTCTACAGTCTCTGAAATGGTGGTGTTCAGCGGAGAACCTCCTCAAAGGGGTTCCGTTCCACAAGGACATTCCCACTCAGTCCATCGTGACGAATGCTTCTCTCCACGGCTGGGGAGCGCATTCTGGAGAATTACAGATACAAGGAACGTGGTCCCCGACGGAGTCCACGTATCATATCAATTTCCTGGAACTCAGACCGGTTCACTTGGCACTGAAGGCCTTTCATCCGTCCTTCCAGACCAACTCTCTGCTTGTACAGACAGACAATACGACCACGATGTATTACCTCAACAAGCAGGGGGGTTCGAGATCCCGCACTCTGTCGCAAGAGGTGCAGGCGATCTGGCACTGGCTGCTGGCCAGAGGACTGACACGGCTACCCATCTGCCAGGTGTGCAGAATGTTCAGGCAGACGCGCTGAGCAGACTGATTCAGGAAAACTACGAATGGGTCATAAACGACGAAGTACTTGGAGACGTCTTAGCCAGTTGGGGCACTCCAGACGTGGATCTGTTCGCCACCGCTGAAAACAGCAAATGCCGAGACTTCGCATCCAGGTATTACCAGCAGGGGACGCTGGGGAACGCGCTATGGATCAACTGGTCGAACAGCTTTCTGAACGCTTTTCCACCCATTCCCCTGATTCCGGCGGTGCTCATCAAACTGTCCCGGTCCAGTGCGCGGATGATCCTAATTGCCCCGGAATGGCCCAGACAGTGGTGGTTCACGGACCTGCTCCACCGGTCTCTTCTTCCTCACATACGGCTGCCGTGCCGACCGGACCTTCTCACGAAGTTCGGGGGACAGATGGTACACCCCAACCTCTCGTCTTTGAGTTTGGCGGCATGGCTCCTGAGATAGTGCACTATGACCATTTGAATCTCCCTGCGGATTGTATGGACATACTGAAGGAGGCTTAGAGACCTTCCACTAGGACTTCTTATGCTTACAAGTGGAAGAGATTCTGCATCTGGTGCAAGTCCGAGAACTATGATCTGACGACATGTAAGGAAGATGTCATCCTTCCATACCTTTTGCATTTGGCGCAGTCTGACCTTAACTTCCATTCCATTAAGGTCCATCTAGCGGCGCTGACTGCCTACAGGAAATGCCCTTCACAGACATCCTTTTTCCAATTTCCTGTGATAAAGGATTTTTTGGAAGGCTTGAAGTGTTTCCTCCTGTTCGTCTTCCTTCGCCTTCATGGGAATTGAATATGGTGCTGTCCAGAATGATGAAGAAACCTTTTGAACCTATTCATAAGGCTTCACTACAGCACCTGTCCTGGAAGGCGGCGTTCCTCGTGGCCATTACATCGGCCCGCAGGGTGAGTGAAATTCAAGCGTTGTGTTGCCAAGAACCTTATACTGTCTTTCATGCTGCTAAGGTTGTAATGCGCACTCACCCGAAGTTTCTTCCCAAGGTTATTTCTGATTTCCATGTTAACCAGACTATAACGTTGCCTACATTTTGTCAGAATCCTTCCACTCCAGCGGAAAGATCTCTTCATTCCCTGGATGTCAGGTGTTGAAATTTTATCTGGATAAAACCAAGGATATTCGTAGGTCAGACCAATTGTTTATCAACTATGGGTCAGTCAGGACTGGTCTTGCTACCTCTAAACAGTCCATCTCGAGGTGGATTGTGTCCTGTATACAATTGTGTTATCAAAAGGCTAATAAGACCTTAAGGGGTAAGTCTAAGGCTCATTCCACCAGGGCAAAGCGGCCACGACAGCTTTGCTCCGTAATGTTCCCATTGCAGAGATCTGCAGGGCTGCCACTTGAAAGTCGGTCCATACCTTTGCTAAGCATTACTGTCTGGACTCTGATGCCAAGGCAGATGCTCAGGTTGGGCAAGCTTCGCTGCGGAATCTGTTTGCACAGTAGTGGTGTGGTGTTTCTTCTTCTCCACCGCCGCTTTGGTGTTGGGGATGGGCTTGCCATTCTATTCCCTAGATTATGACTATACACAGAGATCCCCTACTACAGAAGGAGTAGTTTCTTACCTGTAACTCCAGTTTTGTAGTAGGGGTATCTCTGTTATAGTCATAAGCGCCCGCCCTCCTTCCCGGTGGAGAAAGATGTTCATGTACTCAATGCTACAGGTCTAGCTTTATACGCCTCCAAAAAGAACTGAAAGTGGAGGGGACCTGCTGTGCATTCTGGGATACTGAGAGTTCTAGAAAGTTTCCTTAAAGGCACAGTATCCTTTTTTGAGCCACATAATGGCAGCCTATGGGGCTTGTCTGTCCACCCCTTCCTCTCTATCTTCCAGAGGCTTTCTTGGTAAAAGGGGAAGTTTTTCTATGAGAGAAACTTAGCAGGCTGTGCTGAATTTAATTTTGGTGGAATATCTAGTTGAAGTACTGGACAGTGTAGCCTGTTAAGTATAGGCTGCATTATTTGTCTTTAAATTCTCTCTTAAGTGTCTATGCAGGACTGCACATTAAGACCGCTTGAGAGATTATTTTTGATTGCTCCGGGGTCCCCACACATGAGCGGGACTATTCACTAGATTATGACTATAACAGAGATACCCCTACTACAGAACTGGAGTTACAGGTAAGAAACTACTCCTTACGAGGGGATTAATAGTCACCAATGATCCTATTTTCTTCACCAAACATCGGATCCGCGAGTTTGAGTCTGGGCGCACACTCGATGAGGTATTTGCAGCATTATTGGCATTATTAGAGGCTTTTGCGGTATTTGTTTAACTTATGAGGCCTGGTCGCAAAATGGCGGCTACAGGCAAAAGACAGAGCTTTTCTTTGCGGATTTAATCTTTGGTGTCCTGCTAACGAAACGCTAGTCAAGCGTAAAGAAGCAATGCCTGCGATTTGAAGTTTCTTTTGACATCTCATATCCAACTGTAGTCTCATGATGACCTCCGGAGGAACGGTGCCTGACTTCAAAATGGCGACTGTGTAAGACAACGCGACCCGCTTCACTTTCTCTATCTGAGCATGATGTATTGGGAAGATAAAGAGCGGTGCAATGTCTGTGTCTTGTGGGGAGCGGTTCACTGCACAACTGATCTTGTTCCCACGCTGGGCTTTACAGAGCTGTGCCAAGGTGGTGTGGTTTATTCTAGACTTCGTGGCTGCAAGGAAATGAGGGGCTGAGGCATTTTGGGCATATGTAAGATCTAGGTGAATGCAGCACATGCGCCTCTAGAACAGTGCTCTATGGGAAGGCTGTGATATCACCGCCAAGGAACCTTCTTTCCTTTACTGCCGCCAGCGATCCCTCCCTATGTCCTTTGGAAGCTTGAAGACCCCGGTTTCCTGGTGGAGGCTATAAGGCTCTATTCAGCGTCCTACCACTCTCCGAGCATCACTTTTCGACCCAGAGGTGCCCCTACCCCCCACCACTGTGTTCCTGGACAATTGCCCAACACTCAATACTTCTTTGGGGAATGGCAAAGATCTGACGATTTAGATGCTGTATCTTCCACCTCGCCTATCATGGTGTGAAGGCTACTGTGATTTCTTGGCCCCCCACTCCCACTCTGCCTTTCACAATGCTTGCATCTCAGGTGGAAGTGGAGTTTGCCACAGTGCCTGTCCCCAAAATAGCGGCTGGGGCCAGTCCTGACTACCACCACGGGGATCTCCTGAGGTACCAGGGCACTCCCAAACTGAGCTGTTGGGACGTTCCACGGGATCAAGTATCTCTCCTGATCTAAAATCATTGGTCATCGTCCTGTTCTGGATCAGCCCTCACCCGACCCCGCTCCTGCTCACCCTCCATGACACTTGACTCGGAGATCTTTCCATCGGCAGCTGGGACCTAGACATTTTGACTGACGCCCGGTGGAGCTACCTCGCGAGCTAAAGGGGAGATGGGCTATAGATTTCCCTCCTTGGCCATCACCTACCCAGGGGGTCTTTGGGTAAACTCTTCTGCATCTCTCTAATGGACTTTTCTCTCTTCTCCTCTGCACCATACCCCCACCCTACCCCACTCCTCTCTACTCTTCTCCTCTTTCCTGCTATTGACTTTTGCCCTCACCCGTCCTTGCTCATAGTTCCCACCCTGTCTATCCACTGGACTTACTTCTGTGAACCTTACCTCGTCAGTTGAGACCCAGCTATCTTGACTGATGCCCGATGGAGCTACCTGTTTAGCTATTGGGGTTATGGGCTGTGGATTCCCTCCTCGGATGTTACCTACCCAGTCGGTCTATGGGCAGACTTCTTTTCGTCTCTCCTGCCGTCTTTTCTCTCATCCTCCCCCTTCACACTTCCTCTGTTTGTCTCACCTTTCTTTCCTCTACCAATTTGTTGCTTAATTTTTTACGTAATGTGTATTTGTTTTTAATCTCTCCAACATTGTGTAGCCTAATATAAAGTGCTCCGATACCTACGGATCTGGCCATTACTATATATAACTCATAAATAACCTTCCTCTGAACTTCTGTTGGACTTTTGATGACGCCCCATGGGCGTCAAAACTGTTTGTACTCACCTCGATGCACGAGCAACCTTGGCCAATGCCTGGTGGAGCGGTCATATGCAGCTAAAGAGGAGTCTGGCCCTGGTTTCACCCCCTCGGCTGTCACCTACCCAGCTGGACATCTGACACTGTTTTCCTCGTTTTGACAGTTGTGTAGTCTCTCCCTCCCCCTCCTCCTCTCCCTGTGACTCTTTGATTTAAGTGATGTAACTTTGTAACTTTTAACTTGCTGTAACTCATGTAAAGCGCTCTAATACCTCCGGGTCTAGCCAGCGCTATATAAAACTTTTCAAATAAATAAAATAAATAAGGGGAAGCTGACACCAAGCCCATATCAATGCTGAAACAACTATTGAGCCAAGCACATACATAGGCACCAGCAAAACCTTCACACCACGCTTTGGGGTCGGACAAACATTCGGAGCCGTACAAGTGACCGGTGTTGAGCCATGGAGTGGTGTGGCTCACTGATTAGAGGCGGCAGACCCGGAAGCAGAAGTCGGCCCGGGACCAGGGTTCGATTCCCGACGCGGCAGGGTCGTGGACCAGGGTCAGCGGACTCTATAATTCTCGCCTCAGTGCCTACTCTAACCAGGGGTCCCACTCGGCAACTCTGGGCACTAGCTTGCCTAATCTCCATAACGGCCCCATCAACGCCGGGGATGCCTGGCTCCACCTTGGGGATTCCCAGCAGGGACCATCCCACAGGGAAAGCCAGGACGGGTTCCCCAGCGGTATACAGCGCCAGGACGCTGACTGGCAACAGTGCGCTTTACAAGTATACACATTACATTACATTACATTATACAGAGCCGAAAACTCCTAGACTCCGATGAAAGGACACCAAAGAAAACCTAGCTCCTCTGATGCCAAAAATATAGGCGCCTTCATAGGCAACAAAAATGGTGACTGAGAAGCAGGCAAAAACACCACAGAAGCGCATGCTTCCACAAGAAGGTGGCAATGTTTTCGTAGGCCTTCAACAGTTCATGCAGAAACGCTGTCAGCCAGATGAAGACAGTAGGCAGAAAAAACTTCAGGCGTTAAAGCCAAGACTTTGATTTCACACAGAGTATAGAGCCACAAGCCCTATGCCACAAAGCCGGCCAATGTCACAACACACTAGGTCTCCCTCACCTACTCACGGAGCAGAGGAAGTAGACCACCCTCACCATGAGACTTACTTATCAGATTCACAGGGAGCAACACAACAAAGCCCAGATTAATGGAATGGCTATCATGGGGTCCTTCCAGACAGACAGAAAACCACCTATCCCAGCCAAGGCATCTACAACAGATGATACCTAATCCTATTTTATTGTAATACAGCGGGCCCCAGAGTATCGTAAATTACCACCGCACAGTACAGAAGAGGAGACTTATTTCCTGATCAGGAAATTTTCCAGGACACAGAAGACAGTGCATTACCTACCAATTATAGACTTAATGATTAGTGTTTCCTAGGAAATTTTCAAAGACCCAGTGAAATCAAGGGTACTCACTCCCAGAGTAGAGAGAACTACAGACCTTCACCCTCTGACCCTCTCTACATCAGAGGTCACCCTACTGCCGACCTCTTAGTGATAATTATGGTGCGCAAAAGAGCAGCATCACAAAGCACCTCCCGACCAGGAAAGTAAGTGCATTGGCACAGCGGGAAAAAGGGTTGCCACAGGTCATGCCAATCAATGGAGGATTGTACATTTGGTTTGCCTCCTATCTTGCTACAACAAAGCTACATGGGGCAAAATGGAAGAACTCTTACAGCATCTCCCTCAGCAATATAAAAAGAAAGGGAAGATTTAGTTTCAGAGGGCAGACCAACATCCAATTCAACAATACACTGTGCTCTAGACAGCGCAGGCACAGCTTCAATGGGGATTAATTAATCAGTAATGCATCACAGACATACATGGCTTAGCATTTCAGGATTTAAACCTGAAGTGCAACAACGCATCTTCAACAGCCATTCGATGGAGAACACCTCCTTGGTCTAGATTTCGATGCACAACTTGAAAAAAATCAAGGACACCGAGACTGCAAAATCAATGATATGATATATTATGACTGTGATTTCTAAAGCACAGCAAATGACTATAGTCTTGCCAGGCTGCTCGGCAGGAACTGAAAAAGAAAAAAATATATATTGCCAGTTCTACTATGCCAGATTAAGTATAAACAACCCCCCCCCCCCCAGGTTTTTAGCGCCTTTCCAAAAGGGAGATGTCGCTTTGACGAATAATATAGGGGCAGACTGTTCCAGAGCCTTGCAACTACAAACGAGAAGGCTCTGTCTCCCCATTTCTATGTACGACTCTGGGAATAATTACCTGATTGCGCGCTGCAGAGTGGAGATTTCTAGCTGGTACATACCATTGGAACATGGCTTTAATATACACTGGGCTTGCTGAGTAAAGGGCTTTATAAACAAATTAAAGCAGAGAGCCTTAAACGCAAGTCGCTTCTCTGCCAAAAGCCAGTGCAGGTCACATCTTTCGATGCCGACTGTCGCTTAGGTATGCCCAAGGTAAGTCTAGCTGATGCATTCTGCATCAGTTGTAGCTTTGCAATGGTTGTCTTGTTAGTCTCAAGGTATAGTGTATCACAGTGGTCTATGCTTGAGGTAACCAAAGCAAGCACAACCTGTTTACGAACCAGACGTGGCAGAAGTGGAAAGATCATTCTCAACATTTTAATTGTCCAAAATCAGGTTGCCACTGTGCTATTGACTTGACTGTTCAGTGACAACTTGCCATCCAAGATGATTCCCATATTCTTCACTGTTTCAGCTGGCCTCTGTAAAGTACCCAATGCATTAGGCCACCAATTGCAATACCCAGCCAAAGATTGACAACCAAAGGGCAAGACCGCTGTCTTATCTCAGTTTAGTTAAATGTAGTTTTTGCCCGTCCATTCAACTGCAGTTGTCATGCAGTGATTGAAATTGGGTGCAAAATCCTCAGGATCTTTGGAGAAGGACACTGTTATCAGTGTGTCGTTGGCATATGACACAGCCTTTAATCCAAAGAAATGAATGAGCTTGGCCAGTGGGGAACCATACAAATTAAATATTGTAGAGCTCAAAGAAGAGCCCTGAGGAACTCCACAGGGCAGCGACAAAGGTTCAGAGTAGAATGGAGTCAGTGACCCTCTGTGATCTACCCGACAAAAAGGAGGACAGTAGGTTCAGGGCCCTATCTTTGATACCTAGTTTAAGCAATCGCTTCGTCAGCGAGGAAGTAGCGATGGTGTTGAAAGCCATAGAGCGATGAAATAGGGAATAGGGGCCTCAAAGAACACCACCCCAGTTAACAGCTGCAGCCGCAGCAATGCCACCAACCATCAGGAAAGGATATTACAGAGGTAGTTTCAAACCAAGAGGTAAAGGTCAGGGGTGTGGAATTTAATAAAAAATATCTACTTGTCCTTGGGACAGGTTACTTCATAAATCGACTGTCCTGTATAACAAATCCACTTGGCCCTTTGGTACCATGAAGTGCAGTGACAAATTATGGCAGCAATCTCATTAAATAAAAACTCTGAAATTTACCTTTCTGGTTATGCCAGGGCTCATACTATAGCAATGTTTGAATTCTAGCAATTTCCTTATTTTGGCACTTTTCTGCAGAACTATGTACTGGGGCTGGAGGTCGCATTAAGCTAACAGGGTTGGACTGCCCTTTTGAGTTGAGGCAAACCTAATAAATTGCATGTTTTAGTGGTTTTCGTAAGCTCTTCTCTAATCTTTTCCCATACTGAGAAAGATTGGAAATTTACTCCTAACAATGGCAGAAGTGAAGCATCTTCCAGGGTTGGGAAAAAAGTGCTTGGAGGGAAAGTTAACTTGTAAATACACAACAGAGTTTTGCATGAACAAATCTACACCTGCATATTTACTCATGCTAAAAAGCAGTTCACAAATATTTTCTAGGATTAGGATTTCCTGGCCTATGTCTGTAAATTCTTGTGAATTCATGAAACCCATATATCCGCACTAAAGCAAGGACATATACCATGGGTGCAATTTTGTGACTTTCTTTAAGAATTGGGCCCCTAATTAGGTCTGGAGTTAACATGACCTTTTGCTTTTATTAAAATTCTACCCCTCTATTTATCTGTACATTGACTGCCTTCCGCTCTTTCACAAGGAGCATATCTGCAAACAAAGTAATTTTGCTCAGTGCTAAGGACTGCTGTGGGAATGTTTGCTTTTTAAGACCCCAAAAAATTATTGCTTATTGACAATGTTTGTTATAGTGAGGGCCTGGCAGCTCCCTCAAAGTTTAAAAAAATATATAAAACAAGACACACATTGACAAAACCAAAAGGCTGACCATCCATATCAGACCTCCTCATTATCTTGTTGCTACTGGTTGTACTGATTTTCCATTTTGAATATTTCTGGCAAATACTAGCATGCATCAATACATTTTACTAAATGACGCTTCTAAGAAATGTTACCTACAACTTCACTGTAATTTAGCAAAACTTTATTTTCCTAGTTGCATTCTTTGTGTGAACTTTTTTATTTTGAAAGCAAAGGATCATTAATCCTTTGCTTTAATCAGCACCCACCCTAAAAAGAAAGGCTTTGTTTTATGAACCATGAATACAAGTTCGAACAGTATTAACATATGGACACAAATATTACCTTAACTGCAGACTATGCCCATTCCCGATCCCTAATGTAGTACTGTAAACAGGCAGCCAAAGTGTTTGTGCTGCTGGGGATTGGGCCTACTTGTCAAAAGGACAAATAAATATGAATGCTTTGTTGTCCTTGACCCAAAACAATATGTCCTGGGTGTCAGGCTATAGGAATTCCACATCCATGGGTAAAGGTAGTGGAATAACCGCAAAAGAACCCTCTACCTCCAAACAGTGACTTACCAACCAACTCCCTGATCACACATCACCTGTCAGGGGAAAGCTACGACAATTCCATCATTTGTGGCCAGAAGTAACGTCAGATCAGTGGGTGCTAGACATTATCAGTCAGGGCTATTGCCTAGAACGAAAAAGTCAAACACGCCCAAAGTTCTCATCATCTTCATCTGCCAAAAGAAGAGGTAAAGTTGCTGCTCAAAAAAGAGGCCATAGAACTTGTCCCAATCCGCGGCCCAGGTGTAAAAAAATAAATAAATAAACTGTGGGCTCCCGTGCTTGTTTTGATTACAGCCCCCGGATCGGCCAGGTCCTGGGGGCATCTATGAAAAAAAAAAAAAGGGGGCCGTATGGCGCCTCCCTCCCATGGCTCTTAAAACCCTGAGGATAACCAACCCACTAGGGCTTTCTTTTCATATTGGAGCGGGGATGCTACGCAGACCCCCCTACCCATGGGCCCTTTTGACCCCCGGGGGAAACAACCTCCCCAGGGTTTAATTTTAAATATTAGAGGGGGCCGCACTGACCCCCCTCCATGGTCTTTTTAGAGCCCTGGTGGCCACTTTTTCCCGGGGCAGCAAGAAAAATAAATAAGGGATGGGAGCCACACATCCCCCTCTTCCATGTATGGCCTGGGAATCACCACCTTCTGGGCCAACCCTTAAAAAGAGGAGGAGGGGGTCTGCGCGGCGCCCCTTCCTGGAGCATGGCCCAGGAACTGCAGCCCCCCCAGGGCTAGCTCCTACTTTGTGCCAAGTTGTCCACCCCCGGGTCATAGCTGTCTGCTTATGCTTTACGGGAGCTCACAGCTCCTGCCAAGCAAAAGCAAACACTCAGATTCTAGCGGGCAGGAGCAGTCTAAGTTCTCCGCACACTGGAAGCGGAGGTTTAATCTTTTTCCCTGCGCGCAGACATGCAGACGGGGAGAGAGATTAAAGTTTTACTCCTGCATGCAATGAAGCTCATTTACAGCAGTTCCCTGCATGCAGCAGCAATGTCAGTTCTTGCAGGAGGCGGGTAGCTGGCTTGGACCGCGGGGTTCTTGAGGTTCCCCTGTAGTTACGGAAAAGGTCAGAAGGGAGCAGAAAGAGGCAGAATAAAGGTCCACAATGAGCAAAAAGAGGCAAGATACAGGTGAAAAGGGGGCAGCAAGAGGCAAATAAAGGTCAAAAGCTAACGGAGGCAAAATAAAGGTGAGAAGCAAGCAGAAAGAGGCAAAGTAAAGGTGAGAAATGAGCAGAAAGAGGCAGAATAGAGGTCAGAAACAAGAAGAGGCAGAATAAAGGTCCGCAATGAGCAGAAAGAGTAAGAATGAATGTAAAAAATGAGCAGAAAGAGGCAAATGAGGTCAGGAGCGACTGGAAAGAGGCACAATAATGGGCAGAACAAGCAGAAAGTTGTAAAATAGAAGGCAATAGTGAGGAGGAAAGAGGCAGAAAAATAATCAGAAAATGGGTGGAGTCGGCACAAAACCGGAGGCAGCAGCAGAGGGTAGCAGACTCCAGATAAGTTGGACAAGAGGACTGTCGCAGGGGGAAATGGCACGAGGATCAATTCCAGTGTGGTCCCCTACTTTTTTACCGCTCACCCGCTGACAGACCCAGTTATACACTCACGCACCCCCTCAGACTCACACTCCCACTGACAGACACACTCAGACACTCATAGATCTGTCCAAGCACTCATTCACCCACTCACAGACCCACTGAGAGACTCGCCCACACATTCATAGGCCCAATCAGAGACTCACACACCCACTCACAGACTCACTCAGGCACTCACAGACCCACTTAGACACTCAGGCACCCACTCACAGACCCACTCAGGCACTCACAGACCCTTGCGCTCTCGCAGGCCCATTCAGACACTCGTTCACCTACTCACACAACCACTTAGACTTTCATGTTACCATTCACAGACCCACTTAGCGACTAATGGACTCACTCACAGATCCACACAGAGACTCATACACCCACTGACTGACTCACTCAGACACTCAAGCATCCACTCACTCACTCACTCACCCACTCAGAGACTCATCCATCCACTCACAGACCTTCGAAGACACTAATTCACTCACTCGCAGACCCAGAGACGCCTACACACTAATTCACAGACTCACTCAGACCTGTATACCCACTCACAGACCCACTCAGTCATGCACCCACTCCCATATCCACACAGGCACTTCTAGACCCACTTACACAGCCATGGCTACATCCATAGTCAATTTCTCAACAGGAATGTCACGTTAGAGGGCAATTCAGCCAGGGGGAGAAAAAAACAAAGCACTGGGAAAAAGGGCAAGGGAGACCAAAGGATAATGCAAAGGTTATTATTTACATATAGAGACACATAAATACAACTAAATTGCAGTGACCAAAACAACCAGATGTGTACTGGCAGTGTATAAGTGAGTGAACGGCACAGTGAAACATGTGGTTATGAACAACGTGAAGCGGCACAAGTGCAGATAAGTGAAGGTCAAGACAATTATTTACAAGTACAAATAAACATTCATTAGTTGTAAATGACCAATAGAAAGCCGCAAATGGCGTTGCAGAGCCGACGGCGTTTCAACCTCTATAACTCGAGGTCATCATCAGGACAATGGTCACATGGATTAAAACTTGTGCTCTGTCCGACTAGAAGGTCGGCGTTCACGATGGGGATCGGTGGCAGCTTCTAGGGAGTATGATCAACCTTATGGAGCTGATCAAGAGGGCAGTCAAACATCAGTAGTAACAGACGAGCAGGATATAAATCAGCGCTCGGAATATGGCATAGGGCGAGACCGCCAGTCTACAAGCAACTATGGCGGGGGCCGGGTGAGTCGGGCTGTCTCCCAGAACTAAAAACCGTCTCCGGAGATCCGGAGGAGCTCGTCGGCTACACGATGGCTTCATTCAAAATAGGGAGGTTTGGTATCAAACATCTTATATTGATAAACCAACAATGATGCCAGTGTTGTATTTAATACTACATGAGGTGTGCTGACTGGTTTTTGCCAGCCTGGCCCCAGATACAAGTTTGTGACCCCCAGGGGTGAGGGCCTTTGCTCTCAGGGGCCCAGAAACCAAGCCTGCTCGGGCAGAGGGTGCTTAACACCCCCACCCACAGGATGACCTGCAGATTAGCACTCCAAGTCAGGCGAGCTTCACAGAGCCCACTGCCTTTTGGTATACAAATCTGGCTTCTCTCATAGGAGAGGAAGCCAATCTACCTTTGTTCAGCGCCCTTTGGCACCTGGACAGGTGGGAAAATTAGTTAATCAGATAGGCATGTCCACCCTGTTGCCAGTACGGCCCCTAAGGTGGGCTACCTGAAGTGGAGGAGATTTTTCAGAGTTAGCCATTTTGGTGCTGACAAATGTAGGAACACTGGAACAGGGTTATGCCCACTCCCCACAGGAAATGGTCATATTGGGGCTGTAGTGACCCAAGGGGTAGGTGGCTCATTGGCTTCTACCCAATACTCCTCTCACACCCTTAAATCTAGTATTTAGGGGGCCTTGTACCAGAAAAGCAGATCCTGCTGACCTGAAAAGAAAAGACGGATGTGAAGAGTCGCAAAGACGAAGAACAGAAGGTCCATCATCTGACTTGGAGCCAACCTGCCGGCCTGCATGCTGACTTCGACAGTTGCACCAAAAGACAGCTTGTCCTGCAGCTGCTGTGTCTCCAAAGCCTGGGAGACATGTCCGCACTTCATCCAGGAACCAAGGACTCCTGTGGAACAGTGGAACTGTTCCCCTGCATACTGCAGTTACCCAAGACTGAGCTGTGAGGCTCCAAGACCGCGAAAACACTATGTTGGAAAGCACCACAGCACCCGAGCCACCTAACCAGAGCTGAAATGGGCCAACTGTGTCAATGTGGTCCTCTGAACCTGATGAGATACGAAGAAGGATACTGAAGAGCCACAAAAACAGAACACTGAGGAAGAGCAACTGAGTTGGCACCAGGCCTGCCAGCCTGTCTGCTGCTCCCCATCGTACCTGCACCAAAGACATCTCGTCCTACAGCTGGTGAACCTCCAAAGCCTCGGAGGACGGCTTGCCTTCACAAAAGACTCGAGAACTCCAGTGGAGCTGCGGAACTGCATCCTGAAGGTACCTCAAGAACAACTGTGAGGACTCGAGAACCATCAAAACTCGATGGCGCCAAGCATCACTGCACCGGAGCCCCCTCAGTCGACGTGGGCCAATGGTGTCAGTTGCCGGCCCGAGTCGATGTGGGCCAATGGTGTCAGTGTGGTCCCCAAGCCTTCAGGAGACAGTTCACCTTGGTTTTACCCCTCGTCTACTCCCTGATGTCGCCTGCGGCCTCTGTTTGAAGGTCCCCTCAACCGCGAGTGCTTCTGTATGAAGAAGCTAGACACCTCAAAGACCCTCTGCACCCATCCTCTCCGGCATGAGAACAGGACCACCGGTGTCCCACGTACCCCAGCATCGCAAGACTTGAACCCTCCTGTTGGTTCAGTCCAACTGGCTTCCCAGTCGAAACCTGCAGCTTCTTTTCACGCAGACCAATGCCCATTGACTAACATTGGGCACCAGATGCTGCACTGCACCAAAGCACCTGGCCGCCCTAGTGGCGCTGGAGGTAACCTGCTGGTGCTGCCTTGGACCTTGCCCCATACTCACCTTAAGTCCAAGCGATTGGTCTCATAAGTTGCTGTACTACACCGGAATGCCATACTTGTTTTTCCTCCAAAAGGATAACATTGCAGCTTCTGAAAATGCACTAATTGTCAACTTTTTAAAAGTAAAAGTATTTTTCTTGCAAAACGTACTTACCTGATTGTATTGATTCTTGTGCCTAAACCTATATAAAGATGTGTTCTTTTTTTACATTGGTGTGGATCTCCTTATTGAGTCGTGTGCATCATTTATTGACTATTGTGTGAATTTGCAGATGTATAACACTCTTCTCTGATCAGCCTAAGGCTGGTCTATCACACTTCCCCCCTCATAGAAGAGCACCTTTGGATTGCTAGAGCTAACCCCTGTCCACTCATAAAGGGAGCCCCTGGACTCTTTGCTCAGTATACCTCATTTGTGCTATGTCATATAAAGAGTCAACTTCCTACAGAGACTTCACACCACATTCCATGACGTGGAAAATGCTTAGCACCTTAGCAAACAAGCATTTGCAAAGAAAATCGGTCTCGCCTTTGAGACTTACTAATTATGCCAATGGTTTCTACCCTTGTTGTACAGCCTCCCCCATGCACTACAGCATGGTAAAAAAGAAGCTATGACGCGGTGGTCGCATCATTATGTAGGAGTGCTCACCATGCATGTTTGTGACTTTAAAAGATGACGCATATTTTTTTCTTATTTTAACTTACCAATTTGGATTGGTAACTAAAATAACTTAAAAAACAGCATGCATTGGCTAAGCAACAGGTCTCGCCTACAAGAGCTATTGGTTTTACCAATGTCTTTTAGTTATGTTGTACAGAAGCACGAATGAAGGGAGAAAAACACTGTATCTTAGCACTTTTTCTGTAACTTTCACCCATACTGTGCAGCCGCCCTGCTGTACAACATGGCTGCAAGACTTTGACAAAGCCAGTAGCTTCCTAGACAAGACCTATTGGCTTTGCCAGTGCATATTGGTGCTGCTGATTGCGCTAGGCTAATCAATTCTGTTCTCAATAGAATTTCTTTAAGTAGGGAACAACCCATTAGTTGAAAGCTGGCCATATTTTGTGTACACTAGTCAGTCATATGGTTTTGAAAAATAGGGCTCTTGTTCTCTCGATTTGTATATGAGAGGAATTATGGTCCTGGTGTTTTTTTGCAAATGCAACAATATCTCCTGTTTCTGTGTGTTAAGGTCAACACTTGCTGGGCTATGTACTGATCCTATATGCTCGATGCTGTGTACACCCTGGTATCTCCTGATCGTCTGTTCTCAGGCCTGCATCTACGTATGCCAAAATATCTTCTTTCCCTTAGCGGTCAGACGACCACATGCTGGCTTACTTGCGTCTCTAGTGTGCTGGGTTGGAAGGATTGGACTGGCTAATAAGACTGTCTAGCAAAAGACACACAATCGATGGACGGAATGCAGAACAAATCAAAACATTAACCCCCAGTCAAGAGATCTGGGTTAAATTCATCATTGTTTTGCTCACCATGCCACCCCAGTTTGGACCTGGCCATATTCAAATCAGTCTTGACCCTGTGCCTCATGGGAACAGTCCAGCCCGAACTGCCAAGCCAGGTCCTCCCTGGACTGGACACAAGCATCCTAGGACCGGTTTCAGGGTTTCACCCCTCTTCAGCCAGGATAGCTTGATTCCAGTGGCACAGTGAGCCCAGGACCCACGTCTGGACATACCTGCCGCACTTAGGGCAAGAAAGCAAAAGACACACAATCCACTGGAATCAAGCTATCCTGGCGAAAGATTATGGGTCATATGTATGAAGCCAATTTGCAATCACAATCGGTGAAATTCGCAGAATTTCAGCGTTTGCGATCGCAAATTGGCAGTGTGCAATGTATCACACAAAAATTCCCTTGCAAAATAAGGAATCACAAATTTTGCGATTGCATTTAAGGAATCGCAAATTATGATTTCTTAAATGCAATGTAAGAAGCACAAAAGAAAGTGTGATTTGGCCTTAAGGAATCGCAAATTACCACCAACTTCAAGTTGGTGGTAAATTGCGATTTCACTTAAAAATTCACTATTTTGCATTTCTTAAAGTGCCATGTGGCGCACATACATGTCCTTAGGGCATGAATGTGTGCCACATTGCACACATGCACATTTCAGGGGTGCAACAGGGTGTCCTTTTGACTCCCTGGCACCCTTGAAATGACATTCTCAATTTGCGATTCTCTAATTGCTAATCGCAAATTGAGAATGCCTTCCCATTCATTCCAATGGGCCTCCTAGCCCATAGGAATGAATGGGAAGATATTCCTTATTTGCGAATCTCAATTTGCGATTCGCAAATAAGGAATATGTGGGATTCGCAAAATTATTAGCCAATCCCACATACATTGCATTTTGCGATTCTCAAATTGTGATTCGCTGAAAATCGCAATTTAAGAATCGCAAAAGTATATTTTGATACATATGGCTTTTAGTACCTGTTTTATAATACAATCCTTAACCTGGAGCCTGTTTCGGGGCTAAAGTTAGGGCTCAGATTTGAGGTGTATTAAAATGCCCAAAATGAGGCCTGATTGCACTGAGCTGAATGTAGCTACCGTAACCCCCATGTAGCAGAGCTGGTGGATGTTATTATGGGTATGTATGAATCTAGTGTCAATAAGAATGTGAATTAATGCTAGTGGAAGCACACTTGCAAAACACTGCGTGGAGTGTAGGGTTACTTAGATGCCCACTGTGCTTCGGAGCAACATGGAGAGGGCAGAGAAGCATACAAGGGAGGCAGCTGTAATAAACGTACAGTCATGGAGTGCTTCAGAAAAAAAGAAAAAGAGAGTCATTGAAAAGCAAGCTCTCGTGGAAGAAACAAAGAAGCTAATCAGAGGGGTGATAAAGAGGCTATGCTCCAGGGGAGGGACAAAGATGGGCTGGTGGGGCCAAAACAAATATAGCCAGAAAATAAAAAGAAAGCCACTGAGAGTGACGAAACAAAAAGCTAGTGGTAAGTAATGGACAGAAAGCATTCCTATGTAAGCTTTCAGAACGTCCACAATGTTTTTTTCAACCAGACAGCTGTTTTAATATAATTGATTGTGATAGAAGTAGAATAGCTTTCTGGACATCTGGGTTGCACAGACTCACTTTAATTTCTTAAAAAAGACACCTGAAAGCAAAAAATGTTTTGCCTAATGAGTTTTTATTTCCCCCAGGAAGGTGACACTGGTGATGGTGGGACTTGATAATGCTGGCAAAACTGCAACAGTTAAAGGAATCCAAGGAGGTAAGAGCTTCTGGCAATATAATGTTCCAATTTCAAGGACAAAGACACCTGGTGTTCTCTGTAGGTTTTTTTTGTTGGCAAAATTAGGTAATTCAGTATTTTGTTATTTAAAAAAAAAAAATCTATAGATGGTAAAATTCCCACATTAGTAATGGTAATCCTAGAGCATACTGCATGAATTATGCTCCGTGAGGCACCTTTTAATAAATCATATTGTCAAGAAGCATTTTACTAACCCCATTTATCAGCATATCTGAACCTCTCTCTTCTATAAAGATAATTATTTGAAGCTTTTTTTTAGGTCTCGGCTAGCCGCGCGAAGCGCGTCTCCGCCGAGAACCTTATGTCGGCGTGTGAGCTTCCCAGGAGACAATCCTGGCCTCGCGCATCGCCTTGGAGGCGATTCAAAACTGACACGCGCACACGAACGAGCGCTGCGGCCAGGCGCTGTCTCCTGGGAAGCACACACGCATGCGCATACATACACACAAGCGCCCACGCACATACATACAGACACCCAACCCCCCCCTCACATACACACACGCGCGCACACACACTCACGAGTGCACCCCCCCCTCTCCCCTGCCGTCGCACACATGCATACTCACATCCATACACACAACGAGGGAACCGAGCCCCCCCCCAGCCCTTTTCAACTTACCAGGTGAATTCTGAGGGACTCCGCTCTCCTTCTGGCGTCGCGAGACGCTTTCACTCCGCCTTCTCTTCCGGTCCGGACGCAGCCCCGCCCCCGGCACAGGCGACTTTGCCTGACTTCCGGTGAGGCTGCTGGGCTCGTGACGATTTTTGTTGTTAACTGTTAGGAATATGTGGGTATAACTTTTGCAGCGTGTAACACAGTACCTTACATGTTGGTAATAAGCGGCATGAAGGGCGCTCGGATGTTTTTTGTATAGATGATCAATTTTGCAGCATGTAACAATACCTTAAATGTTGTTTTGAAGCGGCATGCAGAGCGCTCGGAAGGTTTTTGTAAAAATGATCACCCTCCGTTATTTCGAGAAATTATGTAAAACTTAGCCCTGTTTTCGAGATGGCGCTCCTTGAACGTGCTTTTCACATCACCAATAAACTAGACAGTTTAATAATTTCCTTCAAAATAGCTGCTGGGGCGTTGGCGTGATTATGTGGTCTGTGTTGCTTGATGCTTCAGCTGATGATGACGACAGAGGCTGCTGATGGTTGGTTGCATCCGTTGAAGGTATTGTAGTTCGTTTAACCGACACTCCAGAAGAACCGTTGGTGTTATAGAGTGCTGCGGAGCTTGTCTTTTAATTTAGCTGACTGAAATGTCAAACGTCGCTTGTTTTTGAAGCTTGTAACCATACTCTAGGATTTTCTTATATATAATGCGCAGCGTTTACGTTGATGTTATTCCAGTCGCACAATAGCTCCGGTAGATATTTTTTGTTAAGTAGAGGCTTCTGCGTTGTAATCAATAAGATACAAGATTGTCCCAGATTAACGCACTGTGCACACAATACTGGTTTAAATATTGGTACGATTACACTTTGCACCCAGGATGCAGGCCGCACTCCCCTCTAAGGTGGCATTAAAAACGTTTAATAAAATGGGAATCCTGAAATCCAGGTTATGTGTAAAAATGTCACTAGGAACCCCATGCGGTCCTGTGGCTTTACCATTAACACTTTTTTGTAAGGCAGATGTTATTTCATCTGACATTATAGGGGATAATGATACTGGCTCCACTAAAATGTAATTGGCATCATTACTGTTGGTTACTTTAACAGCATCAGGATTAAAAATGCTCTCGAAATGCAGTATCCAATCTCCTGGAGGGACAACAGTATCAATTTTTACTGCAGTATTTGCTCTGAAAACGGTGTGGTCAATTGTTTTCCAGGACAGAGCTGCATCTCGTGTTTCAGCAGTCTATATTGGTGTGTTCCACATCTTCTCACGGATCTCTTGTTTCCTTTCTTTCAGGGTATTTTTATAACTTTTCCTTTAAAATGTAGTCCTTGCAATATCGCTTGGTCTTAATTTCAGGGCCTTTTTTAAATCCCCATTTAGCCCTGAACAAACCTGATTAAACCATCTGGGGTTAAAATCTCAACCATTCTTTCTCCTCTTGGAGGTCAGGTTGCTAACTATTTCAGTTGTGATATTGCAGAATGCATTTATAACAGCCAGGTTTGTTGAGTGTATTATCGGACCATTTATCTAAATCTCTCTGTTTTTGCCCCTTAAGATTTTCCATAAAGGAAATAGGGTCGTTGCCTGTCCACCGTAAGGTAGTACCATCATTCCCGAGTCCTAATATTATTATTATTATTATTATTATGCGTTCTTATATAGCGCTCGATTACCCGTAGGCATCTCGGCGCTTGCCTTGGGAACCCGTCCTGGCTTTTTTCCCTGTGAGATACCCGTACTGGGCATCCCCAAGGTGAAAGCCAGGCATCCCGCCGCGGGGGGGGGGCCGTAGTGGAGATTAAGCAGCTAATGCCCAGAGCTGCAGAGTGTGAACCCGTGATTCGAGTAGGCACCGAAACGAGAATTATCAAGTCCGTGGATATTTGGGCTCAAGACCCTGCCGCGTCGGGAATTGAACCCTGGTCCCGGGTCTGACCTCTGCTTCAGGGTCTGCCTCTTCTAACCAGTGAGCCACACTTCTCCACTATTTGAGTCCATAGCCTTGCCCCTTTGTTGGTGTGTCAGGTTAAGCCTCAGGGTCAAAATTAGTGGGTGGTGATCACTTAGAAGACTCTCACGGATCAGAAGTTTTTCCACAAAGTCCCCACAATTTGCCGAAACAATAAAATGATCAATATTAGACGATGACCTAGCTCCATGTAAGTTTGTTACACCAACAGAGATGGTAGGGTCCACGACAACTAGATTATATTTATTGAACAACATTGTTAATAGGGCAATGTAATTATGCACCTTGCTTGATTGTACTAGTGCTTATTTTAGTGTAGCTTGATATTTTGATTTCTAGTTATTCTTTCTAAGTAATCAACAAGCGTCCATAAAATGTCATATCTTGATTTCCCAGTCCTTTTGAACAGTAATTAATGTCTCTTAGAAAATAAGTAGGTGAAAGACTAGAGGGGCTTTATTATTGATTGTGCATTTGTAATGGTGAGATGAAGTATATAGCTTGCATTGAAGTGTCATTAGATAGAGAGGAACTTTGATCCAGGGCTTAAGGCTGAGGGTCACTCTATAGCTGTAAAGACGTTTCCTTGCTGAAGGGTACAGAAAAGGAACATAGAGTCCTCTGACAGGCATCTTCCTGCTTCAGAACAACATAGCTTCGAAGGTGAGGAGACTATACCAGTAGCTGTCACCTAATTATTGCTCATTGCTTCTGCTGTTTAGATAACGTATTCTGGTGTAGACAATCTATGAAACTAGAATAGTCATCTCTTGGTACCAAGGTCAGCATATTTGGCTGATGGAAGGGAGAGATTGGGGATATTACTGCAGACATCACTAAAATACTGTCAAAATGTTAAAGTATTTTCTGTTCTGCCTATTTACAAATATAATTTCTACTATATTGTTTATTTTTAAAGTGACTGTTTATATATAGTGTGCACTTGAAAAGGATGTTGATTTTAATTAATCTGGACAATCTATTCCCAGCTTCCTAGTGTTCTGAACTGTGTCTGCTCATGATGAGGGCTAGGGTTCCACTAAGTCATCCTATGAGTCTTACAGAGCTCATAGTTACTGTTAGACCTGCTATCCTTGGCTTGGTTTCCCGAAATTTTGCCTCTATCTCCTCTATTTTTGACTGTGTGCCGGTGTTTAGGTCTCGCTCGAGACCTATTGTCGCCGAGTTGCTTGTCAAGGGAGACAGAGCGGTGCACGAGCCTACCAGGGTCTGTGGACGCGCTTACGCAGGCCGGCCGAAGGCACGCACACACACACACACACACACACACACACACGTGCAGACACACACACAGGCAGACACTGACACACGTGCAGACACACACACAGGCAGACACAGACACACGTGCAGACACACACACACACACACACGCAGACACACACACACACACACGTGCCAAGCCCCCCAAGCCCCACTTACCGCATCAGCGGCCTCAGCCGCCACTCCTGACTTCTGCTGCTATTGGTCCTCTGGGCCATCCACTCCGTGGGCGCGGGCTTCTCGCAAAGATGGAAGTCCCGCCCCACGACAGCCGTGAGCATGCACATCCCGAAACCGGAAGTTCGGGAGCGTGCACGCTCACGGCTTGTTGTTCTTTACTCGATAGGAGATTCACGGGCTAACATGCCCCTCCGCGTCTACCATCTGAACATGCCCATTGACGTACAATGTTTCTACTTGCCATCATATACGTCTTAGCTCTTTATTTTTCATGCACAATAGTTGTAATGTTTTGTGTCTGACCAAATCGTTTGGAGCTGAGTATCTGGACCAAAGTACACTGCGGCCATGTCTTAAGGCTGTTAGCTACTTTATGGCACACAGTAGGATGTGTAAAACACACCACCACTGTACAGAACCAGCAGTGGCTGTGTTGGACAAGCCTTCCTGATATAGACTAGCTGGCGCGTCGTATGGTAAAGCTGCACAAGAGAGCTATGACTTGTTTGCTGTAACGGTTTCACTAATCAGGTAGCCGAATCGAACACACATCGCTGATCTTTTTGTTATCCCAGACTTACGAGAGTTCAGGATATTGATTCTATATGTAATTGAGCACTCGGATGATATCCTAGATGAGATGGCGCAAGTTACTTTCTTTTTTGTGCAGAGGCAAGGGCTTGGATATTTAAATTAAATACCTTAAGTGTTTTTAGTTAAATACGCATGTTCATATGGTATAAGTGGTTTTCATGGAAGATGTACATTATAATACAGAATAACCGAAATGATTGAATAATACTTAGAGGTGAGATCTGGTGATGGGGAGGAACAAATGAGTCATTGAAATAGGACGAGCTAGAAATGCCTTGGTTTATTAATTTCACCATTAATCCTGTTGTAAGATGAAGTGAAGGTAGATATTTTTCAATTGAAAGTGGAACATTGGCTTTAAAAGCAACATGACATTTGGTTTAATAGAAGAGGGCTACCTTATTAGTAGTAGGCATTGTATTAAATGCTTATTTTTTTTAATATTCATTCTATAGTTCATGGATTATGTCTATCTATGAAGAAGGGCAATAATCAAAACATTTGTGTTCTTATGCACTTCTAAAAATAGTAGGTGTGACGAATTTTCGATTTCTATTTTTGTTACATGAGAAAGTTGAATACCAAAACAACCCCTGGCAAAGCCAGTAGGTCTGGCTTGTATTTCGAGTCACAATTCAAGTACCAGTGCGATATGAGCTACAATAGCATGAGCTGCAAGTATCAGTGGGACAGCTGTTTGCACTAATGCACACATCTAGCACAGGCTGGGCCTCGAGCGAAGGTGAGGCATCGATCTGGAGTAGCATGTGCTTCATGCACACAGGGAACACTAAGCTGCAGTCGCATCTTCAAGAGTAGGTGTGCCTTTGAGTTTCGGTATTATGCTGTACAAACACATATTGATGTACAGTAGTTTGTGTTTTAAGAGCTGGTGAGCTGTTGAGCTGCAATATTGAGCCCTGTAACGAAGGGTAGGTGTGTGTGTGTGTGTGTGTGTGTGTGTGTGTATATATATATATCACCTCCCGGCACCTGATGAGTGAGTGGACTAATGAAGCAATGGTTTTGTGATCCAAGGTTATGTAAAAGAATCCCTTCTTTTTAGGATGGTAGCTCTCACCCACCGTTTGGTGGCATGCTTCACCATAGGGCACCTCCTCATGCCTGTAGCCACGGTCACCAGCGTGGTCTGTAATCCTGCTTAAGAGGGGAGCTCTTATGGATGTTTTACCAGTAGAGGGTGACTGATGAGTCTTGTCTGTGTGGTGGTGGGTGACCTAAACGGGTGATGGTGAAGAGGTTGTCCCCACTTCCTGTGATCTAGAGATGCAATACTGTTAAAAATACCTCATGGCAGATAACAAACTATTTATGTCCCCATATGATATAGTTAAAATAGAGTGGAATAATTAAACCCTTGCCGCTGGTCAACATGCTAGCCCTACTCTGAGGTGCACCGGACTTTTTTCAGGACAAAAGTTGTGATCTATGTGCAGAGCCTGATTGGACAATACTGAAAAAATGAGCCACAGTAACCTACTCTTGTAGTGCAGGAGCACATGCAGTTGTTTAGATTAATGATATTCGGTACCAAAAGCTTAGTACGCAGAGTTGCAAACAGAAAGCTTAGGAGTGGCAGCTGAGTTGGCCAGAATTCAGGGGAGAAATCTCCACCCCTGAATCCAGGCAATATGATTTGAGGTACTTGGAATGGGTAATACCGTTCAAAACTGGGATTATGGGGTCCCTTACAATCCTTGGACTGGACTACAGACATTTCCCACCTACTTTGAGCAGTTGGAAAATGTCATGCAAACCGTGGATGGTTCAATCGGGTGCAAATTTGCACCTGATGAAAGAGGGCCCGAAACTCCTGCATCTGGTAATTTTGGTAATGCTGTACTGACCCGTTTAGGCCTGGCTAGAGTGGTATCCATTCCTCTACTCTCCAAAGGGATACCACTCTGACCAGTAATGACCTATAGAGAACAAGAATATGCAATGCAATAGGTCTCGCTTTTACGCAAGTGTAAACTATTGGCCTTGTAAATGATAATGCCTTTTATTTACGTTTTTGGTTTTTAAAACCCAAATAAAAGACATTGTCATTTACAATGCCAATAGGTTGAATTCGCGTAAATGCGAGACCTATTGCATTGAAAATGCTTGGTATTTTTCCTTTCTTTCTTTAAACAAAACATAATCACACATGTTAACATAATTGCATACTTACTGTGATATTGCTTCCTCTTGGTGGAGTGCAGGATATTGTATTTGGTGCATGTCATTGTAAAGTTTGCCACCAAAATATGCTCACCTGATGTTTGACCGTTGTACCAGAGTCCTAGTACTAAGCCCTGCTTTCTTTTGTCAGTGTCTTTCTTTGGTTTTGGTGCTTGTTCTATTTGTCCCATGAGTTACAAAGCTTTTTTGGGGAATTTGAAGCCACATTTTCAGAAAAAGGATAAATTCCTTAAATTCCTATTGTGTAGACCTCTGCCTATACATTGTAGACATGTACAGCTTCTTCCTAAATAACACAATTACTAGGTTTGTGAGAGAGAAATTGATGATAAGCCTAGATTTCTGTATATGTGCCATCTTTTTCTAAACTCCTCTGTGGTCCGTCTTGAAGACGGAAAGACTGCTGGATTATATAGATTGATAATGTGCTCTTGCAAAACTGTTGTGGTCTTTTTTTCCCTCTGTATATAGAATTCTCCTCAAGTAGAAAGGAATAGATGCAAAATAAATAACATTTCCTCCAACCTCACGAAAATGTGGGCATTAGAGCATTTTCCCATGTTTTACAACTCCACTTTAGAACTACTCTTAGTAAGTGTATGCTTCCAAGTGCTTTAAGTGTGAAGGTCATTGAAAATGCGTTTCAGGAGTCATCATTTTTTCAGTTTTATAGGTGTGAAACATATGCATTGGCCACTCGCATGTGATCGTCCATTTCCTCTATGTAAATCACACGTACGACTGTGGGAAATTTGCACATCTCGAGGATCTTCTGCTGGATTAAGTGAAATCTCTTCAAGGAAATATCTACTTAGCATGATTTTTAGTTGAGTCACTTTGTTATGGATGGCCCTTTTCACTGATTCTGCATCTTTGGACCCCACACTAGGCATCCTTAAGGCTCTTCGTGATGGCATTATGGCTCCAGTTGCAGATCTGCTTGGTTTCATCTCAGACGTCTCTAGGTGGTGTACTCTGGTCCCCATTCTTGGACATGTGTAGCAATCTCTCAGAAGTAAAGCATTTAATGGCAAGAAACGCAACTGCAGGAGTCCTGAGCTTACAGACATCGTACAGCCCAGGAATGTTCTCCCCTTAACATGATTCCATTGTTATACAAGGAAATAGTTCTCATTCGTCCCATCACAGGTCAAGGATCTAGAAGCAAACATGAGCAAAGGAACTGTCAAGAAGTCGAGCCAGGTGCATTTATGCTGTTATGTGAGAAGTCGCCCCACTCCTCCATAAGTACATTGTGCTCTAGGTCAGGAGGTGAGGTGGTTGAAAGGCAGCTGCTTAAGTCTCGGCTGAAGGTTGGCCATAATCACCCCACCACTGATGACCCCAGGCCACCACCAGAATCATTAGGCCATTGAAAGCCCAACATCGATTCTAATACAGACGCTAGTCTCAGTTTTGCAGTCCCAGTTCCACTGCTAGTGATATATGCCACTGCCACAGGAGCTATAAATATTGCCAGAGTCTGATCCTGCATACCCATCACTCAGTGTCACATGCGTTAGTCTAGCGAATTGCAGAACTTCAGGGCCACCTCGGCCTGGACAAGAGGAGCCAGACCACCAGTATATTGATGCGGAGGTTTTCACATCATTACCTGCAGACATCACAACACCCATCTTCCCAGAGGTAGGTTATGCAGTAACTGGTGTTGGCAGCCAGTGGCATTGTCACCCCCTTCCACTTTGGCAGCTACAGCGGGGTGGGGCTCTTGATTGGCCTCTTCTGTCTGCAACTCGGCAGACAATAGCTCATAATTAATGTGAAAGGCTTGGAGGGTGAGTGAGTGAAAGAATGTATTTGTGGGTGATGGGTGAATGAGTGAACGGGTGGATGGATAGATGCATAGATGAATGAATGCATCGATGGATGTGTTAAAGGGAGGCAGAGTGGATGGTCGAGTGAAAAGGTGGATGAATGAAAGGATGGATTGAAGGATGAGAGAAAGTGTGCATGGATGAGTGAGTTAAAGGGTCAATGGATGAGTAAAAGGGAAAATGGATGAATGGATTGATGGAGTGAAAGGTTGGATGGATGTGCCAAAGGATGGATGGGTGAAAGAATGCATGGATGATTAAAAGAGAGTGGATGGATGGATGTACTAGGGTGGATGGATGGATGAGTGAAAGGTGGAATGGATGGTGAGTGAAAGGGTAAATGGATGGATGAGCGAAAGTATGGATGAGAGAAATGACGAATGTTAGACTGGATGAGTGAAATAATGGATTGATGAGTGGTAGGGAAGATTGATGTTTGGAGGAAGGGGTGTGTGATGGATGAGTGAAAGGGTGAATGGGCGGACAGGTGAGTGGAAGGCAGCATGGATAATGAGTGAGTGGAAGGATAGATGGATGGATGAGTGGATAGATGGCTATGGTTGAAGGGTGGATGGCTGAGGGAAAGGTTGGATGGCTGAAATGATGAATGGATGGATGAAAGGAGGTGGATAAGTGAAATAATGGATAACTAAGTGGATGGTTGGAAGGATGGATAGGTTAGATGGATACGTTCGAAGATGGATAGATACATTTTGATATAGATGTGCGTACTAATGGAATAGTGACAGACTGAATTATGGATGAAAGATTGAACGGTTGACAATGTGCAGGTGAAGTGGTGGATATCAGCAGATAGATGGAAGAAACAAGCAAGCTCTTCAGGGGAGGGTTGCAATGATTTACTTTGGTGTCATAAGAGCTGAGTGCTGTTGGAGCTATTTTAATATTCCGGCTACTCCCTTGTTAGCAGCATTGGACTGGATTATGCAGTGGACTTTGGCTTCAAGATGGATGCTGTAGTGTCTGTGGTGTGCTTTCCAAGTTACCATCACGCGCTGGGTAGTTGGGAGCTGGCTGCTGAACTTCCAAGAAAGTCAGCAGGCAGAGTAGTTGAGCATCCACAACAGTGCTCCCTGCTACTGCCATCTAACCCGTGCTCCTGTAGCAAAGTGGATACGTGAAAAACACGACTGAACCTCACAGTGGACCCAGGCCTGATTTCGTAGCAGTACCTCCACTGGAATAGGATTGCTTTTGGGTGATAGAGCGGGTTAAGTGAGGCCCCAAAGAGAATTTAAAGGATCAATCTACCTAATCCAAGAGCTGATGATAAACATGTCCACCTAAATCTCCAGGTGGTCCGATTAGTTGAAGTAAGGTTAGTGGCTCTATCGGAAACCAATCTGAATCCTTTTGTTAATCATTTCCAGGGAATGATTCCCTTACTTGTTGCTTTTGGATTGTGATAAATGGAACAATATTTAACAGTGTGGTATTCATTGCAGAAATGTGGTGTGGTGTTATCACCTTCTCAACTTCGTCGAAGAACGGCGTTCAATTCTGTATTGTGCTCTTTCTATATTAAGCGAATGAGAAGAAACATATGTAAGCCAGATGTTCAGATGTTTAATGTAAATGTGTAAGCCAAGCTAGTTTAGGCCACGGTGGGCTATGATTGCAGTATGGTGGTGATGAAAAGGAAGTTTGTGCTTGGTAAGATGATGCAAGCTAAACATCCATATCATGTTGTCAAGGGATTGTGTAGGCTTCAAGCCCACAGTAAATGTAAAGGAGTTGAAAGGTGGCATGAGGGAAAGGATCAATAGGAGCTCAAATTGACAGTGTCAGAGAATGTGGTGAGGATGCATTGATGTAAAAATAATGCAAACACCCATGCAGGTCACAAGTGTGGACCAAGGTTTTTGCTGCGGGTTGAATAGCTTGAGAGAGAGAGAGAGAGATACTGAGATTAATCCATAAAGCCTTGCAGAAATACAATTAGCACAAATTAATCAAGTCATCACCCAATAAAACATAATTGACCTAATTACAATTGGTCAAGATTACTCTCACTGCCCAAGTTCACCTTGTGCAAAGGATATTATACTGCCAAGGCCATCGGAGGCGAATACATCATCCTCGACTTTAGACCAATAGTGAGTTTTCATTAGAGTGATATTACACTTTTTAAGAAGAAACAGATTTTTTGTTTTAAGGCAGACCCTAATTATCTAGATAATAATATACTTAACACAAGTTAGCCCCATAGCTCTTTCCTAATAAAATGGTGTCCTTAAATCTTCAACATTAGCCATAAATATGAATACATTTGTATCAGTGCAACTTCACAAGGCAGCAAAAGCGGACAAATAGCATATTGTAATTCTAAATTGAACTGCTAGTACTTATTACGAAGAAAGCTTTAAAACTATGAATGGAGCATTCTTTGAGCACACAATACGTTGGCAAGGCCTAAACCTTTATCACTTTGAAACATCTCTTATACTGCTTTGTTCACGTACGTTATAGAGGAGAGGTGATACCAAATGCCTTACAATTTTTTTTCTGAAACAGAGCACTGTCATTTCTGTTATGGTTTTGAAGTCTGGTGTAAGCCAAGACCTTTTGTTTTCAAATAAAATTATATATATAAATATATATAAGTCCAAAATCCTGCAGTGGCGCAACTCACAACTACAGGTACAGACCACTCGAGCGCGTTTCTCAGGGTGATAAAGTGCTTTTATTACTCCGTAACTGGCAGCATGACGCGTTCGACTGGGGGCACCCGGTCTTGATCACATGACGAGACCAAAAACCAGCGAGTTTTTAAAGCAGCCAGAGAGCGCCAACTCCTCCCAATCTGGCATAGACATGAAAAACATACTTATAGTAAAGACGCCTTGAGAATACAAACATCAGTACTGCACTTGCAATATTTTACAAGTGAAAAACGTCTCAATAATGAGCATATATATATACAATAAAGTGCATAATAATAATATATAAATGTACACAGTATGTATAACAATGAAACTCAATTTCGGGCAAGTGCCCAATGTATCCAAATCTCAAGCGGTCACTCATTATATATTTAACATGTTAAAGTCTATATCATTCACAATATAAGGGGGATAGTGCAACCAACTGCATTCACAAAAGTGCAATGATCGTGTAAATAAAAACTATGAATAGAATCGATTCTCGATACATCCATATTTCAAATTAGAAGATGCCTTACCATAATAAAGTGCTAGTGCTAAGAGGAATATAACCACTATACACAATCATACAATAAATTGTAATTTAACAAATATGTGGAAAATATTAGAGGTTGCTATCCTATAGATAATGGTGTATTAAGATGAGTGAAATTTAGAAAAATGATGAAAAAAGGAATTTAAAACCAAAGATGATTTCAAAATTTGACAATGTCATATCAAAACAAGCTCTAATTTCATTTTCATATAAGGGACATCATCAACTTGATTTCCCCAATAATATTACAGCAAAACCTTATACCACATCCAAACCAGAAGAAAAAACCAGTAAAACCAGAAAATCAAGTAAAACTAGTAAAAACTCCAGTAAAAGTATGATAAAATGGACATTGATAAAATTGCATCAAAAAAGGGTATACAACCAACAATATGATAAAAAGAGCAGCAGAAACATAGCAGCAGAGATGGAAACATGCTAAAAATAGCAAAATTCATAGATCGACAATTTTTAGGGGTCAAGCCTGCCCCAAACGATGGTTACTAGAATAAGTGTAATTGTCATAAATATTTATAAATCCTCCCCCATGTTAAGACCATTCGGGATCTTGGTATCCAGAAGTAGAATATAATGACTCTCTAATTGTCTAAGCTTGCGTTCTCTGTCACCACCCCTCTTGGAATTGGGCACCGCATCAATAACAAAATAACTCAAATCCTTGAGATTATTTTGATGGACCAACTTAAAATGACGCGCCACAGCATTATTCAACAAGGAAGAGTCCCTCGGCCCCTTGGTATATTCAGATAGACTCAGACAGCTGAGAAAAGGCTGTCGAAAACAGGAGAGGCTTTGGCGGGTCCATTTTGATCCCTTGGAGAAATAACAACACAAACTATGCCTAAAGGAGTATAAATTAGCCATCGTGGAGGAAAAAAGAGCCTGTTTCTCCAAAGTTACCGCCTCCCTTAACTCTCCTAGAGATCTCTTTAAGGTCATAGATTCTTACTTTTCCTCGGGTAGTAGATTCAATAGTAGAATCTCAGGACCTGTGCGATAATATATCTGCCTTTTTTCATACAAAGATCCTGGATATCTATGTTACGCTTGAATCTTTAAACTCCTGCATGGGATCATCTATTCTTCCTGCCTCCTCTGGGGTCGGGAGTCTGCCTGGTGAGCAGCTCCCGAGTTTTTTGTCTTTTCCCTCTTTGTCACCTGAGATTATGGCTCAGCTTCTAGACAATACTAAGTTGGGCTCTCCCCTAGACTCTTGCCCGCTTAAAGTACTGAAAGCCTGCCGGGAAGTGGTTATTCCACCTCTCATGAAGGTTATGAATGGTGCCATTTTGGAGGGAGTCTTTCCCTCCCTATGGAAGACGGCGGTTGTAAAACCGCTTCTGAAGAAACCTGCTATGGACCCGGGTGTCTTGAAAAAATTTCTCCCCATCTCCCTTCTTCCCGCTCCTGCAAAGATGTTGGAGTCCTATCTTAATCTCCATCTTAGCACATATCTCAGGGACTTTGCCCTTTTGGATAGGTCCCAACATGGTGTCAGGAGACATCATAGTACTGAAACTACTCTCACTGCAGTTGTTAACAATATCCGCTCTCAGGTTGACAAGGGCCATACCACTCTTTTGGTCCTTCGACACTTTGTCTCCATCTATACTGGTGTCTCGTCTTAGGGAGATCGGTGTCGGGGGCCCTGCTCTGAGTCTTCTTGCCTCATTTCTTAATGAAAGGGAATAGAGAGTGAAACTGGGTCAGTTTCTTTCTGCCTCTAAACCCGTGCATTGTGGGGTCCCTCAGGGCTCTTCATTGAGCCCTACACTTTTTAACATCTATGTGGCCCCCCTTGCTAGGGTGGCAAGATCATTTGGGTTGGAGGTGTTGTCCTATGCAGACGACACCCAAATAATGGTCTCTCTCACTCACTCAGTGAAGGACTCTGCCCAGAATTTCAGGAGCTGCATGGAGGCTGTCTCTCAGTGGATGGTTCAGAACTTCCTGAAATTGAACGGGGAGAAAACGGAGATATTAATTTTTGGGGGCAATCGGGAAATCTCGTCGAGGGACTGGTGGCCGCCCTCACTTGGGGAATGTCCCCGCCCAGGCCAGTATGGCAAGAACTTAGGGTTGCTAATGGACACTGCCCTTTCTTCTGACCGTCAGGTTAATAGGACTGTTTCTACCTGCTGTGGGATCATTAGGATCCTCAGAAAGATCTCCCATTATCTTTCACCGATGCCCAGAAACTGGCTACGCTAGTTTTAGTCTCCTCCAGACTGGACTATTGTAATGCCCTTTATTTGGGCATTAACAAGAGTCTCATTCATCATCTTCAAATGGTCCTGAATGCTGCAGCGAGGATGGTTCTTAACCTCCCTAGATTCGCCTCAGCCTCGGCAGCACGTGAGAAACTACACTGGCTTCCGATGCATTGTAGGATCACCTTTAAAATCCTATGTTTGTCCCATGAAGCCTTTTATGGCACTGGCCCGGAGGGTATCAAGTCACTTGTTCATCCTTATAACCCCAGCAGATCTCTTCGCTCTTCTAATAAAAACTTTTTTGTGGTGCCTAGGTTTGCCAAGGCAAAATGGGGCGGCTGAGCGTTTTCCGTTGTAGCGCCCAGATTGTGGAACTCTCTCCCTCCTGAGCTAACAGGGCAGCCCTCTCGCTCTCTCTCTGTTCCGTAAGGCCTTAAAAACCTTGCTTTTCTCAGAGGCATATTTGTAAAGCTGACCCCTCTGACTGTGTGTTGGATGACTCGCGTTAGCGCCTTGATGCCCTTGGGCTAAGTTGCGCTTTATAAGATCCTATTTATTCATTCACAGTGTAGCTAGGGTCGGAGTTGACAATCGCCCAAAGATGCTGTAGGATGCGGTTGTAAACTTGGAGCTTAGTGCTCCCAACATATTATAGTTTACAAGAACATTGCAAAACATAAACAGCATGATCTGCTTTGCAAGTACACAATCCTTTGATTTTAATAACCTCTTGACTAAAAGCATCCTTATATTCCCGAGTATTACTACCAAACTTACAGGCTCTGCAAGAACTGCATTTAAAGAAACCTGTACGATTAGAGAGCCAATTAGAAGAAGTCACTACTTCTGGACTGGTCTTGACCAAAATATCCCTCATTGAGTGAGCCCTCCTAAAAGTGATACCCGGAATCTCATCCAATAAAGGTGCCAGAGTTATGTCCGTTTTCAAGATCGGACAGTTAGATTTAAGAATATTGCGAATCTTTCGTTGGTGACTACTATAAGTAGTAATTAATCTAACTTTCATCTCTTCCTTTTGAGGTATCACTTCAACAATGGAGGGAACAATGTCGGTATCGGTCACTTGGACAGGGGTTTAGTGTTAAAAATCATCTTTTTTTAATGCGTTATTCAAATCAATCTCTTTGTAACCTCGTATCAAAAATCTCTGAAATGATTCATTAAGACATGTTTCCAAATCAAAATCATTGCTGCAAATGCGTTTAATTCTCAAAAACTCCCCATAAGGGATGCTCTTAACCAAATGGCGGGGATGGGCACTAGAAGCATAGAGAGTTGAATTTCCGGCAGTACTCTTCCTGTGGAGCTTAGTTTGAATACTGTCATTTAAAACATAAACTTCCACATCTAAGAATTCCACTCTCTCATTACTAATAGTAGCTGTAAACTCTAAATTAAGCTTGTTGTTGTTAATACCGATCACAAATTGTTCTGCACTTTCCCTTGTTTTTTGCCAAATTATGAACACATCGTTTATGAAACGCCAAAGATGAATAATCCCTGTTCCTAGACCTCCAACAACATCAGAGGCGTGACCAAGGACACACTCCTCCCACCAGCCCACTTGTAAACACGCGTAACTGGGGGAGAAGCATGCCCCCATGGCCACGCCCTGCAACTGTTGATACACGTCATTGTTGAAAAGAAAAAAGTTGTTGTGAAGGCAAAGCTCAATCATCTTTACCAACATCTTATTGTGTTCATAAAACTTGATGTCTCGATTAGATAAAAAGTGTTGAATAGCATGTAACCCATCTTCATGTTTAATAGAAGTATACAGAGAACAGATATCCATAACAATGAAGTGGTAATCTGGACTCCAAATAACCTCCTTCAATTTACTTAAAAAATTACCTGTATCTCTGATGTAAGACGGCAACGATTCCATATGGCCATGAAGAAAAAAATCAACATATTTGGAAATAGGTTCCAATAAACTATTTTGGGCTGAAATAATGGGACGCCCTGGTATAGGGGATACACCTTTATGAACTTTAGGTAATATAAAATAGGGGTAATAGGGTGGCCATTCTTCAAAAACAAATATTCATTCTTAGAAATAAGGCCATCCCTTTTCCACTGAGCTAACTGGGTGTGTATAAGCTCTTTAACCTTATTAAGTTCAGTAAAGGAAGCTTTCCTATAACACAAGGAATCATGTAACTGCCTCTCAAGCCTCCAAAATATACATATCACGAGGCCATAAAACAATGTTGCCCCCTTTGTCTGCCTTGTTCACAATGGTGTTGCCATGATCATTAATCTTACGCATGAGGGTAGAGTAACGAAGCTCTGCATAACTTCTACATTTTTGTTTTCTGGCGATGGATTTATTTAAAACTTTCAAATCCTCAACCATACGATCATTAAACACATCTATCGCGTCTTTAGGCATCATGGGAACAAATGTAGAGCGAGGACAAAATGGACTTGTAGCTCTAATACCACTAGCAGCTAGCACTATATACATATACACACACACATACGTATATATATAATTAAAGTTCTAAGGGCTTTCAACTAGCAATTTTCATCCATTTCTCTGTTAATGTGTCTTCAGCGGTTACCTTGCACCTCTGTGAGTGACCGCATTCTGCCCTTGCACAATGTGAATTTACACACAAACAGTAGTTCTTTGTAAGTTTTGTCCAAAACACATTCTGAAACATAACTTAAAACTAGAAGTCGGTTGCTAACCCAGAACTGTTTTTTTAGTTGTTTTATTACACTGCAACGCCCTCCCAAAATGGGTACATCTGTAACTCCCTTGTCTGTCCCTGCCTGCTTCAGTGACCAGTTTAAGGATTAGCTGCCACTAATGTACATTGCACCTTTAAGGGCAGAGCCAGCCCAGGACCGCACTAGCCTTTTTGAAGTGCCACCACGTACACTGTTTTTCTCTCTAGCAAAAACTTTCAGCATGCTAGTACTATTCTCTTTGTCAGGGAATTAATATCTATTTAACATTTGGAAGTTCTAAGGCAAGGAGATATGCATGCTCGTAGATAATGTTTTAACATACTGCACATAAATGTGTCTGAAAAATGTGTCTGCCAGTGCCAGCACTGGGAATGCGATGCTCTCTGGAGAGAGGTTCACAGAAGAGTTGTGGACATTAGCCTTGCTAACAGAGGGGACAAGAAACTTACGGGAGCAAAGCGTGTGCTCCAAAGAAAAACCTCACATATTAGTTTTCCCTAACACAGATGAAGGGGGTTGTAAAGCAAACACAGTCACCTAAAACATGCTGGGAATATATTCAAATCTTGCCAGTACCCATGTAGCCTTCCTTGCTTTTGTAACTCCCAGCTTCGGAAGCTAAGCCGTGTGGACTAACATTACAGTGCTCAGAATTTTAAAGTTTTTGTGGATGAGGAGAAAGGTTAAAAACTAGGATCCAAGCTAAGCATTTTAGGTGTCATATAATTCCTGAGAGCGACACAGATTAGAGTTGTCTTCCAGAAAAAAGAGGTAACGGAAAGAAAGTTCAGTTAGTTTTTATGTCTCTCCTAACCAGTGCATGCGCTGTCTCTTCGAGACATGCTATACCTACAATGTCGGCTTTGAGCACCTTCCATCTTTTTCATTGGTTTCTGTTACTGCCTGCCCTTCGTAAATGCCTGCTTTTGTTTAATGAATATGATTAACAGTCCCTTCTTCTAGACTTTTGTAACCTCCCATGAGAACTGCCCCTGTTACATGTGCTCTTACTCTGTTATTTATGATACTATGTGAGCACTCATTTTTTTTTTTTTTCACCTACCTCTGTAGTGAGAAGTGTTTGTGTTTCATTTAGTTTTTGCAATGGCTTGATGAAGGTTCACGGCTGCTTTGTTTGTTGTGCTTTTTTCATTTAGTGTCTCTAATGGTGATGGCAGCTTAAATCTCCATTGCATGACTGAGAGATCAAAGGCGGCCCGACTCCCCGTTCCCGGCTTCCCCTACGCACATACACATACAATGCCTTCTTCGTTTCAGTGGACTGCTTCCTGATGAGAAACAGACAGGGTGCGCCGAGTCTGTCTGCAAAGCTGTGTTGCAGCAGCAGCCAGAGTGCTCTAAACTTACTCAACCTACTCAGATGCATTTCACCCCCCCCAAAAAGTTTATCTACCTCCCCGAATCCTGAGAGAAAACAACTTCCCACCTTCCGGTTCATGGGAATTTGCAACCCAGGCGTGGAAGTCTGGAGCTTCAGCAACAACAAAGGCAGGAAAATATTGTAAGAAGAGGGAAAACTCCGCAGCTAGCTGCGAGTCTGAGCCACAGCCAGCCAACTGTTTACAAATGTGTTTACACTACTGCGAGTGCACCCTTCCCCGGCCATGTCCCTGCTGCTGCCTGGTGGTATTCTGTGCTGTTAATTAAAACAAAACAAGCAGCTGATTGTTGGGTGCCTGCATACAATCTTACACAAAATTAACATTTAATCACTGGTGCATGTTTTCGGTGAGCAAAGCGAGGAGTGACAAAGGTTCAAGACTGAACCAGCGTTCTTACCATAATCTCCCCAGAGCAAAAGTAACTTCAATTGCCCTGTATATTTATTTAATGTTCTTTTTCTTAATAAGCCAACTGGCACAGTTTCAGTCTCTTGAGTTCTCAGTTAGCTTCTTAGCCTGTTGAGGCTGTTTCTTTACTTTCATCATTAGTACATGGTTCTCATTGTACACAATACATTTGGTAAATCTCCAAAGCTCTTGCAGTTTTCAGCCCATTAGAAGTATGTTACAAGAACATGCAAACGAGAGGCACACATTTAAAACCAGCAACATTCGATTATCTCGGGCAAGGAAAGAATCTTCAAATTGCAACAATAACCACTTCGCAAATGCAATTGTCCAGGCACATGTGAAACAAGTAACATCTTTTAAACGCAAGTTAGCATCGATTACTAACCCTAATTTAAAATCACTGAGCTCCAGGTCTTACTGTCAGCATATTCAGACAGTGATGTATTGCACTATTTACAGTAAAGTAAACAATGCATAGTTGCAGTGAGATGGAAAATGTTTAGCTGATGGTTTGTCAATCCTTTGTCAGTTTTGCTGCCTGCCACAGATGTTTGTCTGAGCTGCTTCATTAAAACTGAATTAAACTACCAGTGAAGAAAGTCTTTATCTTTCCCAGGAATAGAGTACAAAGCCAAGCCTGTACAAATCAGATGCAAACGAAAGTCCATCGGCTACCATCTCACAAAACCACATGGAGTTTTAGGATTTGGTGCTGCAGGTAGACGTGCAGTATTTGTACTGACATTATCAACATAAAAGGAGGGGAAATACCAATCTCCGCATGCCACAGTAAAGGCTAAAGCCAGCACTACCCAAACTGACAAAGTTGCACCCTGGTTTTTGAAATGTGGGCTGAAAAATTCACTTTTTCGCACCTTTTTTCCTATTTTTGTTTTAAAAATACCTTGTAACATAAGATTTGCATAGCCCTTCAATCCCTAGTGACGCAGCACCCAGGAAAATGTTCTGCATGGCTAAACACTTAACAGGTCCCAAAGACTAGACCTATTGGCTGTGCTGATTATTGTTTGTGAAGCTGTCCTCCCTCCCTCCGTGGAGCTCATTATATAGCTCAAGATTATTTCACAGCTCGGCTGTCTAGCGAATATCACAATTTATTGGGGTCATTGAGACCAAGCATTAAAACCAAATGGAAAAAGCCTGTGTGCAGGCTTGTATGTCTATCCTATGAACACCTACTCTGCACCATTACACTGGACGCAACTTTACTCCACTTTATGCCACTGCACTCTATGCCACTCTACATCATTACCCCCTGTCACTTTACTCTGCAGGAATTTGCTCCTCTGGGCCCCTCTCTACTCTGGGCCCCTCTCTACTCTGGGCCCCCTCTCTACTCTGGGTCCCCTCTCTACTCTGGGTCCCCTCTCTACTCTGGGTCCCTCTCTACTCTGTGCCACTGCACTCCACTCTGCTGCACTATGTGCCACTGCACTCTATGCCACTGCACTCTACGCCACTTCAGACCACTCCAATCTGCAACGCTGCATTCTGCAACACTGCGTCAGTGCACTGTTTGCCACTACTGTACACCACTCCACTCCACCCTACACCACTTCACTCTACTCTACACTTCTGCACTCTATGCCCCTGCACTTTACGGCACTCTACTCTGCGTCACTCCACTCTATGCCGCTGCAATCAAAACTGCGCCACTCTTCTCCACTGCTCTATGCCACTGCACTCTACCCTCACCACTATACCCTACCCTGCACCGCTCCACTCTGAAACAATCTACTCTACGCCGCTGCAGTCTAAGCCATTGCAATCTACTCCACTGCACTCTACACCACTTTACTCAAAAGCAATACACTCTACACCACTGCAATCTATTGCAATCTACCTGTATCACTGCACACCACTATACGGCCAGCAAAACCATATCTATCTAGCAAACTCTACACAGGACCTGATCAGTAGGGCTATTTAACCTTAGGGCATCTCAGCCCAGACGTCGAGGCTAAGGACGGAGAGGACAGGAGCAATTGCCTGGCCAGCTCTGGCCTAGGGTCAGAGATGCTGCTCGTTTCACAAACCAACCCCACTCTCCAAGAAAGAGCCACAAACATAACCATTCACACAAACTTACTATAACCATACACTACTCTCTACTAACCTACATTGTCAATCAACCCTCCACTCACTCACCAAACCCTACCTAATACTATAACACCCTCTCATACACCCTTACATCCCTACCGCCACAAACTCCCTTACACTGGACTACAACACAATCAAATGCACTTTTAACTTGCTTACCAATAAAACACAAAACTCTCTCATTTAATCTCACAACTCCCACCCTTAAAACATTAGTACCTCACACAACCTTCTCACTACTCCTAACATTGCACTTGCTACCCCTCTGAACATTTACTTAAACTATCTACCATATTGTTTAAGAAGTCACCAATCCTCTTATCACATGCAAACAATAACACACTATCAGCACTTCCCCTACACAAATCAGGTAAAATCGTCCCCTGCTCAACCTACAAACATTTCTCAAACTAAATATTCTCCATCTTTCACACTACACAGAGACTATAATCACACACAACCCCCTTCCCTCTTCTTCAACATTTACAACTCACCAATCCTTCAAACTCAAACCATCTATCTCAAAACACGTACAAAATACCAGATAACAGTGCCCCTCAACAACAAAAACTAATACACATAGAAAATGTACCTGAACAAACTCTTGCTTATCCAACCCCTCACTTGCATTCAGACACATACACACATCCACTCTTAGCCAAACACCACCACAAATAACCCACATGTTAAGCCTTCTCAAACTCAACCTCTACATGCAGCAAATACACCAATCGCTTAATTCACTACCACACCACAATACCCCACCAACACGTCTACCACCCATTGCTCAACTCAGGCCTTAACAACATGACACTCAAGCTCCACCACCACCCCTCTTTCACACACCATCCACCTTCAACATACGAAAAAGAAAGCAACTCCACAACACTCTTCATAATGCCACATCCCCTTAACTATCCCAAAACAAGCCCAGCATTCAGACAAAACTCCATAGCCCAATCCCTCAATTTCAAACAGACACGCCACCACTCACACTACCAGACCCAAAAAGATGTCTCCAAAGCTTTTTAGAAGATTGTGAAATCCGTCAATAGCATTCCCTCTCCTCCTCCATCCCACAGTTAACTCCTCTAACAGTATCACACCACACACAACTTAGATGGGCAACACTCACATCCTGGAGCACAAACTCTACCCACCTCCAAAATAGATTCTTTACACTGCTTACTGATAAATGCTCATTCAGTTTAAAAAAACAAGTATCACATATTCAACCTATTGATAGACTGGGGGAAGATATGATACCAGCATTGCATGAAGATGTTCCTCCAGGATATAAAACTGTTACACAAAATTGCATAGGCAATAGAGGAGACTGCTTGCCGTCATATTTAACTAATCAAAAAATCTTACCAAAACTGAAGATGTATGATTATAAGGTTAGAGACCCTCCTTATCTGATGCAACTCTGCACCAACATTTTCATGTTACTTTCTCCTTCTCTACAGACCACCACCTAATAATGCAGCATTCCCAGACACATTGCTAGATACAATCTTTAACCTTCTTACATTATGCATCCTTAGGGATCTCTACATATGGTTTGATAAACCTAATATGCCACACACAAGAACCTTCCTCACTGGTCTAGACACACACAACCTACAGCTACTTGTTTGTAACCCTATGCACATTGCCTGACACACCTCAGATATCCTTTTTACCAACCCAAACCTAGTCACACTCCAAAGAATTTCTCTACTCACATGGTCAGACCCTTTCCTTATTGCCTTCCAACATAAGACACCACAGCCCACCACAACTAAATCCTGTTTGTCCTCAACCACAAACTGACTAAGGACTAGAATTTAGAGGAACTAGAACATCTACTAACCTCCAACACAGATGTGGTCCCTATCAATTCTGTACAAAGACTCTGTGGATGGTTCCAGAGTTCTTTTGATCTTCTAATTCCTTTGAAGACATCAACTACAACTTAAAGAAAGGGGGGCATGGCCTGACGCCGATGGAGACGGGAGCCTGAATCTGAGCTCCCGTTGGTGATCCCCTCTCTGGCACCATCCTGTCCGCTACAGAGGAGCCCCGAACGAGGAGACCGGCCCTGGGGGTGTCGGAAGCATAGGGGTGTCGGGGGCATTTGCTGCGAGGGATTGATAGCCCTCTCCCGAAGGCATAGAGCGGATGAGCTGGTGAGGCCGCGGACTGCGCAAGATGGCGGCTGTGCGGCATTAACAGCTTCTGGGGTACTGAAGAGCTGTGTGCCTCCTTGGGGCCACCCTGCGTTGCCGACTCGGAGGCTGGAAATTTGACCAGGGAAGAGGCAGAGACCGGGACTGCCACTGGTGCCCTTTTCTGAATCATTTTGTCCACCATAAGCGTGGAAGGGTATACTCAGATGTGAGTCCCTTGCTCATTGCACCATCAGGATTCAAGCAAGCCGGGCCGACGACGGCTGAAATGCCAGAAACTGGTCCCCGGAAGCTTGTTTCCTTCCCAGTATAAGAATTAGCTTGGTAGTTTGGTTTGCCCTGTTCCCATCATGCACTGGGACAGGAACAGACTAATTTGCATGTAGCCAGGTTCTGAGCTGGGATGGTGCAGTGAGCTAAAAAACGGTGATGGATCAAGCCCTGATCTTTGGACTGGGTAAGAGTGGTCTGCTTAATTCAGACACTCTGTTCATCACCACACCCTTTTCTGAATCATTTTGTCCACCATAAGCGTGGAAGGGTATACTCAGATGTGAGTCCCTTGCTCATTGCACCATCAGGATTCAAGCAAGCCGGGCCGACGACGGCTGAAATGCCAGAAACCGGTCCCCGGAAGCTTGTTTCCTTCCCAGTATAAGAATTGGCTTGGTAGTTTGGTTTGCCCTGTTCCCATCATGCACTGGGACAGGAACAGACTAATTTGCATGTAGCCAGGTGTTACATCCTGCCTTTCTTTCTTCTCTGTCCTTCTTTAGTGTTTGTTATAACTTGCTCAGCATACATCTATGATGTCACATAGAATGCTGGTTGGGTATGCTTGAGAGGAGAGTCAGTTACATCTGAGGCTGAGCAGCAGTCCAGCTGCTCCTGAAGGGATTATAATTGAATTTACTTAATACTTTATTGTCATCTTGATCTAATACAAATCTTCAATAAATCAAATATAAAATTATAACCTGAATTTATGGATCATTTAAATGTTACACCAGGTTCTGAGCTGGGATGGTGCAGTGAGCTAAAAAACGGTGATGGATCAAGCCCTGATCTTTGGACTGGGTAAGAGTGGTCTGCTTAATTCAGACACTCTGTTCATCACCACCCCCTTTTCTGAATCACTGGTGCGAAGGTGGCGTACGAAAGAGCCTAAGTGGGGCCGGAGATCTACGGCCACGGGCTGAGTAAAATGGCGGCCGCGCGGTCCTAACGGCTCCTGGTGTGCAGAGGGGCTCGGGACCTGCCGAGCGATTGCCCTGCGTTGCTGCCCTGGGCGCGGGACGAGTGACATCGGCGGAGGCAGGAGCCAGGAATACCGCTGGCAAGGAGGAGGCGTGGGGAGGAGCTGCGGCGGACCCCGGGACCCGGCGAATGCCCACACGCAGGGAGCGGGGCCTGGAGGACGGCGGCTGGGGCAGGGACTCGGATCCCCAATACGGCTGGCGCGGCCTGGAACGCGCATCGACAGGTGCCCCACCTCTCTTGGTTTAGAGATCGGGGGGAGGGCGGACAGCTGTGCAGATCGAGGGGAGAGGAGGCAGCGGTGCGGGGAGGAGGATATAGGGCCCCGCAGCGGGAAACAGAAGAGCGCGAGGAGCGAGTGTTGGGTGTTTCTGGTGGGTCTCTGGAGCTGGACGAGGCCTGCGGACTGACTGCCACAGCGGCAACGGCTCCTGGTGGATAGAGGCACAGACGGGGCAGTGAGACTGGATGAGAGCTGCCTTGCGTGGCCCCCTCAACTGACCGCAGCGGGGACGCAGCATAGGGGGCAGTGCTGCGAGGGACGCCCATGCCGGCCATTGTTGAGGCCGAAGAAGGGTTCACGGTGGGCCACGGCAGTGAAGGCTAGGTGTCCCGGGGCAATCCTAGATGATCAGGGACGGAGAAGAGGCGGACCGGTGCAGAGGGGCACCTGCTAGGCGGAGAGGTGGGACAACAGCTCGGAGGGGTAGCGACGTGCCAGGCAGGCGAAGTGCCCAGAACACAGCCTCCACTACTGAAACTGCTGCTTTATGACTGACGGAGAGCGCAGAAACTGGAGCAGGGTCGCTGGCGGCATAGCTCCTCGGACTTTGTGCAGCGGAGCTCGAGATGCATATAGTGACCCCAAGGTGATGGGCTGCGAGTCGAGCCATTGCCGCGATTGTTGACACTGATCGGGAGGTTCGCGGCGGAGCTGGAACAGGGTGAGTGGGCAAACTGGACCACTGGACAGCTGTTTGCGGACCTTCTGAGCCATCGGTGACCCAGTAGTGGTGGCTGGGATTTCACATCGGTCAGGGACGCAGCGAAGGCGGGTTCGGAGGTGACGGGCCCAAAGTGGAGGGGGCTGGGGCGGAAGAGGAATACAAACATTATTGTCGCAGTGGAACGGGATTCCACTGTCGATGGGACTGCGGCTTGAATATCGCATAACGATAAAAGTGTGCTTCCGAGCGGCCAGCTCCCACTCACCTTGCAGAGAAGGCAAGTAGGACCGCAACCACCTTCATCCTGCCTTAGCCCACGCTGGGAGTAAGAATTGCTGACCTTGAAGGCATCATGGGCCACATATGACCTCCTTGGTACATTCCGACCAGGCGGGATTCATCCCTAGCAGAAACACCACCCTGAGCATCAGGCGGCTGTTCGCAGTGTTACAACAGGGTGCAGTAGAGGCGCAGGAGGGTGCGATCTTCGCTATTGATATCGAGAAAGCATTCGATAGCCTTGAGTGGTAATTCTTATATGCAGTCCTCGCGAGGATGGGGTTGGGGCAGGGATTCATCCAATGGGTTAAATTACTCTATAAGTAGCCAGTGGTGCGGGTACGAACGGGCCGCACCATTTCCCTGCAGTACAATGTGGAGAGGGGCACACGGCAGGGCTGTCCTCTCTCCCCCCTGCTATTCGCGCTGGCGATAGAGCTGCTGTCGTGTGTGGCAGTCGGGGACGCCATACGAGGGTATTAGGCTGGCAGAGCAGACGCACCATATCGCATTATGCAAATGATTTACTGCTTTCCTGAAGGACTCAGTCACTGCGTTGGGGGGAGCCTGGCACATAATGGACGAGTTCGGAACACTTTCTGGACTCTGCGTCAACTGGCAGAAGTCACAACTCTTCCCGATAGCAAGGGAGGCTCTGCCGCCTGGGGGACCTCCAGTGGGAACCACGTTGTTTTAGATACCTAGGGGTTAGAGTGTATCATGATCTCTCTGATGTTCAGGAGGGAAATATAGGGGGGCTCTCCGATCACTAA